>NC_138822.1:9346727-10060894 GCF_965178545.1 Coloeus monedula | reverse complement strand
GGGTAAGCGACTTACATGGGCTACCTGGGATTCAGTATCCATTTCCAGAATAGGAATGGCAGCAGGTCATTATTTCTCAGGGTCACTGTAAGAGGAAAATGCATCTTGTAATCTGGAAGACTCATCACTGCGGTAAAAAAATTTATTTGTGCGCAAATCTTTTCATACGGAAGCTTAGTGCAGCATTTGCAAGTTGTGAACTTACAGAGGAACATTTATGTTGAGGGATGAGGGACCTCCTTTTGCTGCTGGCTGCTGTGACAGCCTTTGGATATGTGGTGAGGCAGAGCAGCACATGGAAGAGAGGAAAGTCTGTAGCACAGCATATACAATCCGGCTATGGAAGTAATTTCCACTGGGTGTCACTGTGACCACAAGTTTAGCAAAACTGAAGCGGTAAGCATTTCTTACATTCCCAACCGAAATAACCAGGCTTATGGAGAACCATGGTCTTGGTAGCTTCTGTTTTAGAAGTCAAGCCCTCAAGGGGCTTATCCCACACTTCTTATACTCCTGCTGTTTGTCCATGAAGTTGTGGCCAACAGCAGGATGATGAAGCACTGTTCTTGAACCTGGTGTATGCTTCAGGTGCTTCTTGTTCTGCAGCCTTTTTTAGAAAGTGCTGTGGGGTCCAGGGAGATCTTATATATGCTCTGTCTTATTGCTGGCTGCTGGGAGACAGACTCTATGTCTTAGTTACTGCGATTGTAATCAGGGGAAGATTCAGTGCATCTACTGTTGGCCAGTATTCTGGAGAGCTGACTTTTGCAAGGTGCCAGGATCCTGAAAGCTGCTACAATGTTGTCTGAGACTGACTAAACCTGCTTAAATTCATGAAGGAGAAGCTCTATGAAGCTGTGATCCAAACTGAGAGAGGGCATTGGACAAAGGCATTGGACTAGCAGAGCCAAGGCAAGACAGCTTTCTTTCGGTGCTGGGATTGAATACGCAGCCTGGCTGCTGTACGTGTAAAAAATGCCACTTCTGCAAGCACTGCACTTGTCCTCTCTTGGTGAATCCATCTATGGCTCCTGCATTGCAACTTACCTATGGGAAGCAGGCATATACAGCTAATGATCCACTAATTTCACCCACACCAGTACCTGTCATGAGGGTCCTGCTCAGCTACTGCCAACCATTCACCTTTCTGTTCACGTTTCATCACCTTTCTTCCCATGTCTTCTCTTCGTCTTTAAAACTGCTGAACATGTCCCAGCACTTCCTTTCCATGCCAAGAGCTAGGCCCAGATCTTGGCAGGAGCCAGTTTGGTGTGTGAGGAGTGGGTTACCCTGATGTCCCCAGCCACTTTTTTCACCACTGGTGTAGCATGCTCTATTTCCACCCATCAGTGCTAGTTTTCACACCAAACACCAACATCACCCCTAAAAATTTAATATACCACGTGTGTTCCAGTGGGATTAACAGTGTCAGCTCCTTGCTGCACAGCAGATCTCTGAGGGGTTTTGCATGCTGATGTACTCATTTCTCTTCCCCCAGAAGTAAAGAGATTTTCCATGTCAAAACCCCACACTCCAAGCAAGCTTGGTGAAGTTTTTATGAGATAAGGTTAGAGGAGAGCTTGGTCTGATCACCCAGCTGAGATAGCAATCAATGCTTTGAGAGACGGTATACAGAAATGTTTGCTCCTCAGTTCATTGTTCCAGCTAAGCCTCACTCCTGTTTCAGCCCTGTGTGTACCAACATACAGCACCCTGGAGCAGGGCTGCAGCCCCCCAGCATCACTGTCTGGCCTTTCCCTGGGACACGTGGCCCTGCAGCTAATGCAGCTGTGCTATCCTTCCCTGCTGCCCCTGTCACCAGGCAGCTGGAGTGGGAAGCCAAGGTGGGGGAGGAATTCAGTGGCTTAAAAGTGGCTGGGGAAGAACAGAAATAGGCCAATAAAAGGCAGGAGTCATTTCAAGGAAATTATGTTACTTGTTTTCAGGGTCAGTACTTATATAATGGACTGCACACAATGCTGTAAATCTCTACTTGAGTATAAGCATATGGAAAGTATTTTGGAATAAATTAACTTCATAAATTATGGTTTCTCTGTTTTCACTCAGTCCTCCCTTTTCTTGATGATTACTACTTCAGTTCTACCTCATTTCATGGGCTTTCTCTCTTGCCCTACAGAGGACATGACAGCAATGTATCTCAAAGGACTCAAATTCTTCTGCAAAAGGACTTTTGAGCTTCCCAAGTATCATCAAGAAGAGAAAGAAAACAAAAAGCTGTGCTCAGGCAGATGTGAATGGCAATGTTGTAAGAGAAATAGCATATGCTAATGTCTTTCCAGAGCTCAGACCTCTGCTTTGCTCCTGGGCCAGGGTGAGTGAGGCAGGGAGCTGGATGTGTGCATAGTGCTCCCTAGGGAGACTTCTGTACTTGACAATGGCTGCAGCCATGGACTTGAAAGAGTCAGTAGATGCACTTTTCTCTTTTGAGATAGGGTACAGCTCTGAAGCGCTTTGCCTTCAAGCTGCCACAAGGTCTCCAGTTCCCATTTTGCGTCTGCATAATCTTTCTGTTCTCCTTGTCAGGGCATTCATTGTGCCCACCTTTCCACAACTTTTGAGTATTCTGAAGGGTGCTGTCCTTATCTGCTTTTGTCAAGGAGTCTTTACTGTGATCTGTTCTACACCAGGGCTTACATTACTCCTTCAAGATCTCCCATCTAGAACTGGTCAGAAAGTATGTCAAGATTTAAATGCTTTTATTGTAAAGGAGGCCAGAGGAGCAATTTTATTACATATTACTTAAATGGTATTCCAAGGGAGATTTGCCCAGGTTTGATCCTCTCTCTTTACTCCCTTTTCTCCTTTTTGTCTTTTCTGTTTTTTCTTCTTCCTTATAAGGTAAATATCACTTCGAGTAATACAGTAAAATTCTCCGTAAGGAATAACTTTGACTTTGGATACAGGAAGTATACATGCATATTTGATATACTTCTGGTGGTAAAAAAACCGCAAGTGGTAAAGAACGTATTCTTGTGTTGATGAAGTGCTGTCTCCCTGAAAAAAAAATTTAAAAGTTTTTAAAAATTAAAAGCTCAAACCCTTTCTAGCATGCACTTTGAGAATAGAGGCTAGCCTCAGTTTGTGCAGGAGCTGCCTTGTTGTTGAGCTGTGGCAGAATATGAAGTGAATGTTGAGTCTCCTTAGGTTGATGAAACCACTTTTTCTTCCTGACCAAGATGAAGGCTCAGCCCTTCTCCCATCAGAGGACAGAAATGGATAGAAGGAAGAGGGGAGATGAAGTGTGGGATTTTCCCACTGCAGTCCCCAAGGGGCATATTTTTGCAGCCAGGGTAAGTTACAGACGGAATCTATCTGAAGACAGGGATAAATTTTTGAGGTTTCTCCTCTCAATAGTTTCACATTTTCCATGCAGAGAGATGGAGTTGAGATATTTTCCTTTGGAGACTTGTGGGTCTTTGAAGTGGCTTCTTAAGTTTAAAGTAGATATAAGACAGCATAAAAAAGAAGATACTTACACTGTTTCTTTTAGTATGACAAATTCATTTTAATAACTAATTGCAGCATCAATGCTGGTTTTGACCAGTTCTGCCAAGTAAGGGTTTTGTCTATTAGATTTTAATACCATGTTATTCTGCACTCTCAAGTATATTTCTGATTCTTTTGTGAAATGTTATATTTGTGATTCTTCTGTAAATGAGCCTCTGGCTTGGCATATGGATAATAACAGTGGGCAGAGAGGCTGCTTCAAGAACATTTGCTTTTCTGAATGTTACACGTGATTTAACAGCACTATACCTAGCACAACTATTGCACCTATCAGGTGGTATTATTTTCACAGCAGTCACTGAATTATCTGTAGTAGCAGAAATGAGAGTCAGTTATTTTTCTCTCAGTTACCCCCGAATTTATTTTCATTTATTAATCAGGCTCTAGAGCCTCAAATAGCTGCCCTGCAAGTAAGAAATGTGTCGTGCAAAATTATGACCTTTGGCCTCAAATTTTATGCACCCAAGGTCTAAAACCATCTTGTTTTATCCCAATACAATTTTCCATTTTAATTTTTCAGCTGAAAGGTCTGAACAGCCTATTTAAATCCAAGAAAACAGTTCTACATTATGTAGAAACCTTTGCCACTTCTGCTGTCATGGACACACACAACTCTCTACCAGAAAGCTTGATAGCATAAAGATTTTCTCTTAAAACTGAAAGTTTTCATTTTAAGTATCTATCTCTCATTTTTTAAGTATCTATCTCTCATTGCATTAAGCTTCAGGTATCTGCTGGGTAAAAACTCAACAGTTCCCTTGGGATATGTCTCATCTGGTCTCTTTTCCCCAGGATGCCTGGTAGTGGGATTGACCTTTAAAACTACTTGGCAAACTGTACCTTCCATCCTTTTTCTAATGTAACTATGAGAAAGGATTGAGGAAGGGTCTGGGTTTATGTTCTTTCTTCATTTAAGTGGCAATCTGTTGAAAGCATGAGGGCAAGACCTAAGCAATGCAGATTAAAGGGTTTTAATCGTACTTTTTAACTGTTTACTTTGTATTTTTTGATGCTGTTCTCTATTTACTTCCAGTGTAAAAAGAACATATGGGGCAAAAGAAGATTGTTGGATATTGCAAATGCCACTTTCTTCAATAAGCTGTAATATCTCATTGACAAATATATCTGAGATTTCTAGGAATTTTTCCACAAAACCTTAGATAGTTCCTGCTTAGCAGGGTTTGAGAAAAAAAATATTATGGAAAAAAACCTTAAAAAACAATAACATTTTTTTAGGCTTATGGAAAAGGAAAACAGACTAATCTTAAAAAAGTTAGGAAAAAAATATTCTACAAAACCTTGGCACCTTCAGATGACATAATGGTTTTCAATCTGTTGAAAAGAGAATTTTTCTTAATTGTCTTACACACATAACAAGCTTTCCCTCCCTTGTCTTATGTTACACACATACTCTTGTCGGTAGCAGCATATTCTCTGGTGTCAAAGTACCGCATAACCATGACTCAGAAACTCACTGAAGGCTCTGTCCCTTTAAGAGGGAAGATGAAAGCAGTACAAATTCATGGCTATGTCACTTTTTGCTGGTGACAAATGGACCTTTAAATGTATGACAGTCAGAACAATTTGGCAGACTGTTTGAAGACAAAAAGAGAAGGAGGTCAGGGTTAATTTAAATACAGAATTTTAGCTTCTAACCACATTTGATCTTATCTTGAAAAAAATTATTTAATGTATGATTGCATGGAAATGGAAAGTGCTGGAAAAACCTTAAAAGTCATCTGACACAGCATTGAATTTCCAGCATATTTTTGAGTGTGTGTCTTGGAAAAAAAGTGAACAGCTACAATTTCAGCCCTGCTTTCCAGAGGGAAAAAAGTATTCGCACAGAGGTTTGTTGCTGATGAATGAGAATTACCTCAGAAAAAAGTTTACTGTGTACAAATGCCTTGCACGTGGTAGAGTGAGAGGAGCATTCTTCAGTAAATACAGCAAAACAAGCTTTGAATTTGCAGTGGGATATTGATGAGACAGCCAAGGCTGGTTTTGTTATACATTGACTGTGCCAGAACACCCAGTGAATTCTCATCTTGCACAAATTTTCCTCCCTTTTTGGCTGCTCATGATACTTATTTTCATTTTCATATGGTTACTATTCATCCAGTATTTTTCAGAGCCTAGAAGTGTGTTAAAAGCAGATACACAGTTGTTGTGGCAAAAATTCTCTCGGTTGTATTGGACTAGCTAACTTTGTTGAAGATTGAGTTTCTGTACTCTTTGCTGGTCTAGCAGTGGTAGTCAATACCTAAATCTTCCAAAAGCCTGAGGTCTCCTATTTCCCAGTCTCACATGGAAGGTGGCCAATCACTGACAAGTTATCTTTTAACTGATCATTTTTCCTTAGAATTAAATATTGCAGAAGTACATGGGCTACCTAATATTTCTGGAGGAGAAGGAACATATGTATGGGTGTGGAAAGGCATGCATATGCCCTCTTTGCACCTTTTGTAATGCACAGAACAGAACATAGAGATCTGGAGCAGCTCTACAGTGGCTGAACATTGCTGCCCAAATTGGTACCCTGCCATCCCTTTCTACTGACACCCTTTCTGTTTGCAGCACTGTGGGCCTTCTTGTGTGTAGGAGGGTGCAGGAAACTTTTCCCACTTTTCTCCAGTTTAGCCTTGTTAGGCCAGTTCTGCAGGGAGGTGTCAAAGTACCGCATAACCATGACTCAGAAACTCACTGAAGGCTCTGTCAATGTTTCTGGTAATTTTGCTCATTAATACACAGAAATTAAAGCTTGTAGATTGCTTGACTTAGTTTGCTGAAAATTTAGCCTAAATCTTGTAACTGTGTAATACCATTAAAACCTTAACAGCAGCATGCACTGAATTAAGCACATATTCAGTGATGGCAAAGTTGTTAGTTAGACCTTTGTCTGCAAACATGGGTTAAACTATGCAAACTTTTGGTTCCCTCCGAATTTTCTTCTGCTTGTGACATTTCTGCACTGTATAGCCCTAAATATCTTCTAATCTTCTGTTTGAAGCTAAATGCCTGCCATATGCCGAAGTGCATCTGATGTCTTATAAGTGAGCACCTGGTACAATTTCTTGACTAAAAAGTGACTTACAGCTAGATGGAAGGGAAGAGGCCACTTCATTAGAATGGGCTTTGTGTTTGACTGTGGCATAAAATAAGCTTGAGCTTAGCCCCAAAAATATACCGGTTTTAGATATGGTAGCACACTGTCAAGCTCCATGTCTGAGTATGGAGGGATCACGAAGCTCTCTGGGTCTCAAAAGTGCCCTGTGTCGCTGTAATCCTGTCTTACTGAATGGGGTTTGGCACCCAAATTGTGTCAGTACACAATCACAGTCTTTACCACTATAGCTGTCAATGTTTTGAGCATTGACCCCACTGTGGAAGGCAAGAATTTTAGAGGATCTTTGGGTGTAGTTTCTGCTGAATGGGGAGTGGGAGAAATACTGGAGGTCAGATTCTAAAAACCTCAAGAGAGAAAGACATTTTTAGTTGACCTGTTTAATTGTTTTCTGGATATATTAAAAGTCATTCCCTATTTGCCAGATAGTCAACCAAAAAAAAAAAAATTTGCATCCCTCTGTCCTTTCTTATTTAAATGCCAGTGCTTGAAATAAATATACCTAACATATTTTTCCATCAGTCTTCCAGTAAAATATGACCAGGCCTGTGATTATTTATATTTTGGAAGTGGCAAATGGTGGAAAAAGTGAGAGCAATGCTCTAAGAACTTTTTAGACTGATAAATAAGAAAGAAGTTTTACTTAAAGATCTTCTTAAACTTACATTATAAGTGATACAAATTGCATTACACAAGAGGAGACAAGAAACCTGTTTCAGGTTCTGCTTGAGTTAGTCACAGATCAAAAAATTTAGTTTTCAACTTTTTTCCCAATTTTAAATTGAGGCATTAGTGCCATTTTTGTGAAAGTTGCTTCACATTCTGACTGCCTTTCAAATACAGCATTACTTGAAAATTACTTTGTGTAATAAATGCCTGACTCAATCTGGCCTTTCCTTTTAGCCCAGGAAATGTGAAAGCTGGTAAACTAGGCAAAGCACACTCTGAGCATGATTAGCAGTCACAGGGAGGCTTTGGGTGTAGAGGGATTCCTTGTGGAACAGGGGCATATGATATCCCTGGAAAGATTGGACAACCCAGGGTTGCTGAGAAAAAGCCCCTGAACAGACCCCTGGCTGCAGGCAAACCTGGAAAGCACCTGGCTGCAGGCAGCCCTGAAAGTCCTTGGCAAAGTTATACACTGGTCGGCTCCCCTGCTGATTAGAGGCTGTCTAGAGGAACTAGAATCTTTGCAAAAAGTAGATATAAGCTTGTATAGTTGAACAATAAAGGGAGAACGATGCTCAAATTGTATCGGTGTACATGTCGTTTATCCAGCCAGGTCTTCGGACTTGGTCCCTAACACCTGGCGCCCAAACAGGGACTCGAGTGATTGTTTTCGCTTAAATGCATTTTGCTTGAATGCAGTTTGTTTTCGCTTAAATTAGGTTCGTCTAAACACGGCAAGACTCCGAATCATCGCGCAGACAGTGAGGAGCCTGGAGAGCTGGAAAGGGAGTGTCCTGGCAAAAAAGCTGAGTGGAGCCAGAGACCAGAGCTTGTGCAGCCAAGCGGGCCCCCTCAGGTAAGAAGCTATGGAATACGACGCTGCAACTCATCTCCTAGCCAGTATTCTCTCTAAGAGAGGCGAGACTAAAAGATTGAGATCTCTATGCCCTAAAAACATGGGCCTAGGAACAAGGGGTTTTGAAATGCACTTTGCTTTTGTTTTCGACTGAACAGTGGTGGGAAATTGGAAACAAACTGTGGCAGTCCACAATTGAGGGTAGAAAGGAAGTTAAAGAAGCAAGAGCTCTGGGGTTATCATGGAGAGCTGTGACTAATACCCTCACAGAAATGAAAGCAGAGAGGAAGGTGGCCACGGCAGCCATGGAGGTGCTGGGGGGTGGCAGCCCTGGAAAAGAAAGAGAGGGGAGTCTCACGGAGCGGCAGCCAGAGGCCAGGGTCATACGTTCGCTGCGGGAGCTGCTCGATGCGACAGGGAAGGAAGTTACCCCACAGACGCCTGAAGGAGAAATGGTAGCAAAGGCGGAAGTACAGGCTCCCAACTCTGGGGGCAGGGCGCAGGCGAGCAGAGGAGAAGCAAGTGGTCCTAGCTCCTGGCTGAAAACAGCAGCGTGTCACCCCCCTCTGCTGGACAGCGGATCATCATCCGACGGCGAAGCAACCTCTGCGACTTTATTGCCCACAGAGCCAGAGCCATCCAGGGCTGCTGGGGGTCAGCTCCAAGAGGAGGAGAAGCACCGAGAGATGATGCATGAAGTAAACAAAGAAGCTTGCTGTGAATTGTCTACGTGTCAGGACGCGCTGGAGTCTAAAGCTTGCAAAACCACACCATCAGCACCGTGGCGTCCCGTGGACCCACCGGTCAAGACGGCCACCAGAACTCCTCCTTTCCTGTTGGGAGAACCGGGCACAAGGCCTATGGCCCTTCCCTCCCAGCAAGAGGATGTGCAGCCATTGCCTCCATCAGCCCTGACAGTGAGGACTGACCCATTGCGAAGGAGATGGAATGGAGTTATCCGTGATGCAATTGTTGAAGGAGATTGGCAAGTCGTAGATGCCCTAACCTGCGCTGTACTGATACAAGGGGACACCACAAGGTGAGAGCCCCATGACTGGAAGATCTTGCAGCAAGCAAAGCAAACGGTCACCACGCATGGCTAGTGGTCCAAAGCTACATGGTGCATCCTGTAGTTTATCTTTACAGCAGATGTCCTGTGTCCTAATGATTGCATCAGCATTGCACAGTTGTTGTTGACCCATTCACAGTTCCTGCTCTGGGAGCGAACGTGGAAACGGCTAGCACAAGAAACTAGCAAACACCAAGGTGATACGCAAGACCCACTGTATACACTCCAAGCTGACACGCTAACTGGGAGCGGGGCTTTTGGAGCGACAGTGACGCAGCTGACCGTGCCCACAATCCTTCATCAGTTGTCACAGGCTCTTGCCCACAAAGCCTTGTTGTCAGTACCCAAAAAGAAGAAGTCTCCTCCAGATGTAGCAGTCTGACTGGGGCTGTTGAAGACATATGGTCAGTTCATTGACTGTCTGTCCGCAGCCTTGAAGGATGCAACTGAGCTCTTCGAAGAGCTCCAGGAGCAACTGTTCCGGACCCTTGCCTTCGAAAATGCTAATAGGTAAACAATTCTTGCCATGCTGCCCCAGGGAGCAGGAGTAGATGAGATGCTCGTGTGTGCTAGCCATGTGGAGCAGTTGTCTCAAACAGCTGCATTTACCGCAACGCTACAGAATGTCCTGCAAAAGCAGGGACAAGTCATCACTGCAGCGCTGACAGGAGGGGCGCAAAGATAAAAGGGGGCAAAGGCCGCTGGCCCGCATCCTGGTCCCCAGACGGGTGGAGTAGCCTGTTTCTGATGCGGTGAAGAGGGGCACCTGAGGCGCACTTGCCAGAAAGCAGCGTGGTGCCACAACTGCAATTCTGGCGCCCGTGCCACCATAGCATGCCGTCGTGCGGGAAACGGCCAGTGCAGCGCGGTGGGGCCATGCACCAGGACACAAGTAAGCACCCCAAAGAGCCATGAGTCAAGTGCAACCCTGGTGGTTTCCTTCAGCAGAACCAGCCACCTAAGGGAGCCTCAGAGTGGATGTGGCAACCTCAATAGAAGTCACGCTGACGAACCACCAGGTCACCCTGATCCCAACCACAGCCAAGGGCCCCCTGTCATCAGACAGCCCTCGTCTGGGTGGCCTACTCGTGGGGTGGTCATCAACCAGCCGGCAGGGAGTAGTGGTGCTCCCTGGAGTCATTGGCACCGACTACACTGGCGAAATTAAGATCATGGCCTACGCGCTGCAACCACCCGTAACTAGCCAACAGGGCAGTCACATTGCCCAAATTGTCCCCATTCCCCTAATGACCAATGGGGGTACCAACAACAACAGTGTCTGCGGAGACCACGCTTTTGGGTCCTCTGGGTTCGATGTGTTTTGGACATTGAACCTGGCCCAAAGACCTCAGCAGCAAGTGATCCTGTGAAGGGGGGGCAGAAGTCATCAAAATACGGCCGCTTTTCGACACAGGGGCCGATGTTACCATAATTAACCAGGTGGTATGGCCACCTGGTTGGGGACTGGAAAAACCAGCAGCCATGCTGGTAGGGGTGGGGGGAACACAAATCCCCCAAGTAAGTGCAACCCCAATCGCCCTAGCGTTTGAGGACAATCAAACCATTGTGTGTCGCCCCTATGTTATGAAGCTGCCTCAGACCCTGCAAGGCCTGATCGGACGTGACATCCTTGCACAGCTAGGCCTTGTGCTCACCACAGACCAGCATTTATGCTGAACGGCTGCTGCTGATCAGCTGCCTATACGGGCGCTCACCTGGTTAACAGATGACCCTGTCTGGGTCGAGCAGTGGCTGGTAACAGCTTGTTGCAGAACAGCTAGCGGCAGGACACATCAAGCCTTCGGTCAGCCCATGGAACACCCCCATCTTTGTGATCCCAAAGAAGTCGGGAAAATGGCGCCTCCTTCACGATCCTCGACAGGTGAATGCGTGCATGCAAACTATGGGGGCGCTGCAACCTGGGTTACCGGCTCCTACAATGATCCCAGCAGGATGGCAAATCACTGTAATTGACTTAAAAGACTGTTTTTCCACAATCCCACTGCATCCAAAGGACACAGAATGTTTTGCCTTTACAGTGCCCACAAAGAATCGCAGTGAGCCTACTAAGCGCTACAAGTGGGTTGTCCTGCCCCAGGGAATGAAAAATTCCCCCATGCTATGTCAGCTATATGTTGACTGGGCACTACATCCAATTCGATGACACTACGCAGAAGCACTCATCTACCATCACATGGATGACATCCTGATAGCTACTGCTACAGAGTTCCCAGATAAAGAGATGCAGTGGGTCAGAGAACACCTGCATGAGACTGGATTAGAGATCGCCCCCCAGAAAATCCAGCAGACTGCACCATGGAAGTACCTGGGCTGGCTCATATCAGATTCACAAATTAGGCCCCAAAAGATCGAGCTACACACAGAAATCTCCACACTCCATGATGCGCAACGGGTGCTAGGAGATCTGCAATGGGTCCGCAGAGTCGCGGGAATCACGAATGTCAACCTCGCCCCCTTCCTGCCATGGCTCCATGGGACGAACGCTGCCAAACCTCGGGAATGCTCCCCAGACCAAGCAGCAGCTCTCACCAAGGTCACAGATAAGCTGTGGCACACATGGGTATCGCGCAGAGAAGAAGGAGTCCCACTTGCCATCCTCATCACCCTGATCAGTGCAGCAGGTTCACATGCCATCATCCATGAATGGCAAAAGAAAAAGGGGGAGGACATCCGGATTCTTAAATGGATTTTCCCACCAACTCAGCCACGCTTCAGACTGCAGTCCAGGGTAGAGATGGTGGCTCTTTTAATCCAAAAGAATTGCGACCGAGTGGTGGAGTTGGACAGCAGGGAGGCAGAGGACATCAGTATACCAGTCTGGACAGGGGACTTGGAGTGGATGCTATGCCATGCAGAGGCACTGCAAGAAGCTCTGTTCGGATTCACCGGTGTGGTCCATAACAAGCGCCCACAGGGAAGGCTGGCGCAGTTGCTGGGGCGCTACGAGTGGCTGGACCACCCGCTGAATGTAGATCGGCCAGTACTAGGGCATATGGTGTTCACGGATGCGGGGAGGAAGATGAAGCGGGCCGCCTGTGTGTGGAAAGAGAATCACTGCTGGAAGACTCATGTCATAACAGGAGAACCGGCCAACAGCCTGCAAACACTCAAACTGCGCGCCGTGATACGGGCCTTACTACAGTGGTTGAATGAACCGGTGAACGTAGTCAGCGATTCCCTGTATGTCATTGGAGTAGCCTAATGGATCCATGATGCAGAAATCCGGCGTACTAACAATGAACATCTGGGCAGACTGCTTATCACATTGCGGCACACCCTGCAACAACGGACACACCCCTACTGTATCCTGCATGTTCGGAGCCACCAGTGGAACAGCGGGCTGGGAGAGGGCAATGCCCGTGCAGATGAGGCGGTGACCTGTGCCCCCATAGTGCATTTCCCGACGGCGAGCACTTTTGCACAAGCAAGATGTAGCCATGATTTGTTCCACCAAAATGCAAAATCCCTGCAGAGACAGTTAAAGTCCCACTGATAGAAGTGAAAGGCATAGTGCGGGCTTGTCCCCGCTGTAGCCATCACAGCCCGGGACTGGGTGTGGGAGTTAACCCCAAGGGTTTGAAAGCCCTCAAGCTCTGGCAAATGGATGTCACTGATGTCCCTGAGTTTGGCCGACAGCGCTATGTCCATGTAACAATTGACACTTTTTCACACTTCCTGTGGGCTACCGCTCAGACAGGAGAGAAGGCATTGCATGTGGAGCGGCATCTGCTCTCGTGCTTCACAGAAATGGGGGTACCCAAAAAGATCAAAATGGACAATGGGCCAGCATACCCCAGTGGTCGCCTAGCAAAATTTATGCAGCAGTTGGGGGTAGAACATATCACGGGGATCCCACACTCTCCCACCGGTCAGGCAGTGGTAGAGAGAGCCCATCATACACTAAAAGAATATCTGGGCCGACAGAAAGGGGAAGAGATGGAACCAAGTAAGCGGCTAAGCAAAGTCCTGTTTACATTGAACTTCCTCTCTCTGGCTGGGGATAGGGAGGAGCCTCCAGTGGCAATCCATCATCAGACAGTTTGTAGGGGAATCGAGCAGGGCCTTCCAGGAATAAGTGTTTTGTACCGTAGCCCTCAAACAGGGTTGTGGGAAGGTCCCAGCCCAGTGCTATTTAACGGCCGAGGATATATGTGTGTTTCCTCCCCAGAGGGAGTGCTGTGGGTGCCCAGCAAGTGGTGCCGTGCTATGCATACAGGACCCCGAAGCAAGAAGGCATAGTCAGCATCAGCTCCTGAGGAAAGTGACGCCACTACTACAACAGCTGGAACTCTGGGACCCCCGTCCTGAGAAGCCTTGGGAGAGGCTGCAGACACAGTTGAGTGAGGGGGCTGAGAACTTGCCAGGTCCACCACTCTCCATAGCGGGGGAAATAGCGAGACCCTGTGGCGAATGCAACAGCTGCCCTAGGTGGTTGCTAGTGACTTGGGGTGGGTGTCGGGGGACCCTCTGCGAAGGTGGAACCAAGAAGGGGAGTTGCATGAATTTTCACGTATAGCACCAGATACAGAGATAGAGTGGGAAATTGTTCTTGACTGTCTTGAGACAAGGGCATTGGCGGACATCTTCAATCAGCTGTCCGCCCATTTAGATAGAATGAAGGCAGTACGGAGTGTGGCAGTGTTAGGGTGAGAGTGTAGCACACAGGTTCGTGTCCCACGGCAGCATGTGGTGGCTCCCGAACGCTGGGAAGCAACAAAGTAGCGCCGGGCCCGCAAACATTCTGAGAGGTTTGCTTCTCGTAAGCACCCTAGCAATGTCCCATGCAATGTTGACAGCAATCCAGAAGAGACAAAACATGTGGGTCACCCTAGCTAATTTAATGGGGCAAGACTCCATGTGTCTGAGCCTGGCCATGCCAGGGGACCCATTTTGCACCTGCTTAATTGGGGTCCCATACTTTAACCCACAAGACTTCCGAAGGATGCTAGACAACAGCTCACTGATAGGGGATGCCACAAACAATGGCAATTGTTCAGGGCTGGTCGGACTCAAGCCTGCGCAGCAGCGTGCCTGCTGGCAAGGTGCATTCTTGAAAAGCATCAATGTCACCATGGGGACACCAGAAGAGCTAGATCTACCAGGTTCCACAAACCAAACTGGGGATGGTTCCATGACATTCGAGCTGCCCACTACCGGTCAATTCAATGTTAATAGGTGCCTTTGGGCCACTGTTGACCCTCTTGCAGACTGGTTTCTGAGAAACTATGAGTCCGAAGCAAGTTACTATCAAATCAACCTCACAGGTCAAGCCCTGAAACGCCTCCCCGGTGGTACATTCTTAATATGTGGGGACTGTGCGTGGAATGGGGTTCCCGCCAGCCCACATGGGAGACTGTGCTACTTAGGGAAACTCATCCTGTTCCACCCAAACCTGCATCAACTCTTAAATATCACCCACCGTACTAAAACCAGGGTGCGGCGTTCAGTCCATGAGCTCAAATGTGAAAGGACTGAAGAGCCCATCTTTTGGAGTCATAGTACAATTTGGCTAGCATCTATGTTTGTACCTGGTGCTTCTGCAGCTAGGGCACACGCAACATTGCACAAACTTGCTTGCTGGGTGAGGGATGAGCTAAACATAACTTTGCAGATGCTTGACGAGCTAAGCACAGATGTTACTAGTGTTAGGCATGCAGTATTACAAAATAGGGCAGCCACTGATTTTCTACTACTAGCCCACAGCCATGGCTGTGAAGATTTCCAAGGTATGTGCTGTATGAATCTTTCTGACCACTCTGTCTCAATTCACAAGCACCTCTTTGACCTCCAGAGGGACCTGCACGACCTTCAGGAGACAGATGACTCCACTGGAGACTGGCTTAAGGGTCTGGGTATCACTGGATGGCTGCGTACCTTGGTAGTAGAAGGCTGCCAATTGCTATTTGTAGTTATATTATGCTTAATAGTATTTGGGTGCATTTTTTCTTGCATTAAAGCAGGGCTATGAAAGATCATCGACCAGGCCTGGGTTGCCCAAAAAGAAAATGGGGGATGTGTAGAGAGATTCCTTGTGGAACAGGGGCATATGATATCCCTGGAAAGATTGGACAACCCAGGGTTGCTGAGGAAAAGCCCCTGAACAGACCCCTGGCTGCAGGCAGCCCTGAAAGTCCTTGGCAAAGTTATACACTGGTTGGCTCCCCTGCTGATTAGAGGCTGTCTAGAGGGACTGGGTGTGAATCCTTGCAAAAGTAGATATAAGCTTGTATAGTTGAACAATAAAGGGAGAACGATGCTCAAATTGTATCGGTGTACGTGTTGTTTATCCAGCCAGCTCTTCGGACTCAGTCCCTAACATTTGGGGTTTTTTAATTTGAAAACATCAAGAACTGTAGTCAAATCGAAGCAGTGGATTTTTTCTCATCCATTTGATACTGTTACAAAACATACACTATGAGACTGTGTTAGGGTGTATTTCTTTTGGAGCTCTCCAGTTAAGCAGCAGTCCAAGTAAGAAGCCTGCTTTGAGTAAACAGTCTTTTTAACAAGAATACATACTTACCAAATTGTAATCATGCAAGGTTTGTCTATTCATGTTAGAGTGCGTGGAGATATGCTGTTTGATACATGGGGGGCAAAAAACCCGTACTTTTTTAAATGTTAATTTGCATGAAGAAAGAGACTTCCTGATGTAGATTTCATCCACTTTGGCACAAATTTAAATATTTTTGCACTCTGTGCTGCTGAGACCCTGCGTTTTAATACCTCAGATAAACAAAAATTTCATCCTAAATGTTATATGATAGATAAGAAATTCTCAGCAGTCAAAGATTTTGTCTAATGATTGCCTTAGTAATTTAATATTGTAATGTTGCATCTCCTAGGACCATACTGCAATTTTTTAGGCTTCTGAGTCCTTGATCTGATATTGTAATAACTACACCTGTCACATTTTTTTAAAATATCAAATCTCAGAATAACATCACACTCTTTTCTATCAAGATGAATGCTTATGGATAAATGCAATTGTTATTGACATTGTGTGTTAAAAACAGTAATTATTTCAGTTTCAATTGTTTTTGTGAATGCATCAAAAATCTAATTTTTTTAACTATGAAGGCTCTTAAAACCTCACAAATTCTAGTGTTATTTTAACAATTAAAAAGAAATACAAATTAGGAAGAAAAAGGCTTTGAAATATTCCTGTTTAAAATTACCTTAATTTTTTAAAAAAATTAATGTAATTAAATATGGTATATTTTATAGCAAAAGATTCAGCTACCTATCAACCTGCAACTCTGTTTATCTTGGTATTTCATGAGCACAACACACAAATAATTTAAAAGAATAGAACAACCCCTTATTATCTAAACCAGAATTTTTTCTTGCAATATAATAGTAACAGATGCAATTCAGATAAGGTGTGGATTTGGGGTAATAAATTAAATAAATTCAAGAAACTCACTGTCCTTTTCGAGTATTAAATCTGGAAGAGTAGTACTCTCACCTGCCACAATTTGCTTTACCTTTCTTTGTATTTCTTCCTCCAGTCAGTTATACCTCACATGCTTCTGTAAACCCCTTCCAGTAGTATAGCCAGAATTTCCATTTACTAACTTTCTTTGGGATTAAGGAGCCCTTGTCTACTTCAAAGGGGTCTGCAAACCACATCTGTTAAGGAGTAAGCACGGCAGTGTTGGAGAGGAGGGTGCATGGGTGGTAACCTGTGTGGACAACCCTTGCTTTCCCTGCTTTTCAGCCTCATTTACCAAGTTAGCTTGCCTGAAATCAGGTTGCACACATGGGATCTGCTCCATCCACAAAGGGTCTCTGGCATTTTCCTAGGTGGCTCTTATTCCACTTCCCTCTATTAGATACACCTCCAGTACAACTACTGCTAGATGTGTCAGCATTCCCTGAAACTAAGAGCAAATGTCCGCCCTGATGGGTAGAGTGGGGAGTGACATGCAGTAGCTCTGTGGTTATGGATTAGTAGAAGAGAAGTGTCTTCAACTTTCACTGCATCCATAGCAGGATGGCCACAAACAGCTCGTGCTGTGCATTGCCTCTGTCATATGGAGTATGGTGTGGGTGGGAAGTGAGGTAAAACAGTGGGACTGGGCTGGGAATGCAGCACCAAACCTTTTTCCAGTTTATGGAATATAGAATCACAGAACCATAGAATCATTTAGGTTGCAAAAGAGTTCTAAAATCATTGAGTCCAACTGTAAGCCTATACATTTTAATTTCAATGTTCTAATTATCCACCACTTTGATCTTGCTAAGACTTCAAGAATATAGTAGCTGCATCAACATGGAGAGTGCCAGAATGAGCTATTCCTGTTAATCAACACTTTGCACATGTCCACGTAGATGTAAACAACTTCACAGCTGCAAGGCCAGTGAGTGAGCTTGGGATGTTGTCGCGGGTTCGGTTTGTAACTGGGCAGAAACACCAATTTAGTGTAGTGGTTTGATCTAAAATACTCATTACTGTTTATCTGCTGTGAGATAAGAATTAGGAGAAATGCAAAGCAGGCACCAAACTTGAAAGAATATAAAGTTTATTAACAGACCTGAAAGAAGGAAAAGAAAAAAAATTATACCACCTTCAGAACTCTCCTCCTCCCCCCACCTTCCTCCCTTCTCCCACTGACAATGTAAAAAGACAACCCTTAAGATGTTCAGTCTGTTTACCACTTCCATAATAACCTTGTTTAGTCCATTTAGAAAGAGAAGTCTCTTCTTGCTCATGCTATGAAAACATTATCACAACAAGACAGCCGCCCACTTCCAAATATTGTTCAGTCCATTTAGGAAGAGGAGTCTCTCTGCCTGCATGTGAGTCCCTTCCCCCGACTTGCAGCTTTTCCCGCAACTGCTTTCAAGGGTCCACTCTTGAAGTTTTTTGGGGTACAATTTTAAGGTTGAGCAGTTCAGAAACAAAAACAGAGGCCCTTCTCCTTCCCTGGGAGCAAAGGGTCTTCATCATCTTCATCGTTAAGACTATCTCTGGGAGCATCTCTAGGAACTGAGGTTTTCTCCTTTCCCGTTTGGAGCAAAAGTCCTCATCTGGTTCATCTCTCCCTGTCCAAACTTCTCATGAAATTACAGCTGTGTCAGCATCTGCCTATCTCAGCGCAGGTGCTTTTGCTTACGAGTTGAACACTCCACCCCCCATATCTTCATGGAATTACAACGGGATACTCTGATATATCATAGCTTCACAACAGAATTTCAGCTTTAAGCATCTCCTCTCTCTCTTCCCTCAGGGTTTCAGCTCTTCACAGCAATAAAAGGGTTAATCTCACCTCGGCCTTGCAGCTTTGCAGCTGGAATGTTGAATGTTTCTTATCGCAGTGGAGAGGGGGGAGAGCCGAGCCGCTCCGGCTGCCCACGGCAAGGCAGTGGGGGGGGTTCCATGGCTGGAACAGGTCCATCGGCTCCAGGATGGCTGTGGCCCAGCCTGGCCTGGCCCAAGCAGGGCCTGGGCTGGGCCCGCTGGCCCCCACACGGGGCCCACAGCCACCTGTCCCAGCAGCGGAAACGAGAGAGAGCTTGGAGGGGGAGTTTGTCTATTCTTAAATGTGGATCACAAAGGTGGTCACAACTTTAAGTGGCTTAGAGAATTGTCCATATTCAAACTGTCCAGCTGATAGGTTCTGTCAGTTCCCAGAGGAAACTGTAAGCACCCCTTAGCAAGGACGTCCCTTCCGGGACTATGCTTGCTAACCTATGACAGATGTAAAACAGGCTATTAACAGAGAAGCATATCTGCTGGTGGATCATGTCTTTATGAGGAACATTGCAGTTAAGGTTATCAGACAGAAAACTCAAAACCCTGCTCACAAAGCTTGTGTAACCTGTACCACCAAGAGGAAGTGAAAATGAGCAATTTTTTTGAGCTGATGTAGAGAAAAAGCTTTTTTAAAATAATGTTTAAATTTATAGATGCTCTTTAACGTATTCAATATATTTAATAACTGTTTTGTCAGCCACATAAGTATTTGTTTTATGGTGGATCATTTACTGTGGGATAATTGTCACTTAAAGAAAAACTTTTAAAATGCAATTCCTTCCTTGACAACGTCTCACTAACTCTTTTACTAGTAACTTTGCAGACCATAGGTGCTAAAGTAATTTAAAATGGGCTTGCAGCAGGATTCCCCACTAGTGTCCAGCTTAAAACTGGATTTCATACTTTCCAGAAGAAAGACACCAGTGTCTTATGCCTCATAAAGACATCTGTATTATGGGATCAATAACACTTGAACTGCCATTTCCCACAGAAACAAAAGTAAAACCTAGGCTATGCTTAACTAGATGTGATGTGAGCAATCCCACTGATAATGCTGGGGTAGCCGACAGTGCAGAGTTAATCTCACAGTTTGCATGGCAGCTGCCTTTTTGTGTCTCTGTCATGATCCCTGATTTTCCCAGAGCCAGAAATAAATCTTTCCATGTAACCCCTCTGTATATCATTTCTGTCAGGAATTCTGGGCCTGTCTTACTTAACAACAATGGCCAATCAATCTGACTTTTTGTATTGGTATGAGCAGTGAGTAAACCTAACATTGTAATTTTTTTTTTCCCCAAAGTAGCTTTCCAAATCTCCTTTTTTTTGAAAAGGGATTAACATTGGGTAATCCAATATTACTTCGGCACACTGTTAATTTCCTTCACCCACTTATTTCAATTAAATTCAAGTCATTAGTGCAACTGCTTATTTTGTTCTAATGAGGTATGTATTGATTTATAATGGAGATTATTTTCTCCAGGATTAAATGCATTTTGGGATAAATGGTTAGAAAGCCTGACAGTACACTAATCTTTGTTTCACTTAGGCAACATATTCAGTTTTTCTTCCCCATAGCTGCTACAAATGTCTAGAAATATAGCATTAGATGATTAATTACCGTCACGATTTGACAGTTGGCTCTGCATGGGATTTTATCAAAGGTTCTTGAAAGTGAGGGTCAGGATCAGGCCTAATTGTACAGCATTTTGAGACAGCCCAAACAGCAGATTCCTCTGAAGTTGTTCTCGGTGCATTTGAAATGGCTTGATATGAGAAACTCTCTTTCAACCCAGAGGTTTAATCCATGTGCAGAGCAACGTGCTCCTTTAACTTTATGGTTTGCTGCTGGTCTGCATGCATAGATCAGGATGCTGCATTACATAAAAAGCCAGAAATATGGGAAAGCACTTCCGAGTTGGCACAAGCACTTATCTCAGAACCTGGGGGTGAAGAGAAACCAGGAGAGTCTTGGAGTGCCTGCACACACAGACACTGCCATTCTGTCTTCTTTCTCAATGAGTCCATTTTCAAGGCAGAGCCAAGAGCTGTAATTTCCATTTAGTAGGTCACAGTTGCTTTCCAGAGTAATTTTCATGTCTATAGAACAGGCTTGAAGGTTTTATGTGAAAACATGTGACATGCTTGGTATGTATTTCAAAAATACCTTCCCAACAGCCAAAGCCCCTAAAACCGTTCACAACATGTAGCAAAATATAGGTATGTAGCAGAAGAGTTTGAAACTAAATTCCCTTCTCAGTTACCTTGGGTCACAGGTTTATAACTGATTAGGGACAAGGAATGCAGTCTCCTGGACATTAACAGTAAGAAAAATCACAGTCTGAAAAGAGACTGAGTTGAAATCATCTTATCCTTGGTGTGTCCCAGGAAATTCGAACCTAAAGAGAGCCAAGAGAGCCACCTAAAGATCTTGGCCGGGACCTCTATCCTAATGTAATAGGTGAAGCCCTAACTCAGGGAAACTTCTGCAGGCTGAGCAGCACATTCTCATTCAGTGAAACACTTCCCAGGAGAAGCAGCCCTCCTCCCTAACTCCCACTACTCCCTGGCCCAGTACCTCCAGTGTGTCTCGCAGCCTACAAGACACAGGTGCTTCCCATCAGACCAAACGCATCCCAACTTCAGTGGAAAAACCTAGACTTGGCTCCATCATAGTGTGCAGAGGGGACCTATTACTCCAGAGCTCTGGAGAAATTCCTCCTCTCCAATCAGCAAGGTAATTAATTTTAACTAACAATCCCACTCCTACAATTACATAATACCCAAGTACATTTCAGAGGTGAAATTACTGTCTGCAATCAGCTACTATTTTTTCCATTTTGCGTGAAAAGGAAGAGGAGGCACAAACTTAATTCTTCAGCCCAGTTCATCTTTGCTCTTGTCTCTTTGTACAGGGAGCCTGCTACAAATGGCTTCTGGGATTAGCTTTAAATCTTTCTTGAGTATCTGCAGAGAGAGCAAAATTTCTCCAAACCTGAGGAACAGTATATGCTCTGAAACTGAAAAGAAAGACAGGAAAAGTGTGGTGGAGGTATTAAGGCTAAGGCAATCCTATATGCCAGTGAATTTCCATCTCTGTGCAATTTTTGGAAGCAAAACTTGTTCTTCTGCTAACAAAGAACTGATTTTTCCTGGGTTCCACCTTAAGCCTCTAATAGTCACTTTCACTCTCTGGTGCACTGCACACTTTAGATGCAGCTTTATAATCTCCTGCTCCAGGTGTCCAAGCTCTTCCAAGTTTAGGTGTATTTCAACCACAGGTGTTAAGAACAGTTGTGGTTCATTATTAAGAAGGCACTTTAGAGCCAGGACTTCAGTCTGGAGGCAGCTACATATCAACAGGAAAATTGTGCTAACCTCTGCATTTGCAGAAGTATGAGTCATGAGAGATGTAGGTGACATCAGTCCTACCAAAAGTTGGCTTTCACTTTCAGGAAAATACATATATGAAAAAAATTTAAAGGTTTTCTTCACTTGTAAAGCCACAAAAATTTGTACATCCCTTTTCAAAATTTTCTTTTCTCTCAAAATGACCATATTTAACAATTTTCCTGTGGAGAAGAGGTAAAATATTTGCAGTTTTCTCAAAGACCAGATGTATTATTTTGCTCTTAACTCTGCTCTTACTGAGAATGCTTATTCTCTGTGATAATGCATAAATAGAATTAATTTGCAGTCAGCCTTGTTTGCATTTTTGCCTGAGCAAAGCTTGACAAATGGCTCTGAAATTTAATCATGGTTTGGTTACCTTTACAGCATTTAAACAAATCAAATCAGCTTCATCTCTTCCCCGCTGCCAGGAAAGGAGAAAGCAAAACAAGCAAAGCCACTTAAGGCTTTCTTCCCCTCCAGAGTGGTGTGTGATCCCAGAATACTTAAGGCATTATAACCACAGTAAACTGCTGGGCTTTTGAGAGAAGACTGCTTTAGTGGCTTTAATAAAAAAGTATATGTATATAGTCAGCATTTTTTTAGTCAAGCTTTTCTACTGATTACTATATTATACTGTACTGTACTGTGATTATAGTATGTGATTTTACAACTATTACTGCAGAATACACAGACTATGACAGATTTAATGCCTAGTAATACAGACTTATGTAATTGGCATTTAACTTCTACAGAACCTCAAGCAGGCCAAAACCATTATTTTAAGCTCTCCTTGAGCTCAATAACTGAGCCAATATTCAATCAGTGCCAGATAGTATATGTGTCTGCCTGAATAGGCCATCTCCTCTGATGCTGACACACATATTCAACAAGCCAAATTTCACTCCTAAGAAATCACTAGAAGCAGGTAGCTATTTATAAACTTTGAATTCCAGAAAGAGCTTTTGTGATCATTTAGTCCAAATTTCCATGCAGCATAAGATGTTGAACTTAAGTAATTTCTACATCATGTGTTGATTCGTTTTTGAACTACATCAAATCTTTAGAAAGATACATAATGTAATGACTTCTCTAAAAGGGACTAACAACAGCAAAAAAGACATGTTTCTTTACAGATGTTGATATTTTAGCCAGATATTTCAGCCAGATATTTCAGTATTTAAGTGCTGAATTCACAGTAGCAGTTTTAACCCTTTTCAACTTTTTTACACTCTATGTTCCTGGACAATGTAAAATCTTTCTAGATATAATTCAAGGTGAGGAAATGTATACATTTTACCTTCCCCCTCCCCCTTACTTCCCCCTGGCCCCCAGAAAAAACCAAACCAAACCAAACCAAACCAAACCAAACCAAAAAAACCCCAAAAAGGGGAAATTACAACCATTAAAAATAATTACTAATTTCCTGTGGATTTGCAGTCTGAAATATGTGATAATGTGGAAAGTATTTGAAGTCATAAAATGGGCCCAGCTTCATAATAGTTCAAATGGAGACAGTTTATGCAACATTCTATTTAACATAAGGATTTCTTCAACCTATACAGACATATAAAATTGTATGCAAATCAGGAGTGTGATATTTTAAATTTAAGTCAGTGCCAGTGAAAGCCATTACACTGACAGCACTGGAACTCCGTAGCCTAAATTTACCTCGAAGTCTGGTGTAGTTTGGTCTAAGACAATGAGAAGCACATTATCAAAGGAATTCAAATCTGAGATCTGACACGTGAAAGGCTACTGCCAGAAACACAAGAAACTAAAATAATGTCAGAATAAGTGACTGGAGACCTGGTTTCTCTTCCTTCCTGCAATTTCACTCTCTTTCCTTTCTGGAAGCACATGGCAAACAGCGGCTATGTCTTTGAAGAGGGTCATATTTATGTATTTTCCCCCATTTTCAGTGCCCTTTTAGGTGTAAGACCCTTCTTGAGCACACATCTAGCCTTTCCCTGCTCCCAGAAGCCTTAATAGGACATGCTGTATCACACATACTTCCTTCCTCCTCCCTTAGCTATGAAAACCAGTAGCCTCCCGAGGGACTAATCCTCATCCTCTACCAAGAGAGTCTGCATGTATCAACCATGACAACAATCACCCACAGCATCCAGCTTTGCTCTTTTCTTCCTGAAAATGTTATTTAATAGGAGAAAATTCCCTGCATAGATTCTACCTTTCTGCCACTAAGCCTGATGACTCCAGCTCCTCTAATGGGCAGTTTTTTCATCCACCTGTGTTCAGGTCCCTAAAGTCCAAAGGCCAGGATACCATGGGGGTTTTTATACCCTTTCTGTCACAGTCTGAGGAATTTCTTTTCTCTCCATGGCACACACCCGCTGGAGTAGAAGACATGACACACCACTGGCCTAGGCAGAATGGATTTAGCAGTATCAAAGTATCTCCCCTTTGATGCTTTGTGACAATGTTATGATGTTTCCTAATCTTTGAAAGGTACAGTTTCAGCATGTAACTAATTAATGGATGTTTCCCAGATGGACTGGCTCAGAGGAGACAGATCACATCTTGCCACACACCTGTACTATGGAAGAAGCCTCACCAGAGAATCTGTGAGGCTTCCCTCCAAGCATGAAGCTGTGGGATGCACAGAGAAAGTTGAAAAAGATGGCTTTTGAAAGCTGGTGGGGTTTCAAGGGCAGGTTGGAAGCTGTTCATGCTTCATGGAAGCAGAGGATTTACCACAAGTAGAGAGTTTGCATGTGACCTGAGCTGAAAGCAACTTTTGCCTGGGAGACTGCTGTGGTAAATAACCTTTGCTCCTGCCTTTATTTTCACTCTTCCTTAGGCCTGCATTGAATGATACCAGAGCAGAAGGACCCTCAGTCTGTTGTAGTCCAGGCTCTCCTGTACTCCTGTGTTATGACCTCTCAGGGAATATAAATCAGAGTAGGTAAGATGTAAGAAAGATGGAAGATTACATCAAAGAAGAGACAAGTCCAAACTAGGCACACATTATCTAAAAACTGAACAAATGTAGTGTTCCTCTTTTCTTCACTGAATTGATTCAGCTTCCAGTATTAACTCTGCCCTCAATATCCATGTGGCTTCTCTTTTGCCCAGTAAAGTTAGCTGTCTCTGGGTATTTTCAGCTATATACTGGTACCCAGATACATACATGTTTGTAAGTGAGGAAGACACAGTCCAGTCCTGTGGAGGACCATGAGTCCCAGCAGACCAGCAGTGGCAGATTGTGTTGGTTTCCGTGAAAGCACACACTGCTCAAAGTCCTTCCCTTTGATGCATCCTATGCATTTTGAAGGAAAAAATAACTATTATAATGACAATAATAATAACAATTTTCCTAGGTCAGGAAGAAAAATAAATATATTGATACAATAAGATACTACTAAATGCAAAACTGAGCAAACACTGATACCTAGGGAAGCAAAGCTTTCATAGGAGGCCATGATGGCAAGAGAAATATGGAAATATATTAAAAGGTCCATATTTTCCCTTTACTTCCTTCTGAGTTCTATTGAGTTTCTGTCTGGTTCTTTCTATTGCCAGAACAGAAGTGTGTCTTGACATCTTTTAGACATGTTGATCCAACCAGTCTTACAATCTCACCTACCCAACAGCCTAAATTCAGCCAGATCTGTGAGGCTGTATCTTAACAAAGGACAGATGACCTAGTCCTCCAAGGTCATTTCCACATTTTGTAACTCCACCAAACATATGGAAAAGAGATGCACAAAGACAACAGAGATCACTGACTGATGGTTGCACTCACCACTGTGCCAGTGTCTGCAGACATCTGTCTTTGCAGTAGTACTTTTTTGCTCTATGAAGGCCAACTTAGATGTGTCTGACCAGCCAAACTGGTACCTGTGAGAGAAGCAGCTTCTAATTTTTCCTTGTAATAGCATATCTTATGATTTGGTACCCAGGAGTGGTGCTTCTGGGGTGGCTAACAAAGTGATTGTGTGTTCCAACACTTGTGTTGACAGGCTACTGGAAAACTGTAAGGATCATCAAATCCTTTCCCTGCAGGTCATTTGTTCCTCTGATGACCACCCTTCCCCTGCTTCCCAGCCTCCCAGGGGACAGGCTGTACTGAACTAAGGATGGCTCTCAACACCTCTTCTTCAGCTTAAAACAGCAACGTGACTTGTGCTATAACTCTTCAGCCTGGTCACTACATGAGATTTTGTGAAAGGACCCTTTTTCTTTGTGGGACATTTATGGCTGTCTCAAACAGAGGCACAGGGTGTTTCACCATCATGAACATTTAAAACAGCTTTACAGCTTTTGTATATGCTTTTAGAAGTGAATCAAAGTGAAAGGGTCCTTTCCTTTCTACTTCATCCTTGGAAAAAAATAAATACTTGTACACTGAAGGAACTCTGCAGGTTGTTTACCTTGAAACCTTCCCCTACTCCTCCTCACTTCCCCACAACCTGTCTACATCCCATCATCTCTTTGTGGAATTACTTCTACCATCACTAATTGCCAAGTTTCAAGGACAATGTTTTTTATAATTGGACACCAGCCAAAACAACAAGTGTATCCAAACCTCTCAACTGTGCACCTATTGCTAGTTTTACTGCTGCTTAACCTCGAGGAATTCAGCTTTGCTTTGAAACAGTTGATTGTTTTGAGTCATACTTACTTCTAATTCCCTTTTATCATTTAAGAGAAGGTTCTGCTGCTGGTGAACAGCATAATTATAATGGATGAATAGATCTGATTTCTTAACTTACATGCACATTTTCACCATCATGACCCAAATTTTATGCTCTCCAAAGTCAAGGTGGCCTAAGTCTTTGCATTTAACACACCATAATGAATCTTAACTCAGAATTAAAACCACTTGAGGGAGTAGGTGTTAACAAGAGAAGGGTTGGGGTGCTGTGACCAGTGAAATGAGTAGGGGTCCTTTGTCTTGACGTGAATGGATGTTAGATTGGGCAATGGGTAGAAGCAAGCATATTTGCTTGAAAACCTGTGTCTGTCAAAAGGATGAACAGTGTGAGGTACATGCTCAAAATGACAAGGAAGTCATGCTCTGATCTGCCAGTTCCCACCCAGAAACAGTTTCCATTTTGTGTGAGAGCTTTAAATTCCACTTCTTTTAGCATAAATGGGCAAAGGAAGACAAGGAAGATAATATTATCCCCATGAAAACACATTGAACTGTTTATCCAACTCAGAAAGCAAGGAAATTGCACACACAAATCCTTTCAAGGCTGTTTTTTCAAACTATGATGTGTTGGTGCAACATGAAATCAGAGCAATTTCCCTGACAAATGTTGATAATGATCTCTAATTATTTCTTCCCAAAGTTAGCAGGGGAGAGACAGCCCAGAGCACCGCACCTTCAGGCCAGTTCTTCCTCATGTACACCCAGTGTGTGATGAGACTTTTACTTCAATGCATCCCATGAAAACTCTCCTTGAACAAACTGATGGTGACATTAGTGTGATCAAAACTTGGGTGAAGCTCACAGAGCAATAATGCTCAGACACAGAAGTTTTCTGTCCCTCAAGGACAGCATGCCCTCAACATCAAGGAATTCCCCCAGTAACACATTGCAGAAGTCCCATGTCCTTTCTCCTCTTCAAGGCCTTGGCTTCAGTGGAAAACTTTGTGATTGGGCAGCTGTTTATGCTTACAGACCCATGACTGTACAGAGAGGGATCTGCCCAGGCACGTCTGTGATTTAATTGTGCTTTCTTGGCATGATGGAAAAGTAATAGGTGTTTTCCTGACCACCTAGGAGAAACACCTACTACACCTGACACTGTCTCAGTGCTATGGTAACCATCTCCGTAGCATCTAAACGGCTTCTAAGATTAAAATCTTCCTCACTTCAGAGCTCCTAGAACAACATGTTCTTTTTCCTTGTACTTTTACTCACTGTGCACTTTATTTCAGGCACTACAGCTCAGTGGAACAGGTCAGATCACAAGAAGATAGAACATCAGTTGATTTTTCCTTTAAAAAATGGAATAAATTACTTTTCTTTGGATGAGTAAAAAAAGTAGCTATCCTTGAAAAATATGAGACTTCTCCACTTCCAATATTCTTCTGAAATGCATTATAGCTGTAATATTTTAGAGACTCCAGTTGTACTCTTTTAATGACCTCAAGTAAATAAAGAGACAATTGATTGTTTTATTAGTGACATCTGTTAATTCTCTGAGCCAACAGGTGTGAAAGCTGACTGATTATGCTTATTAAAATTAATATTAACTATACAAGTCTCAAAATGCTCTTCTAGCTTTTGCTAGAAGTAATAAGCATATCCAAATATTCTACAATTTTTTAATGTTAAAAAATCTAATTCAACAGAGAGAGTGTTTATTCTTCTGTGGTTATTTCTGAAGTGTTGAGAAAAGAGAAATTGGAAATAACACTTTTGTCTAGATTGATACATTTTATAAATGTGTTTGTTACTACTGTCCTGATTCAACTATGATGAAATTGGTAGTGAGGGAGAATCCTGTAGTGGCAGAACCAGGATGGGAATACCGGGTGAATGATTTTCCCTTGATGCACCTGAATACTGCTCCTAGAGGATAGCAATGAAAGGAAGAAAAACAGAAAAGTGGAGAAGTGTTGAGAGAAAATAAACTGTGCCCATTGGCTTGATATACAAAAGGAAATCTCAGTACCAGATAATGCTACAAAGTTCACCAATAGCATGAAGTTTGATCCGGGCTGTAAATACACACCTCTGGCTAGCACCACTATTCCCATTTTAAAAAAACAACAACAATGACAAGAAGTAACCCAGCACAAAACCAGCATTATTAATGCATCCCTGCCAACAGAAGGCACTTTTTGTCAGCTCACCTTGTTCTGTCTGAAGACATTCCTCTTTACCCAAAAAAACACCTCATGCCATGCCCTGTATTCGTACCAAGGAGCTGATAGTACAGCTAAGCAGGCCAATCATCTGAGCACAACTAAGCACAAGAAACCCTTGCACAGGGCTGCTATGAAATAACACCATGGAGAGTCATGGTTAGTGACAGTTGTGGGGCAGGGGGGAGCTGGGGAGGAGGTGATGTAAGGTACAATGGGCACAAACAGCTTTATATGTTTTTTTCTGAAGTAAACTGATTGTGGTTCTAATTTAATTAGCTGATACTGGGGTCACTTCAAGTTTTAATTAGCAAAATGTTCACACTAATTATAATTCCTATTACCATGGAAGGCTGTTAATTGGTGTAATTAACAGTATTATTAATGTCCCTGCATGCTACGGAAAATAGTTTCCATGGCTAATGGGAGTAACCTCTCCTTGGAATTGCTAGTCCATTATCTTTGACTCCCTTCCCCACTGCCCGGGCAGCATTGTCCAAGTTTGCTTTTTTGTGCCACATCTTGCGGGCTGGGTTACCTGCCAGTGATGGGAGAACCAGGTGACTCTACAGCTGGACACAGCAGGGGCATGAAGAGGGGGTCAGCAGGCAGTGACTTTGCCAGCACAATCAAAGGGCAGGCCTAGTCCCATCCTCACAGCAAGGCAGAACACTATCATGTTTTTCTACAGCTAAGACTCAGTTGTCCTATAAACTCCTGGAGATTTTTTTTCCCACAGCTGCAGCTGGCTGTTGACCCACAGTCTGCTTTCAAAGTCATATGTGTAAGGCTGACTTAACTCAGGCAGTTGCACTCCCAAAGGCTTGCAATGGTTTGGACGCTGCAGATTTGCTAAGACCCACAATGCCTGGAACGTGCTTCCCCCTTGCCATATTTAGTTCACTCCTTTCATAGAAGTGAAAGAATGTAGAAACATAAATAGCACTATCCCCCTAGGGAGCACTAGCACATGCAAAATGTATTTCTCAAACCAAATATCTAATTGATTATCTCTGTAGAAATTAACTAAAATACCCCAAAATACACAAAATATCACAAAAAAAATTAGATGCAAACATACAGAATGATTATTTTCTAAATACTGGTTTCAAACTTTAACAGAATTGCAGCTCTTACAGTCTTGTTTAGGCTAAGTGTGAATGCTAGAAGGTGAAGCAAGGAAATCTACAAATGTTTACATTTTTTCTCTTTTTAATACAGTCTTGATGATTTGAACCAGCCAATGAACGGAAAGGTGGCGTTTTTAATCTTCTTCTGGTTTAATCCTTAATTCTGAGTATTATTTTATTCTTGCTACCAACAAACATTTGCACACTTACTTCTTCATAAATTTTCATTTAAAAATCTGATTCGAGCTTTAAATGGAGACTGCTGCAGTTCTGTAGTTTACTACCTGGTCAATGAGCACCTCAGAGTTTAAGACAAAATAACATAAAACATAGCCAGAAAGCATATCAGTCTTCTGATTGGTAGAGTAAGGCTTGCTCCAGAAACCTCGGAAGATGAACTGCATTAAAATCCACAGCTTGACTGTAAATCCCACAGCAGGAAGAAAGAATCAAATACCAGGCATATTGGTCATGGAAAATAAACCTTAAGATGATCATTCTGCTAAAGGGTATCTGTGCAAAAACCCCAAACACTGGAGTAACATTTAGCTTTAAGGTATCAGTGGGCAAGAAAATAATAAGCTAAATCACTTTTTCTTGGGATTACCCAGTATTAACTGGAATGCAGTTTCTCATGGACTTTCCTCTAATACATTTTGATCCTTGTATGTTTTCCCTTTCCCTTATTCCACTGCATTTGCTGTGAATAGTTCTGAGTATGTCAGCCTTTCCACTATAAAAGCTTCCCTCTCCAAAATATATTCCTGATGCCTAAGTGTATGTTCCAGCCTAAGTATTGCCAGCAGATTTTCAAGATATGGGTGGAGACCCGTGTACAGTGTGAATTAAAAAAAAAAAAAAAAAAGAGTAAGATTAAAAAAAAAATTGTGACTGTTTTCTCTGTTTAGTAAAAATAACTGAGAAATTTACAGAACACATTCCCTGCTAGTGTAAATCAGCAGATCTCTTCCAGTCATAACCAGGAGGAGGCCTGACCCTGCATTGCTTAAGTTTGTTGACTTGTATTATCAAAACTCCTGTTTTCCAGATAACTTACTACAGCTCCCACAGTTAATTTGTCTTGTTCAGAAGAATGTGCCTAGGTTCCATAGGTTGTAATTCCATAAAAGCTATGTTTTAATAGGAAAAAATCAGTCATCAGCTTTAATAATCTTTTAAATTAAAACACTTTTTTTCTAAGCAAACTTAGAGAATCAACTATTTTTTGCTGAAATAGAATTGAATTCTCCTCAAAGTGACCATTTCACATTAAAAGTTAATGTGCCTCAGAAATATTGGCTTAGATTCCTCCTCACAGTTTTCATACTCCTCTTGTATTGTGATGCTAGGTCCTAGTTAGAAAGACTGACAGAGTGTGAACAGAAACAAAATAAAGTAAATAAAATAAACAAAGGGCCTCTTCAAAATGAATGAGTCTAAACTCATATCGTTTTCAATATAATTCCTATTAAAATTCTCATTTGTCAATCAAGACACCTTCTAGACTCCTAAGCTTTTTGGTTTGTTTTTTCATCTGATAAATAGCTTAAAAGCAAGTTTCATCATTTTATATTGGACATGCTGCTGAGATAACCATGCAGTGACAATAAACACAGTCCTCTTTGTGCATACTCCAGCAAGCATCTGGGATTCATCTGGAGTCTGTAGTTTGCATCAGGAGGTAACAGTGGTCCCTCCACATGACTCTGGTTTGGTCAGCATTTTGTTTTCATTTAAGCTGTACATGTCAACATCTGTCATTTCTTTAATCACCAGAAGAAGAATTCAATTACTATTTCATAAATGAACATTGACAAATAATTTTCTCTTGGGCACAGCAAGAAAAGAGGGGAAGTAAAGGCTGATGGATCTTCTTCCCTGTAGAACAATGAGCACAGCCTTGTAGAGGTTTGCATAAACCATGTGTAAGGAGTTTGTGAACTGTGATTCAGTCAGGGATGGTAATAACCTCGCCATATGGCAATGGTAACTAACAGAAGAGATTAGAGCCTTAGGGCTGAAAAGCCTTCCACATATGCTTTGCAACTGTCCCGGGTTGTGATTATTACTCTCTGCTTCTGGGAGAGTGGATGGGCCATAAACTAAACAGAAGGGCCATTAATTCATCACACATGTGTGCTGCAGATTAAAGTCACAAGCCCCAGTATTCACGCAGTGGGAGTCCCTACTCATGTCGATGCACAAAATCGAGAACATACCTGAATGCAGTACAGAATTCTCAGGGAGGATGCTTCCCTTCTTCAATATCTGTATATCTCTTGATACAGGAAGCTGCTTTGGGTTTAAGCTACCAAACCTAGTGTGAGACTCTCTTATTCTTAATTAATGCTGCTGCTTCTCAACCAGGAGCTTTTGAAAGACTCAATGCTAACTCATTTCTGGCTTATTCTCTGAAATCAAACAAGTACAAATGCTTGGTAGTACACATATCATCACAGAGCACCAAGCACAGGGAAAGAAAGAAGTGGAGCTAGATTTTGTGTGAGGTTCCCCGATGACATTTTTAGCTTCACAATACCTCTATTAGCCTGAAGCAGAAGATTGTTATCTGCTTTTAAGGCATTTGGATTTGTTTGGTTTCAGAGAAACATACAGATACTGAAGAAACATTCTCCCTGAGAATTCTATACCGCATTCAGGTATGTTCTCAATTTCGTGCATCGATGTAAGCAGGAATTCCCACTGTGTGCCACAGGGCCTTTGAAGGTCAGCCTTTGGTGAGCTGCCCTTTAAATTTCTCGGGGGGTTTTTATTTATTTAATTTTTTTCTTTTGAAGGATCAGGAAGTAGGCCATATAAAAAGTGATACTGCAAGTGAAGCTCAAAGTGACTCCTGCTGTTGCTTCAGACATTACAATCCTTAGCAGAGCCTGCAGGTATCTGCAGGTCAAGAGTTTCCTCCTCTCCTATTGCTGTGCAGGGCTGGGGGCCATTATATATACCAGTGCTGATCCTCCCAGGCAGGATGGACTCAGAGCCGGTGAGGGATTTTGCTAAGTCGCCCTAGCCCATATTGGCTCTGGAAAGTGCCTGGGACCTTTGGAGATCAGGATTCTTGTTCATCATTCTGTCCCTCATGAGTCCATGCTGAAAAGTATTAAAGATGGGGGAAAAGAAAAAAAGGAAGAGCAAATAGAAATAAAAGAGAAAATAAAAAATTTAAATTGAATAGTACTAAATTTAAATAAATTCAATTAAAATGGGACTCTTTTGTGTCTTTTTATACTGAGGGAAAAGCACTTCAGAGACAGAATCACTATGCCAGTTCTGTACTGATACCACACTTAACTTTTAAGTAGTGCTGAACAGAGACACCATTCCCAGTATTTTTCGCAACCCAGTTGTATTTTTCATTTACCCAGTTGTCATTCCAGCAATGAAAATATGCATTTTTGTTATTAGTGAAGCAAAAGCTCATAAGCATGGTAAAATTGCAATTATCTGTGTAATTCCCTGCCAATTCAGAAGTTTTGGGGAGTAACTTAAATGCTTCTACTACTGCTTTGAATCAACTGTATGTTCAACCTTTGGCATATTATGTGGCTGTACAACAAGTTTTTATTATTATCAGTATCAGATGGTCCTTCTGCTAAAATAATTCTCAATGAGAAACTGTGATGCTATATGGTTTCTTTTGTATTCTGGTATGTATTACTTGCTTTGAAAAAGTGTACATGTAAATAAATGGGTTATAAAAATCTGCCTTTTTTTGTTTTATTTTGGGGTTTTTTTGGTTTTTTTTTGGTTTTTTTGTTTTTTATTTGGTTGGGGTTTTCCTTTGTTTTGTTTTGGGGTTTTTTGGGGTGTTTTTTGAGATTTAAATATATTCTTCACTTCAAGAAAATGTGGAAATAACTTTCTTTAGCAGTTAAGACCTGTCCCCACTCCACCATGGTGTTGGTGCGTTGGGAGGTAGGTTAAATCACAGCTCCAAATCTTGAAGGAATTAACCTGGCCTTTGGACCACGGGGGTTTTGTGGGAGGGAGTATTTGTCATTTGGCATTGCAAGAAATGTTCTTCCAGTCTGAAATTTCTAGGGGACAGGCTGGGACCCTAGGAGATATCATCTTCACCTGGCATGGCCAAACCTCCCCTGTAAGGAGCCAAGTGGGGGTAAGGGGCACAGTGACACAATGAAATAAAAAAAAGTAATTTTTAGAAAAGGAGAATATCAAAAAAGGCATGAGGGTGTTCTGTCTTTTCTACTGTCATAATATTCTCCCCTCCAGGAAAGGATGCAATGTTTTCTCTTCATACTTTTTGCATCTGACTGTCTTTAAAATACAGTGTGGGCAAATTCTGGCTCCATCAGTAGCCATTGGCACAATGAAACCCAATGGCATATAATTTCTGTTATAATAGCATTTAATATTTACCATTGTAGTTTGGAGCTGGGTTTGTTCCAGATCTTTTAAAGAATTTAAATCTTAAAGAATTGAAGGACAATAGACCTGCAGTAATTTTTAATGAGCTCATAGATTTAAAGGGAATTAAAACTGAAAATAAGTATTTTTAAAATTACTTGCATGCATGGTACCTACAAGCTGGAAAGAAGGAATATTTATAAACAAGCATTTTCTTGACAGAACAATTGGAATTTTCTTTGCTATTAGTCCTGAAACTGGAGCAGGGTGTGTACAAGGCTTTGCCACCCCTTCTGAAGTCTCCTCTAGTGCTCAGTCAGTTTCCAGAGAGATGAGTGTGAAGTTAGAAATTCAAATTCAGACTTCACAGGAGGATCTCACGAAGGAGAGATCAGGGGCAAAGACTAAACAAACTGTGAAAGGTACATTTTCTCACATGAGGAGCACATCCATTCATTCTGCTGACTCCAAAGCAACCAAATAAACTTATGCTCAAATCCAAGGGCTGGGTCTTAACCACATAAAACCGTTTTCCAGGGGTAGTCAAGACAGAGGGTTAGTAAATTACAGTTGAAGCCCACACTTAATGCTATAGATCCAAAACAATGTTTGTATGCTTTGGAAAATATGAGACAAACCCTGAATTTTTAAATTTTGATAGCAGCTCTTTATTGGACAAAAATTGTTGTGGATGTCTCAAGCTGAGCTCTCACCAAATCAATGCGAGGAAGGAGTGTTAAGATAACACTGTTAAAATCAAATGTTTGATCTGACAACACATCTTTTCTACAGCTTGATCCAACTGACTTCATATGGGCTGGAGGAGTTTTGTTTGTGTAAAGTAGTGATGGGGAGCCAAAAGATTAGCTGACGAAATGGATTTAATCATATTTTATCACAGTTTTGTTTTGATGGTTTTTCAGGAGACAGAGAGTTATAACTCAGGAGAGCTGACTTCCACAATATTCACACACTAAATTGTACAGGAATGGAAGTTACTGTTGCCAAAATCACAACAAAATTTCCAGAATTGAAAGTTGAATAGGTTCTTTTGCTGGGAAGTTCAAACTTCAAGAAATAAAAAGAAGACCAGTCTTTCTGGATAAAAACTACAAACACAAAAATCTTAAGAAAAATCTAAACATTGTAAATTAAAGTAAAATTGGATTTTCAAAAATATACATTAAAGTTTAAAAAAAACCCTCATTATTTTTTACTGGTGGGTTGATTTTTTTTTCTACGTTTTATCAACATTTTTTCAAGATTTTACTTCTCAGAAGAATGTACAGGCAATTCAGCCTTGGCAGGATTAGGATCAAGGTTGTCTTTGCCCCATTTGCCTCCAACCAGGAGCAGCGTATTTTACCATGGAACCCTGTCAGTGTTTAGTGTTATTAGCCGTGAGAAGCATTTCTTGTGTCTGCTCTGCAGATTGCTTGATTTAAAAGAGGATGATGTAATGCAGCACAGGAACAAACAGCTACTTTCCCTGCAGTAATTTTACCCCTTCTGTGAGAGGACTACTTGCTAAGAGATAATCTGTCCTCATCACCAGCAGCACTGGTTTGTGCCTTTTATTCTATTTGCCTTGATGTCCCACTGGAAAGGTCAGTTCAGTTTCTGGGCTGGGACCAGTCAGCTCTCAAAGTGACATCGCAGCCAACCAGGCAATGGAGCCAGTTCAACATCTGGCTTTTATTTGAGAGTAGCTCTGCATCTGAATGGTGAGCTCAGAGAGTGGAGACAGCAGCAGGACTTTGATCTGCCACTGTTAATTTTGCTTGGATTACTGAGGTCACCATTAATGTCAGGAGGAATACAAAAACAGCCTTACACCAAGGGCTTCCTGACTGAAATTCCTGTACCTTTACTGGTCTTGTTGGCCACCAAACCATGGTAATGATGTATTTCTGGGGCTCATGTGAAGACCCTTGAAATAGTTCCCCTAAGAGCTGATGATATACTTAAATGGCTAAAATTAAGACTGGGAGCTACACTATCTTCTTCCATGAGGCTTTTGTAGGCAGAGAGGTGAGGAAGTTGCTGGAACACCTGTCAGTGGCTCTGGGATCTGGCTTGTTTCTCACCCTGGTGCAGGTCCTCTTGCTCCTGATGAAAACAAATAAACCTCTCTTGAAACTGAGTGAATGAAAGGTGCTTTGGGGCCAGTTCTTTAGCTGGAATAAACCAGCTGCTTTCAGCACTAGGAAGCAATGATATCTGTGCTTAATATCTGTTGATGGTGAATATGGACAGCAAGAATGGTTTTCCCATAAGCCCTTAAGCACTGATACACTGCATTTTTTCCAGCATTTATGTAATCTAATTATCTACTGCTGCTCAATCACATTGAGAGGCTATTGTCTTGTCTTAGAAAATTTAACTCTAGAGGGCTTTGTCTTCTTTGCCCAGTCGAAAGCAAACTGATAACCAAATTCTTCTTATTGTAACACTAGTTTAGCTATTTTTATTTACTTAAATTGCTCTGAAACGTGCATACATAGAAAACCTGAAAGCTATCTGCTAGTCACAAAAGAAATATTTAATCAAAATATAAGCATGTGTGCAACATACTTCTTTAATCACTGACCCAAGTGCTTCTGATTTAAAAATGGATGGGAAACGTCTATCTCAGGACAAAGTGACAGTCAAGAATGGTTGAGGATGTTGGCAGTACTGACCACAGAATCACAGATTTATTTAGACAGGAGAAGACCCTTCAAATCACCCAGTCCAACAGTAAGTGGGATCTGGCCCAGACCTCTCAGTATCAGAGCACCATCTCTGGCCTTAGTGCAACATTTCCTGGACTGGGAGGAAGAGGAGGGGGCAATGGGCAGCCCTTAGAAGGTCTTTGAACCATAACAAGTCTTCGACAGGGCGATAGGGCCTGGTAGCTGAGCAGGACCATTGGCTTCCCCTGGGTGACAGCAAACAGCAGAGCAGAGAATAGATAAGCGTAAGCAGCCCCTTGTTTTTGGGAGCTATCAGCAGTCTTCATGTGCAAACATTCTTGTGTGGGCTGAAGGAGGGTGGATACTTGCTTCCCTTTTTAGGCAGTGCTCCTGGGTGCAGATAGAGCCAGAGCCATCCTTTTTATACTGGGATGCAATGCAATGCCAGCTGTTACCAAGAACAAACACTGAAATGCTAGGAAATTAATAGGCAAAAAGTTTAAACAGAGATTTCATGAAAGCATTTTGTTTTTACTGAGTAATTAAGAAGCATATGTTTCATCACAGCACACATGGGACAATGGAAAGCAAGGAAAAGAATGACTCATCAGATTTTTAAGGTAAAGGAGGAAAAGGTTTTGGCCAAATTAATATATTATTATTTAGTTTATTATTTAGATTTATTTAGGAGGCTAACAAAAACATCTAACCTAGAGCTCAAGGCACTTTTGCCCAATATTAAGGAGAAAAAGAAATAAACACAGCTGTCTTCCTTAAAACTAAAATAAACCCATTATCAGTGCCCTGTTACAGCGTCGGCTTAAAGTTGAGCATCAACTTGAGTGCTTTTCTGGGTCCATGACAGAATTAGAGTGCTAGTTTCCTTAAACAATACTTATCTATCTATTTTAAAACTATTCTGGAGTCATAGTCTTCATATATCTTTTAAAAATATATATTTTTTCATTACCTCATCAGGCCTCAAGAAAAGGATTTCACAGTATATATTGCGTTTGGAATTGTTTTCACCTATTTCATTGACTAATGGATTTTTTGCCCACAAAGGGGATAATAAACATCCAGTAGCTTGTTTCAACGTGCAACAAGCACATGTTTGTGAATACACATTGTCCAGGAAAAACTTGTTCAGTCACTTGCACCTAATCAAGAAACAGAACTAAATTTAACAAAACAAAATGGAGTAGAGAGCAAAGACAGGTCGAGGCTTTCACTGGCAGGCAAACTGAAGAGGACTTTGGAACAGTTTCAGAAACTTTCCATTAAGGAACAACAGCAAGTACAGAAAGGTTGTTCACCAACATCTTTTAAAAGCATCATTGTAAAAATGGATAACCATCATAAAAAATGGGGAAAGATTTGTGCAAAGGGAAATTTAAGCAAAAATCTCACACCAAATATTGCTGTGTGGAAACAGGCGAAACATTCAAGAATATCTCATTGTTGCAAACTTCCAGCTAATGTGATTTAGCAGCAGTGTAACTGTCTCACGGTGGCTGGGAGCTGCCGCCAGACATTCAGTACTGTATATTTTTTCTTGATGTTATTGAGAGGGAAAGGTTAGACAGAGACAGGGTTTATAAAAAGCAGACTTTGCTCCAAATATTTTGTTTAACCTTCATAAAATATCCCCAGCTTCAGTGCAGAATCAAGGGCTGGGGAAAGGAGAACATAGGATGGATATTTACCTTTCATTTAGTACATTTATTCTGCCTTAATTAGGCAACAAAAAAGATTTCATTTGGATGCAACACAGCAATAACCACTGCTTTATAAAGGCAGGCAATCCATGTGGTATAAAAGAATATTCCAGGCTTTTCAGAGTTGGGGTGATGTTGTTATATGTACAGTTTTGTAGCTCATCATACATTAGAAAAGTTACTTGGGTTTTTATTGCCTCACAGCCCATGGTGTTTGGCCACAGCAACATGCTATCATCAGCTTTAGCACTTAGGCAAGCATTAGTGAAAAACAGTGGGTATTTCTGACCTCACACTGAAAATTTTCTGTAAAAAAATTACTGAAATGACAGCAGTACTCCTATTTCTTTTTTCTTCTTGAGATCGTTACCTATCCAGAAACAGCTGAGTTATAGTGCCCAGGTAAAAAAAGATTGCTGACGTGTTATTTTTTCATGGAAACGGTGTCATGGTAATATCTTGAGAATGAAGCAAATATTAAATTAAGTTAATGGGTTTTCCTCTGGAGGAGGAAAAATTCTCTTCTTATCCAGAAGCCAGGATCTGTGAGGCAGGGGAGAGGAGAGTGATTTGGGACAAAGGAAGGAGAGGAAAAGTGAAGACAGTTCTCTGGCACTTCATAGCAGAAAGCGGAAGGAGTTGTGCTTTGTTGCAATTCTTCACCTTTCGCTCCCTCCTTTTCATGCCCCTCCTGCAGCAAGTAAAAGCTTTGCCCTGTTTATTTTCGCTGGCCTGATTTATAAGGAGATGGCATATAGATGTGTTCAAGCCAGAAGGAAGAATTTGAGGGCTTAGATACGCTGAGAAACCATATATGGTAAAGGCTGAAGAATTTTCAAGCCATTTTTAATGGCAAATTTGTTCTCATTAGTAGTGGTAGTAATAGTAGTTTCCATCAGACTCTATGTACATACGGTGTCACACAAGATATAGTATTGCATTTATATGCAAATAGTGTTGGACTGATGCTTTTTATTACTCTCAGCTTTGGGAATGAGGAAGCCCTTGGGCTATGAGGTGTTATCACAGGAAATGTCCCCCCTCAGACTGTGTGAATGTAGCAGGTGAGAAGGCACCAGTACATTATGTGAGCCCACCACTGCAACACTCACATGGTAACTTAGACTAAACACTCCAGAATGGGAAAGCAGATGAAACTGACAGAAAGAGTCTTGAAATTATTTAACTTAGAGAATCATTTTCAATTTTGGGAACAAAGCTTTCTAGACTTGGCTGTAGCCTTTAAAGATAAGCTGCCTCAGAAGATTTTTTTTCCTCTCTGAGTTTTCATAGCAGTACTCATGTGCAGAGGCAGGGGGAAGGAAGGGGTAGTGATTAAAGAAAAATTGCACTCAATTTGCTCTTAGGAAGGAATTTGATTATAAAGTAATGAAATTAATGCTACCCCTGAGTGATTTGCAGACAAATTTTACGGGTTAACTTTATTCCCTATGAAAATGTTGGTGATTTTGTGCCTAAGTCTACAATAGTTGGAAACTGGGAGATACACTTGCATGGGTTGCTCTTGCAACTTCATAAGCCGAGCAATCTTCAAATTTATGAGGAGCTGCCTGCATTTTATTTCATGTTTTTTAACCTCCTTCTGTTTGGTAGTAGGAGGAGGAGAGTGCATTCCCAGGGGCATCTTCCAATGCAATAAATGGAAGCAGAAAAGGGAAAAAAATAAGATGGACTCTTCTTGTATCGTGAGTCCAGTGTTTTATGTCTTGCATGCATTTCAACAGACTTATTCCATCCTCAGCCTTCACATCACATCTCAGTTTACCTTCCCCTCCACCCACAAAGCCCAAAAGATTGAAACTGTTATTTCCCTTTATAACATTTTCCTTTAAAACATTTATTTTATTTTCCTTTATAACATTTGCCCGCTGGTTTCTCTCCCTGTGTGATGCTTCCATCTTTACTTTGGATTCTATTCATCGAGTGAATCTGGTAACCATTAAAATCAGATATCCATTGTCGTAGGACCTGCATAGTGTGTGGTGAGAATTGGCATGCTTCAAGCAGCTTGCTACTGAGTGAGACAAGCAAAGTGTTCAACTGAAAGTGTTCAACTAAACTGTGTTCAACTAAAAGTGCACGATTGTTAAGAATATAGCCCAGGGTCATTTGGAAAATTATAGCAAAGCCAGGAACAGAATTCATGTTTCCTTATTCTTTCCTAGAAACCCATGCTTCCTTCTCCATTTTAGCAATTTTCCACAAGCTGTCTTGTAAAACAAATGAAATGTGTAATTTAAAAATACTGTAGAAACTAGCTGTTTAGAGAATGTCTCCATGTGAATTTTTTTTTCATGAAATACAATAAGAAATATTAAATTATACAGAGGTCATTTACTTGTTCTTTACAGGCCTCTTCTATAACACTGAAACCACTTCTTCTGTATGCAGTACTTAGAAAGATATGGTTATATGATTTTACATCAGAGAACAACAATTTGTGATTTACTTCCAGAACATTTGAGTATCTTTCAAAATAGAATAGCATAGTAATAGACCTTCCTTATAGCCACTCAGTGTTTTCCAGTCCTAAGAAAAAGAAAAATTACTGATTTGGTAATGAGCTATGAGGTTATTCATTTTGAAAGGCTGAGAAGTGATTATGCAGCAACTTTGACCTTTCCTATTATTCAGAGGCTTTGAGAATGGAACAAGTGCTTGCTTACTGGCAAAGCAAGGATCTGCCTCGCTACATGTTTAAAGAAAACAGTTGCAGAATAAATTTCCAGGATTTACACTAGACAGTCAATCTCCACTCAGCATCATAACATAACTTGAGTTTCCTAAGGCTGACTGCTTTCTTGGTATACTGAGCTGACATTTACAGTTCCCACTCCAGTACAGAAGCCTGCATTTCCTGCTACATTATCTTCCTGCACCCACATAATCTGGTAAACTTTGCTTTTGTTTAAAGGTAAAGGTCTTTACCTGCTCTGAAGACATCCTGGTCAAAGAAAGAACTAAGCTCATCCCTCTCAACATGCTGCGCTAATTCAGACTGATGCCTCGGGAATTGGTTAAAATTTATTGCTAACCTAGTTAAATCAACTTGAGTTCTGGCAGGAGGGTAAATGCGTATGTGTTTTTAATTAATCCCCTGCCTAAATCAAGGGAAAGGATATTGCATTTTTCAGCAGAATTGCTCCACGCAGTGCTGACTGCATATATTTAACAATTCTTACTCATGTAACTGAGAAAAGCCACTGGAAAGCTTCCAAAGTGAGAGCAGTCTTTGCCTGGCCCTGTTTGAACTCTCCTCCACCTGGTACAGGGCGGGGGGCTTGAGCTGGCAGTGACAGCAAGAGTCCTGTACCTGCAGTCCTGGTAGAAGAGGTTTGTCCAATGAAGAACTTGGAATTTGCATTCATGGAGAATGTTCCCCTCAGTGTGACCCTGGTGAATTCTATCCCTGAACATTAAACATCATGAATAATCCCATCTCTTCTTGTCAAAGACATCAAACATATGCTTAATTTTCAAGTAAGTCCTTGGCAGGAAACTTTGTATGGGTTACAGCATGTCATTGAAGTGGTTACCAGGTAAGTCCATTGCTCTGTGTTAGAAGAATATATACATTACTTTTTTCTTTTTTTAGCTCTGGGTTTGTTGTCTAGAGATCAGTAAACAGTTCCAAAAGTTCTATACTTCTGCCTAGCACCCCCCCCCCCCCCTTTTATTTTGTTTTCCTGTCCTTCCTATTTTCTTTTGAAGGATTTGGTCAGATTTTGGTTTCTCCAACTTCCTGATCTGTTTAGGAATCAAATGACTCTTTAAACATGAAGCCTTTCAGGCCTTTTGATTTGGCTAACCACAAAGGTCAGGCTTTCATTTATAATTTAAATTATTCCAGATGCTAGCACAAATGAGAATTGCAAAGAGATCAGTTTTGACATGCTCTTTAATACAACATGTGGTTGCAATTCATAATCAAAAGTCACCTTTCCCAGGATAGCTTGGATTTTAGAGGTCAGAACAGGTAAGACATTTATTTCTTGATTAAGACACTGAGAAGTGCTAAAGGCTGATTTTGCAGTGTCTTATAGTGTGTAAATCTGTACATAGGAAGAGAAAGATACACACAGTCATTAAAAAAGCAATAGTCCTCTAAGGATTATTTTCACAAGTTCCTTCACTATTACAGAAGAGATTTCCAGAAAAAGGATTAAAGGAAAGACAATTTTGCCAGGATTTGTGTAAAAAAAGTCTTTAAGAATAGGAAAGGTGCTCCCAAAGGAGAGCAGAGATGCTTGAAATACCATTTCCAGGCAAAAGTCAGACAGAACTGAAGTTACTAAGCCGTCACAGTCTTTGCTTTATCACTTTACTGTTACCAAACACTAATAAATAATAGTTTCTGTACAGAAAACAGTCCTCTGACCTCAGTCACCATTACTGAGGTGAGTAAGGCACAAACCAGTGATGGATCAGACAGGCCATCTCCCTGGCATTGCCCATAACCCTTGCATGTGATGGGACTGATGCAACTGGAAAATAGTAATGGATCAACTCCTTGGACTGGCTAACTGCCCACTTACACAGACTGATGAAAGATACTGGGAGGGAAAAGCTTGTGTTCAATAGGTGCCCACAGAAGCTGTGGATGCCCCATCCCTGGAAATGTTCAAGGCCAGTCTGGGTGGGGGTTTGAACAACCTGCACTAGTGAGAGGTGTTGCTGCCCATGGCAGGGGGGTTGAATGAGATGATCTTTAAGGTCTGTTCCAACCCAAACAATTCTGTGATTTTGTGTGGAAAGACAGTGCAGCATGTGGCAGCAGCAGCTGGGGTTTAGACTGATTTCATGTCTGTAAAAGCAAATGTGTGGGGGTGGTGTTTGACAGCACCGCTGCAGAGGGGAAAGCTTGCGTTAGATATCTCTCAATTTTCCAAAGCCTACATTTTATCAGTGCAGAAGACACTGCTTAAGCTGTTTTTTCACAAACACAACACTTTGTGGCAACTCTTGTTTGACTACCACTATTGGTAGCAACTCTCTTCTCCTTCAGGGCTCACCCCTCAGCAAAAAAGCCAGATATTCCTTGCAGGAAGTGATGTTCAGGTATACAGTATAAACATACAGATTAATAGCCAGGATGATGACGTGGTTAAGTGAGAGGCAATGCACACCCTGTGATTTTTCAGTGTATTTTTCTGGCTTGGGCTGTATTGCTCCGGAGAGCTCTCAAGCAAGGAAGTCTTTACAAGAAGTGAAGGAAGAAATTACTGCAGATTACAAGAATTTTTTAAAAAACTCAAGAAAAAGGAAACTTTTATGTTGTCATCACCAGGATGATTGCAAGAAGCTACACCTAGTGAGGCAATTCTCCCTCCCCATACTTCAGCACTATTTCTGAAGTCAGGAGCACTCAGAAAAGTACCTCCTTGCTCTTTACCATGGCCAGCATATTTAGGGGCATTATTTAGAGAGTGACATACTTGAGACCATCCACTCTGTGCCATACCAAAGGTCTAAACTGTTCCTTATCCTGCTTCTTGCAGTCATTTTAAAGTGGACACCTGAGAAACATGTACAGGCCAAGAGTACATGACACTTCTCTTTAACACTCTGTCAGCCCCCAGGTATTTCCACTTCAGGGTGCTTCCTGCATTTGCATGTGTTTCTGTGTGTTTAGTTAACCCTAGTGGACCTCGGGCCATGTAAAACTGCACTATGGCAGTATTCTTTGGCAAGGAGTTTCACAGACTGGTTGCCTGAGTAATCATTTCACGTTGTTTTCAACCTTGCTCCCACTCTTTGAATTCGAAGTCCCTTTATTGTAGAACTGGATGACAGTTCTCAATCCCTCTCAGGTGCTCACAATTTCATATGTAGATCTTACAATAACCCCTAAATTTCTTTGTTTTGCAGGTTGAGGCATCCCCATCTACTAAGCAGTTCCCAGTACAGAAACAATCCCATATCTATTAACATCCTTGAGTTATCCTGCCCCAGCTCCTTTATACCTGCTCTGAAATTACAGTACTGAAATCACACACAGTATTCAAAGGATGAGGAAAACACTGTTATTCAGTGGCACTATGACATCCTCTGGTTTGTTCTCTGTTCCTTGCTAGCTTTTGCCTTGCCTTTTTTTTTGACCACTATTTCACACTGAGATGAAATTTTCTTGGCAACATCAGTCATAGCCCTAAGACCTCTCTCCAAAGAAGTCATCATCCACTCATTGTCCATTATTTTATGTGGAAAGCTCAGATATTTTCCCTTGTGGAACACTTTATGTAAAATTTCCCTGCACTGAATTTCACGTCAGTTTCTCACTCAATCACTCAGATATTTCTGTAGCTCTTCACGCTTGGCTTTTCTACTTGTTACCCTTAATGTCATCATCCTACAGCTCATCTCCTTTCCTAGGTTTTTTTATGAATACATTGGGTAGCACAAGTTCCTGTACAACTTCCAGCAGTTTGACCTCTCATTTACTTACTCTTGCCAGAAGCTTCTCTTAGGACATGGCCGCACAGTTTCCTTGAAAATTTGATAAAGATTGTGAAACAATTGAACACGTTTGTATGAATGCATGGTGTACTTCACCTTGCCCAGTTGTAATGAGCTTTCTGAAGTTCAAATAGTTATTTTAAGTATTCTTGCCGAGCGATGAATGAAAAGAGAAATAAATTGGATTGCTCTCTGACAAAAGCTTGTGCGTTCCTGTTGTGTATGAAAACTCTCCTTTTAACAAAGTGTTTATAATTTCTGAAAGATTTTAAAACATGATGAATGGTACAGTGCTATTCAAATGGAACAAGAAGTGATCAGCCTTTACTACCAAGGCTACAAGATATGAAAATCCTTGAGGGTTCATGGCATTTCCATGGACTGATCCTGTGTGCTGACATTGTTTTGGTCCTATTTTACTTTCCCTGTTTTTCTGTAAGCTTTCACACACTTTTATCACAGTTTGTGATATTTGCAATGAGGGAACAAAGCTCAGCTAACAAACCCAGACTCAGTAAACACAAGTTTGGATCATTTATACCAGAAAGGAGCCATAAAAATTACATAATCTGAGCTGAAAGTACCATAGAACTCCTTCACAAATTGCATCATCCTTCTCTGTAAATTTGTACTAGACACAAAGCAAAGGCAAAATAATTTCTAGGGCACACCAAGGCTAATACTAATAAGGGAGATTAAATTCAGTCAGCAGATCAAACCAGCATCTGGACTCAGTGGCTAATGGAACATTTCAGTATGGAGATATAATGCAACATAATGCAGTAATGTTATACATCATTAAAGCTTTTTATGCCCTGATCAGCAGCTCTGAATGCTGCTCCTGCTTGCAGACTAGGATCAGCCATGAACAAAATTGTTTTTAATGTCTTCACTAAAGAAGTGAATTTTCAGAGGATACAAAGAAAAGTTAAAATTGAAAATACTAATTTTGCCATAGCCTTACTCTAGCCATGCATGACACCACAACACAGCTATTCCTGCTTCCAAAAATAGCTCTCTTGAAAGGTGAGGCATCTCCTCTGCAATAAGAATCTATCAAGAAGGATTTTAAAACCCAAGGTTTTATTTGCTTGGTCATTTGTCCTGTTGTGAGTCATGTCTCAGAGCAGCAAAGTCCAAGGTTCTGACTGAACAACCACTATTCAGAAAAGAAGTCTGGTATGTGTTGCTGCATATAATCTTCATTGATTTACAGTGTAGGATCACTCCAAGCACGGCTTGTAGATAGCCACGGCAGATGCTGTGGAGATGCTGTTTCCTGTTCCATGCAGATTCTATGACCAAACATCACCAAGATCAAATGCAATCCCATGATCATTATCGTCTCCAGGGAAAAAAAAGTGCAGCTTGCAGAGATTGCAAAACTTCTGGTTTTTTACATACCTACAAAGGTTTAAGAGTAGCACCTTAAGGTAATACATGAGGCTGCTGGTTCTCTATTGATCTTACATAAATTTGGAATAAAAAGTGTGAAATGAAGAAGCTGAGTTTCCCTTTGTTGAGGGGAAGACTGTTTAGACTGTTAAGTCTAAAGCAATTCAGACAATAATACTTGTTTGCTGCAAGTAAAATAAGATGACCCTAAAGAATGTCTTGCTCAGCAGCTGTCCCTTTGTGACAATCCTGGTACTTTACAGTGAGACAGAGCCATGTGGGAGACATAAAAGTAATATTTTTCTCCATACAGCCGAGAAGGTGCTTTTCTTGAATACAGAAAAGAGAGTCATCAGGCTTCATTACTGCTCTCCTTCAGGATTTCCTGTAGACTAGTTTTTTCAAATGATTCTTAAATCTCATAATGAGGAACATTGTACTGTCATGGGATTCTCAATGTGGATACAGCAGCCTAATTTCATATAGAGCATAGGAAAGCGACACAGGGTGGGGGAGCAGGGGCACAGGGTTTATTACTTCCAGGCAGCACCCTTTAGGGTAGTAGTTTAGCTCTACACCCTCTGTAAGAGCTGCATCACACAGCCAGGCTGCAGGATGAATGCTGCCCTTCACCAAACACACCCTCACAGGCTTGACAAGCACCTGTCTGTAATGGCATTGCTTACCCCTTGTTAGGTAGGCATAAAGCAACACAGAAGATTTGCTGCCTCAGAGCCTGAATTCATTTGCTTACATACTCTAGTTACATTGTGATAGGAAAACTCAGCACTTTGAAGAAGCTGCTCAAATTGAAATGCTAAGATCCCACAGCACTTTTAAAAAAGATATATGTAGGTAACCTGTGATAATGAATTAGACAAATATTATCACTAATTGGAGAAGATTAGGAGAAAGCAGAGAAAGATGACCACAGGGATGGAGTCATCCTTTCTTGCAAGGGATGGTTGTAGCCTGAGATTTGTTAGCCTGGAAAGAGATGAACTGGGAGAAGCATGGTAGAAATCTGTGAAGCATGAATGATTTGAAGAGTCACTTTTGGCTGAAGGATGCTGTGGATGCTAAAGGACTACAGAGGTTCAAAGGGCTAGCGTACAAGGCCAGGATAGCAAAGTCCAAGGAGGGTTATGTCCATCTCTGGAAATCTCGGAGCTTCATATGATTGGAAACTAGGAGGAAGCATCATACATATGATGGCTCTTTTAAAGCATACCAGCCTCCTTCAGGATCTGCTATGGCCCACTAGGCAACAGCTCTTCAGTCTGGCACACCATAGTTGCTCTTGCATTGTGTGACTCCCTTGGGGCTATAACTTGTAAGCTTGTCTAGATGATCTGACTGTCGTTTCCTCCACCAACAAAATGTTTTTGTACAGCAAGAGCACTGTGGGGAGTAAAGGATAGAAGCGGAAAGTAACAGTAGTGCTGCTTTTAATGTTGAAGCTACAGGACACAGAATATTTAATTATTTATTAGGTACTGTGCCTTGTGACTCGTTATATGCAAAGCTGCCAATAGCAGTGAGTCTTATTTTACTAAAAATAGGTCAAGGAAACAGAATTTAGCCTTTTAAATAATTGGATTCTATACAAAATAATAATTTTTGCCATCAACATGTGTTTGAAGTGTAAACAACACAAAGTGCTCTTGCAAATTGACTAATTTACAGTTAAAATTGACTGTCTTCATTTAACAACACAAGCATTTATTTCATGGGAGAAGAAAAACATATTTGTTGGAAATAAACACTGGTATACTGAGCTAGTCTACAGTGATGACAGTAGATTTTGTGTGACTAACCTGAGACACCACAGAACATCCTCACATCGAAAATACACTTAAGTCTGCCTAAAGTTACTTGTTTCAGTTCTGTATACCCTAAAATACTGTTTTATTTGAAGGAGGAGGAGGAGGAGGAGGAGGAGGAGGAGGAGGAGGAGGAGGAGGAGGAGGAGGAGGAGGAGGAGAAGGAGAAGGAGAAGGAGAAGGAGAAGGAGAAGGAGAAGGAGAAGGAGAAGGAGAAGGAGAAGGAGAAGGAGAAGGAGAAGGAGAAGGAGAAGGAGAAGGAGAAGGAGAAGGAGAAGGAGAAGGAGAAGGAGAAGGAGAAGGAGAAGGAGAAGGAGAAGGAGAAGGAGAGGGAGAAGACATAACTTTATTTCCTTTGGGAAAGATGGATGCCAGACTATTTTTAGCAAATAATGCTTCCTTCCCTCATTAAAAAACACATGTTGCACTAACAACTATTTCAGCAAGACTGACGAACTAGCGCAATTAAGCATACAGGCACTGTCAGTCTGACCAAAAATCCCTCTTCTATGCACTCAACTTCAGAATTCCAGTATCAGTTTACTGACGATGCAGTAAAAAGATGTGAAAATCCCAAAAGTATCTTGCTTCTCAGAAGATAGTAAGTGCTTGAATTCAGGAAAAACAAGTTAATAAGTGTCTCTAGTAATTCACACCTTTATCATCTTTTTTATATAATTGCATTTTTAGACATCATGGTATGTAAGCTTTCTTAAGAATTTCCTCAGTACTTACTGGTGGAAGAAAAATCAAGTCATGAGGTACTGTAGCAAAAAAAAAGTATCTTGAGGGTATACCAGAGGTAAGTAACCCTGAAATGCATTAGATTACCTAATTTTTGCATCAGATACCGATTAGAAAGTAGGAAAGGAGCATGAGGACTTGGCTAATGGGATCATTGCTTGCTTATTTACATTTCCTGAGATATTTAAAGGGCTTGCATATATTTAAGACTTGACTCTCCTACTAACACTTAGTTACCCCTGACTAAGGAGCTGTTGTGTTCAACAAGAAATTATGTAACTGAATTTTCTTTTGATGTTTTGATGAAGATGATCTAATGGAAAAGGACTGTGGATCGGAGGGCAAGACATCCTCTGCAAAGAAGAATGTTTGCAAATCTTGCTCCAAAGTGAAACAATGATGTGTCTGTATGTTGTAGCAGGGGTCTATCACCCCCTGCCATCACAGGTGAGATGCCCTGATCAGCAGCTCTGATAAAGCTCAGATAAAGCTCTCAGATAAAGATGAGAGAAACCCCAGGGACCAGAAAAAGAAGGAGTCTCGGTATTATAAACTGGAAGACAAATTTTAGGTATCAGATGGACAGAATATACTATCAAATTTCATCATCCGAAGCATATGTCTTCCTATAAATGATGGGGAAGGATGCTTTTCACAAGTATGGCTGAAGAATCCCTGCACCAACACCTCCAAAGGGACAAGTAACAGCAAAACAAGTAGTTATTCTCTACCATAACTTCAGCAGGAAATAGTGATGGTGTTCCTACTCTGGAACTCCTCACTGAATGGTGGTGAATTAATTAAAAGAAGCCTGAATTAGTGAGAGCCTGAATATGAGATAACACAAAACACCAAAATGTACCCAGATAAATCAATAAACCTTTACCAGGTTACTTGCAAAATCATGTGTTTACATCTGAGAAAGAGGTGTACATACAGGGAAAGTTCTGCTTATCTGAGGATGAAATACCTGGTCTCAGTAGATGCAGTGATTTACAATGTTCAATAGGAATGCTAATGTTCTGTTGTTAAACAGATCACTCATCAATACAGAGGTTTCACTGGATTGACCTAGAAGGCAGGGAGATACATAATAGCACATTACATGACATGAGCTGAAAAAAAATTAAGAAAAAAACCCTGTAGACTGCTAAAAGTGCCTTCCTTGAGCTAGATTTCTACTGCTTCCATCACTCGGCTAGCCACCAAAAGAGCATTAACTCTGTTTCCAGGAACTGAACAGATGTTTGCTTGCTTTCTACTGCAGCAATTTAAATTCTTACTATCTCAAATCACTTTTAATCAGTCCTGACCATAGAACATTTTGTGATGGGGTTTTACTTTAAAAACTAGGAAAGTTTTATACTCCCATAGAACATTTTGTGATGGGGTTTTACTTTAAAAACTAGGAAAGTTTTATACTCCCATGTGTTGTTTGACACATTTCTGAAACAGCTGGATGCTGTGCCCAGGGAGCACATGAGATGACTTCTCCAAATATTAACATACCTTCATAATGCCTTCTCACTGAATTTCAAAAAGATATTTCACCTTTGCCTTGTCAAAGGCTGTAGGAAGGAAATTGTGTCATTGATTGACATAAATGCCCATGACAATCAGCAAGTATACTGTTTAGCTGTGGAATTGGCTTTTCTTGTGAAGGCTATTTTTGAATGAAAAAAAGCTTGAGACAAGATGTTGATATCAAGCAACAGGAACCATGACATAACTGAAGGTTGGGCACTCAGTTTAGGCATATAAAAAAAGAGGATAAAACCTTGTTCCCTTATCTTTGGAATTAAATACGTATGAATGTGCTGAGACCCAAAGCAATGTATTTTTCACACCACACCTTTCACTTTAGAGGATACAGACACATTTACACAAGTTTCATATGCTTTCAACATCTGCATTCAGAACATAATTTATACAAGTTTACATGCAAATTAAATCCTTCAGTAAGCAATTTGAAGTACTAAGAAAAATGAAGGTTTTCTGATTTATTCTTTGAAGATTGAGGTAAAACTATCACTTCGCTTTCCATTTCTTCTCACATTACTTCCTCCTGTCCTATCAAACAATACTCAGGCAATGACAGAGCTGGATAGACACAACTTAGCTTATGAAAATGTTGAAGCTATCATGAGAACTGAATAAAGTACACACTTTAAAGGAATTAAGACTGGGTGGTCTTGCAACAGAAAATGTTGCAGCGCTGCTCTATTGGTAACAGATACAGTTGTTCTGCAAAAGTGCTGCTCCAGCAAAAGCCCTTGTGTACTTCAGCTGTTCTTACTTCACACAATTATACTGGCGCAAATTCTGCTAACACAGTTTTGTCAGCACAGACACTAGCTCTAGAAATTTCATCATTACAGGTTTGATGAATATTAATCAAGTATATTAAATATATAAGTAAACAAGTATATTAACAAAACAGTTCTGATGCAGGTTTGTTAAGACCTGACAGTGCTTTAGGACTGATCCTCTGCTGACAACATGTTTTATTCAGTACAGTTCACATCAAACTTACTGACAGCTTGTCTGGAGGCTTCTGAGTCTCTTTCGTTGCTCTTCATTGCCTGTCTTACTGAAGTGTTACCTGAGCTGCAGCTGGAAAGTGGGCCCAAGCCCACAGTACTTTTGTGTTAGCTGCCCTGGGCAGCACCAGAACATCTGTGCAAATTGCACCCTGGAAACTGAGTTGGATGGCTAACCAACAGTCCAGTTTGTATTGTAGAGGCTCTGTCACATTATTGACCAAATTAGATGCATTTAAGCTACCACAGACATGCTTCTCCTTGCTGCAGAGGAGTCTTTGGCTCCTGCACAGGACATCCTTAGGCTGCACTTCATTCAACATTTGTGCAGTGCCTGCCAGGCACAATGGTAGTCTTTATCTATGGCCAGGCTGCTACTGAAGTTCAAATAGTGACATCTTTTTACAAGGTAATGGATGGCATCAGCCATAGGTACAAGGGCAGTGGAGTTTAAAGATGATCACTTACTCTTCCCTTCCCTCCCTGATGCTATTGCTCCCCTCCTGTCCATTGCTCTCTCCCCCTCTTCTCTTATTTTTTTCTCCTTTTTCAGCTTCCTGAAACGTTACAGGTTAAATTGCAGTTTGATAATGAAACACTTTCAAGCTATATCTGCAGTCCCTACTGTACTTTTAGAAATATTGTGTAATTTTTGTCTCATTGGACTCAGTCTTCAGTTGAGTCACCAGTGGCTCAAGGAAGAAATGGCTCTGTTGCAGGAACAAAACAACCTCTGTATACTGCCTGTAGGAAATTCAATTGATGTCTGTCTGTCTGCTTCCCTTTCTTCGTGGGGACACTTCTGATGCATTATAATTGGCTTAGCTGGGGAGATAGTGGGGGAGAAGTGTCAATTGTGGATGGGAGGAGGAAAAACAGGAGGAGGAAATCTCTCTATTTTTTATCTGTCTATTGATATATCAGTGTCAGCCGAGAAGCAGTTAAAACAGATCTACTCTTATCTCTCAAGAACAAGGACACATGGAAAGATCTAGTCATGACAGGAAAAGCCAGTTACAAGGATACACGTGCCTAGGGCTTTCTGTAATGTTTCCTGATGAGAGGCTTGCTGGCATACTCAGGGCTAGATCACTGCTTTGGGAGATAACAAGAGAGGACTAATTCAAACCTTCAGGTTTCTACCAGCCACATGCATAGGTTCATAGTCATAAACATTCTTCTATTTTGGGATCTTTGCCCACATTAAGTCAGTACAACTTCACTGATTCCCTTGATCTCAAAAGCATGCATGCCTGTTTCCTATATGGCTTCCAGCATCACAGACTGGTTTACAGGGACTGGGCAAATTTGACCTAGTATGGATTTGCCTGCTTTTCTTAAGAAAAGTGCCTCTATTTGTGAAGGAGGAAACTTCAGAGTCTAATTACATGCAGGTTGATTCAAATGGTACCAAACCATACCAAAATGAGAGAACTACTGAAGCTCTGAGAGTCTCTGTGTTTCCTGGTTGTGTACAAAAGACACTGCAGCAAATTGTTTCAATTGGCATAATAAGATGAATGAATCATAAAGCAGACAAGCAGCAATTCATCCCTCCACGCAGCTTCTCCCTCTAATAGTATTGTAGTTAGTCAGCTCAGTAATTATATTTTCAAAAACATTTTGCTTGGAGTCAGGTTCCTCTGCTCCTACTGACCAAAGAGGACAGCATACACTCACAGGTCTGTTCCAGAAAATAAAATGGTTTTGTACCCCTACAGAATTTAATCCCAGGTGCAAAGTTCTGACTCCCCCTCACCAGATACACATCCATCAGTAGTCTCTGACCCAGGGTAACCTTGGAAATGAATGTTCAACTCATTTTCACAGACCAGACCAGTACAAATCCTGTTTAAAAAGGCACAGACTTCAAGCTGTTCATCAAGAGAGCAGAATACCACCAGGCTTATTTTCAGTTTTTTGAGGATCTAAGTAGGCTTAACAAAAAGTTTCTAGTCAGACACCAAAGCTTTTTTTGGTGTCTTTTTAACATTAGAATTTTCAGTTGGTAGATGTTTCATACAGAGACACATTGTAAAAAATTCTTTTCTCATTGTTGAGTTTCATTGCTTGACAGTGTAAATATAAAATACTAAATTCTACAAACTCTATTCCTCTTGCCTTCACAGCTACTTGTATGAAAATACCATCAGATTTTGGGTTCATCTTCTGTGTCCAAAAGTAGAAACCAGAAATTATGAAGTTATACTTGGCTGCATAGGCATTTTTTTCAAAGCATGTAAAGGTCAGGCATCAGTATTTGAGCTTCTGGATCATTCCTGAATACACTGTCTTGACACCAGTCAAGGGCAGAATTATCTAAGATCTCTTCCGAGTCCCATGTACAACACAGAACTGTCTAGCTTACCTCCTTGGCACTCTTTATTTGTAAATATTAGGGAATTAAGCAAAGTCAAACCCCAGCATGCATGTGCTACTTTCTGATTTCACAAAATGCCATCTCTTTCTAAAAGATATGGCAATCATTAGAGTTCTTTTTTTCTCATTACTACTGTAGAAAATAATTCTGAAGATAAACAAAAATATGGGGTGTGTAGATAAAATATAGAGGAGGACATAAAGAAGTTTCCAGTGTCAGGAGTTTATGGCAACCCAAAGTTTATTTTACACTACAAGAGGACTGCTTCAGAAGACTGGTAAAAGCTTTGCAATGCCATTGGCTAGTGGTAGGTTCCACACTGAAAGGCAGGCAAACACACAGATATTCATGGTCAAAAAGGAAAAACAGAAGTTAAGAGTGTCCACAAAAAGTTGCATAGTTTTATTAGTAAATTGTACACTTGGTGTGGAAATTGGTACGTTAGTAAGTCAGTCCCTTATCTTCCAGTATATACACCCAGTGGTGGATTTTGAAGAAGGCAGGCGGAAAGGCAGGACGGCAGGAAAGCAGGCAGGGAGGTGGGCAGGAAGGCAGGAGGGAAGGGAGGATGGCAGGAAGGCAGGCAGGCAGGCAGGAAGGAAGGAAAGGCAGGCAGGGAGGGAGGGAGGGAGGGAGGGAGGGAGGGAGGGAGGGAGGAAGGAAGGAAGGAAGGAAGGAAGGAAGGAAGGAAGGAAGGAAGGAAGGAAGGAAGGAAGGAAGGAAGGAAGGAAGGAAGGAAGGAAGGAAGGAAGGAAGGAAGGAAGGAAGGAAGGAAGGAAGGAAGGGAGGAAGGGAGGAAGGGAGGAAGGGAGGAAGGGAGGAAGGGAGGAAGGGAGGAAGGGAGGAAGGAAGGCAGGCAGGAAGGAAGGAAGGAAGGAAGGAAGGAAGGCAGGCAGGAAGGAAGGAAGGAAGGCAGGCAGGCAGGAAGGAAGGAAGGAAGGAAGGATGGATTACAAGTACCAGTCATGGCTGCAGCACTGATCCAGTTGACAAGGTGTTTTAGGGTCCTGGAGGCACCATCTGGACTTCATGGAGGAACATTTTAGAGATAACTTTCCCCACCCAAGAGCTAAGTGTCTCAGTTTCTCACTTTGAATGCAAATTGCTTGTCACGCACAGTTTGTTCTTCCATACCTTTGTGAAAATGGGTCAGAGGGTTTCAGGCATCTTTGGTGATCTTGATCCCACCCCTACTGGGTTGACCTTTAGATGACAGTCCATGCCTGCTTCTTGACCTCATTCCTGTGTCTGTGCTGCACTGTGTTATGCTTATCTCCAGAAGCTGGAACAAGGGTGTTTGACCCAGAAAAATACTGCCCTAGCTCTGCATGGTCCCCTTCTCCAGTCATATTCTGTTTTTTTCTTACAGCATATTCTTACTATCACTCCTGTGTTTAGCTCCATGCAATCCAGCTATCAGTGTTTGAGACATACACGTTAGCCCCTTATCTTCTGGGCTTCTACAGCTAGAGGCAAGCAGTCATATATGTTATACATCAAACTGAGTTGTACTTCAAGTCTCTGGCCTGAACCAACCTTAATAACAGGTCTTGGCCCTTCTGCTATATATAATTTGGTTAGTGAAGAATTTGTGTTCCTTTTTCTACTTTTATTCTTCTGACCCTTAGCTTAGCACTGATTTAATATCCCTGAACTTGATTTGAGTGCACTTTTTTTCTGCATGGTATTTGCTTACACTGCTTTTCTCCACAGGTTGGTTTTTTTCCTATTTACTTGCCCTTACCACCAATCTTTTAAAATAACTATACTTCAGTTTGGGTCTTTCTGGTCACCAGCTGCTGCTATTCAGTAGTTTATGGAGAAGGCATTTCCTAGAGATTATGTGTTTTCAATGAGAATGCTCTCGTGCTAATGGATTTCAAATGTGATTTTCTGAAATACTCATTTAATGCTCTGTCTTTATGGAAGTGCCTTCCAGTTCAATTAGCTGTCCCTTTTTAGAAAGCAATGCACAAAATGGTGGGTTAATGGTCAAAACAAAGTTGCTGAAGTTTGAATACCTACAATGTTTTGAGTTTGTAATGGTTACAGGACAAATGGAGCTTTGTAACCCTCTTCAGTTACTGTCAATTATCATCTGCAGATGACTAACTTGCTATCAGCTCTTCATTCAACCACAGTCACTTTATCTGGCTGTTGATTTCCACATCACCTTTGGGGACTGATTTAAAGGTGTGCTTGTGTCTTGCTATCCAGTGCCCTGCCAAAACTTAGGTAAGATAAACCTATCTTCTGATGAAGATGGCTGGTATGATGTAACAAAGATACATGGATACATCTTTTGCATCCATGACAATGTGTGCATCACTGCAATATGTCTGGATTTGTCTTATGAGAGAGGTGAACTATGGACACGCTCAAATTACTTCTAATCCTACTTTTCACATCCATGAACAAAGTACCAACTGCAACTGGTAAATGTGTTGGCAAGTCCTTCTCACATGGATATGTATGTCCTAGTTTCAACCAGGACAGGGTTAATTTTTTACAGTAGTTGGGAGGAGAGCATGGCCAGAGCCTAATATTATTCAATAGCACCTCACATCATTGCTAGGGGTGGGGAAAAGAAACACTTTCTCTTTTCTGAGGAGAAGAGTGTCCTTTTCTGGTCACAAGAAAAGGAAGTGTGGGAAGAGCCGGTTGGTATTTGTCACAGGCTTTATGTGCAAATGGTTTCTTTGTCTTATACCTTTTGTTATTAGTATTATTGCTGTTATGGTTTGTTTTCTTATTTCATTGCTGTTTCCAGTAAATTCTTCTTATCTCAACCTGTGATTATCACCTTTTATGCTTGCAATTCTCAATTCCCTCCCACCTGAGTGGCTGGTGGGAGGAGAAGATGGAAGGGAGTGAGAGGCAGTGTGGTGTGGAGTCTTGAGGGATAGCTAAATTGGGAAGTACCAATCCTAAATCAGACAATCTATTAGATGGTGTGTGAGGAGTCAGTGGATATCCAACAGATGTTCAATCTGTTCCTCCTCAGCTGTAGCAAGACCACCTCCATGAAGCTTCCTTGTAGGAGGAAGAAAACAAATCCCAATTCAACTACCTTGGTTTCTGAAAGTCATTTCATACTGGCATTCACAACTTTCTGTTACTTTTATAATTGTTTACAATGCTTTGAACAACCACACTGACTTTGGAGAAGTGAATAAACGTTCTTTCCTCTGGATGCCCATGTAAGTTTTAGGTCAGCACCTGCATAATGTGAACAGGCAGCTGGGTAGAAACAGAGAAAGGAGTTTGAAAGGATTTATTTTAAAACATCAGAAAATAACAAGGCAAGGGCTTGAACAGCAAAAAGGCTTGAGTAAGAGAATGCAAACAACAGAACCAATAGAGAAGAGATTAAAGAAACTGCCTGTGAGTGGGCATCAGCTGTTACATTTGCAGCAGTTTGATCTGGCTTACGAGGGAAAAAGATGGCCCATCTGGTGCAGTTTACTGCTTTGTGACTGAGCACTATGAAGTACCAGAGAATCACAAAATGGGTCAGGTTGGAAGGGATCACAATGCATCTTCTGGTCTAACCTCCCTGCTCAAGGAGGGTCACTCTAGAGCACATGACACAGGATTGCATACAGACACTTCTTGAGTATCTCCAGTGAGGGAGGCTCCACGACCTCTGGGCAGCCTATTCCAGTGTGCAGACACCTGCACAATAAAGAAACTTTTCCTCATGTTCAGGTGGAACTTCTTGTGCATCAATTTCTGCCTTTTGTGCTACTGTTTGGAACCACCGAGAAGAGCCTGGATCCATCCTCTTGGCACCCTCCTTCCAGATACTTATGGACATTGATCAGATCATCTCCCAGACTTCTCAAAGCTAAATAGGCCCATCTCCCTCAGCTTTTCCTCATAAGAGAGAAGCTCTAGTCCCCTTATTCAGTCAAGGTCGTCCTTTTAAAATAACTAGAAGAGAAGTGTCTGGGGTGACCTTATTTGACCTTACTGTGGCTTTTCGGTACCTGAAAGGGACCTGCAGGAAAGCTGGAGAGAAACTTTTTACAATGGTGTGTAGTGAAAAAACAAGGCTTTAAACTGGAAGAGGGTAGGTTTAGAATAGATATAAGGATGAAATTTTTTACAATGAGGGTGGTGAAACACTGGTACAGAGTGCCCAGAGAGGTGGTAGATGCTCCATCCTTGAAAGGATTCAAGATCAGGCTGGACAAGGTTGTAAGCAACCTGATCTATTTGGGGATGTCCCTGGTCATTGCAGGAGATTGGACTAAGTGACCTTTAAATGTCCCTTCCAACAAAATGTATTCTGTGATTCTGTGATTCTGCAGCGTACTGGAAGGTCTCCCTGCCCATGGCATGGAGGTTGGAACTGGGTGATCTTTAACGTCTCTTCCAACCCAAACTGTTGTATGATTCTGATTATCTTTGTAGCCCCCTGCTGGACTTGCCCCAAGAGCATCCTGTCTTTCTTTTACTCAGGATCCCAGAACAAGTCACAGCATTTCCAGGTGAGGCCTCACCAGGGCTGAGTAGAGGGGCAGGACCACCTCCCTGGACCTGCTGGCAATGCTCTTCTGAACAGAGCCCAGGGTACCACGGGCCTGCAAGGCCACAAAGGCACTGCTGGCTCATGGAGAGCTTGTTGTCCACCAGCACTCCCAGCTCCTCCACTGAGCTGCTTTCCAGCAGGTCACCCCCAGCCTGTGCTGGTGCCTGGGGTTGTTCCTCCCCAGGTGCAGGACTCTGCATTTGCCTTTGCTGAATTTCAGAAGGTTCCTCCCCGCCCATCTCTCCAGCCTGTCAACGTCCTTCTGAAGGGCTGCACGGCCCTCTGGGGCATTGGCCACTCCTCCCAGCTTTGTGTTGTCAGTGACACTGCTGAGGAGGCCTCTGCCCCTTCATCCAAGTCATTGATGGATAAGTTAAACAATAATGAGCCCTAAGAGGACACCACTGGTGACAGGCCTCCAACCAGACTCTGTGCCACTGATCACAACCCTGTTGCATGTAAGCATGCGGTGCTTCACCTGCAGGTCAGTGAAGAAGGTTCAAGGCAGCTGGGCCTCAGCTCCACCTGAACCATGGTGGCAAAAGAGGAGGGATTGGAATTCTTCACACCTAATTGACCCCAAGTGAGCTGGAAGTTGACAAAGCAGGAGTGATTTACTGTGGAGATTTCAGGTGCAAAGTCTGCTCATTTTGTCATTGATATTGACTACTGCCATTGATCAAATAGGTTGGTTTGTCCAGCCATGAGCTCAGAGAGACCTCCAAATAAGTATTCTGCTGTGGAAAGTATATTTTCAGAAGAGGACTTGATGTGTAACTTTATGAAATCTTAAAGACAGATTTAATGAATGGCACTTAGCTTGTCTCACTGCAGTAAAATGAATCCAAGAAGGGGACCTGATCTTAATTTTCTTGCTGAGACTAGCCTGCAGAGCCTGAAATTCAAAGATACAATATCTGCTTTGTTACTCTATGAGCTTGCTGTAAAATATGCTGTAATCTTTGCCAGGGATATGTTGTGCATTCCCTGGAGGTTTTTCAGCACTGAGGAACACTTCAGACTACTTAACAGTTTGTTCAGGCTTTGCCTTATAAGGCCTTTTAGCTTCAGCACAAGCGCATGACAGCCCCTCCAAGTGTCAGGCTGTTGGGAACAGATCACAGCAACAGTTTCTCTGCTCAGAGAGCCACATTTGTCGTCTGCCTTGACCTACTGCCCTTCTAGCTCCTGTCCTGACAGGCAGCATAAAAATGGGGGCTTAGGGTAAAGGGTGGGAAGCACAAAAATTTATCTCTGCAGTCCTCACTGCAAAGACTGAATGACTTTGAATGCATTGATGTACTTTTGTGTTTTACACAGACATTGGTTACAGCTGTGGTGCCCTGGGAAGATTGGTGGTCTACCACTTACACACATTCTTCAGTGGTAATGCACGGGATCTGCTGTTTTTCGGAGAAAGCTGGTTTTGCTGGTGAAGCTGAGAGCCATGAGTTAAAACTTGCTCTCAGTTCATTCCTGCTATGCAAATGCAATGGTAGCAGCAACTCTATATCAGGGCAGCAGAAACATTCCGTTTTTTCTATTCTCAGTGTGTCTGTGTCTTATTTTAGCAGCTCTGAAACATCAGCAGATTAGGCTAAAGTACTGAAATGGGGAATGCTAACCACTGAAAGCCGAGTATGCTTTGCTTTGACTTAAAATATCCTCTGGTTGAGTTATAAGCCATGGGAAACAGATACTCGTGGCAATTCAGGAGTACTCCCAGCCTCTCCTGCAGTCCCCATCAGCATTCCCATCGCAGCTTGGCCAGGCTGCATGTTGGCTGAAACCTCACTGGCCTTTGTAAGTGTTAGGAGTTGCAGGGAAAAGCAGCCCAATGAGGGCATGACAGAGGGGGCAAAACAGCCAAGAACAGACCTTTGACCTCCTGCACCCCAGTCCCCTGTCAGAAGGCTATCCCATTTCCTGCAGGCAAAACCCCACTCCTTAAGCTCTTTCCACGTCCAAGAACGCCTTCCACATTTCAAAAACCTACCAATGGTAGAAACTTCTACTACATAGACTCAATAGTTGAGTAAATCCAGGCTGGCTGGGGCAAATCATGCAAAAGAGGATGCACAGAGATGGGGTTGTGTGAGTTCAGTGGGACTACCATTTGAAGTTAATCTGTTCAAAGGCTCTGAAATAGAATTGTAACCTGCTTTGAGGGCAAAAGATACCAAGACCTACCTACCAATCAGTAGCCAGGATTTGTCACGACACAGTGCTTTATCTAGAGCCAAAAGATCACAATTTATTAAGCATTAAAACAGCAATAACCCCAGTATCCATGGACCTTAAGTTGCCCAGAGTTAGACTTTTCAGAAACAGATAAAAGAACTATGTTGTATGTTGAGCTCCATATACTGATGGGCACATTCACATAAAAATCTGAGCTGCATTTGCTGATCTCCAAAACAAACTAACTTTTTATAGGTTTTGGGTTTTTTTTAAACCCACCTTTTAAGGACTTTTGAACCAATTTTTACTTACAGTCCTATCTGATGTGGGCACTGCTGACAGGTTTTCCAGTTTCCTACTTGCAGCAATGCTGCATTTGACTCTCTGGCATTGTATCAGCTGAAATTGCAGTTCACTCAAGGCAAACAAAACACAAGCTAATACTTACTGTGGAACTTCTAACACAAAAGCAACAGACTAAAATACTAGCACTGCTTGCCCTGAATCATCATTTTAATTTGACAATGCACACCAGATCTCCAATCTAAAGGCAACCTCCGTTTTTCCTGCCCATTTTTATATTATTAACTCGTTTTTCTCTGTGCACTCTTTGTTTCTCTTCAAAATATCAAGAAAGTTCCTTTTATCTTGCATCTTTTTTCCTCTCTGCCTCACTCCAGAAGACTGTAAGCTACCCTTTGTTTCTGCAGCAGTGGGTTTTCTATGCTATTTGGGAAAACTGTCCTCAGATTGATTGCAGGAATGATTCTTACTACAAAATTTCACAGCTGGTACACTTTTCAACGTGAGATGAGACAGGCAGCCTAGAATACTAAATCCAAACTCTGATAGCTGGATAACAACTGTAGTGAAAATGAGAAAAAAATGGCTATTAACAAAGAAGCATTTTTTGGGGCGCTGATTTGTGGGACTCCTTGCCGTAATACTGCTGAGAGTCAGAACTAACTACCAATCAGTCAGCAGAGGACTAGAATCTTACGTTGATAACAAATGCAATGTGGTTTAAAACCAGTGTGTTTTGAAAGGGAAATCAAATCCAGAGTTGCTCATCATGCTGTGATTGTGAACTCCCAGGCGAATCTTTATTATTTTGAAGGTATTAGTAAGAACGATTTCAAATATTTTTTCAACCAAAAATAAAAATACATGACATAGTTTGTAAGTTTTTATGTATTATGAAATTTAACTAATCATCCTTTAACTAATCATCCTTCCTCAGCAGCCACAAAGGCAGCAGTCCCAGTACAACAGAGTTCATATTAAAAGAACAAGAAGATGAGAAGACAAGAAGACAGACAAACACCTTCATGGAATGACATCTATGGGATGTCTGCTTATTGATCTACTCTACTCAATAAATTCATTTAACTTGTTTAGGTTAGAGTTTGTTTTACAAGTAGTGTTACTGACTCACAGATTTGGGGGGGGGGGGGGGCGGGGGATGGTGCGGGGAGGGGTGTTGGAAGAGAAATGGTGAAATTCTTAGACATATTTGAAATGTGAAAACTCAAAATACAACTTTAAATGTCCCTTCTTCCATATGGTCCCTGTTTTCTGAAAAGTGCCATCATCCTTAAATGGGACTCTCACGTCAACAAGGAGATACGTGCATTCAGTATAGCTGAATTGTGGTTTAGCAATTAATAAAATGTCAAGTAAAAGATCTATTGAAGATGTTGCTTGAAACAGACATGTCCAGGGCTCTTGTCACCTCATTGCCATCACACATCAGAATTGACATCTTCTGTGGACGTGTGTGCATAGGTTTACGTAACTTGAAGTACACTGAAACAGCTATAAACACCATGCGACTGTCTGGCACTAGAATCAAGAAACACCTTTGTCTTCTGACAACTCTCAACTGGAAGTATTTTATCAGTCTTTAAAAAGTATATTTTTTTAAAATATACTTATCATTCTTTTAAAAGTCTATTTTTCCGCTACAGGACCAGTGAAAATGTGGAGAAAATTAATTTGTCTGACTAGATCTCACACAGCCACTCTCTGCATAGCTTCATTGGGTGCCCAATGTTGTTTTTCCCATAAAATTAGAAGACCAAATAAATGTGCCATCTAAAGAAATCAAGGAAAAATATAGAAAAAGGGAGATGATTTTTCTTTTCTGTGGGTGAAGAGTAGAAAATTATGTTGGGTAACATCATGACAAAGAGACTCATTTTTTTCATTAGTTGTAGCTGTTTGTCTCTTTACAATTTAATAAGGAAAGCAAGGGTTCTCCACCATCCTTATGAAAGAGTTTTAGACTAGTGATGTGAAGAGTGGTCTGTGACAGAGGCAAGCATCAGCTGAGGGATTTTTTCACTTCACTAATTGATTCAAACCTCCTAGAGGAAATCCGCAAGGTTCTAGTTCTGCACAAGAATAATTCAAGAAAAAATAGTCTTATACTGTTAAATTAACAACCTAACATGCTGCATTCTTCTCCATTTGTGCAGGCAGCCCTGCTATGTGGTTACTATTATTTTAATGTATGATGAACAAGTACATAGAGCAAAGAGGTACAATAGGCTCTCTCAGGGTATGTGCCTGTTGTAAATCAGTTCCAGCCTCATAGAGAGCCTTTTTGTTTTCATTCCTGACACACCTAGCAGTAACTAACCTAACTACATGAGAACACTTCAGACCTTTTGGGAGAGGTCTGGATTTGTCATGAAGCTGAGGATACCCATAGCCTTGCTCCACATGTTATTCTCCAATACAGGAGACATAAAGCAGAGAAAAGTTGGAGAAAGATGAAAAGCCTGTTTAAGTACTAAATTAAGATCTAACTGGAAGTTTTCAAAGTTAAAGCATTCAACATCTTCCCAAGTATCTTTATTTAAAAGGTTGGGTGACTGCTTAGTTTTGAAACAATTATGTCTTGTATTCTCTTCCAGATTTCAAACTTGGAATATGTGCAGAAGCTTAAAATGTAGACACATTGACAGGGAATTTCAAAGCAGTCTAGAAGGATTTAGAATCATTTTTCACTAAAATCAGAGGAAGACTATGTCAGTCATTAAGACTGCTTTAAATCAGCATTAAATTTCATCCTAGGAACTTCTAACTACTAGGTTTAATGAATACTGTCTCTTCTGAAAGCTACTTACCAAACAAGGCCTCTGTACATTAGAGGTGCAAAATATAAAGATGATTTACTAATTAGCTGCACACCTGAGATACCAGTTTAATGGTAATGTCGTCTTGAGTGAGGCTTGTATGTGGTATGCAATACAATGTAGAACAGTTCTGCAGCTTGTACCTTATAGCATTATAGCATAAAATAATACCATTAGAGTGACATGAATAGGAAGTCAGTGGAACTAGCATTTTCCTCAGGAATCCTGATAAAGGTTTTTTCAGCATCTGCTGTCTGTAGTACTAGTCTTCGAAAAGCACTAGAGGGAATACTACCTTCTTGCCGTGACCCAGAGCAAGGAACCAGTGGGGGGATACCTTTCCCATGAAAGGGGCATGACAGTGTGCTTGTGTGCCTGTGACTGTAGCACTGGAAGTGTGACCACAGAAAAGGAACAGCCCTAATGATCCTTGGAAGAAATCATTTTCACATATGAAATGCAGGATCTTAACATAATACTGTGTTCAAGGCGAACTCTTGGCACTTTTTTGGCTGCCTCCAGCTGTTAAAAGCTTAATAGATAACAAAAGAAGTTGTATGTACTAATCTGGACGTAGTGTAGACTGATCCAAAAATTCACATCAAACTTTCAGGCTGTGTCCAGAAAGTAGCCAGTTATTTTTGTCTCTTCTTTGTGACTCTTCCACTCTCTGAAGTGGAGGCCGAAAGGCCAGGAGATTATTTCTGTGTGGAAGGTTTCCAGTTTTTGTCAGGTCAGAGGACCAGAAATGGGCTATTGTCTAAAAATACATAATTTGATTTGGTTTTTTGGTTGATTTACTTTTTGGGTTCTTTTTAGGGCTGGCACCACTGGCTAGCAGGCTCAATTGCTACATGACAGGAGTCTCTGGAGGATTTCAGAAAGATGGATTGTGATAAATAGTCCTGACTCTGATCTGACTTACTCTTTCAAAGTACTGTTAAGGCCCCTTATTTGAATGGATGAATTTAACTCCTCTTCATCACAGACATGAAATCAAAATTCTAGCTCTTATGCTTCTATAATGTTCTGGAATTTAGGTGGGCTGGTTTAAATGCCCACTGTTAAATTACAGCCTTGATGCAGACAAGTTGTATGTACCTCTCTGGGCAGCCCCACCACTGAGGAGGAAAGTAATGATGTCATAATTTTCCTAGCTATTTAACCTCAGCTGAAAGCTTGTCATTAACAAAAGCTGCCCTTGTAGACTGGAGTGAACTCCTCAAAACTTCTTCGGCGTTGCAAATCCAATGCCAATCCCATAGCCTTTCTTTTAGGAGTTTAAGGATAGGAGACAAAACTGAGAACGGTCTAAAGGATCTGGTAACAAAATGGTGTTTAAAAAGTAGGTATTAAGTTATCTTCTGGTCATATGTGGGGGGGAAAAAAAAGCAAAGGTCACACTGCGATCACAGCAGTAGCAAAAAAGAAATATTCAGATTCTGGCCCCGGTTACATTCGGGAGCACTCATTTATTTCCACCTTTCTACAGCTTTTGTCTTTTGGGCTTCAGACAACTTACTTATTTTCTTTACAATTTCACTTCTGAAGTAAAATCCAGTGTACCAACCCAAACCTCAGCAGTAAATATTTTTTGCATTTTTTAAGGGAATATCATCTCAGCTATGTACTATATGTGGAGCATGATCAGAAGGCACAAGAATAGAAATAAATACCACTAAAAGCAACTTTCGTGCTGCAGTCTGAGTTGTTTGAAAAGAGAGAGAGATGCCAGAACCTACAGGAACCAAGCTTTAGTTTTAAAATCCAAAGCCTAAAAATGTACACTTTTTCCTCTTTATCTTGGCAGAATGAATAGCCAAGCCAGTTTCAAGGGGCGGGAGGGGCAAGAGCCTTCTCTCTATCAGCATTAAAGTTGTCAGGAACAATGAAACTCAATGCCACAAAATGTTTCAAATGGGGTGGATAACACAAGTCCTCGGGTACACACAATTCTCATAACAGCTACAGAGAACGCACAAGTAAGGGGTGGTGACCTATTTTGGTGGCATCATTTTGCTGATAGAATTGAAATTCAAAAAAAATTCCCTTTTTAGTTGAACAGAGTTGTCCTATTCACAGATATGTCTCTATCCTGCACTGTAATGCTGGCAGTATTACTTGTTTTCATCATTTCTCTCTGCCTCAGGTGGAAGTTGAATGTCAAGGAAGGCACTGAGAATAGAAAGTGGAAGGTAAGGACAAGTCAGGATTTTCTTTTTGTGTAATTTCAGAGACTAAAGGAATTTGGGAAAAGTTGCCTTACATTTCTCCTCTGTAGGTCATCCAATCCCACCCTGCTCTCCAGGAGCCGGGCTAGTGACAGAATCACAGAAGCAACTAGATTGGAAAAGATGTTTGAGATTGTCAGGTCCCACCTCTGACCTAGCACTGCCCTGTCAACTACAGCATGGCACTGAATGCACATCCAGTCTTTTCTTAAACACCTCCAGGGACAGTGACTCCACCACCTCCCCGGGCAGTTCATTCCAATGCCCAACCATTCTTTCTATATAGATTTTTTTTCTACTGTCCAGCCTAAACCTCCCCTGGCACAGTTTAAGACTGTGTCCTCTCATCCTGTCACTGGCTGCCCAGGAGAAGAGACTGACCCCCACCTGGCTGCACTTTCCTTTCAGGCACTTGTAGAGAGTGATAAGGTCTCCCCTGACTCTCCTTTTCTCCAGGCTAAACAACCCCAGCTCCCTGAGCTGTTCCTCATAGGACTTGTGCTCCAGACCCCCCCACCAGCCTTGCTGCCCTTCTCTGGACACACTGCAGCATCTCAACATCCTTCCAAACTGGGGGGCCCAGCACTGGACGGAGAGCTCAAGGTGCAGCCTCACCAGTGCCAAGCACAGGGGAAGAAGGACTTCCCTGGTCCTGCTGGCCACGCTACTCCTGACACAGGCCAGGATGCCATTGGCCTTCACGGCCATGTGAGCACACTGCTGGCTCATGTTCAGCCTGCTGCCAGTAGTGCCCACAGGTCCCTTTCTGCCTGGCCACTGTCCAGCCACTCTGTCCCCAGCCTGTGGGGCTGCAGGCGTTGTTGTGGCCAAAGTGCAAGACCCAGCACCTGGTCTTGTTCATCCTCATATCGTTGGATATGGCCCCTGTCTCCAGCCTGTCCAGGCCCCTCTGCAGAGCTCTCCTACCCTCCAGCAGACCAATGCTCCCACCCAGCTTGGTGTCATCTGCAAATTTGCTGATGGTGGACTCAATCCCCTCACCCAAATCATTGATAGAGATGTTAAACAGGGCTGGGACCAGCACTGATCCCTGGGGAACACCGCTGGTGGGCAGCCACCACCTGGTGCAGCACCATTCGCCTCCACTCTCTGGGCCTGGCCCTCCAGCCAGCTCTTAACCCAGCAAAGATGCCCCTGTCCAAGCCATGGGCTGCCAGCTCTTCCAGGAGAATGCTGTGGGAGACAGTGTCGAAGGCTTTGCTGAAGCCCAGGCAGACACATCCACAGCCTTCCCTGCATCCACCAGGCAGGTCACCTGGTCATAAAAGGAGATCAGGTTGGTCAGGCAGGACTGCCCCTCCTAAATCCTTGCTGGCTGGGTCTGATCCCCCAGCTGTCCTGTAGGTGCTGTGTGATCACTCTCAAGATGATCTGCTCCATAACCCTGCCAGGCACTGGGGTCAGGCTGACAGGCCTATAGTTTTCCAGATCCTGCATCTGGGTAAGCAAGCTGCAGTGATAGCAGCCAGCACTGAAATCCCAAGAGGAGACAGGCTGCTTCTTCCACCTGGGAATCTTCAAATAACCCAGGTACCTGGAGAGGAAAAAAGGGAGAAAAGAGAATTGCATACATAATTTCTTCTTCTTCTTCCCTACTTCAAGGACAGTCACAGCAAATAGCATCTTCAAGGTTACTCATCTGGAGGCTTTGGCAGGGGATGCTCCGCGGCTCACTTCCTTAGTTACTGCCAAGGACATTAGTAGATGCCAAGTTACTGCAAGGTGTTGAATAAACTTCAGGCTAGCATGATGCTGTTTTAACAGGGTAGTGGGGCTGGCAGAACAACAGGTCTCAGGAAAACAGTTGCTTAGCCCTCATTCCAGCCAAATCACCTACAAGCAACTGTTTGTGTACAACGAACATCATTTGGCCAGAAGCCTTCTGGTCCATGGAGTCTCTTGAGGGCCTCTACCACTCACAGCATCTGATAGTCTGTTGAAAGGAGGTGTCATGAAGCTGTTATGACTACAGGGAGACCCTCTAGTCAGAGGACTTCTCAGTGCAACCTTCACATGTCTGCAGAATGAGACCAAGCAAACATGGAAAAACCTCACAGACTGCATTTATTAATAAATTATGGCTTACCTATTCATAAGCCTGATGTCTTGAGCAGATTTAAAACAAAGCCCTGTGCTCTAGCTTTTTACTTCTTACACAGTGCCATCTCCTGCTGTGCATGCTTCTACTCCATGTCTTGACAGCAAGTGGCAAACAGAAAAAAAAAAAAAAAGAAGAAATAAGGGGAGAGGAAATAACTTCAGTTACTCTAAGTTTGATTAAAAAATTCTTTTCTATAAAGAAAGAATGATCTTTTGCCACTACCCTCTTGTTCAACTTCAGACAGATAACTTAGAGCTTTACCATTTGCATTTTCTAAGTGTGAAATGCTGTAAGGGGTAGAGGGGAGACTTCCAAGCCTCTGCTTGTCCTGTTCCACAGACTGGTTTTTCCCACTAGCCTATAGTGCCTGGGGGCTGTGCCCACGAAAACCCATGCAAGAGGGAATGGGAAATGAAGAAAGTGTACTGATGGTAGCATCTGCTACCCCACATACTTGGGTGTTCAACTTCTCACTTTCACCACTGCAAGTCATGAGTGACACTATATTGGGCACCTCCCTCCACCAGCCACACTGAGTGGGTGTGAAGGGCTTGGACAACAGTCCCCATCATACAGCCATCACTTACTGGGTTAATGTGTCCAGGCAGGGTGAAGACAACTGTTCTGGAGTGATGTCTCACTGGGGTGAGGGTCCCTGAGGTGCAACTCACAGCTGTGAATTCCAAGAGGCCCAAGCACAACCCCTGATGCTGTAGCCACTCCATACCCCCAGCAAGCTGCCTGAGTACAGGAGAGAGAAGGTTGGGAGGACGCTTTTGTGTGGCAAGGCAGAGAGCTGCAATTAAAACCACAGATGGAGTAGTGTCTCCTGGAAGTTTCAGATGGTGCCACTGTCAGAAATTTTGAAGGGTATGTAGTGTGAGGCACAGTGTTTGAGGAAGTCCGAAAAACAAGCATGGGTGATGAGCTCAGGTATCTAAAAGTTTAGATGACCTTTTCATTCCTGAACTATTTTAATATAGCCAGACTTTGGTAAGGAAGGTAAAGAAAGATAATTAAAACCTCAGAATTTCAACTTAGATGATAATAATATGGTTCAAACATGCCATAGGCATGGATTCTTGACACTATTCAGGATGCCAGAGCAGTGTTAGTGCAGCACAATGAAATATGTCGGCATGTGGTAATTTTAAGAGCCAGAAGTATCTCCTCTTAAACAATCTGAAATGTAAATGTGAAGCCTGTTTTCCCTCCTTGCTCTGTGTTTTCTTGACAGCCACTGCCAGGATCCAACCAGTAACTTGTCACCTCAAAAATATATTGATGCATTTGCAATGGCTGAGGTGCTAATCCTGACCCTCACGTGTATTAACGTGCCTGCCTTACACAGTCTTCACAACAAACTCTGGCTTCTTAGACTAAGTCAGTCCTACCAACAGCCAGGATGGGAGGTCAAAGACTTCCTAAAGACAAGATCCCTGGCATCATGCAGAAGGGTTCTTATAGTATGCAGTGCAATGGCAAGAAAACAACCCAGTTGGCTTGACCATAACCAAACACAGGTGATGTAAACTAGAACCTTTCCTAATCCAGTTCAGCTGCATGGCAAGGACAAGACCCTGATTTTCATTGCATAACTAAGCTGTCTCATTTAAAGTTCGGGCTACACATAGCTCAGAGTGCTTTCAGGATCTTCTCCAGCACTGAACAGGGGCTACAGATTGTTTCCTATACTCTTTTCCAAAGAAATGAAAATAAAAATCCGTTTTGCGTGGAAATGGGATGCAATTCACACATTATTAGGATTTAGCAGTTCTTGCTCTTTTAAAAATTACTGTGAAAATAATAGCTTTTGAACTGACATTTGAAGAAATAAAAGGGACATTTTTTCTTTCTTTCCATTTTTAGCTACTGAACATAGCATATTAAACCTACTCTTACCTACTCTTCTGGAATCTCCTTGCTCCTCCCTACACTCTCCATTCTCTCTTGTTTTACTATTGTCTTCAAAATTTGGAAATACCACTCTAGTCTCTTTCCCTAAAAGTAAGAAAAAAAATAAAAAAGCTTTAGGATTTAACAAAATTTCTTAATTTTTAAATTAAAGTCCCTTACATAGCAAAACATTCTGGAAACAAAAATCCTAACCAATGTGGATGAAAAAAAATGTTTAAAAATGGACTGGGTAATTGTTTTGTTTTATTTAATAGTGTCTTCACTAACTAAATGTCTGTAGGGGCTGTCTGCTGCAGACTCCATCACGGTGTAGTAAATCACCTCATAGAGGTCACTTCACCTGGGTGTGGTCTGTGAACTGCCTCAGTAAAGGATTTCAGCCTCATTCCATCACAGGCTTCAAGCTATATGAGAGAAAGTTATATGTAGAGAAATACGTGGAGAAACTAGTGGCTATTACTATTGTAGGACTTCCAGCCTTTCCTCACTGCGTGTCATGAGCAAGAAACCGCTCTGCTGCAGTTGCAGATGCAACCTCTATCGTTCCTGTAGTCACAAAGAGTCAACAGAGCTGATCCATGTTTCCTCAGCAAACTGAACTGGAGAGGTACACAGCCCTGCTGCATGTTTCATTGGGACCAGGAATGCTGCAGCACTCACTAGAACATACCCTGCTTATCCCTTTCTGGCAACAAGCACTGCAGTTAATTGGAGAGAGGATAAACAAAGGGGAAGTACAGTGTCCAGCTCTGTATCATAACTGAGATACATCCATTTTTATATATGACTGTGTGGAATGTGCTTAAATATGTGCTTAAATGTCTTCCTGAGTGGATGTCATACGGAAGGAAAGAGGGGATGGCCCAAAGTGATGCATATTGCACGCAGCTTTGGAAACATGTAATGTGATTACAGGTTGTGGAATGAATAGGCTGCCCATTACAGCTCCAATAAGCACTGGGGCATAACCCTTGTCTTTGCTGGATATAGCCTGTAGCAGAATTCTTCCCCTGGGCAAGGCTTAACAGCAAAACATGAGAAGGGTATTGAAGGGATTTAATTGCATAGCTATCAAGCCCTAGTAGCAGTTGCCCATATATGTTCTCAAGACCACATGTGGGAGTAGAGATGTCTGGATCCTGTGTGATGGGATATTTCAAAACCAGCTGTAGTAATACAAGTAGCAATGCATGGACCTTTACATGGTAAAGGAAAACAAAAAAGAGACTAAACAAGCTGAAAGGGACCAAACACGCTGAGAGGGGCAGCTGCTATTCAATCAATTACTTAAAGCTGGAAGACTGAAAGAGCATCCCAGTTTCTAGCCACAATTGTTGCATTTCCCTTAGCTGTGAGCCCCCCAATACCCACTTACTAAGACTGCCTCACTTGGGATATGGCAATAAAACTTTGCCTTTTGGCCACAGTGACTACTGGAATTATATAATGTTTTGTGAGTTTTTATATGACAAAGGATGTCTTTCACGGAGGCAAAGCTAAGCAAGAAGTCACTTTGACATGCTGTCACATGGAAAGGAGTCTGTGCAGCAGTAAGGAAAATGGGACCAGGAGGTGAAAACACTTGACAAAGTAGCTGCCTTGAAAAACAGCCTGCAGCAAGTAGCACGTCCTGGAAGTGGAGGTGAAGGCTGTCTGAGAGAGAAGACAGGGATGTAGAAAACTAAAATTCCAGGCTAGGTGGCCCTTCAAAGGGCAAGCACACGGGAAACAGGGTGACTCCCAGATCGCTTTCCTTCAAGATAGGGGAGTTTCTCTGTCTTAGCTCCAAGAGATTATTACATCAAAGTTATATGCTGCAGAATGCACTTCTGCTCCTCACGGCAGGACAGCCCCACGATGTCACGGTCAGCCCCCACCCAGCTCTGCATCTGGCGTGGCGGCTGCCCTGGCTCGGAGACGCCCCTCGGCTGGGGCAGCCCCGTGCTCACCCGTGCAGCGGCACCCCATGGGACAGGGCTGGGAGAGAGTGGGGGGCTTCGCTGCTGTCTATGAAAAAAGGAAGCAAACAGACGATCATACAAGTAAAAATAAAAGTGTAAGGAGCTTGCAGGCAGAACCGAAGCCAGGCTTGAAATCGCGGGTACCCTTGTGATACCGGCTCAGGTGTCCCCTTACTTCCTCACCTGCCTCCTTCTCCTCTATTTGTAACAGTGGGTTCTTCGGAGAGTCTGTACCCACAGGTTTGTCACTTTAATGTCTGATATCAATACATGCAGTGCATGCGGGGCATGTGGACACCTTACCCCTCCCTCCCTCCCCATCCAGATGCTCTTCGTCGCTTCTCTTAAGGGCTGCCCTGCAGCAGCAGCCTTTTGCAGCATACCATGTTACCACTGCACTCACAAGTGTCTGTGCGGTTCCCTCAGAGTCCGCGCTCTCGCAGCCCTGTCCTTTTCCTTATCCAAACCTGCTTCAGCTGGGGCTGCAGCCACCGCCTGCCCGCCCGCCTGCCGCAGCTCCCGCTCCCTGCGCCATGTGCCACCGTCCTTCCCTGCGCGCTGTGCTGCTCGCTAAGGACATGCTGTGGCACAGCTGTCTGCCTCCTCTGCTGCAGTCAGGCAGGTTTGTATTACCGTGCACGCTGCTGATGTCGAGCTCCTGTCGTGACCCAGCACCCCATAGGAGGAGCAAATGAGCTGAGACGTCAACGCAAAAAATTATAGCCATGCGAGCTATCCCTCTGCTCAGCTGCTTGGAGAGTGCCTACATGGTTTGTGTGACAGCACCAGCACACAGAAGCAGCACTGAAATGCAGTTAGCAAGACAGCTGGGAGACAGGCAGCCAGGCAGGCACTGGTCCAGTGACTAAAATGATCGTACCGTGAGCCAGCCTGCAGTGCCTCCAAAAGTCGCTGATTGCTACACAGGAGCTCGGCTTTCCTTGCAATTACTCCAGTTTCCCCCCTGTGACTGCAGTCCGTTTTGGTTTTGTTTGCCTTTTTGTTTCTCCCTCCCACCCACCGGTCTCCCTCTCTCCTCCCGTGTCCTTCTCTCCAGGATGGCGGAAGCAGAGTTGCACAAGGAAAGGCTCCAAGCCATAGCAGTAAGTCAGTTTCCTTTTACTTGCTGTTTTGTCCATAGCCGTGGGTTGCTGGAGGGAAGGGGGGATTCCAGCATAGTGGCTGGGAAGCACCCGGAGTGCCTGGCTTTTGCGAAGTTGTGTGTGGAATTCCCTGTTCGGGAAATGAGTGGTTAAAATCTGCTTTGCGGGATTTGGCTGAGAAAGAGGGCTCTGAGGAAGAGCGTTGAGCTGACACGTGCAGAAAGAAAAATGTGAATGCACAGTGGCATGCTTAAAAGATTGATGATAGAGAAGAAAAGGAATAAATGGGGAGGAGGGGAGATTGCAGGAGAAAATCAGTACTCTGCTGAATATATATTTTTTCACAGTTGGAGGTTTTGCTTAGCTGATGAAAAAGTCAAGCAAAATGATCTGCTGCAGGATGGCTTTTAGTGCAGAAAATAATTGTTATATTCCTAATTTTAAGACAATCGAACACAGGCACTGCATTATCAAAATTGTGTAATTGTTTGATCTACTAGTTAAACTGTCACCTCAGCTCCATAGCTTGGGCTGCTGAGCACATGATTTCAGACAAATTCCCTGCTGAGCTGCATCATGCCAGGGGTAAAATCTAGGCAGGATTGAGCCCGATTTTAGTTATAACTCTTGTTTTCACATTTAGTAGAGTAATTTGACTTGAGCCATGAGCTCAGCTGGTGCAGACCTCAGAGAAACGTGGGTGGAGACACCTGGTGAGGAAGGGGCCTGGGTGTTGAGGATCCACCGTCATCCTGGCATACAGAAACTGCCAGCTCATCCTGTAGCATGTCACAGGCACCGTGTCAAAAGGCCTGTGTTTCTGTGGGCACTGCCAGTCGGACAGCCCCATACAGCCTGCCCTTGTTCAAGTAACACCCAGCTCTTCTTCCCCATGGCTGAGACATTGATGCAGCTGTGCCAGTCCCAGACAGATGGCACAGTCCGTGCTGGGGACCACACACCTGGAGGTCTGAAGGGAAACAGAAGACGGCAGAGCCCGCATGGATTTTAAGTTTTCTTTCCCAGTTGCCCCAGTGATCAACAGATGCTACATTTTTCTGTAGCTGGCGCAGGTCACAGATTTCTTTTGTAGTGTAACAGGAATGGCTGCCGCTGCTTCTGCTGCTGTTCCAAGACATTTTTCTGAAGTCCACTATTCTGATGATAGGTCCACGGAGAGTTAAAATAACCAGATTTAAAAGAAGTAGATACAGGATTTTTCTCTCTAAAATATTAACTGTAAAAGAGCAAATGGTACCATTTGATATGGGGAGGGAAGAAGCTATAACCATTTAATTTTCAGGCAGTGGAAAGCAGATGCATATTTTTAAGCTGGTTCTCAGTTTTCTATCAAGATAGGCATTGCCATATCTCAAGTGGAAACACCAGGAATGTTCCCCCAGAGGCAAACCTCACCGCTGCCTGTAATTTGGGACTCCTTTATGGCAAAACTGTACTGCAGAGCTGCTCCATGCTTTGCTGCAGTGCATAGCTCTGAAACATTTCTGTCTCCACATTAAAAAAACAAAAGCTTTATATTATTGTTGTTTCTTTTGACTGCTATATAATAAAACACCAGACAGCACTCATTTCCTCATGATGTCCTGGAATCTGTCACCAAAGTAGATCAGGTGCTCTGGTTCTTAGTGCCCTGCATTTCACACCAGTGAGGCCATTATGGATTTAATATTATCACCTGGTGTATTGCAGCTTTTACAGCAGGTTTGTGCTGGCATAGTAGAAGGCCTTGAGAGTCTGAACCTTCAGTTTCTATACATATTTCCTTTTTGGTTTCTATTTCTGTTAATAAATAAAATGTAGTAAGCAATGTTTGCAGTTAATTGGATTGAAAGAATTTTACTTCAGCATCAAAAATATTCAGCCTTATTTTAAGTGTTATGTGGGTCCATGAACCAACTTGTTTGCTTACCACTCTGCAGAGCAACAGGTTTTCCATATAATCTTGTTAGGTGACTTTTCTCCTATGCTTGGGCTGCTGCAAATGTTTGTCAGAATGCAGAGAAGTTAATTTCTAGCATAAGTTTTGCTCCATCAGACTGAGTGACATTACACAAGTTAGGCTTTTCCCTCCTGCCACTGGCTGGCTAAAATAAGGTCAGTTCTCAAGCGTTGTATGGCCTTTCCCAGAAGAAGAAAGAACTGGCATTTCAGTTCAGCTTGGTGTTTCATCTGTTTGAACACACTGCAGTATCCCTCTGAGATGAGCAGAAGCTTACTCCAGCATTCTGCAGTCACGCTGGCTGAATGCTAGACTTACAGAAATAAATCCACTTACCACTGGGTTCTCTACACACTGTTCTCTGTACATTCGCTTCTATAATCACCATGGTAAATGAGTTTGCTGGGAAATGTGCAGAGTAAATTTTAAGTGTGCATCACTGAATATTTAAAGAAAACAAATCCAAAAATAGAAATATGAACTTTAACACCAGAAAGCTGACTGGTTTTGAAGTATTTGATTTTATACTTTGTTACCTTGACTTATCACAGTTTTAATATATGCCTCTCTGGAACAGAGGCAAGTGTCATGGGAAGAGGAAAAGAAGGAGTCTACTGTTAGGACATTAATCTAAACCTCAGTGAATGTGAGTTAGCCACTTGTTTTGTCTGCAGCAAGTACTTAGCCTCTCTGTGCATTCATGTTCTATCTGTAAACTGTGAATAATTGACTTTGCCCTTGTCTTAGGGAGCTGTTAGGGGTGCATGCAAGATGGAGTTGTACTTGGATGCCATGGTTTACCAGGGCAAGAAATATCTAAATAAGTCTTTTAAAAATGGAATTTGTGATTCAAAGACCAGAGAAGCTTCAAATGTGTATGTTTTAGTGCCATTGAAATGCTTAAGCTGTGATTTTCAGATCTTTGTGACGTGCCTAAAACTCACTCACTGACTATGGCAACACTCAGAGCACTGTGCAAATCTGGTTTGAGAAGCAGGAAGATGTGAGACAACTGCTAAAAAGTGGAACCTAGTTCTCTCTGCTTGGGGGGAAGACATAAACTTTGTGTCATGGAGAGGTTCTATGATGACTAGGAGCGTTTAGTTTTCTGATCCTTACTTGAGCAGAGGTCACATCACATCTTCCAACTTGGATGTGTGCTACGGATACTGGTAAATTTTTCTGCCATGACACACTGCTCTTAGCATCTGTCTGAGCCTGAATCACTACAGCATCCATCTGCTGTTCCACCAGCAATGGAGCTGAGTGGTGCCCACTCTTAATACTGTAGGGAGATGCCTTCAGGAAGCATACAAGAAGTTAAAAGAAGAGGTCTGAAGCAATCTTCTCTCTGAGCTTGTTCCTGTATAGAGCACTTTAGTGTTTGCGTCTGCTTGTTTCCTGAAGGTGATTGGTGGGTAAAATTCTGTGTGAAAAAGGAAGCATTTTTGTGGCTTTAAAAAATATGCTGGCTGCAAGTTGCTCAGAAGTTGGGAATGTAAATAGTCCCAGACTCAGTGGCCTGGGGACAGGTGAGCTGACTTAATTTTTCTTATTTTGGATAAATAACATGTGTGGCCCCAAAATTTGTTATATGGCCCCTTATCTCTTAGTGTAGAGAGCCCCACAAGATAGTGATCTAAACATAGACAAGCATTTACAAAACCTAAGTATCTTCTGTCCCCTTTCTAGCAATTGCAAAGCTGGGAAGTAGGGTGTTGAGTACCAATTGGTGCATCTGGGATATGAATGCACATATGATGCAATGAACTTGTGTTACCCATGCATCAAGTGGATTAAATGCAATCATTGAGGGGTAGCACTGAGGAGAAATTGTCAACTAAAGCAACGACCAGCACAGGAGTTGGAGGAGGTTTCCAGGTTCAAGAGATGTCCAGCCTACAGATTCAAGTGGGGAACTACTATACTGATTCCTCAGGAGATAGAAACAACAGCCATGATGGTCCCTTACTTACAAATGCCCAGCTCAGAGAACCAGTAGCTCAATTATAGTATCACTGCCACTCAATTAGCCTCACCAAAGATACCTCCTGTCAAGCAAGGCCATTCTTGCTTTTTCTATATTGAGCTGAATCTAACGTTACTTAGATATCCTGAGGGGGTTGACGTACTACAGCAGGACAGTGGGGGTTGAAAATAGCCCCCTCCTGTATCAGTGCAGTCTGCCTTACATGGATTAAGGACTGGCTTTCTGACAGGTCTTAAAAAGTTGCTGTTGGTGCGGGAGACTGCTGTTCCTTGAGAGCAAAGGCGCAGGAGAACTTACAGGAAGCAGCTTTTCAAGATTTGAAGGCATTGCCTAGTTGTAATTTGATGCAAATGAACATTGCTGGTGTGCAGGTAACATAAGGAGTGGTGGAGGAGCTGGATATACTACATCAAGAGAGCAAGATTGATTATTTGGTAAACTGGATCTTCCATTTAAAGAAGTACTTCACACCTGTGTACAGCAAGCATTAAAAGAGGGCAGTATGGGTTTGTGCATCCAGATTTAAGGTAGTATGGGGCTGGCACCAGGGCTCTGCAGTCTGAGCAGCGCTGCCTTTCACATGGAACAAGAGCTAGCGTGGGAGGTAGTACAACAGGGGCAAGGAGGGTGAAACTTGTCCTGCACAGGAGATGAGTTTCACACCAGTTAAACCTATGCCAGATGAGATTTTGAAGTCCTCCCAAACAGGAGCTAGGTCCATTCATGTTTACATATAGCACTGCACTAATTTCTCAATAGGTGTTTGAGAATACTAATACAATTAGAATAGTAATAAAATATTTTGGAAAGACAGTACTGGTATAGTTTCAGTATCACAGTTGCTGGCAAGCTAATCATTCTGTATTTCTGCACTGGACACTCAACAACTGCAGTGAAGATAACTTGATGTCCATAGATTTCAGAAAATTTATTGACAGAAAAGCCAGCATCCCTTCTGCCCCTTCCCATCCTCCCCTTCCCTCCCAATAGCTATTACTCCACACAATGAAAACCCATGACTAGTACATCATACCCAGGGTCATTTTACTGTAACACTGCTCCACAGTTTTTATGAGTCCTTCCAGAGATCATTGTCATGAAAATCAGAAACTTGTGTTGAGGATCACCTCGAAATATGTGGCAAATTCATTTAATCAACAGTTTGCTTTTGCTGTGATAGCTTAATACACTAGTTTCCAATGCCTTCATTTAGGAAGCAATGCTTTTGTCCTCAAAGTTAAGCATGGGATCAAATCCCATGTTGTCTGAATCCAGTTGTCTTCAGACCTAAAGACTGCAGGGAAAAATAAAAATGCAGCAAGATATGGTAGAAGTAAGCCAGCTGTGACTTTTCTGCTTGGAAAATAGGTGAGTGAGAAGAATCTGCAGAAGGCGTAAGTGTTGTGGAGAGAGAGGATAAGTAAATACTACTTAGATGTTTTGGCACAAGGATCAGTAGGTATCCAAGGAAGGTAACAGTTGTGGACAAAACAAACCCAAAAAAATGTTCTCCCTGTAATGAGTTGTTAAGCTGTAGAGCCCCATTCTCCAGGACGTGGTGGATGCTGAAGAGTGCACTTGGGCTTGAGAACAAACCAGGTATGCTCATGGAAGTGGAATCCATAAAGGACTTTCTCATTAGAAGCAATTTTTGAGTTGCAAATTACTAAAGGCTGGCAGAGAAGTTTTTTATCTGTTTACCATGCTCCTGGTTCAACTTTAGACACTGTGAAGCATGGGTTAGATGTGCTGATGAAGTGCAGCCATCCTATGTACTCAAACACATTCCTGGAGCAACCAAATCTTGAAGTTTTGACACTAGAGAAAGCCCCTTTTGCAATACCCATTTGAATTCAAACTCATTCAGTATTGCTACATAGTTTAATCCAATTTTCCCGTTCTCATTTTCCCCCTCATTGTCTTATTTGCTCTTATCATATTTATCATATCGTATTTATCATAGCTTACTTATCATATTTATGGCCCTGATTAATCACAGCCATTCCTCTGCCATCTCATTCCTCAGTGGTCCCAACATCCAATTACCTAAAACAGAAAAAAATCCTCCTGTAGCTGTAGCTCTTTTCCTTTTACATTCTGAGCTAAAAGACTTGGGGACTAGTGAGACTTTACCATAATTCCAGAGTACTCTGGTGAGGAAGACCTGGCAGAGTTGAGTCTGCATCCTGCTGCAAATATTTCCAGGGATGGGTTCAGCAGGAGCAAACTAGGGGGTTAGCACAAACTAAATCTAAATTAGATCTGTATCATGAGCATGACACGAATCTGTGAGATCCTTGTGAACCTCAGTGCAAATCAGCCAGAGGAGAGAAATTATGTTCTCATTGCTGTAAAGGATGAAGAGAGGTTTCCCTGCACACGGATCTGCAACCCTACCCTGGACTGCAGCAATACCATGAGTCAGCTTCATGGCAGGCCTTACACAGAGAAATACATGCAAGCACAGTTTTATCTTGCCTTTACTTTTGTAGTATATAAAGCACTGGGAGTTCATGCACAGCGTATGAAATGTTACAGCCTTTGCCTATTGTAAGCCAAAAGTCAAGCAAAAATGCCTGAAGTATCTGGAAACTAAAATTACCTTCTCAAATTTTATCTGTATTTTTGCTTTAGGAATGTTTAGATGACAGCAAGAGAAGCAGAATTATGACGAAAAAATATTTGTGTCAAAGTATCAGTGAAAACTAGGTAGAAGACTAGAGAAACCAGAAACCAACTTGCTCTGAGAAATTTCTAGACAGTTTCCAGACTTACCCAAACTCAACTGTTTAAATTTAGAATTGTTTCCACAGCACATTCCTACCCCTTAACACATCACCAACATCTCTTGAGCACAGGCCAGAAAGCTGAGATACTGGATTTTGTTTTGTGCCTTTCAAATTATATTTTGAAAAAGAAGTTGAAAATAGGTGAAAAGGTTTTGTGATTTTGTTGTTGTTGTTAAGTCTCTGGTTAAATAAAATAGTTGTGAAAGATCTACATTTTTGGATACTACTGAACAGCTCTAGCCTGGAGTGTAACTTCAAGGACAGATTTCCTGTACTGTGGTATTAGTGGGGTAGCTGTTAGTCTGAAGCCAGACTGTGGGATTTACGTGCCATGCTTAAAGTAATGGATAGCTGGGTAGCTAGGCTGAAGGTGGGATAGGCCTGGAAGGGGTGGCACAGTGACACTCAGCCTCTCCTTGAGCAGTCCTGCTCTTTCAGGAATCACTCCTTGTATCCAACTCCTTACATGCTTTACAAACGTCGTTTTATTCTTGCACAGAATGAAGTGTATCCTTCTTGCAAAGGACAGTCACCAGCAAGAGGGTTCATCTGCCAAGTGTATTTGGGAGAGTACTGGACTATGCACCTCTAGTAAATTATTACTACCTTGCCCTCTCTCAAAGGGCACATGAGCGTGTGCTGAAGGCACTGGTTGGACTGAGGATGCCTTTCAGAAGCAGGGCTTGGAACCAAAGGGATGCTACACCTGCCTCTGTCCCTAATTTCCTAGAGCAGAAAAGAATTTTCTGTTGCAAATTCTGATCAGGGAAAGCCACGTGGTTGCAAGGGTTAACATCACCAAACAAGTGGGGTGGCAGTGAAATAGGTATGTCTTTTTGGCAATCGCACACCAGACCTGTGTAGTTCTTGACACACAGATGATTTTTGTTACTTAGCTGACTTCCAGAGAGGTTAGATGCTGGAGGCGTGTAAAGCTTTCTTCCTCTTCGCCAGTAAAAACAAATGCTCTCTGTGCACAAAAAAAAGGCCAGCAACCAATGCAGTTTGGAGTGCTCTTTTTGGAAGGAGACAGACCTGCCCTCATCTATGAGTTGCTGCCCCTTCCAGACACACAGAGCTCAGGTTGTTGATTTAGGCAGTGCACAGACTGTTTTAATTTGAGTTGCCAGCATAATTTATCAGGATCCACAGACAACAATCAGCAGGGTGGGGCTCAGCCCCTCTGCAGTTCCTAATAATAGCAGTGCCTGGCAATCAGCTGGAGGTTTGGGACGGCAGAGATGTGTTCCGATATTTCCAAAAAATTACATACCTTGAAAGAAGGCCTTCATTTTACCAGCAGAGAACCAAATAAAAGGCGCTTTCCAGCTTTTTGGGGCTATGTCATTGTCAGCTTCTCTGCTTCAGCCATGTTCCTTTGCCATGCAGAGCTGCAAGCAGCACTGCAGTAGAGGGAAGTAACCTGGTCAACTAATGGCTGAAGAGACCCCTTTAAGAGGCTGACTATTGCAGACAGAAATTGGAAGCCAGGTTGCTGTGTAATTTATTGCTGGAGGAGGGAGAGCTGAGCAACCCGTGGGGCTGGCTGCAGTCGCACAGCTGCAGTCTCGTTACGGCACAGCAGCAGGAGAGAGCGCAGGGCTGAGATGGCTCCGAGTGGGTGTGAGCGGCTGGCCATTAATTAACCAGCTGGGTGCCACTGTGGGATGACTGGCCTGTCCCGGAGGGAAAGGGTATACAAGCACGTACACACCCCCTCCCTGTTAACCTCTCGTGGAACGCCTCTGCTCTTCGCCACGTGCCAGGTCCTTGGAAAAGATCCTGCTGACAACCATGGGTTTTTAAGGATCCCTAGTCTTCCAACTGTTTCCCACTTGGAGCATAAAGCAAGCATTTGGCATCCAAGGTGTCACTAAATTTACGATAACTGCAGCACAGGGGACTGGATTGTCTCATGTGCTGGCATTGGTACAAAACTGCTGTCTTGAATGTGTTGGCCAGTTCTGGCAGCTCTGTGCAGACAGTGTGTGAGAGTTAATCCCTTATCTCTTTTGAATCCTTAAGTACATTGACATAAAAAGTAAGGCTCAGTTGTTAGTCATGTATTTTTTCTTAATAAACACAAGCATATGCAAGTACTTGCTGCATGTTAGCGAAATAGGCTCCAGCAGAAGTCTGATTCAGCATTAAAAGCTGCATCTTTAAGACTGCTCCTTGTGGTAGGGATACCTGCTGTATTAGGAATGTGCATAAACTCATCCCAGCATCACCGAGATCTTAGCAAATTGTTCTGGTTAAGGAAGTAACTTCTAACCAGATAGGAAAAAAAATCTATAGTTTTTAAAAAATAAAATAAAGAGCAGCCTAAATGTAACACTTTTAAGAACTGTGTCCCTGAATCAGTAAAACACTGAGAAGTACTGGTTGTTTGTAGTAAATTTACAGTTGTCGTTGCTGAAATTTCAAAATGTACAAGATTTAGACTAAAATAAGATTTAAAGCATAGTGTATAGACTATATAGGATGTCTGAAACTCATCTGCGAAGTAAAGACCTGTTCACACTTTTCATGCTTTAGCTTTAGATTATCAGATTGCCAACTTCCTGGGTGCCTGAGGAAAAATAATAGAATTGAAGTGGTTTATGAGTATTCTTTTCCTTATCATGTGTGGCATTGCTTATGAGGCTGATCCAAGATTTTGGTGAAACTGATGACACCGACCTCCTCCTCTGTGAATTTGTCAGTAATTCACAGTATTGCAGGAGAGTTGTTCCAGAATCAATAGAGCTTACAATGTAGGCAACTCTTCACATTTTTTTTCCCTGGGCTTTTAATATGATGTAATAATTCATAATTCTGAAGACAGGAGTTGTTCTAAAGATCTTTCACTTCTGAATGGAGCAGACGAAAAATCCTGCTGAACTGAAGAAACCTGGTAGGAGTTGACTTTTACAACTCTGCCGCAAATCTCAGAGGACTTCAGAGGTGAATTTCCCTCTGGATTTGGCCCTTGTATCTCAAGACTACACTGTCTGCAAACTTCACTGCCCATGAAAGCAGCCCTGAAACACAGATCTAAAGAAAAAAACAACGGTATTTTGGTGGTCGGAGTATCTACAGCTACAGTTTCTGCTACATTTTGGTCTGTTACATTTTAAGGCAAGCCTCCATCCTGGCTTAAACATACAGGAAAACAAAAATAGTCTTTGGTCTCTGTTTGAAAGAGAAGCAGTTTGAAAACACATGCTCATTGGTAAAATAAATCCAATTTAGATTGAAGTGGATAATATTAACCACGTGACTGTGGGCAAGTCATAGGTGACTGGTGGAAAGGTGGTGAAGTGGTTATATACTGTTACTATCTGTATGGATTGGAGAGTGGTTTGACCAAGCTCATCTGTGTGCCACTGAAGTGATAAAGAGAGTTTAAAATGATACTGGCATATTACCTTTTTCACACGATGTCTTCAAAACAAGGATTCTTACCACCTAGTACTTAACAACTGCTGAATAACATTTCTGAAGAAAGAGTGATAGTGGATAATGCTGTGAACAGTATTCAGCAGCCTCATCTATCATGGAAAAGGCATTGTGTGTATATGTATGTGTATATACATACAAATACACACATGAAATGTTGGTATATATATTCTGGAATGCTGTTTGTTAGGCATGTGGAATGGTGTTTTGGTCAGACCCATGCTGGGTGTTAGTCTCCAAGAAATCCACGGGCAGAAGGGAGAAGAGTCCAAGAGAGTCAGGAATGATCTGAAGTGGAAGAAAATTACTGCTGAGGCAAGACAGAATTGTCTGGCCTGGTGAAGAAAATACTGAGGTTTAGCTGATCTTTTTTAAGGGTAGAAAAACCTTCTGCATTCCTTTGAGAGTGGATCACCAGTATTTTTGCTTATTCTCAGATGTTTCTCAGTCAACCGATGATTACTATTCTGGTTGTAAAGGGTTCCTCTGCAGCCAGTCAGTTTCCTTGCAATGCCAAGCATAATCCTTCTCTGAGATTTGGCAGCATACAAGCAGTATGGATGCTTGCAGACCCAGAAGAGCAATTAAACCCAACTGCAGTGGCAGAAATCTGAAGCTGGGTTGGTTTACTTCGCATTTTGAATAGGCTAAGTGTGTGAGTAGTCAGGCACTGGAATTCAGATATGTTGGGTAACCTGATCATGTTTGAGAACATAAGATTACCTTTCTTCCTGTAGGAGAACCACCAGTCCCTATTCTCCTCTGCAGCAGGACCGTATTCTGCTTCCAATCAAGTTTATAGGAATTCTGCTGCTATTTTCTGTGGTGAGCAGGAACAGACCCATAGTATCCCCATAAGTATTCACACAATTTCTAACTCTGTCATCACAAAAAATGCCAAGTCTGTGCCAATTCAGACGTGTAAATCAGACTTTCCAGGACGAAGTATAAGGATGAGGATGAATACAGAAAATGAGATTCATCATTTGTCTAAACTTAAGAGTTGCATCCTTTGCCATTTGTCAAATGCTCATATCAGCAGTACAGAGGCACAGTTAGAAAGTGCCTAAACTCACCTATTGAAGGTTCAGCTTTTTATGTAAAAAAAATATACTGGATTTTAAATTCCTTATGTTCTTGTTCACCCACAGGAGAAAGGCAGTTTTGACAGCTTGGTTCTTGTAATACCCACTGGTCTTGACTTCTTCCCTTTTATGTTACCTAGAGTGCAGATATACCTTTGCTGGAATAAGCTTCCCATGCTTTAACTGTGCTTTGCAAGGAGCTGCTTTTTCAGTATAATCTTTTTCAACAGAAGTTTTTTCTCTTGGTAGAAATGTTACAAATGGGAGCAGGGGGCAGGGGGGTTTGGAATAAAGAAAAAAAATTACAGTAATGATAGTACTGTCTATTTTTTCTGTTCAGGCAGAGGGGAGAGAAAAAATTTTAAAAGAGGAGATATTTTCAGCTTCAGTGAAACCATGTTTGTGGTTTCTTTGTTAATCCTGGAAGGTGTAAACTGTCGAGGCTCAGCAAGCTGAAATTTCCCTAAGGCTCTAGCCTAAAATCAAAGGGGATGAGAACCCTACCCTTCAGCTTGTGTAAGCAGAATGAAAGTATCAGTACTCTGATTGAATTTTGTTGTTTTCCTTTTTATCCAACCCAAACTGTCTTTGAGTTGCCTTTGCAAAACAATGCAAAACTTTGCACTGAAACTTTGGAGCCAGTCCTTGGGACCTGTTCGGGGGCTTGAAAATAAATAGTGCATAATTTGTAGGGCAAATAAATTGTCAAAGGCTTCTAGACAGCTCAACTTCAGGCAAATTTCTTTGTGGCTACACCTTGACCTATACGTGCAGAAAGCCTTTCAGCATGCATTAAGGTAAAGCAACAGGTTCTCAGATGGTAACATCTGTACAGGTTTATCTTTATTCCTGTGTTTTAAGACAGCTCGCATCATATTTAAGAAACTGATCAGAGAGAGCCTTCACTGCTGATGTGCAGTTAATATTGCACTCCATTTCAAACTTTGTCCTTTTTCAGCAGAATTTTTTATCTCAATAAAGCCCCACTTAAATAATGAGCAATAAGCAACTGGTTTGCTTGTGGATATATTGCTGAAGCATTACATGTTTCCAGATGCAATCCAGAATTGCAGGTATTGGATCCTTAATAAAGGTGGCAAAGCTGGTGACAGCCTCTTACTGTGTTGTAACAGAAATTACCTCCTGTGTTGTACAGTGTTATAACTATTACATTGGTGTGTGACTTAAAAACCCCAGTCCTTCTTTCCAGACCAGTTCTTCTCCCTTTAACAAACAAACTAAACAAAACAGTCTTTTGGCTATCTGAGAAATAGCAACAGTGGGTTTGGCTGGTCCCAGAGTTGAGCTTTTTTCTACTGTGAAGTGCATCACTTTCCAAAAAGTTACTGTGTAAGTGGCATTCAGCTTTCAAATTTCATTGTCTTTCAGAAGTTAATGTAGAATATCTCCTCTACAAAATGTTGGAAATATTTTCCTTGGTTAAAAGACATAAAAAAAAAAAATTACGATCATTTGGAACATATCTAAGTCATACACTGAAGTACCTACATCTGTACAAAGATGCGCATCTGGCTTTTAGGTCCGCTAGGTATCCAAAACATGTCCTCATTGTAACAAATCAGATTACTGGAAGGGATGTACAACAGCTATCAAAGGTAATGGAAACAAGCTGGCAACTTGCTCCAAGATCAGCAGCTGAGGGAAGCAGAGAGCAGTTAGGGTGAGCACAGCTGCCTCTGCACTGTACTGGGGTGTATGGCATCCATTAGCTCCCCATCTGACTCAAAAATACATGCCAAAGAGCCTTACTCAGTAAACTCAGCATGAAGTCTAAACTTTTGTTTCAGAAAGGAGGCAATACAGTTGTTTGTTATTCTCTTTAGTGTCCTTATTCAGACATCTTTTTCCAGCCGACCACCATCACAAACTTGAGTTGTTACTTTATTTTTTTTTTCTGTTGTTCTGACAAGGACTAGCTATTTATCCGCTTTTTCCCTGATATATGAGTAAGAGCAATATTGTCAAAAGTATCCAGTAACTCTTGACACTCAGCCTGAGACTTTTCAAAGCCTGCTTTTTCAGAAGGTAAGTTGTTGTGTAATCCTTAAATACCTCTTGTATTAATCTGAAAGACATTGTGAAACTTTAGTGCATCTGACTTCTGGATCTGCTGGAAATCCAAAGCAAATCTTCATTGTGACAGTTTTACAAGTGGCAAATTGAACAACAGCACACAGTTTGTGATAGGAAAAACTTGCACCTACTTACCCTTTTAATATTGATTGCATCCTTGGTCTTCATGCTTTTAAATCAATATTTATTTGTTTCAGTTTCTCCTTTGAAACACAGATAAAAGGAAGGACAGAAACAAAATCTACTCAGTAGTAAGGAATACAAGGCATGCCATTGGAGGCAACAAAAAGAAACCCATGGAAAAAAAACCATCAAAACCCCATCTCTAACAGTTTTTGTTTGTCACTGAGTTACAGGTTTTTTATACCACCTGATCTTGTGGCCCTGTTCTTCCCTACAAAATGTGGATTGTGATACTGTGGCACAGAAGCAGTGTGAAAGCCATCTGCATCAAGTCTAAATGGTGCTTTGAAGATGGAATTTGAGGCACAAGTGCTTCCCAGAGCTTTATTATTCTGTCGCCAGCAGCTGATGAAGCTTGATGCTATAAAGGAGGCAAAGAAAACCCCATTAAACACCTCCTGAATTGTTTCAGAGTATTTTTTTTTTCTGTTTTGGCAGTGGGGAAGATGAGTCTCTGTTGTCCATTACTGGCATTAGAGCAGAGCCAGCTGAGGTCTACACCCTGTTGTGCCAGCAAAACAGTGAACATGTGCCTAGTGTTGGCCTCCAAAAGAGCACAGAGTAAGGAAGATGAGAAATGAGCACAAAAAGGTGAAATTATTTACCCAAAATATTCAGGAAGCTGAACCTTCTTTTCATTCATCCAGTGGCAGGCTCCACACTGAACCCCACTGTCCATGTCCTCATTAATTGCTGTGGTCAAAGGTTCCCATCCTAGACTGAAACACACACTCCACTGATCTGCTTCTGTTTTGGATGCTGAGAGATCGTATGTGGGCACAGGGGTCTTGTCCTACCTCTCTTCTCTGCAGGATGCTCTGATCCTTTAGTGCCCAAGATCTCCACCACCTCCAGCAAGGCCTTCAGCAGAGCATCTTCTGTAGAGCTTTCATGCATTTTGGTTAGCTGGCATTAATAGACTGTCTTCCTACATGTGCCGAAGTGCTGCTTCTCAGCCATCGTGTATATTCGGTGAGTACAGCGTGTGTTAGCAATTAACCCATCAGTTTTCTTCCTTACTGCCATCATGTATGCGAGCAGCATACCAATAACACACTTTCAAGAGATCCTTCAGAGGTGTCTGAGGACCAGAATTTGCATTAAACATCTGCCTGGTGACTCCAGTACAGAGACACCTGGTGCCTGAAGAAACCTCATTCCAGCCTGCTGATGTGCCTTTCTTCCCTCTTGTTCATGTTCATGATCAGTATAATTATTTGCCTAGTCTAATTTAGTGGGCATAGCGGCAGGTTTTGTTAGTATCTTTTCAATAAGGGAAGGAGTTAAGAAGCTGGTAAGTCCTCACATAAAATACGTACTACAGCATTGGCCATGACCTGCACATGTGTTGGAGCAGTCCCAAGCACAAGTACAGGCTGGACAGAGGGTGGATTGAGAGCAGCCTCTGAGAGAAGGACTTGGAACTGCTGGTGGATCAGAGGCTGGACATTATCTGTCAGTGGGCGCTCAGACACCAGAAAGCCAAATGTGTCCTGGGCTGCATACAAAACAGCGTGGCCAGCAGGGCGAGGGATGGGATTCTGCCCCTCTGCTCTGCCCTGGTGAGACCCATCTGGAGTGTTCTGTCCAGCCCTGGGGCCCCCAACACAAGAAAGACATGAAATTGTTGGATTGAGTCCAGAGGAGGCCATGAAGAGAATTGGGAGACTGAAGCACCTCTCCCATGAAGACAGGTTGAGAGAATTGGGAGTGTTCAGCCTGGAAAGAGAAGGATCCAGGGAGACTTTATAGCACCTTCCAGTAACTAAAGGGGGAAGAGAGCTGGGGAGAGGGTTTTTAGCAAGGCATGTAGTAATAGGACAAGAATGGCTTTAAAGTATAGCTTTAAAATGAAAGAGGGTGAGTTTAGATTAGATATAAGGAATAAACCCACACAGGTTACCCCGAGAAGGGTGGATGCGCGATTCCTGAAGTGTTCAAAGTCAAGTTGGATGGCACTTTGAGCAATCTGGTGAAGTGAAAGGTGCCTTGCACTTGGCAGAGGTGTTGGAGCGAGATCATCAGTAAGGTCCCTTCCAACCCAAACCATTTCTATGATTCTCTGAATACCATGTTTGTTTATTTCTAGGGAAGCAAAACAAGATCATCCCCTCAGTGTAGCACAACCTAGGAAACTTGCTTTACATCTCTGCAGCAACAGTACCTATGGATATAGCTTGATTTCTCTCCCTTTCTATTTTAGTTCACAGACATATTCAAAGGTGCTGCCCCATGGCAAGTAATAACCCTCAGAAAGAAAAAAAACATTTAGGCTGTGAGTAAAGAATGACTTTAGGAAGGAGAAGCATAGGCAGAAATACTTTCAGCTGCATAGAACTGTTCTGTCCAAGTCATTACAAATGACATAACTGTGGCTTATATTTTCAAAAATCTTAGCAGTGGAATGGATCATTTTTGCCTCTGACTTTCAAGCTGTGATCTTGGACAGGTGGTAGGAAATTTTGAGGGTTTTAAGGCTGTTAAGATTTGGAGAGGAAAACCAAAAAGGTGAAAGTGTTGGTGCTAGTTTCCTAGCAATCCTCATGGCAGGAAGAGAGCATTTTCGAGCACCAGCAGTTATCAGGACTGTCAGCCAGCCAGCTGCTCAACAAGGATGCATTCTCACGACAAGCAGTGGTAAAAGAATCATATTTTATTAGTATGTATGTCTTCTCTGAATGCCAATTGTTCGGCACAAGACAGCAGGAAAGATCATTATGGCAGACTTTGACTTGGCAAAAATTGCATCAGAAAAGAAGATTCTTTTTCTATACCTTTTTCTGTTACAGAGAATTTCTTATAAATGGGAGAGAGAAGTATTATTGCCACTCCCACTGAATGCTCCATGTGGGCCAAGACATGCTGTTAACAGTTTGTTTAGAAAAGTATTTCTAAACTTTCTCCCTTTTCAATGAATCCATACTGATTTAGTCTTTCTCCTCTATTTGATTTATCATTACCAAGCACCAGAGATTTAACTGTTTGCAGATGTGACTGAATTTGTGTTTGTTTCATTATCAGACTGACTTAGTCAGATTTTTTTCTGCTTTTCTTCTTTACTTCTGACATTGTCATGTCTTTGAACTTAGCACGGTAGCAGTCCCATGGTGTGCACTAGAATGGCAGCTGGCCGTAATGGAGACAAGCAAAGTCATCTTTTGCAAGTATTGCTTGATGCTTCAAGCCTATCAAAGCTTGCCATATTTGGATGGCAGTCAGGACCCATCTTGATGCAGCACAAAAAATAAACCCCACCCACTAGCAGTGTACAGTGGCTAAAAGATACCTTGAGAAAAATGAAGTGTTTAGCACCATACCTTCTTTAAGGGTTTTCTCCTTCCGCTTAATAAGAAAACTGAAGAGTTTGTATAGCTCCTGTTTCATCCTCTGTATGGGTGTACTTGCACATTTTCAATATCCCTACTGTTTGCCATGTTTCTTTTATTCCCCCATGGTCAACCTGGATTGAAGTTTCTCTGCAGAATGCGAACTCTTGACCAGATTTGCAGAAGAATTCAGCAATCAGCATACAATAGGAAAGAGTTTCAATTTAAAGTGCACCCTTGAAAATACAGACTCTCTTGTGCCCCCACTCCCTTCCATGTCTGTATGGGATGGGTTATATTTTCATAATATATCTCTAAATGTAGTGAACATGTCTACATAAACTCCTGGTGGGTGGATCCCATCTGTTTCCACACTATAAGAAAATGTTTTAGAAACCTAAAGGAAAAGAAAGTTATAAATGTACCCATCCTTACACCCTATCCCAGCTTCTCATTTTCTTGTCCTCTTTGATGTCTGTCTATGCAAATGCCAAGACTGAAATTCAGCTCTTTTCCCAATTTTTTCTTTAACTCAAAACTTAACTTTCTTGTTTCTCTTACCAGAGTTTGGAACTCTTTCTCTCAGTTTTCCTTTGGAAAAGGGTGAATAAGACACATTGGTCTTGTACTTACTTGCCATTGACCTTTTTACTCTCTGTAACTCGGTCTCTTCAAACTACTCTGTTTCTGAAGAATCAACTACGAGATACAAGAACCATCCATAACAATTACCAGGTAAATCTTTCTCATCTCACACTTTAGAGGAAATTATTCCAAAAGGAAATTCTTAGCAAGCTTACTATTACAAGTACTACTTAAAGTTATAGCAAAAAGAGAGGGGAGGGAAAGCATTGTAGGAACTACTGTTTTCTCCACCTTTAGATTGTAAACTGATGTAGAAGGACTTGTAAAAATGCTATGGACATTTGAAAAAGAAAATCATGTATATCCGAGCAAGAGTTAAGATTTAATTTGCATTCAGTCACTTCCTTGGCAACTCTATTGCTTTAAACTTATCATCCTTGTTTCCTGATGACAATGTGTTACTGACATCAGCTCAAGCTGATGGCAAAGATATTACCAATTTAGAAAATAAAGTGTCATCTCACGGAAATTATCCGCCTTTGACACTGTGATGCACACCAGTGTGCCCAGCTGGAGCTGTGGAGTCATAACATTACCACTACTTAGCAGAACAAAAAGGATCACAGTGCAGTAAAAGAGAGATGTACATTCTTACTGGTTTGCATGGAAGAATATGGTTATATGTTGGTTCCATAATGAAGTGGAGACATGGCTTGTAAAATACAGATAATAAAAAAACCCATTGCAATATTTCATATACTTGTTCAATTGTTTTCCACAGTTCAGTCATACTTCCACCTCTTCCCTGTATTCATAAGGACTCCTAAATTCCTTTTTTAAATATGAAAGCTAAGATTCCAGTGTAGTCATGTAGCTGTACAGCTAAGGTTTTAAGAAAAATAGGAAATAATTGTGAAACTTGTTACAAAACCACAAGAGTTGGCAAAACAGAGCTAGCCATAACATTTTTGATATTCCTCCTGTGCATAGGCCAGAGTGACGTTTAAGACTTTTACTAGCAGATCTGCAGAGGATGTGATCTGCTTTTAGCAAGGAGAAGTTTAGTTAAAGTATCAGAAACTTACCCTTTGAGACCTAAACTGAGAGCAGATACAAACTTAAGATGGAAAGCCTGCACCTACAATTAACTAAAGACTGCTTTCATAGTGACCACACCTTAAAAAATTACTTTTGCAGAATAAAATACAGTTGAATTGCAGCAATGATAGAGATTACATATGCGTAAAGATTGCTGTGTGTTTTCAGATGGAAATCTGCTAGTTTATATAAATGAATATGAAGTTTTGGCTCCTCATCTGGGGCTTCTTGGTATAACTGTAGTGCAGATGGAAGTACCTATTACTCATAAGCTTTATGGTTGCTTTAGAGTAATTCAGAATTTCCAGATAAAAAATAAAAAATTTGTTTCTCTTGCACATCAACTAAATGGTGACAATAAGTTTGATTATAAAAATTAGCAGTGCCCTGTTAAGCTAATACATCTGTGCTTTGCTCCCTGCTCCAATTTATCATCTCATATCAGGTTAAATGCACTTTTGTTTTTCAAACTATTTATTTAGCATAACAAAGTATGATCTTGCTCTCACTATGACTTGGAAAATAGCTGTTGTGGTGCCACATCTCGTGATACTCTTTGCAGGGCTCTGCAGGAACGTAGAAATGATATGGAAGAACTGGAGAAATAATGGCTGCCTACAAAAAATCAGATAGCTTTATGTATCCACAGAGCTAACCCAGACTGCAGACTGGCTGCTTTTCACATGTAATGAAGGAAGAATTTACTCTTTCCTAGTGTAACACACATGATTGTTCCCCATGAGAAGCCACCTCAGCTCCTCTGTCATTAAAGTGTGATTTGAATATTGAGATAACTGGCACGGGAAAGGTTTTCCAAGTTTACATCTGTGACAGTACAGCGTGACATCTGCTTATTCAGGAAGGGAGATGAAGGTACTTGGAATAAGCATAGCATTTTCATATGTCCCATAGAAGAATCACATCTTTCTAAAACCCGAACAAATTGTGGTCTAAATTCTCTTTGGGCTTGAAAACCTTGTTTCATGGCATTTAAAGGGGCTCTAGGAAAGCACGGCATGCTGTCTGTAAGAAATTTTGGGTAACTGGGCAATTCTGTTTTCTGGTGTTGAGAGTCCTCTGAGCATTACTGTATGGCAGAATGGTGAAGTGGAAAGACTGACACAACTTCCAACCATGCAGTGTTTTAAAGCTGTCCTGTAGAGTATGGTACCATCCACAATCCGCAGGATTTGACAGTAGCAGGACACAGAGACAGGCAGAAATTGTGGTATTTTGATTTATCCAGGATAAACAGAAGGGAGATGCTATAGCAGAAATTCTCAGGTATGAATTTTACCTGAAGTGTCAATCGTCAAAGAGGCTAAGATTCCTTTGCTGGGCAACATATCACTCATGTCAAAGAGGGAGGTGTTATCTAATACTTCAAGTGAGTATTGCTGTCCTCAGTGTTCCCTTTCCTGCCAGACCTGGGTAGCACCAGGTCAGTGACCTCAAGATGGTAGGCACACCATGTTGGAAGGCAAGCTTCACAACATTTGGGGACCACTGGGCAGTGAGACCAACTCACCCTTGTGTATATATGCATTCACATCCAGCCCCACAAAGGTCTCATGGGTCTCTGTTCCTACTGAAAATGGTGGGCACCAGCACTTAAGTTTCTGTGTGGAATGTAAAGCCTTGTTGCTTAAAAGCTAGACCATTCTTAAGAACTATCTGTCATGAATTGGGGTGTCTGACTGCTTACCTGCCCTGAGACTACTCAAAGGACAGCCTAAAAATCCTCTAAGAGCACTTCCTTTGACTGACTACTAGTACAGACCCACGGTAGGCTGCTGCTTCAGTAAAAACAGCTCGTTGTGCCGAGTGCGAAAGGTTGACCACTGCAAACTGACTCTTGGCTGAGGGTTCCTGCCGTCAGCAATCTCTTCCAGCCACCTGTTAACAAATAACAGTGGTTTTTGTAACCCCCATCCTAGCACTTCTGCAAGTACACGAAGAGTTTTGGCAAGATCTCTGTGCCAGGCACGGAGATCTTGGAAAGCCTCAGGAACTATCACAGGGGCAAGCAGTCGTGGCACACAAGGATGCAACAGGCAGTTCAGCAAATTTGACTGTTCAGGGTTGTTTCTTCTTGTGTTGAACCAGTTAAGTTACTGTCGTCCACAGCTGGCTGACTGGGTTTTCAAAGCCATCATAAGAAAATATTAGTAATGCACAAACAGCCAAGTGATCTGTCAGAAAGCAGAGAAAGGAGATGTTTCTGTAGAGAAGAATGTATAACAGACAAAATTTTCTAATTGGCTGGGGGAAAAAAATCAGTGCTTTCTGAGAATCCATGGAAAAATGAATAAATTATTTTTTGCAGCTGCTTTTATTTTTCTGTGCAGCTGCAGGAATTTACGTGTGTTCTTGAACTAAAATGTGTGGTCTGGTGACTAGACATGGTAAGAGGGCAAGAATTCCTCTTGCTCCCCAGGATTTCAAAAATTCTGAAGTGTCCTTTCAAAAATGAAGAAGAAAAACTTCATCCAAAAAGTAAAAGTTCATCATTCTTTTTAACCTGATGAAATATTTTACCATTAAAAATAATTCCTTTATTTCTCATTAATATTTGAGTAGACGGTGTTGATTAGATGTGAAACATAAACATACCTTATGGAATAGCTTAAAAATTAAAATGTTAATTTTTAATTCCTACAGTGGCCCCCACTTGAGTTATACTGTGTTCATTAATAGCTCTTCGTTGTCCATCTTACAAAATGGATGCAAAGGTAATTGCCCTACAGTGCAAGAGCCATATGATGAAATGGAGAATTGGATTTGTGGGCTGCACGTCACCCACAAGCCATTTTGTTTTGCAGGACTGCTGTAGCAGGTGTCCCCTAAGGGTGACACAGACTCTAAAACAGACCTTAGAAGTAACTACATATAGTTATCTCACAGCTCAATGAGATCCATCAGGTCTGCTGAAGATATCACTCATCATGACTCTGGCCAGCCATGAGCAATGATGGGTCAGAATGGCATAGAAACCCCACAATGAACAATGTTTCTTATGCTGGTGACATTGTAGGTCCAAAACTGTTCCTTTCCAATGCAATTTTGCTTTCCTGATAGAAAGGAACCAGCAGTTGCTAAAAGAGCATGGCAGGCAGGCTAGAGAATCCAATGTTCTGTGAATCCCAGGCTCATAATGAATGTAAAAATTGCTTAATTTTTAATAGGATCAGACTGGAATGCTAATAGAGGGAAGCTCAATTATTTTAAGTCTGCAGTATTCATTAAGAAATAGCAGACGTGCCATTTTATGGTACCCGAGGAATTGACGTATGAAAATATATTTAGAGGATCTCATCTCATTTTGGCTGGCCACAAGCTGTGTTGTGTATGCCCCAAGCCCCTCTACCTCTGGAGCTGCTGACACGCATGGTGTCAGACAATGATCTCCAGCTTGTTTCAAAAGGCTTCTGCAAGACACTAGGAGCAGGCACCTGTTGGCTGGCCAGCTGTTATTTTCTCTTAATCACTTTTCTTGGTTGAATGCACTATGCAAACACTCAAAAGGGACGGTAGGAGAGGGAAAGAGCAAGCCCCTTTTGTACACTGGAAAGCCATGCCTTGAACAGTGGTACATATCTGTGCTGTAAAGGAGACTCCAATATTGGTTAGTTACTGTTTGAAGATCATATTATCTGTGTTTATACTGCACTGTAGAAGAGTTTTGTTTGGGGGTTTTTTAATGGTAATTGGAAAAATTTAACACAGGTTAAGATCCATGTGGCTGAACCAAAGTGGAGAAAATTCCTACACAAGTGGTAGGTCTAAGAGACCCACAAATAGACATTAGGATTGGATTTGGATCAGCAATTTCAAGAATACCTCAGGTACTGCTTTTATATCATGTTACACAAATGCAACTAAAGTGTGTAGAAGTAGAGACATAGTCAGGTGCGCCAGACCCAGCTGTAGCCCTGAGGAAGTGACAACAGCCACGTTCTGGACAATGCTTTGCTAGAGCCTCTACAGTTAGTGGAGTGAAAAGCCCATCTCCTCCATTTAAACCCATGTGGCTGTTGCCTGGTAAAAGACACCTCAGAGAGACATACAACTGCACAGCAAGGTAGTCTCTGCAAAGAAGGCGGTTGCAAGCAGCTGGAAAGCAGTAATTGCTGCAACAGTGAAGTCCTTTGGGAAGCAGATAAGTGCCTGTGCTTACGTTCGCATAGGTCCTAAGTGATCATTGCTTTGGAAGGTGAGAACTGAGGTTCCAGGCAAAATGTATCTGCAATGTTCTGTATTTACTGTATAAATTTTTATAAAATCTTCTGACACATTTCACTTTTAAAAATTAAACTCTTTGATAGATAACATTTGTTCCTATATAACAAATTGAAAAGAGGAAAGGGAGATTACATACTTGATGATAACGATAAGTTAACTATATATAGGAAAGAAGTTTGCTTTTTCTTTTCTGTGGGGATGTTATCAGTATGTCTGCAAATAAAATGGGGTTCAAATGATTGCTAAAGGATTTGTGTATCCACCATTCCTCTTCATGGCTGCTTTTACCCAACATAAGTTGGACTCCCCCAAATAACAAAACTTAGCAAGAGAGTAGGAGGTGGACAGATTAAAGTGTTAGTTTGACTGGAAACATCTGGAGAACAGACGATAATGTTCCACAGGCTTGTCTTTTGATTGATTGCTGGAAATTATTTGCAAAGGTAAACCAGTGCAGGAAGCTTGATAGGGAAGATGAAAAAATACCCTGTCTTTGCAGTTGCATTTGTTGTCATTTTTAAGATCTGGGACTTAGGCTAAATAGCAAAAAGAGCTATGCAGTTATCATTATGTATAGGGAAATGTGTTTCATGCACAGATAGCTGTTGGACAGCTTCTTTGCATGATATCCCTGGAAAAACTGTTGGTCAATCTACAGTCTATTTCAAGCCTTTCTGATGCCACATGGCTGTCCCTGATCACAGAATCACAGAATGAATAAGAATGGAAGTGACCACTGGAGGTCATCTAGCCCAATCTCTCTGCTCAAGAAGGGTCCACTAGAGCAAATTGCCCTGGATTGTGTCCAGATAATACTTGAGTGTCTCCAGTGAGGGAGACTCAACAACCTCTCTGGGCAGCCTGTTCCTGTGCTAGGTCTACCACACAGTAAAGGAGTTCTTCCACATGTTCAGGTGGAACTTCCTGTTTCTGCCTGTTGCCTCTCGTCCTATTGCTTGGCATCACTGAGCAGAGCCTGGCTCCATCCTCTTGACACCCTTCCCTTCAGATATTTATAGACATTGGTGAGGTCCCTTCTCTGTTGTCTCTTCTCCAAGCTGAAGGGCTCTAGCTTCCTCTACATTTCCGCATAAAAGAGATGCTCCAGTTGTCTCATCATCTTTGTAGCCTTATGCTGGACTCACTCCAGGAGCATCACGTCTCCATGTAATGACACTGTCTAGGTCATCCATACATTCCCCTCATGCAGAAACCTCCAGCTCTGTGTCAGTTAATTCCTAGCCACAGATAAATTAAAGAAATCTCTTCGTACGTTTTCATTTGTGAAGCAACTAAAAACAAGGGCCCGGAGGTTTTATTATTCCAGAATCAATTAATACAGTTTAAAAGGTCTATTTTCAGGGAAGAGTTCAAGCCTGGCTGTGGTGGAAACTAAAAGGTCTACCTGCAAAGTTTTGCTGTCACGTATTGTGCTGCACAAACAGCTATAGCTGTGTGTGAAAGGCACAGAGGAAAAAGCCTTCAAGCTCATCTTTAAGTATGTAACCTACTAGAGCATGTGTAACTTCTTCCTGTTGGAAGGTAAACCAGTTATTTCCCTGATGAGTTTACTGGGGCATAGAGATGGATATCCTGCTTTTGGAAATGACCAGAAAGCAATTGTTTACCTTTGGAGTAAAACATGAGCTTCCCTTGGCACTACAACGTTCTAAGTTAGATTTTGGGTTTGTGCCACAGCAACAGCACATGCCTGTGACAGTGATCCTGGTGTTGCGTCTCTGTCTGGGCCCTCCCAGCAGAGATGGCAGTGGCTCAGCTGCCTTAAGGAAACCCTTGGTTGACCTTAATGTGGGGGATGAATGTTCCTTGGAATAAACAGTTTGCAAAAGGAGGCTGCTAATAGCAAAACCTCAAAGGCTCTTGCGCAACTTCAGAAGGAGGAAACTGGTGCTTTTGATTTTTCCCAGCTTTGAGTCTTCTGGGAGAAATTCAACAAAGAAGCTGTTGACATCTATACTCGGAGTGGCTCATGAATTTTCCCACTCCTGGTGAGAAAAAATTACGTTCTTGGGTTTCATAGTCACTTTTAGAAGCTTTTTATAGCTGGTAGAATTTGACTTATTTGATCCTAGTTAGAGGGAAACTACTGTATCACATCAGGAATGGTGCTAAGGGCTTAATAGCTCAAAGGAGGAGCCTCCAGCCTTCAATCTGACACAGAAGTTTAAAATCCACTGCTGCCTCCACGTTGCAGAAGCAATGACTTTTGTGTCTGAGGCATAGTTACTGTTCACTGTTACTATTTTTCATTTTTCATCTCAGACAAGAAATGTGTGCACAGAGAGCTTGCTTCTGGGTTTGGTGCCACTGTAATTTATAGACCATGGCCCCATTTCACGCAGCAGCCAGACACCTATCTCAGGGAGACAAGAGGGACTGCCACAAATGCACAAGAGCTTCCTTAAGTGGGGCAGTCAAACAGCAGGGTAGTTCTTGTTAAAAGCTTTTGATCTCATAATCATCCCATCTTATCCCAGTAAATTTCAATTATAATCACAGGAAGGAGGAAATGACAAATAAAGGTATTGACATGAATGTGTGGGCCAAGAAAAGTGAGAGAGGGGTGTAATGATGAAATTGGTGTGCAGTCTTCAGGAAGCTCATGCAATAGTTCATCAGGTGGGAAGGGAAGGAAGAGATGAAAAATTGTACAGACCCAGGTTTGAAACCATGAGCTTAAGAAAATAACAGGCAGACTGGGCTCAAGTCCACTGAAGTCAAGGGGTAGCTTGTCAATAGTTCCAGCTTGCTTTGCAGCAGGCTTAATGCTATCATCTTTGCTTTCAATTCCCTGTCTGAAATGCTTCTGGTCTGTCCTCAGAATCAGATTTTGGGGTGTTACTCCAAGATTTTGCCTGTGAATCCCTTGAAAGCAGAGCAGCAGTCTGCCTACTGTCTTACGCATGACAGCGTGTCTCAGGATGCACAAGGCTGCAGGGAACTAATGGATTTTTTATGACCATTTTTACGGGCATCAGAGAAAAGGGCCATTCAGTCCATCCAGTCTGTTGTACCATCCTGATAGTAACGAAAGCATTACGACATTTCCCCTGTGCCCTACCTTCTAGGGGAATACAGTGCAGCTGTAGACCAGCTGTGCTTCATTTGCACTCTGCAACAGAGCCCTTTTGTCTGCTTTAACTGCTATTTACCATCTTCTCTTTCACCATTCCTTCCTTCTCCTTTTGCCCCTACATTTGGCTCTTTATAGGCAAAGCAATTGCTAAAACACAGGTTATCTCTTTGAAATGTAACATTTTCTGGGCTTAGCATCTATCCCTCATAATGTTAAATCTAAGACAGCTTTCCATATTTGTGATACGAAGGAAAATGAAGAACGACTCCTTTTGAGTGAGTACAAAACGATGGCACATTGCAGCCCTGGCTCCAGTTTCATTGGAAATAATGGATTTCTCACAGAGCTTTAAGCACTTGGCAGAGGCCCTGATCTGTTGATGTACCGAAGCAAGTTTGCCACTCAGCCATGGCTGCTTAGCAGACACCACTTTTTAAATTGTTTCTATTTGTTGTTCCTTAAAAAGAAGAGATGTTCCAGTGGTAGCATCTCCAGTGTGTCTCCAGTGTTGCAGAGTGAAAAACCAAATTTTAAAATCCACATTTCCCATTTCATCTCTAAATAATTGAGGACAAAGCTGAGTCAGGCAATAAGCGCCTTTCCTAAGGCAAAATACTGAAATGAAAGTATAGCACCTCATTCTTCAAATCCAAGTGAGATGGTTTGCTGTAAGCATCTCAGTCAACCCCATTGAGGCCATGGGCAGCAGTGGGCTGCTTGTCTTTCTTTAGTCCAGCATAATTTCACCACATTCCAATGTCATCTTTGCTTCCAAAAACAAAACGCAAAAAACTCCACAGGGTTTGATCCAAATACTACTATAGCAGGAGCAGGTAGACCATTTCTAATGCATGCATCAGAAGAAGAAAGTGACCTGCTACTTTCATTTATTCCCTGCTCCCCTAACCCAGTGACCATGGAGTTGCATGTATCCAACATCTAAGCAGAATAAATCAATTTCTTAAATGACTTTTCAAGTATGGCAGTATCGCCAAAAATCTTTCGTCCAGCCCAAATTTCTGCTGGGCAGCTATGGCAAACAATGAAGTGACATATTTTGCAGTGGATTACATCACTTTTCCTGTGACCTGTGCCATTTTGGCAGACATAGACATAGCACTGTAGGTTGCCAAGGGTCTGCTGTCTTGAGTGTTTTGATTTTTAAAAGTCAATGTCTTTTCCTCGGCGAAACAAATGGTGGGCTAACAGTAGTGTTTTGGATACTAGCGCCATCCGGTGGCCCATGAAAAATGCCATAATCCTATTCAGTGTCCCCAAGGAACACTGATGTATTGCGTTTTCAGCCAAAGTAAGGCCATGATGAAAATACATGATAGAAAAAATAAAGCATTGAGTTGTAGAGGTCCATATTTTATTATTATTTTACATACTGTGAGCACAGACACATTTGCAAAAAAGGGATTCAGTCTTTGTCTGTGTTTAGGTCAGTTCAGTGGTCTCAAAGGTGGGTACTTGGACGTCAGCACAGCTATCTTTTATTGCAGACTGTTAGTCATTATTCTGAGCATTTAAAGCAGATTATCAGGGATTAACTCTGCTCATATGAAAAAGGAAAAAAATCTGATATTGCAGTGTGGTGTAGGTGGACAATAATTCTGCAATTTAGCAAAAGGACTTCTGTGACGTGCCTATTCATGAGCACATACACATCCACATGACAGTAGGAAATGAGGCAACATTTATTAGATCTGTTCATACTTCTGGGGGAAAAACAAGCAAACAACAAAAAATACAGGCAAGACCTTATTCGGGTAGGAAAGGAAGGAAGGAAAAAGAAGTAGTAAACTTCAGGCTACACAGGAGCCATTGCCCTGTGTTGTGTTACTGAGATAAATACTGAAAAGGAATTTTAGTTTAAGTAAAGGAATTATAGTGTGAGACATTGGGGAAATTGACAGGTGCTGTGAAATCTGCCATTTCTTGATCAGTTCTTCATTTGCTGTTCTCACATGCTACTCTTCAAGGGCAATGTGTCTTTGTCCATGGTAATTTTTCTTCAGTTAGTAAGCTTTACTAGGGTAAGGGATTACCTGAAGACTAGGAGGAGGTATAGACTGAGGAAAAATACTGTTCTGAGATGTGAGCCATAAAGCAGATGGTTTTAATCCAAGAGTATTTGACAGTCTTTTTTGTCTATACTGAATCTTTTGTTCTTGAAAGTGCTTTAATGTTCCCCATCTTACAATTTGCAAAACTTGGAGGCGCTCAAACACAAAGAACTTAACATAAAATAGGCATCTATTAAGATGGGCAGAACAGGATCAGGACTTTTTTTTGCCTGTGGAAATTTTTATTTGAGATTGCTGCTGAAAATTGCAGCTCACAAAATGACTTCCAGGAGGGGAATGTGAGCCACATGATCTATAGAATAAACAGCTCTGACCACAGCTAGTTACAGGAAAACAAACAGGCATCTTCCAGTAAAGTACACACTTGAGGCATAAGCCCTGGCAACAGGATTAAAGTGTGACATGCATGGCCTGAGAGTCTAGCCTGATCTCTTGATTGTTGCACACCAACAGAACAAATTGTTGGTAACAAACAGAAAACATCCATTGCAGAGACCTTTTGCCTCGTACTGGCTTGGATGTGGTCGTTCTTGTGACATTAATATGAATAGACTGATTCACTATTTGTATCCCTGCCTAGAATATGGTATCTTTATCAAAACATATTTCCAGTTCTCAGAAGAGTGCTAAAAATAGTAGAAGTGATAAACCAACAGCAGGAAGTAGACTTTATGGATCATCATTTACTCCAGCCTATTTAATTACATTGGTTCCTAAAGAATAGTAATGTGGGGAGGGACTCAGAAGAAATTATGCTTGTTGTTTTTATGGATGTATTATATTTGTTAACATGCAATTTTATAATGCATCATGCAGCTCCAAAGGCAGACCAGAAAAGAAATCACGACTCCAGGAATCAGAATTTATTTTGAATTACCTATTTTAGGAGATCAAATGCTGCCTTCAGAGCTCAAATTCTCTGTGGTGTTGATACATCAGGATATTTCCCTTCGGCCATGCTGCTGTGTGATGAAAAGAATTCAGCATGGTTCTCAGCAGGTCTTGTCACTGTTTGCAACTTCCCAATGTCAGAATAATTTGTGCAAAAAAGCAGAGAATCCTCAATTCCTTACTCCTTTGCCTTCAATGTGATGACAGCCTGGCAAGGTATCATCTAGAGCTAAGTGACCAGTTGTGCTATGGAGTATACTCCTGCTCCAGGGAAAGGACATGGGATCCAGCTGTTGCTACCAGCTGCTGTGCCAGAAAAATGTCCTGTAATTCATGCCTGAAAGACGAGAGCAAAGGTGTGATTTATAAAAAAGGGTTGTTTTGGATTGTCCCTTGGCTTTCTGCCATTGAAGTAAAAGTTCCCGAAGAAAAGGAGTAGATTATGGGGAGAAAACTATATATTCTGTGGGTGGCAAACAAGATGCTGTTGTGTTCCAGCTGCCTGTAACTCTTCTGCATAGTTGTTAGAGACAAATGACTACTTACTATGTGCTTTGCAGAGTTATGCTGAATAAGTACCCTTTTTTATTAAGTAAGGACTGTGACAACCATGTCTAACAAGTTCTGGAGAAAGAGATCCTCTAAGGGAGCACGTGTGGCTGTGTAGAATTGCTTGGGCAGAAAGAAATATGCAAGGAAAGGTCTTGCTTTTTTTCATGCTTACCACAGTACAGAACAGAGCAGATCTGGGGCCTAGAGGCATTTGGTGGAAAAACACTGGTTTTCTAGCCTTTGGTTGAAAGTCTTCCTTTTATGATGTGCACCTTCTATTCTGGCATTTGGATTTTTTCCCTTCTTTCCACAAAAGTGCTTCATCCATGGTGGTTTTGAGTGCTTTTTGTTACCATAAGGGTGAGCAAGAAGAGGCTTATTTAAGTCACAGAATGACAAGCCAGATATTGCATAGAGGTACCTCCAGAAGGAGCTCCTTGATACTATGATGCTTTTATGACATCTGGCAAAAGCAGACTCAAAGCTCTTTTTCTCTTCAGACTCTTCCTTCAGGTGGTATTTAGTGCTAGCCTAAACTACATATCACATTTTTGCCTGCATGGCACATTAGTCAGGGGAAAATGATGATTTAGGTTTTATTTTCACTAGCAAAAGTTAAATGGAAGATAGTTTGAGTTTGGATTGCTTGGAGGGTGGCAAGAAGTTGGGTGTTCTTCTTCCCACCAAACCCAGACATAGAAAATGTGGCCATCTGCAGACAAAATGCTTTATCCTTTAGTGGAATCCAGCAGTTTGCCCCTTCAGACTTCGGAATTATGACAGAGCTTGTAATATTACTGCTTGTTACTGGCACATCCTACCCCAACTCATGCTCATGGGAGTCATAGAATCATAGAGTTGTAGAATGGCTTGGGTTGGAAGGGACCTTAAAGACTATCTCATCCCAACGACCATGCCAGGGGTACTTTTCACCAGCTCATGTTGTTTAGAGCCACATCCAGCCTGAACTTGAACATTCCCAGGGACAGGACTTCCAGAACTTCTAGGCAACCTCTCACAGTAAAGAATTTCTTCCTAATATCTAATCTAAAGCTATTCTCTTTCAGTTTGAAGTCATTCCCCCTTGTTCTGTCCACAGGTTCTTGTCGAAAGTCCCTCTCTATGTTTCTTGTAGGGTCCCTTCAGGTTCTTCAGGTCCCTAGAAGGTTGCAGTTAGGCCACCTTGCAGCCTCCTCTTTTCCAGGCTGAACAATTCCAATTCCCTCAGCCTTTTCTTATAGGAGAGATGCTCCATCCCTCTAAACATCTTGGTGGCCTCCTCTGGACTCACTCTAGCAGGTCCTTCTGTGCTGGGACCCCAGAGCTGGATGCAGTGTTCCAGGTTGGGTCTCACCAGAGCAGAGCAGAGGGGCAGAATCCCCTCCCTCCCCTGCTGCCCACACTGCTTTGGATGCAGCCCAGGACATGTTTGGCTTTCTGGGCTGTGGGTGCTCATGGCTGGGTCATGTCCAGCCTCTCACCCACCACCACCCCCAAATCCTTCTCACAGGGCTGCTCTCCATCTGTTCATCCCCAGCCTGTGCTGGTACTGGGAGTGTCCTGACCCAGGTGCAGCACCTTGCACCTGGTCTTGTTTAACCTCATGAGATTCCCATGGGCCCACTTCTCAAACTTGTCCAGGTCCCTCTGGATGGCATCCTGACCTTCAGGGGTCCATCTTGCAAGCTGTTGTAGGCTATCTGCTAACAAAAAGGGGACACAGGTCTCCCTCTTCCCATCCCTGCTAGGAAACGGGCAGTTTTGGATATTTGATTTCAGGGGACTGTAGAGAGCACAGGTAGGGTGGCTTCTCCTGATCAGTAGCACCTCCCCTTCAGGCTACATCATTCACTTCACAGAGCAACCTGCTCAGCAGTGGATTCACTGTGAACTGTCTACAAGCTGGAGCACTTCTGTCAATTCATCCTTGCTTGACTGGAGAGGTACCTAGGAAACACCCAGCATTTCAGGGACGGGAGCTTTAGTAGTGTCACTACTAGCTGGCTTGCTGTGATCTAATTTTAGTGGCACTGTGCATGCTATGTCAAGCAAAACTCAGCTTGCTGACCTTAGTGTTGTACCCTCTTTTCTTTGTGGTATGTATCCAGTCTTGCAGCTTGTCATCTTCAACATTTTAGTTGCTCTGAGGGGAAAAATCTGTTATTTCTAGGGGCTGTGCAGAGCAGTGATTTTGCAGGCAAGCTGACCCTTGTCAAAAGTGGATTGCAAGTGATTTCAGTGGTACAGGAGACGCTTGTCAGAGCAGTGATGTAGTCTATAAAGTTTATTCTGATGTACGGGAAGAGCATGCACTGTAAATGTGCAAAAAGTAACCTCATTCTGTTCACATTAAAGATAATGGGTGAAGCCACTTGAAAATCCCAGAGACAATATTCTCAAAGTTTTCTTTAGCAGTTATAGTGAGAGCTTGGTAGTGTGTCAAACTTGTGTCCTTTAACAGAAAAAAAAAAAAAAAAAAAAGCTTGAATCATTTGAATAAGTTATAAATCCTGAGTAGCTCTTGGTGGAAAATAATTTCTCCCTGCTTTTGTGAGCCACTGCCTCAAGAAACTTTTTGCCTGACTGTTAGAAAGCATCCTGAATTTGTGTGTTCATCTGTAACACTGCTGAATACAGTTAGGGCTTAATGACAAACACTATGTGCTGTTCCTTGAGCTTCCGCTGTGCTTGTACTCACATAACGAAGTGTGATGGGAGGCAAAGTTCTGGTAAGTTCTGTTTGTTCCTTCCTGGAGGAACATGGCATTAGATCTCTGCAAGATACCTGTCGGAGGATCTGAGACACAAAAATTCGCAAAATGCAAGGTTTTGATCTGTCCAGCCTCAGGACTTGGGGATCCATATAGTTTGCACAGAATTACTGCACACAGTGCTTAGTTCTGGCTGTGAGACTGTTTCTGTCATAACATAACAATCCCAGGCGGGAATTAGTACCTCTTTCTAATAGATTTTGTGCGATTATGGAACAGAGAGACTGTGTCTGCCACAAAGAGCTTGAGGTCTAAATAAAGTTTCCTGTCTCTGGTGGCAGACCAGTTGGAAGCCCAATCAAGATACAGTGGGTTGTGTTGTCTCTGCCATGGACTGAGAGATTGAGAGAGACCACCAAACAAACAGCGGTGATCATCAGAAGTGGTCAAGGATGGAGATACTTCTCTTCTTAAATGATCTTGCAGAAAGTGAATATTTTAATATTCTATACACTTTCTGGAGCCCAATCCTGGTTTACCAAACTCTGAGCAAAAACTAAAATATCTTTCTAACCAGACTTTAGTGAGGTTTCTAAGTCTTCTCCTCATTTGAACTATTTGGTCCACTCCTGTGTGGGCACTTGCAGCCAAAAGTGGTGCTGACTTGAGCTGTGGGAATTGGATTTTGTATAGAAGTCAACAGCTACTGCCTGTGCAGGATGACTGGTCCTCTAACATTCAGACCATGAAAAGGTTCCCATGAATTCCCTCATTCTGAAGGCCAACTGACAACGTATCACACAAGTGCTAATGTGCAGAGGAGAGGGATTTTTCAACCCCTCTTCTGTACCGGTAAATATATTCCCAGCATTCTTCCTAGACTCTCCTGCCATTCCTGGAAAAATCTTGGGTATGTCTTTTCCTAATGGACCGTGGGTGTTGGCTTTACATGCTCTTCTGGAGGTCCCTGCAAAGCCTAGTGATTCAGCTGTGTGAGGCATCCTACCAAGCCTGCAATTGTATCCCATTTGGGCTCTGCAGTGGTCCAGTTTTTCAGGTAGCAGCACAGCCATCAAGCTGAAAAGAGATTTGTGTGGAAGACATACATAATTGAATGGGGGGCCAGCAGTTTTCTTTAAAAAGTGAAGAAAAACTAATTTTAGCTTGGTTTGAAGCAAATAAAAATAGGAGGTTTGGTTTTCACCTTACTCTGGAAAATTCCTTCACTAGCTAGTTGGGGAGCTGTTGTCCCTCTCTCTCTCTCCTTTTTCCTTTACTTCTAAGCAAAAAAAGACACTATAATCACTGTATCAATGCAATACAGTATCTCTGACCAAGTTTGCCAGTAACGTGTCCAGAAGTTGTATCTCTCTGCTCATAAGCTGGCGGAGTTAGTTCTGCTAAGGCATAGGCAGCATCACCTCAGAAACCGTGGAGCAGTCTGCCCAGCAAGGGCAGAACCCATTAATTGTAGTTTATAGAACAAAGAAGCTTTTTAATTCCAAATTTATTACCATGCACAGAGTATAGATAATGGGTTTCTATTTAGTCTAGCACAAGTATGGAGCAAATACAGTGTCGAATTCTGAAAAAGTAACTTTACACTGTGGCATGAGAGGCAGGTGCTTCAGTTTAAGTGGTGCTTTGCATCACTTTTGGCCAATGTACTTAAGCATCTTTTGCCTTTTGAGCATGTTTCTTAAGGTCTTTCAATTTAAAAGGTCAGAGATCTTGATTGTGGATGTCTTCCAGGTGGAAGAGAGTCTACAGGCCAAGGCAATGGTGTACACTCCTTGGAACCTGTTGCTCTGCTGTAAGCTGTCATGGCTTTTGTCACGGTTTTAAGAGTGCAGCCAGCTTAGGAATTGAGACCTTCACATTTTCTACAAGCTCCTGCAGGAAATCAGAGTTTACAAACCGTATGAAATATTGGAAATTGCTGTATTTTTCACCTTAATCCAGTTGCTGAGTAAAGAGAAACACACGTTTCGCACACACCTGAATTTAAAAAGATCATTCAACAGGGACTCCTATAGTGCATCAGGTGCAGAGCATCATGTTGAAGACTGTAGTAGATGATTACTATTCACTGACTTCATGTTGTCTGAATCCCTGGAGGTGACTAAGCTACTCGTCTTAAAAAGATAAAGCTTTAAGGAAGAGTGCTAAGCCTTCTGAGGCTGTGACCTTCCTTAAGGATGTTCGTGTGTGCAATATTACGGTCCTACTATGTCAGAATGGAGTAACAGTAGAAGGAAGAAGGAATATTACTTTTGAGAAGGGATATGTCTGCAGTTGCATCCTCTCCCTCCTCCAGCTTCATAGAAGGAATTGCTGCATTTTCAAAAGATGCATTTTCAAGTTAACAGAAGAGCAAAACTGATAGAAATACTCCCTGGAAGAAGAAATGGTTTCAAAATCTGATGTTAGAGAATAGTAAGGCTTCCTTTGCGTGGGACACCCAGACAAAGACAGAGGAGTTGCACAGGAGAAGTTAAACAGGACATGCATGACAACTTGTTGTCTTTCAATAGAAGAGGCCACATTACTCTGACTGGAGGAGGCAAGCAGGAAGAGGCAGGAATCAACCCACAGTCCCAAAGCTTCTTTTGTTACCTGCATGGTTTGGCTTTTTGGTACTCTGTTTGCTGTTTAATAAGCTGTTAAAATCGTTCAGAGTTTTATAAATGTGTCAGGTGTGTGTGTCAGCTAAGTGTGAAATTTCTCTAAATTATACAGGCTTTGCTGTTTCAGATCTCGCCAAAACCTGAGCACCTGGGCAGCAAACCTGCACAAACCACACAGCAGGCATCTGGGTCACTGAGGTGACCTTGAAGCTGTGAATTCCCAGATACACTTCACAGCAGGGACGCAAATCACAGAAAAATGCAGGCAGTTTTCTGAAGGGGACAAACCTTTGATGGCACAGCAAAAATTTGCCCTCTCTACATCAGTTTGAGTTCTGGAGCCAAGCATTAAGGCAGTGAGATCCAGACTCTGTTTTTCTGTTGCTCTGCCCAGGGTGTCCCCATCAGTGCAGCAGACTGACTCTGTGCCCTCCTCTGCATCCTGCCTGTGGCCTGCAGCCTTGAGCACCCTGTCTTGAAGATCTGCAGCCAATCCATTCCTGGAGAGCAGTCAGGCACGTCACAGGTTTCGTGTGCTTACGGGTCCCTTCTTACTTGATGTGTCCAGAGGGTGATGAAAAGCTGCATTGGCGGTCTCTTTGTGTTGCCAGGATCAGGGTGGTCTTTGCCTTTGATGGTGAAGGGAGAAGGCCAGCAGATGAATTTGGTAGGCATTAAGTAGTGTAGTGTCCCAGCTGTTCCTATTCACATGGAAAGCATTGGGATGCCTGACCTAAAGGAATGTCATAGCAGTAATTCCTCCCGCATACTGCTAAGATTCAGTGTTGAGGCATGTGATCTTACACCTGTCAAATTAAATAAGCTTTCCAGAAGAAAGCTGGCTGGAGATGAAGCCAGTTCTTTCATGTGTTACAAAGGCTAGATGCCAAAGCCGAGGCTGGGTAGGATTTTTAACATACCTGGACCACAACATGCTTTTTTACCAAGCACATAGATGTATCTACTCTCCCAGTCATGATAAAGGTCTTCATTTATGGTCAGTGATCCCTCTGTGTTCTTATGTTCGAGTAATGTGATTCCTGTGATTAACTGGAGAGGAGGCAGAAATGGTATGTCCAGCAGCCCCATCAGTCTCTGTGACTCAGCAGGGAGTTACCCCCTAACTGAAGAGGGGCACTCTTGCCCTCCCAGACCTGTGTGGGTCTTCACAAGGTGCAAATGGATAAGATCTCCAGGGCTGGTCAAAAAGCAAGAGGAACCCAGCCCTCTACAGCCTCTTAAGAAAGAAAGGAAAACTTAGCCAGAATGGTGGTTTGTGAACTGGTGTATTGTCTCATTAGTTTGGAAGGGTACTGGCAGATAGAAGGTGGCAAGTCTCAGACTTCGGATTGCATCACACTCTGCTTGTGGGCAGGGTTCTCTCCCTCCTTCTTTTCTCCGTAAAACCAGGTATGAATGTAGAATTACGTTCCTCCTGAATGTAGAAGTTAAGAGTCAAAGTTAGAAGTTAAGACACCGGCAGCTGCAGATCCCTGAGCATCAGACAATGTAAGTATCCTTAGCTCATAACCAACATTGCACAAAAGCTTAAAGAAAAGGGTTTGAGCCAATAGTTTCATCCCACAAATGACAAGACGTGCTTTTCAGCAGCAGAGGAGCCCTGCACAGTAAAACTGCCAAGCACAGCCTTGCAAAATGAGCAGATCGGATGGGATGCCATGCAGGTCAGTGCCAAAAGCCTTGGGATCAGCAGGCAAGCTGCCACACAGACAGGCAAAGGGAGGAAGCCTCAGTACGAACATTTTGATGTGGGGCACTGAGACTCTGAAACAATTTGCTAATCCAGCCAGAATGTAAGGATTAAAACACAAAGCCCAACTCTAGGTATTAATTCCTTCATTTGGGTCTTTTCTACCAGTGCTTTGAAAATAACAAGCAAAAAGCTGGATATGGTTCAAGTACCAGAATTAGCACTGGTTGTCCCTGTGGATCCTGGCCGTTGCTCTGTGCTGACCATCCAGATCAGTTTGTTCCCTTTCCACTGCAGAAAATCCAGTTTCCTCTTCCCACTTAATATGCTGTGTCCTGGAGAAGTTTTAAGTTTCTTGAGGTGAACATGTCTGTCATATGTGCAATTAAAATGTATAAAAAGGGAAAACAAATTTTGCTGAAATCCCAGTCTTGGTAATTCTAATCTCTCACAAAGTGAAAAATAATGCATAGAGATCCTAACCAGACATTTGCTTAAGGGAAAACCAGCATAAGCAATCAGAGCTTCAGCTTGGATGCCTTAAAATCTTTGTGATTTATTTTTCATTTCTAGATAAACCTTGTATGGGTGTTTCTCTGCACATTCAGCTGTGATCAGAAGTGTTTCCACCTTTACAATGAGCCTTTACAACAGCCTCATTGGCAGCATAAAGAGGTATTTAAGGAGTGTATGGGGCATAAGGGTAAACAAGAGAGTTTTATTTGAAGCTGTGGAAATGTGATTAAATTATAGCCACAGACCACAGACCAAGTCCTGACTTTCTCCTTTTCAGCAGCAGACAGTGGAAAGATAGACATTGAACTGCATGGATTTAAACCAAAGCCAGTTAGCAGCAATATGAGAGTAGGGAAAGATAATGAACTGATTTTCTACAAATAGCCTACTCAGGCTAAAGAAAACTCCTTATTGTATACTTCTGTGAATGAAAATGTAAAGTCTGCTTAACATTCCTTATCCAAAATATATTTTTAAGAAAAATACAGAGAAAAGGTACTTGATTAAAAAGCAGCTTATTTCAGAATTTTAGTTTTCTAAAGAAAATACAAGTTTCAGAATTTCTTCTACGTGACATTATCTAGAAAATTCACCTTATTTTTAGGAAGAAAGGCAATTTGCTAGACGAAGACAGAATTTTTCATCTAGCTCAGGCGTTAATAGAAGAAGCTATACACATCATCTTGGAGGCTAGCTGTAGTAGGCATTAGGTAATGAAGTGTAGTTGCCTGTCATTTATGACTGCTATTAAGGATTATCCAGAATAATGGATAAATCATTCTATTTCATGATTTATACTAACAGGCTCTATACAGCTTTTTGAGCTCTTTCCAGAAATAATTGATGTTGCAGAGAAGGTTGCTCCTGGACTCAGGTGACCCTGAGCTCTTACCCGTTTCCCATTTTCAGGGTTAGTGTAAAAGCTTCAAAGTTCTGGAAGACATGCTGATATGGAATTAATACGGGGTGGGAATCTGACAATTTTATGGTAACTGTTTGCTTCATTGTTGCATCTCACAGAAAAGGTACTCAGACCCCAATGATTCTGGTCACCTCTCAGCAGCTGTTAAAGAGCCTGAGATCAAATTGTAAATGCATAGGAATGTGTGGCTTTTTTTCTGTCAGCAACTGAAAGGAAGCCGCATCTGTGGGTGTCAGCCCATGTTCACTTCAGAAATGGGAGGAAATAAGGGAAATTGACTGAAACTTTTCATACTTCAAGGACTCATTATGGTGGTGACCCAGTCAAAAATGCACATGGATTGTGTTAGACCTGAAGCTGCTTCCACTGACCCAGTAACATTCAGTGAAAGGAAGATTTGCATGTAAGATCCGGGTTGCATGGAAATGGGTATTACTGCTCCATCCAAGTGGGGATTTCTCGATGGGCTACCAGAGGAACTGTGTTTTCTTCCCAGATATTTTTACTTCATCATCTCAATGAGACATTTTTCCATTATGTCCCCTTTCAAAATTGCTAATAAGGGAATTTTTAAAAAGGAAATTCCTTCCCATGTTCATCAGTTTTCAGTAAAGGCTGTTCTTCTTGGAGCAGTGCCATCCTTTTATTTGTTGTTTGAGATGCATGGTGATTTTAATTAAGGAGTCATTGTCTATGTGCATTGTGGTGGTTGCCTTCAGTGACCAGAGAGCTATAATTACAACCACACAGGGCAGCTGAAATTCTTGCTGCAGCCCTTTAGAGGATTATGGGAATTGCTGTCTTCACCAAAGATTATCCTTTCTCCTCCTGGACAGTTTTGACTTGGATAGTCTCAACTATGACATTGGCAGTGGGTTTGTGGCAGTCAGGAAATGTTCATAACTCAGAAGTCCCAAGCAGCAGTTAGTCTTACAGGGCTCCATGTGAACTAACTTCTCCTCTGATATCCCAAACAGACCGGATGACTATTTCAGGTCTCCTACTCGAATACTGTGTTGAGGGCAATGTGCAAGTGGAAGCAGAGCTATTCAATTTGCTTTAACAGGTCAGCACAGGAGATACCCATCCTTTGACATAGTGCAAGAGTAGCCTAACTCTTAGATGCAAAGTTGCAGTGGAAGCCAGTGTATTTCTGCCTGACAATATGTTATTTCTTCACCTTGAGGGTCACTACAGTGCAAGTAATTCTGCCTTACCCTTCGCAGAGGCCTGTTCAGTATACTAAATAAAAAGCATTTCCATAACTTCCAGGCTCTTCTAGTTACTCCCTTACCAGGTTCTGCCTCAGTGAATTAAGTTTATTTTGTTTCCAAAACAAACATGCCAAGTCATTTCTTATGTTCTGTGGCAAGCTGTGTGGTTAATGGGAATCAACCCTTGCAACAGTAATCTCCATTTTATACCAGTTTCACAAGAGAGGAGGTAGAAGGCGTACCTAATCGTGAATTGTTCACCTTGTCTCCAGCCTCAGCTTTGATTTCCTGCTGTGTATAGAGCTGTGGAAAGAGCAGGCATGACGAAGGAAGCTAAACCCAGCCCTTACCTTTTAGGTGGGTTTCACTCGCTCCCCTCAGGCATTTATCTGCTGCACCTGTGCAACTGGGAACTCCTGTTGTTTATTCCTCAATAATCCATCTGCTTCTTGCTTGGAGCAATGGACATGGACACAGCTTTATCATTAAGTGGGTATATGGAAGATAATGAAAATCATTGCAGCAGGAGGCTGTACTCCTGATACCCCTGCATCCTATCTAGAACTTTCCAACATACAATTTGCTTCAATTAGATATGGAGGAGGTCTGGTAAGGTGGGCTACCAAGGTCTCAGACACTTAGGACACTTGGAATAATGAATCTGTGCTTTAGGAAATGAGTCTTCTGCACAGGAGAACTGTGAGTGAAGAAGGGTGTCGGTCTCCTCATCTCCTGATGCTACGTAGAAGCAGAGAGTGCAATTCTCTAAAGTTCAGAAGACGGATTCCATTATACATGTGCAGGGAAATTGTCCCCTGGCTCATGTTTTAAGTGAAACAAAGCTTAGTGAGGTGGCCATGGGATTTCAGGGAACTGGGGCAGAGAGGGTTTTGCAGTAAAAAGCCTAAGGGAGTAAAGCCAGTAGCTTACATTTATGTCTTGTTGATGATGTAATTGTAGAGAAAAAATTGATGTCAAGACAAGCATAGCTTGATTCTGCTTGGAGCATGGTAGGAGAGGAGCTGCAGGAAGAGTCATTTCCCATAATCGGAAAAAACATATATTTTTCCCTGTGCTCAAAACAGGAGACCAGACAAGCCTCCAGCTTGCAATTACAGAGTCTGCATGGCTACCCATAACAACAGGACTTTCACCAAGCATAGTCATGCAGGACAATTGACAGTAAATAATGAAAGTGGGCATTGATGCTCCAAAAGGAGCAGGCATCCTGCCACTGTCCTTCAAGGTGTATTTATTCTGATGTAACAGTGTCTCTGCTTCAGTTCTGCATCCTGCCTCTTCTGCTGCTGGGATTTGTGCTGCATGCTGTTCACAACAGCAGATAACATTCAGAACTGGAGTCCGCAAAGCACTGCCAATACTGGGCTGTATCATTGCAACTGGCAGAGATGGTTGCTCTCAGGAGAGTTTCCTTCTCTTCAGACGCAAGAGGAGAATAAAGAGGTGACCATACATGAATGAAGAAAGTGGGGGGGAAAGAGAGAAGAGAAAAACAAAAAAAAAGGATAAAAGTAGCCTCCTGTCTCTCTTAATATTTTCTTTCCTGGGAACCATTGCTGCTGAACAGCAAAAGAGGAAGTAAATATACAGATTTGATTTCATTTATGAGAGACATGTACTCACCACAGTGAAAATGGTCATTTTAACCACCACCCTGATGAAAGTTTCAGTTACCCTGAGGAATGGTTTCTTGGGATTATGAGAACTGCAGGTTGAAATTTTTTTACAGAACCCAGATGCTCCTTTTCCCACAGAGTTCTGGGTGTCTCCAAACTGGCAACAGAAAAATGAGATGTCAGTAACTCTTTTGCTTGGTTTTTTTTCTTACTTCCTGCCCTAAAAATATGTGAGTTTTAAATACAGGGGAATGATATCTGTCAACTGGGCAGAGTAGAGAAAATAATCACTTGCTGAAGAAATTAACGTAATTCTTTGAAGACAATTCTTTGTAACTGTTTTCCTTGCTTTGAAGCAGACTATGGTTTTCCTCTACTTGTGTCATTTTTGGGTGCATTTATTTTGCATTGTCACAACAGGCAAATATTGTCACAACCTCTGTGTCAGACTGAACACTTGCTTGGCATGCAGGATGATTCCAATGGGAAACCTCTGAAACTACTGATGGTAGCTCTTGCAGTGATGTGCCACCCTTCTACTCAAGGTTCACATGATCCCTGTTGGATTTTCTGTTGAGTTGGGGATGTTTTCTTTCATCCCAGCATGTTATCTTGGTTACTTGTTCCATAAGCCTTAGCCTGACATCAGTTTTAGGCATGTATTTTCACAGTGAGGTCCATCAAATAGAACTTAGCTTCTGTGCTGCTTCATGGTGTGCTTTCTCCACAGGTCTGACCTGGATTTAAAACAAAGAAATCAGGTGCTTCTGACAGTACAAGTAGTCCAGAGGGCCTTACCAAGTCTTTACAGCCCCAAGGATTGCTAGAGGTGCATGTTTCTCCACAGACGCTTGTGGCTTGTTGGGCTGAGTAATCTTTGTATCTCTTCCCACGCTCCGCAGGCAGATTTCTAAATGAGAACAAAAATTATTTTGTAATGAAGAAATGAAGTATTCTGTGATGGCAATATATTAGGGGAATTGTTTTGGTATAGCTTGTTTTCTTCAAGATCTTATACTTGCTTTGGGTTTGAGTTTTTAGTAGTTGGTGGCAATGGTTTGTGGTTGTTTGGGTTGTTTTGACTGGAACAGTTTGAGAAGCGTGATACTAAACTGTAGGTTATTTTGATCAACATAACTCACTATTCAGAGAAAAAAGTCAGTAGTTGTTAGAATTAACAATGAGAGAAAGACAAAAGCACACAGAAACTTAGTAGAAGTCCTTAAAATCATATGTAGTTCAGGGGCTGACTGAACCAGATGTATTTCAGTTTCTGTAGTAACTGTTCCTTCTCTCTGACTGTCCTCAGGCTCCCCTGGGACATCCATCATGTTCTGGAACCCACAGCATCCTGAGGCAATGATTTCCACAGCAGACCATTGCATTGGCTTCAAACCTGCCCCATCCAGTTTCACTTGATGCCCCTTTTTTTCCTGGAGTGAGAAGTAGATGTCCACTGGCTATTTCCATGATTTCACAGATCTGTATTTGATCCTCCCAATGCCTCTTGTTTTTCCAAGTGCAAGGATTCTTACTGAGTATCTGATATATTTGGGTTTTAGCAATAGGAAGATGACACTGACCAACTTTAATGCTAAAAATTTCATCCTTTCCAAAATCTACCTCCTTGGAAATAAATTTATGGCTTACATATTGCACATCCACCTATGAATGCCTGAATACAGATCTCATTTTTACACAGTGTGAGTCACCTTGCTGCTTGACCTATGTTCTTTTCCACTCATGGAGGTCTGAGTAAAAAAAAAAAATGTATTTTAACTTCCCTGGTTTTCCTTGTAATTTGGTGAAGGGAGAGATGCAAACCTTAAATCCTGTTTTACTTATTAATATCTCAAATATTCAGAGTGCCCTGAGACTACCTCCCAAATGGTACTCCTCTACCATTTTGGAAGGGTAACCATCTTTGGTGGCTGACTGTATTCTTACAAAAGCAGCACAGATAGATATACGTCAGAAAGATACATATGATTTCCTTAAAAACGCCACAATCACAGTAAAGCTAGTTCCGGTCTTTTCCCCCTCTCTTCAATCCAGTTTTGGGAGTAGACCTTTTTGTTTAAAGTAAACACTCTATTTTCTTGGTGCCAGGACCCTTAGAAATTTGTAATTTAGCAGGAATATTTGGAAAAAAGTTATGTGTAAGTAAAGGGACAAAATAATGAGAAACATTTACTGGCCAGCTCATAGAAAAGTGACTTAACAAATGCTCAAGTTAAGCATGTGCTTCAAATCCCATGTTTCCATAAAGTACTGAAGCAGAAGACTGTTTAAGTGAAGACTGGAATGATGTCTAAAATCCTTGACATGATGGTTTTGGTGGGATTTTTGTCATCCAGTCCAGTCTTCCACCACACTTTTCCAGAACCTGCTTATGTAAACCATGTACATATACAGTCCCAACCTTCAGTGACTGGGATAAACCTGAATGGAAAGTGATATTGTGACCTGAAGGTGGAATAGTCCTGATTCACACAATGTTTAGAGAAAAAAAAAAGTACTTTTTATAACCCATATTCCTCACCCATAGCTTGTACAAAATCAGAGGGTAAAGGCATACACTCAGGCTGTCTGAATGCCAGTGAAATGGAAACATGAGCAATACTCCAATTTAACTCCACAGAATCCACTAGTTAGTAAGTAGTTCAAGTATTTTAGTGCCTGCTGTGTTGCTGCCTACAGGGAAAATACTCTTAAGTGCTTTCCCTTTCTCAAAAAGAAAAGGAGTTTTCATCTATCTTTTATAAAGCTGTCTTGTTACATCCATTATACAGCATGACACAACCAGCCAAAGGATATATTGTGGTGGTTTCCATCACATGTTGTAGTGACAAGGTTTTTGTGGAAGGCAGAATACACACGTGTGTGTGTGTGTGTGTGTGTGTGTGTGTGTGTGTGTGTATACACATTTATGTATAAACATATGTATATATATATAGATGCACTTATCAATCTAGATCACTTGACAGTGAAGATGTATGTGCCTTATGCTGGCCTATGGTGTGTCAAATGTGGGGTGTTAATACCTACATGTGTGAAATCCAATATTTTTTCATCTGGCCAGCTTGACACAAAAGGGCAGAATTATCCTTATTCCAAGAATATTAGGCATTAACTGCAACAGCTTTTAAAACTACTTTATTCTGGTCCATGGCTAACCAGCTGTTTGAGGAAATAGCAGAGAACAAAATCTGATTTTCAGACTCCGTGTACACTGTTAGTATCACAGAAAGAAAAAAATGGCAAGAGATGTCCCTGAATAATATTAGGGGGTTTAGTCCCTGAACCGTCTAATACCTTATTCATTTCAAAAATGTGAAGGGCTAATGCAGACTGAGGATAGGAGTGATGATCCACAGATCACAGTTCTATATCAGAAGGATTTTTAAAGGTGCACACATAAATTCTGTATGCCTGTATGTGCATAAATGCAAACTGTCTTCTGTGTGCAGAGACCAGTGAGATGTCAAGATAGGCACTGTTTATGACAATTTAGTTACTAAAAATGCTAATTTTCCTACCGTAAAACAACTTCAGTGAACCTGTTGGAGCAAGAGGAGGGCCAACAGGATGATTAGAGGGATGAAGCACCTCTCCTAGCAGAAAAGGCTGAGAGAACTGGGATTGTTCAGCCCAAGAAAGAGAAGGGGTGACCTAATTGCAGCCTTCTAGGACCTGAAGGGACCCTACAAAAAACATGGAGAGGGACTTTTTACAAGAGTGTATAGAGGCAAGACAAGGAGGAATGGCTTCAAACTGAAAGAGAGTAGCTTTAGATTAGATATCAGGAAGAAATTCTTTACTGTGAAGGTGGTGAGGTGCTAGAACAGGTTGCCTGAACGTTTTGGATGCTCTGAGATTGCTTAAGGTCAGGCTGGATGGGGCTCTGAGCAATCTGATCTGGGGAAAGGTGACCCTGCCCCTGACAAGTTGGTTGGAAGGAGATGGTCTTTAAGGTCCCTTCCAACACAGGCCATTCCATGATTCTGTGATTCTATCCTATGAGGATATTTTTGTTCAGCAGTAGTATCCTTACATACTTCAGACAACGGGGAGTGTGTGTGTAAATGTAGATATACATGAATAATCAACATATAAGAGTGTGCAAAACATTAAAGAACTCCTTGACATATGCAACATTTAGCTACTTTGCCTCTTCTGGGTTCATTACTCCAGCCTTTCCATCAGCATTCTGATATCTAACCCTTGAGCAGAAGTGATCCAGGCAGTTTTCTACCTCCATTTTTACTTTGGTTTTAGTGAGTTTGACATTAACTAATAATTTTTTTTTAAAGTTTCCTGATCTTGCTTGTTAGGGTTATGTTGTCCCTCAAAATACCCTGTTTGATGTCCAATACAAGGATGATTAATTTCTGCATGGGCAGAATCTTACCATATACTCCTTGAGGACAAGACATGAAGATTTGAAATTCCTGGAAAGCAGAAAATTCCCAGAGCATCAGTAGGGCACCTAGAAATAACTAAAAAAACTACTTTGTGGGTTTAAGGAATCCCCAAATGTCTTCAAACACAACCTTACAGCTACCAAAATATTTAAATTTAAAAAAAGGTTTTGCAGATAAGAATAAATACCATTGTTGCAGTAAAAACAGAGGCTGATGTGCTTACTGACTGCCTTCATTTATTACTCAGTAGTTCTGTCTTCACCACAAAATCTCAGATGAGAAAAGACCTTCAGGAGAGGGAACCTGGTCCAGGATGGGGATGGATGGGTGAGGAGAAATGCTCTCCAGAACTTGCAGAAGACTGACAAAGGCAAACAGCTGACCTTCTTAACAGGAAGGTGTTGTGGGGGTAAAAGCAGTTCTCCTCTTGAAACACCTGAGAGAGTCTGCTGCCCACTGAAGGGAGCGGCCTGAGCACAGGCGAGTGGCAGTGAACGGACTGTGGAAAGGACTGTGTTGTCCTTGGCACCACTTGGTCAGTCCAGCTTCAGGGACCTGGTAATGGCCAGCTGCTGGTGTGCACTGGTGGCTTGAATTTTAAACACAGCCAGCTGGAGGTTATCCACCCCATTTACTTTGTAGGTAAATCCTGTGCCCTCTGGCTGAAACATCTTCTCCCTATTGAGCCCAGGGAATGCCTTACCACCAACCTTGCTGAAAGGGGAAAAATAAGGTCTGCAAGCAGCTCACCTCCTCCGTGATACTACCCCCTGCTGTAGTGACACCTTGTTGTCACACAAGTGCACCACACTATCCATGGTTTTGGCCCCAGAATCTCAAATGCAAAATCACATCTTTGTCCCTTTAACTTCTCTCTCGGCTGTAATGCCTGTTTTCTCCCCTCCTCTGGGACTGTGCACTCTGTTGCTGCTCCGGCTGCTGGGAGCAAGCGAGGAGAATTTCTCCTACTGGCAAGTAACCAGCCAGTCTGGGGCTGGCCCCTTCCCAGAACGCTGCTGTTTGCATACCAGCAGGCAGAGGAGCAGGTGAATGGGACTGGTGACATCTGTACAGATGTGTTTGACTGCTTACATGCTGTTACGAATCTGCTACCCTTAAAGCCTCCGTTTCTCTGACGAGATCTCTCTCTCTCTCTTCCCCCCTCTCTCCCTCTCTCTCTCTCTTTCTCTCAAAATTATTTTTCCAAGGAGAAAAGGAAAAGGCAGACAGAAATAGAAGGCAAGAGACAACAGCTTGAGGACCAGATACTTCAGCTGCAGCATTTCAAGGTAAGGGACTGATGCCAGAAATGATGGATTGACTAAATCTGTTCATTATTAGACATGCAGATCACACGTCTGAAAGCTGGGAAAAGCCCACTCTGACATGAAGCAGCTTTCACTGCCGGAGCTTATCTCTTGCAGTGATCATGTCCTGCCTGCTTTTCATTCTGTGCATTTCATGCACAGGACCATGTTGTTTAAATGGTTTAGGAGCATGGAGTCAGGAGGGTGTGAGTGCAGGCAGCGCAGTGGTGCTGTTATTATTAAATGGTGTTATTTATTATACATAATGATAAGACACCAATCACTGTGGTTTGGGTGTGCACTGCATGGCTTCTGCCAGCACTTTCTGCCTGCAGAGCTGCGTTGGATTTCTCTGGTGCCTGTCATTAGGTTTTGTGCTTGTGTGTTGCAGAAGGAGTGGTAGTTAGCATGCATCTGTGTACATGTGTAAAGATTTCATTGTAGGATTGAGTTATTAGGCATGCATGGCATAATAAAATGGGCATGTATGTACATGCAGGGAAGGTGTTGATGTGTATGTGTGACTCTACATGGAGAAGCGCCTTGATATTTAACAGGGTGCCGAGCAATCCCAGTCCCTGTTGGTCTCCATGACAGCTGCAGATAGCATCATTTGAAAGCCATCCTTGCTATTTCTATCATTTCTCCCTCCTGTCAGTAGCATATTTGTGCATAGCAAAGATAAGAACAAAAACATACATGTGATCTTTTTGTAGCTGATGAGCATTTGTGGGTCAGATCTTGTATATTAGTTCAGTAGGGGAGCCTGAGGAATTTCAGTGATTAAAATATCTGAGAAAGATGATTAGAACTGGACAGTTTGTCCTCACAGCAAGTGAACTGAGCTGTGTTTTTAAAATTAAGGTATTTAGGTTTCTTGTGGAATAAGTGTACATGTATATGTGTGTTTGAACAGTGCACCTGCATTGGGAGATGATATGCAGAGTATCTCTGCCCACACATGCACTTGTAGACCAGACTGCAAGTTGTGCTACAGGCAGGTTTTCTCCTGCCTCTCCAAGACCCTGCAGTCATGTTCTGCATGTCCTCCTTTTCTGGTAAACACAATGCAGTTAAGCCCAAGTAATTGATACCACCTACACAAATGCCCCATCAGGTTTACCACCAGTCTGTGGATGTCACACGGTGGTGTTTCCAGTCAAAGATGTGATTGCATTTCTGTGGGGCAGCAGGAGTTGCCATTTTGTTCAGGCTGCCATTGACTACAGGCAGGGGAGAATTTCTTCTGATAACTGTAGGGTACTGCAGCAGAGCAGTAAGGTACTGTTCCAGTACCTTCACAGTGCTTGCTTTTTATCTTTTTGCTACCAAGCTGATGACTCCTTTTAGGATGTTAACTGTTTCCAAGCTAACTGCATTATGATTCTTCAAGAAATTCCTTAAGCGGAGCCTTTTGGATAGACAGTTCTGTCAATTTTCTGCTTCATCTGTTTTACTTTGATATAGCTGTTGCTAAAATGTATTTTATCATCATCCATAGGAAAAGTAAAACCCCTCAAGGTGGTGCAGTGGGATCAGCCCCTCAGCTGATGTAGAGGATATTGACTTCAGCCCTGCTATGCTGATTGCCACTAGTGGAGGTTCAGTTTTGCTGCATGGATTTTTTCAGTGACACACACGAAAAATAGCTGTGTCCCTTGTTTTTTTATCCCACAGGCTGGAGCAAGATCAGTAATCATACAGAAAGCTAATGAGAGATCAGGGCACAGAAATTTAATGGCAGAGACTTTAAAATGGCAGCTTTCTCAGCTGAAATCACAGCCAGACTTAAGGTCTGTAACGCTGTGTGTGAGGATGAGCATCAGGACATGATAAGATCTTCCCCACCTCTCCATTCAGTGGCATCACTTGTCACCAGAGGAATATTGTGCTGCTTTTACAGGGGTGGTCATGGTGACTGCTGCTCTGCGAGCTGCCTGTACCACCAAGCAATTGTGTGCTGGGAGACAATGTCTCTGTCACCTGAATGAGGTGATAGCAGAGGTCTAACTGGGATTGCTGAGTTCATCCTTGTTGCTGCTAGAACCTTCATAAAATTAAAATAACAAAAAAATTTAAAAATTAAGATAGAGGCACTGGCTGGTAGTGTTTCTGTTTCTCTTTGGAGACAGACAGAGAAAACTGCATTTTTGTTTCATACATTGTTCAGTGTTCTGGTTGCTTAGTGGAGTGCTGACCAACATTATATTTTGCCTGCCAGTTTGATTAGCTCATTTGCAAAACTTGTATCCCCCTTCCATTTCCCTAGTGCTCTCCCTCACCTCACCCTGTTTGTCCTGGGCCTCTCTGAGTCAGGGGCTCAAAGTCTGACATCAGTATAGTCCCTCAGTCTGATATGGCTCACCAGTCTGATGCACCAGACCAAAATAAGAACATATATTTTCCCTCTGAGTGCAAGTAGAACCATGATTCATTTCCTGAATTATGTGGATTTCATCTAATTCTGTGCAAGGCATAAATCTGGGTTAAAAGACCAGGCTTTCCTAGGAAGCCTCTGTATTTACTTAAAATGCTGTGTCTGTTGATGTCCATATAGAGTGCCAGGATTTCATATCAGTGTTCATTAAAATCTGCTGTGAAGAAGCCTTTGAAAATGAAATCTAGGTTAATCCTGTGTCTGCAGTATCTGGGTTGATCCCACAAGCATAACAGCTTGAATTCACACAAAGACATTCATGCCAGTATTCAGTGGGTTTGCTCCATTTTTGTGCAGTGTCAGAGTAATTTTCTTTTTAACCTGCGCTGTGTAAAATAGCATGTTAGGTTACCTAATAAGGGTTCTGGAAGCTACAGGGTCTCTGTTAATTTCAGAAAATTTATTCACATTGGAAAATATCTAATAGAAATAGTTTATTGCAAATGTTTATGCTGGATTACCTACAGTTTTCAAGTTGCTAATGCCAATTAGACCCCTGACAAAATGACTTTACTACCAGTTCATTCATTTATCCCTTGCCATATATCTGGCTGAAAACAAGGCAGCAGAAGGTGCTGTCCCACTGCTCTAGGCAGAGCAACCCAGCAAACACTAGACCTAGTAAAAGCACTGAATGTGAACAAAACTTTGGCAACACCTTTTACAAAGGCTTCTGAGAATGAGGTCGGTGCTGAGGACATCAGAACAAAAGTGTGGCTCAGCTGTTAATGTTCTCTGTGAGATTCAGAGTTAATCAAGTGAAACCCTTCAAATGTGAAAATCTGGAGTAGGAGAGTCTAGAGTAGAATAGGCTCTAAAAGCTGAATTTGCTTTTGCTGACAGTGAAACCCTATCCTCTCTTCTGTGAATCACTGCAGAGTAAGGACATTGGTGGGCACAGACTGACTGTGTGGTACCTTGGGGCCATTGGGTCACTCCGTTGAAGGCAGGAGGTGTATTTGTCTACATTACAATCAGATGTCTTCATTGGAAAGGCCCTTGGTGTTGGAACAGGTATAAAGATGCTCTGAAGCCCCATTTTTTGAGATTGAACATGCTCTTTTGCTCTAATAAGAGCCAATTTACAACAGTTCCCCTAACCTCACACCTATTCCAGTCCTTAAGATGAAAATAATACTTTTTCTTCCATATAATACAAGGTCAAATTGTGTTTTTTAACAATAGATGGAGTTTAAATGTCAGGCCACAGCAGTTTCTTGGCTGTATGCCTACAAATGGGGCTTCCTTGTCCATGGGAACTGGAGGTGTTACCAGCTTCTAGAGTTTAAAATCAGAGAAGTGGTCAAAATTCACCTTACACCAAACACATTTTGTGCAGTATCCATCAAAATTAGTTGGTTTCTGGAGAAAGACTAAAATTTATTTTGGTGTCTCAGTTGAACTGGACAATACAACCTACAAGCAACAACTTCTTTTAAGAACTTGTTCAGCTAGGCAGCAGTTGGGCCAGCTTGTTTTAACAGGGATGTTTACTATTTCAAATAAACTCCAGGGTAGCAGTATTTCTTCCAAAATCTGACTGCCTCTGTAGTTAGTTGAATAGAATTTCTGTAATTGTTTACGGTAGCTCTGTTTGGTGGCCAATGGTAATAAAATAAACAGAACAAAACCTCCTAATTGAATGAAAAATTACTTCTCTGCTGTTACTTTAACTATTACAATTACAATAAATCCATTTTCCACAGTTATTTTAGTTCTGCAGTCATATAAATATTAGGGACCTATTTATTTTAACATCTGCTTCTTAAAGACTGCAGTTCATGAGCACAATCTGTAACATAATTACATCTTTACTCTGAAGGAAAGGAAAGCCTTTTACATTGTTATAGAGATTTTCTTAGGGTATAGTTTTAGCTGAAACCATCTCATCTATAAATAAATTTTAATTTTATAGTTTCAGTTATATTGCTGTCCTCAATTTAATCTGTTCTTAAAATAATTGCTGTCAGAAAATGTAAATAGGTATGTCTGTCTCTCTCTCGATATATGTACAACACTGTGGAGAAACAGATAACTTTTGCAAATGAAGGAATCTTGTAATCTCTTTATAGCAAATCCCTTTATGATTTTCAAGTAAATTAATACTTAAACCAAATGGCAACTCAGCCAAGCACACAAAAAATGTTTGGTGGTGTCATCCAGTCTCCATTCCCTACAGGGTCAGTGCAATATTTGCCAAAACCTAGTTCAGAGATAAGGGTATCATATAGAACAGTGTCAGATACCTTGCACAAGCCGAGGAAGATGGTATCTGTTGCTCTTCCTTTATCCACGAATGATTTATGGCTCCATCATAGAAGGCCACCAAATCTGTCAGGAGTGATTTGCCCTCAGTAAAGCCATGTTGGCTGTCACCAATCATGTTTTTCATGTGGCTTAGCACAGTTTCCAGGAGGATCCTGCTCCATGATCTTGCAGGCACTGAGGTGGATGGGACTGATTGGCCTGGCCTGTCATTGCACAGGTCTTCCTTTTTTTCCTTTTTAAAAGTAGGGCATATGCTCCCATCTTTCCAGTCACTGGAAACTTTACCAGTCTGCCATAACTTCTCAAATAAAGTGAGTAACGGCTTAGCCACTTGCTCTGCCAGTTCTCTCATCAGGTCCCAAGGTCTTGTGCACCTTCAGGTTCCTTAGATGGTCTTGGACCTGATGTTCTACTACAGTGGGTGGTTCTATATTCTCCCAGTCCCTGCCTTTGCCTTCTTCATTTCAGACAGTGTGACTGGAGCACTTGCTGGTTAAGGCTGAGGCAAAAATGTAATTGAGTACCTCAGCCTTCTCCATGTCCCAGGGAACCAGGTCTCCTTTTCCTTCTGGAGAGACTGAATGTTTTCCCTGGTCTTCTTTTTATCACCAACATATCTGTAGAAGCTTTTTTTCTTGTCTTTGATGTGTTTGGCCATATTTAAGCCCATCAAGGCTTTAGATTTCCTGACCTGATCCCTGCCTGCTTGAACAATCCCTTTGTATTCCTCACTGGAGAATTGCTTTCATCACTTGTCCTTGCTTTCACACTCCATAGGCTTTCTTTTCATGTTTGAGCTTGTCCAGGAGATCCCTGTTCATGCACACAGGCCTCCTGGCGTATTTGCCTGGCTTCCTCTTTGTTGGGATAATCACTCCTGAGCCTGGAGGAGGTGATCCTTGAATATCAACCAGCTTTCTTGGGCCCCTCTTCCCTCCAGGTCTTTATCCCATGATTTTCTACAAAGCAGATCCCTGAGGAGGCCAGAGTCTGCTCTCCTGAAGTCCAGGTAGTGAGCTTTCTGTGCACCTTCCTTGCTGCCCTAAGGATCTCAAACTCCATTTCATGGTCTTTGCAGTCGAGCTGCCCTTGAGCTTCACATTCCCCATCAGCCCCTCCTCATTGGGAGAAAAATGTCTGGCATAGCACCTCCTCTCCTTGGCTCTTCTATCACTTGGAGAAGGAAGTTATCATCATGGCACTCCAGGAAGCTCCTGGATTGCTTATGCCCTGCTGCTGTCCCTCCAAAAGGTTTTGGGGTTTTTGGAGTCCGCCATGAGGAATAGGGCTTGTGAACATGAGTTAACTTCTATCTGTCCGTAGAGAGCATCAGCAGCAGTTTTGGGGCATGGAGAGGTTAAGAACAAATTCAGAGAGGAATTTCCATTTTGAGAGCACAGGAGACCCCTCTTCATCCCATTCTGTGTATTAGCACCTTTGGGCTGATGCCCACCTTCTGCTGAGAAGTTTGTCTCCCACCAGGATTTAAACTGAGAATCGAGAGGCTCTCTGACACTCTGCTAACCTGTTTTATGATCCAGAAGAGAAATCCAGATTCATTAGGTCAGAAAGGGAGTGGGAGATGGAATAGGCCTGCACAGTGAAAGTATTTAGGGCACTACTCTATCTGAATTGTTTACAGAGCATGAAACCCTGGATATCCTTGTTGAGAAGTAGCATTTTGAAAGGAGGGGTTTCAAAAATCCTTATAGGCCTTTCTTTTCAAGGAATCAGAAAACAAAGTGACTATCCTCAGTTAAAATCTTTTAGTAATAAAAGAATAAAATAGAATTAAAAAATAGAATAATTTATTGAGGGCAGCTACACAAATTGACTTCCACAGAGACATGAGAGCTTTTGTCCTTTAGCTCATGTTCCTTATCTGCTTGCACGTCATTGAAACACAGCTGTCATTATTCTGGTATGATCCCTCTACAAGTTGTGCTTTTATTCAGGAAAAAGATTACATGTGAGTTGTGCTTTGAACTGGGGCAGAATTATCCTGGGATGATCATGTAAATAAGCATACCATACAGGCAGAACTTCTTGAAACGCATCAAAATTAGTGTTCAGGTTTCAAGCAGTAACAAGGTCCTTCAAGCACCTCATAGCCACTCCAGCAGATTTTGTTGCAGCCAGACTGTGCCAATGTAGCTCAAGGACATTTACGGCACTCTGCAACCTGAGCCCCTCCCAATGGCCTGAAACACATTCAAAAACTAATTCACATCACCTGAATCCAGCTTTTTAAAATAATGAGTATAAGAAATTTTAAGACTGGGAAAGAAAGGAATATCTGAAATAGAACTTTTCTTTTTACCTCTTTTGACTGATGTGTGCATGTGGGAAGGAGTGACAAACTGAAGCCACGGTGAGACTGAATAGGGAAAGGAAATTATTCTTTTGGGAGATAAGAGTGAAAACAACCATGGCTCTGTAGTAAAAATAACTTGCAAAGCCTATTTGTTTTGGGGGGAGAGGTTTGAGAATTTTTGAAATCCCAGATTGTTAACCATTACAGAGGTTTTCTTTTTATTAATTTTTACTTGTCTCACAGTACACTTTACTTGCTTTGTAAACACGGAGTAAGTACTCATAGGGAAAACCAAAGCATACCTAAATTTCTGGCACCAGGAGGTAAAACGGTGGTGCCTCTTTTCATCTGTGTATCTTTAAGAGGATGTCTTGTTCAGTCTTTTCAGTCCAACTGCATGAAGGCCAGAAACATCAACTAGCTTGCAAGTTTTTTATTCTAGCTCCAAAATTCTCTGGGAATCAGAGATGTTCTCATGGATTTAAGGAGTAATTTGTGTGTGAGGGAACCCTGGAGATCTCCTTGCGTTCCTGCCAACAGAAGCAGGTTTTTCCCATGCCCATCTTCATCCCAATACATTTGGATTCTCTACCAGGACAGAATCCCATGATCCACCCCCTGGAGACTTGCTCCTAGGTTGGGCCATGTGGGACCTCATTGCAGCATCCCCTTTTGCAAGCTGTGCTCCTGATGGTGTGTGCCTGCCAGGGCAGCCCGTTCTCCTCATGCCTCCCCTCACCTCTGCAGCAGCTGCTAGCATTTGTTTATAGTTTACTCTCATTATGGTGCTTAACCTTGCCACAAGTGAAATATTAAACAATTGACCAGAGCCATCATTATCATCCTGCAACAAAAAAGTCTGAAATTTTAAATAGACTTTCTAAAGAGAGACACTGAAAAATAAACTCTAACTCTCCAGCGTAAAACACACTCTCTAGAAGAGATATCTTCCTGTTACTTCAAGCAGAAATGTCTGGTGGACTGGATGCTTAGAAAATATATGTAGAAAAGACTTATGTGCTTGGCTTAACTGAACATCTTACTGCTCATTGTGCTTCATCTCAATGTCATCTCAAGTTTTTACTGAATGTTGGAAACACTTACCTTGTATTGGGCCGTACCCGTGATCCCTGTCAGTGAAACTAGTGTGTACAGGCCAGTGCTCTGCAGCTGATGAATGATCTGAACGAGAGAGATACAAACTTTTTGTCTACTCTTACAGAGTCTTGACAGTGTCTCTTGCTGTGGTAGGTTTCCTTGAAGCTAAAAGAGCTCAGGTTTTAGTTCATTTTCTTCATCTTTGACTGGAAACAACTGTCTACTTGATTTACAAAGGTAAATAAATGGGACCTGAACAATTTTAAAGCAATGTACTCGGAATATTTACACTAATGCTAATATTTATACTACTCCTAATGAAGGGGAAGCTTACTCTGAGCACATAAACTGGTGCTTTTTGTCCCCAAAAATCATTCCTAATAGGGCCTCTATATGTACAGCTGCAGTTCCTGTTCATGTGAGGTTTTTAAACAGACAAAGCAAGAGACCTTCATGAAGAAGCTATCTATAGCTGTCATCATACCCATCCCTCAGGTCATATGCCACAGACATGCCTTCTCCATGCATCTGCAGCTCTGGTTGCATGTGGCTCACACTGAAGCCCCTTGCCTTGTCATGGGGGCACCAAGCTGAGATGCAGCCCTTCTCCAAGTGAGCACAAATCATTCCAGCTATCTCAGTCTTCCCTCACCCGTTTCTGTAGTCATGTTGCACTGTTCTACATGTTCCTGTCTGCTCTGTTGCTGTGCTGAACGTGTGTTTTGAGAAAAAGCAGTGGCTGTGTAAATACGCAGAGGAGCTAAAGGGCACTCAAATGTACCTGCTACAGTAAGCAAACAAGGGGGAAAGATAATCTCTGCGAAGTCTTTTGTCTGCCGTGGTTCCAGGTGGGGCCTTATAATAGTGTCCACTATTTATTTTTATTTACTTGTTTACTTGCTTCTTTTATTATTTATTTTCTCATCTCCCCACATGTACCCCCCTTACACTCACAGCCTGGTGGCTACTAACTAGTGTTGTACCAAAATTCTGTTACTCCAGGAGCTGTAGGGAAACAGGAGACATGCTTTTTGGGGACAGGCAGAGCACTAGTCCCTTTGGTGAGCAGACTGCTTTGGCGATCCTGGCCTCAGTGGTCCACTGCAGTAAGGATTTTATGAAAAAGAAAAACTCAGGCAAATTACCCATGCCTGTGGTGCTGAGAAGAAACTTAGGAAGAGGTTATGCCATCAGTCTCCAGTGCCTGGTCACAAAAGCTTGTCCATTGCAGTGGACAGGTCTAAACACAATGGAAAAAATTAAGTTAATGTGTTTTAATATTCTGTGTGATGAATACACATTAACCAACTGTTGGACAATCTTCGCAACTCTTAGATTAAATGTAATCCTTAAAAAAATTTTTAAGACATCTCTTCCTTAAGATATTTCTAAGAAATGTTTTGTTCATTTCCTGAACAAAGAATAACAACAACAAACTGGCAAGTCCAAAGGATGATGTTTAGTCTTCTTTATAAACATGCTGTTTGCTCTTGATCTGGCTAAGCTTCACTAGCTAGGATATTTTTTTGTTGTTGTTTAATCATACATATGGAAGCTATGACAATGTGATTCAAGTAGAGACTACAATCAAGCTGCAAGTTTTTCAGCTTGGCTTAATTCCCTAATCTGGGCAATGCTTGAATCATACCATCTATCATGCACACATGCTCCTTGGGCTAGAACAAGTGTCTTAGATAACTGGAAAGGCAACAAGAAGTTTTGCTGCTATATAAAACCAGATCATACCAGCAAGCTGGAAATGGCTGCTTGTCCTGCTCCAGGGACAGTCATACCATACAAGGCCACAACCATCTTGCAGCAGGGAGTGTAGAATCTCTTGTGTTTACTGAGGACCACACCTCTCCTTTATTCTGCAAGTAGATTCTCTCACACTGAAAACCCATACAGGAAAACTCTGCAGCAGTCTGAGCAGAGTCAGACTCTTTCATTTGCCTAGTGGAAAATTAAATACTACAGCATCACTTAGGAATACATTCCAAGCAGCTGCTAATTTCCAGATGGACTTACCTGTCATACAGCTTATGTCTACAGCCCCTTTCTTCATTTGCATATTTATTCACAAATGGTTAAGGGCATCTAACATTAACATGCCTGCTCACACTACAGGCATGTGAATAACCTTTTTTTTTTTTTTAAAGGCAAGGGAAGGCCTGCTGGCAAAGGAACAAGTCTTTCTATAATCTCAGTACCTCATGTCCCAGTAACCTCTTTGCTAAGGCTGGCAACAGTGCTGTGCATCAGCAGGCCAGACCCAGACATGCTGGGTAGCCTGTACTAGCTGGGTTAGAGCCAGAGGAACGGCTGGGGAAGCTGCACAAGAACACGACAGCAAGAAATGCAGTGTTTGGAGAGGCTACGGAGAGAGAGTAGGCAGGACAAAGGAGGAATCCCAGAAGAGCTTTGACAGTGGTTGTTCTTGCACTTGTGTCCCTTACAAGCTCAGTAATATCAGCCCATGCAGATGCTTGGGAGCACACACAAGCAGAACAGGCTTTGCTGCTCTGTGAGGCTTTCCCTCTTGCAGCTGAACCACTGGGTGATGGGGGGGCCCCAGGTAGCTTGCAAACAGCAAAGTCAGACTCCTTGCTGCCTCCAGAGCTCCAGATCTGCCTGAAAACCTCACCCTTTTTGCATGGAGGTAACTTTCTGAAATGCAGAGACCAAATCTGAAATGCAGCTGGTTATGCTAGCATCCTAATGGGAGTGTTTGGGGGTAATATCTGACTCACAGTGACAGGCAAAAGAAGATGTTCATTGCATTCTTTTAGTAGGCCATGGGCTGGTTATATGTATATTTGAGAACTTGGGAAACCAACCTTTTGCATTCATGTTTTTCCATGGCACAGATACTAAACAGATAGAGGGAGAAAATAATTTCATATTAATAAATAACTCCAGCTCTAAAATGTTAATGTCTCATGGTCTTCAGGCCTCAAAATGCAAAGACTTTTGGCAAAACTTCAATTTGGCAAAGACTTAAAGATTTCAGTAAAAGTGCCTTTGATGTAGCCCTGCTGATTTCAGTGGAATTACACCAGGAATCATTAGCGGCTGTTTTCTAGGGCACAGAAGACCATAATTACCCAGAATAATCCACATCCAGAAGTGTTTCACAAGAGCAGGCACATTTTACTGGAGGAGGCTCTCTTGGGTCAACTTTTGACCTTTGTTTCTTCTCAGGATTATCATCTTCCTTGAACTTAGGAGACAGAAGAGTGCTCCACTTCAGCAAGCACTGCTTTCAAGGAGAGATAGTACTGATTGTCCCCTAACTGTTTGCAAGCACAAAAAACACACAAAGCTTGTTTAAGGAACTACCTCAAAAGGTAGCAGCACAGCAAGGACTGGGGCTTTTCTCTTGTCCTGAAAAGTCATGTCAAGTCTGGCAGATGTGTCTGGGCCTCAGGTTAAGACACTGTTACAATACATGTGGGACTGGAAATGTGTTATTCTTATGAACAAAGTTTATGGAAGTTGATTCAAAATTAGCAAGGCTGATGGCTAGAACTAATCAGCTTCCACAAAGCAGGGATTGCAGAGGTGGCATGGAATAGGCATAATGATTTATGAAAAGGATGCTAAAAAGTTTTACTTGCTGTAATAAAATGTCCTCCAATACGTAAACTTTCGATGCAACATTAAAGCAGAATGCAGCACTAAAAGTAAAGGTTTTCTTTGGATATACAGCATTAATTCTACTGTGTGCATTTGAGAAGCTATGCATTATTTCCTTGCTAGCACTAAATGTAATAACTTAAAGCCCTCAGGCTTCACTGTCCTGAAGCATGACACTGGAATAAATAGCACAGAAGATTGCTGTGCACCACTTTTATGGCCATCACTGTGTCTGCTGCATTCAGACATTTGGCACAATTTCTTTCTGTCCTGTCCAACATTTGTTCACTTATTTCTGTCCTCACTATGGTCTGTTCACTTAATTGTGACCTGGTTTTTTCCTTTTTTGCATGGTGCAAAAGTCACTCTGTTTTCCTATCCTTGAATTAACGAAACCAAGTAAAGCTGCCAGTTATTTTTACAATCTCAGTTTTCAATTCTGTGCAGACAAACCAAATCAACTGAGAGTAGTGGCAACCTAGAGGATCACAGGTCTGGTGCCCTTTCCACTTCAGTAACAGAGAGCATTTTTAATGACATGATCTATTTTCTGTTGAAAGGTTTAGCCCTGAAGAAATTGTTTTCTTGCAGTAAATGAAAGAATACTTATACCAAACAGTACATAGCATAGCTGCTGCTCCATCAATGAAGTGGGTCCTTCTGAAAGTACAGTATATTCACTGTATTCACAATATTCACATATTCCAGTATGGCAATGAGCTGTACCTCAATGAGCTGTAAAAATACCTATATTTTTACAGTAGTGTATCTGGCCACTCTAAGAACTCTTTATCATTTTGACAACATCTAATCATACAGCACAACTTTGGTGCATAAAGCTCTAAAATGCAGTAGAGAGTTAAAGCTCATAGCAGACAATGAAGGAGAAACAATGCTGAAATACTAGCTTGTGGCCATTTTAATCACAGGCTGTTAAGCAAATGCACAATATCATTGAGCGGGGATAGCTCATACAGGTGGGTATTTCTGGGTTCCATCCTCATGCAAACCTTCTTTTAACACATTTGAGAAACACTTCCTATTCTTCCTGGGATAAGATTTTGCAAGATTTTTTTAAGAAACATATCTGAAATTTCATAGCTATGGAGGACAGATGGCAGCAAACTCTCTTTTGTTTCCAATCTACATCTGGTTCTGGTTTGCATCTGTCTGGGTTGCTTTGATGTGGGCTGCCTCACTAGACTGTCTCATATCCAGGAGCGGTGCCTAAGCACCCAGCACAGCTCTAGCACTCCCTCACTACCCACCCTTAGTCTCATCATGTGTACCAAGGCCTTCCCTACGTGCTTGTGCTGAAAACACCTCCTTGAGAAATGCTGGCTTAAAGCAGGTGAGAAATTCTTCTACCCCTGCCTGCTGCTTCATCCCTACACCAGTTATCTGGCTGGGGAGAAAGTGCTTGCTACGCAGCAAGATGCGGGACCAGCATCCCCTGGTGTATGCCTGCCTGTTGGCCTATCGTATCTGCAGCGAGTGTATAAATACACACAACCTCAGCAGCTTGGCAAATAGACTGTCTGCAGTGTAGGAAATGCATTTATAAATGTTTCCATTTCTCAGTCTTCTTGTCTGAATTCCTCAGTATAGTATTTAACAAATGCCTTAATTTTCATCTTAAAAAGGAGAGCCAGAAACATCAAAGCTTCCGGTTTTCCTGTTTTAGATAAAATATGCTAACATTTCACCCGAGAGGGAGGATTTTTAGTACATCATAGCATTCCTGTCTCTAAATATGTCTTTTAAAATATCCCATTGATGCTTTCCAGTTTCAAATTCATGCTATTAATAGGTTAAAAGAAAAAAAAAAATCTGGAAGAAAGAAACCATGTGATTTTGTAGCTTAAGTGTCTCCTATAAACAAAGACCAAAACAAAGGCTGTACAAAATACCTTACTTTTAGTGTACAGCAGTTGTGCTAAAGGGACTGACTTCTCCCTATGTGAGCATCAGCATGAAGACTCTGTAAAAGCACATTAAAAAAGCCTGGGTTTTATCTGTCCTTCTGGAGTAGGAGAGGAGTGACTGTTAACTTAATGTCTTCAGTGCCAGTGCTGTCCAAGCAGCACTTTGTCAAAGGCTTTATCTATTTATTTTTGCTGGAGCCATATTTAAAACAGGTTTAGAGCAGAGAAGGCTGTCTTCATCTTTAGAGTTTGGTCTTTAGAAACTTTGGGGTTTTTTCCAACTGAGTGTCACTCAGGATTTCAGATTCAAGACCACAGCTGAATATGATACACGCAGCAACATAGTTCCTCATGCATCTGGTCCACATTTGAAAGAAAAGGCAGCAATTTGCTAAAGAACAATCAGCCTTCACTAGGCTCTGCACTGGATTTAGCCTAGCAGGTACCCACTGAGCTGTGCTATGGAGACTTTAAAAGCCAAAGCGCAGATTGTGAAATGCTTAGCCCCACAAGACCTGTAAATCCTGTCTCACTTTGTTTCTTCATACAAGTGATGACTTAAGAGTCCTCTTCTGAGGGGACATTTCTATAGCACAGTGAGTCTGAATGAGGTCATGAAAATTCTGGCCAGTAATCAGCTCATTTGAACGCAAAAATTTCACTACCGGCACATTAAATGTGGCAGGAAGCACTAGCAGATGGTAGTGCCAGGACGAGGAGTAGCAAACTGCAGAAACTGTGGCTGGAGATAGCCTCTTGTAATGTTTTGGAAACTAACACATTGGAGGCCATGAGCAAAGCTGAATTCAGCCAGGTAAAGTATGTCACCAGCATCAGTGGGTCTGACTGTTGAACTGGACTCATGGGACAAGAGCATGAGACCTTTTCTGTTGTGCACAAGTCCTAATTCACATAGAAATCACTTTAAATCTGCCTAGACATCCTCTCATGCACAGCACAGTTAAAGCCAGTGAAAGCTTGAGTAATTTATAAAATACAATTTGTGTGTACATTGCTTTATGTCTGCTGCCTTACTAAAATCTAATTGCCTGACATCAAATAGGTGATGGAGTGACAAAAATAGTTTGTGCATAGATACTATGTCTATATATACACACACACACACTCAAAAACTTGCAAGAAAGCCTTGTCTGTCATGTCAAAAATGTTTCTATTTTGGGCGAGGTTTGAAGCTTGCTCTTGGTGGTTAATGTTTTCCCCTTATACATAGTTTGCACAAGTCATGTTCCATTCCAGCGACAAGCATGGCATTGAAAAGATACATACGGCATGTTTAGGCTGCCTCTGAAATCCAGTTTCCTTGAAGTGATGATTTCCTGATTAACTCCTCTTTGCAGAGGAGGAGCTGGTTCCTTGAACTAGCCTTTCCAATCACTTTGCAAATTCAAAACCAAGGCTCCCCTTTACTGATCAATGCAAGGGAAAGTTTGTTTGGTCACCTGGCTGACCTTTTTTTCCACCAGCTCTATTTCCCTCTTGCCAAGGGGCAAAGTCCTGCTTAGGACTTTGGGCTCCTGATTTTCCTCATCCTATCCACTGCATTCCTCTGCCGGATTTGGGCCAGAAAAGGAACATACATGCTGTGTAAAGGCACATATGCAGTGTAAAGCATGTCTTTCAAACAGTGCACCTCCCCTGGTGAACTACCCTGGATAAGCTGCAGTTGTATTAAACGGGGACCAGGTGAGGCTATAGACACATTTTTGGTATAGAAAGCACAACAAAACTCCCAGGAATAATTCTCTTGGGTGAAGGATATTGATGCTTTTTTCAGCAGTGTTTCTGTGTCCTGGGTTGTCCATGATTTCTGGAGGACTTTTGTTCATTTGTTCTAATTTGTGTGTGCCCAAGAGATGATGTGTGTGCTCATGTTTATGTATACATGTGTCTGTCTGTCTGCCTGTAAGTATGTGGAGACACATCTGCTGTATAAATCAAAAAACTACAGCTTTGACTGATTTAATAGCAGACTATTTTTATACTCCATGAAAAACATTACATTTAGAGCACACTGATCTTTTGTTTTTGAAGCTTTGGAAAGTTTATGACTTTAGTCCTTCCAGCACATGCCTTATCATTCACAAGAAATCCACACTTCAGTTCAAAAATGTCAGTTCTTGCAGGACTTGCTAATTAGCTAATTTTAGACTCTTGGTTTTATTAGGAGCTAAAAATAACTTCATATTAAGGCATCGATGGTAAATAAACTCTATACTGTAAAAGTGACACTCCTCAGTGTGGAAGAATTGACATCTGGATAAACAGCTAATCGTTCGGCTGTTATCAACTGTCTGAAGCAGTAAGCAGAAATTCAGTGGGGACAATCTAATATTCAGAAGCAAAGACAGCTTCTTCTCAATCTTCAGATAGTTTTTGTTCAGTCTGTAGCTAAGACATGGGATTTTTTTGCATTACAGTCAAAAGCTCTTCGGGAAAAATGGCTGCTACAGGGAATTCCTGCTGGCACTGCAGAAGAGGAGGAAGCCAGAAGGAAGCAGTCAGAAGAGGATGAGCTGAAGGTGAAAAAGCTGGAAGAAAACATACACAGGTAGGGACAGCTTCCTTTAGCTTTGCCTAAGAACAATCACTCCCGTTACAGCTGGAAACTTTCCTTGCCAAGGTCCCCATTTCTGGCAGCAGCTAATGGCAGCTGCCCAGGCAAGCCTGTAAAAGGCAGTCACACATGCAGCCAAATATGCCCAGCATTTGTCTCCTAGATGTCCATGTTGTGCAAGATAGAGTCATTGTGTTATCTTTGTGTTTAATGGACTTTTACGGTTTTCTTTCATGAGGTAGCTAAAAAGAGGGCCAAGTTCCCCGTTCAGATGCATGTGTATGACTTGATCAACACTCAAGAGATTCTCCATTCCTTTACACCTCCTACAGCCAAAATTAGTTCAAAGAGGGAGAGCACCCATTTGCACTCACTTCACTGGAGCAAATGACTTTTTGAAATGCAGCAGCAGATGCCATCAGCAGATCAAATACCTACTGTTTTCGGAAGCAAGGTTTGGGTGTTAGAATTATTTTCTTTTATCAGTTTCCCGCTGCAGTCTGAGTTGACATTTGTCCTCTTTTTTGTGTTTTCCCTTCTTTTGTTACAAACAAAGGTCTCTAAAGCTCATAAGAACAGTGCTTTTAATCCTCACAGAGCAAATTCCGGAGCTGTTTCTATCATTTAGGCTATGTAAATTTAGAGTTTTCTCAGCTGGCAAAAGCTGGTAAAACTTGGCAACACAACTTTTATAAATATGTCAGCTAAGGCTACAACAGAGAAAAAAGGAACAGGACCAGTAGTCCAGGGGCTGATGTATTAACTTATCATCTGGTGAATTCAATTTGTCTTATGGCAGGTTTCTTGTGAAATTTCTTGGAAAAGTCAATGAGAATGTTTGTTTGAGGATATACACAAGCAGACCTTCCCTAAGCTTGGACAATGCTAAATTACTACTATGAGGAAGATGTAGATCAGCATGAATGTGAGAATTCTGTCCTGCTACTGATCTTTGTCCTGTGATTTCGTGTTAATTGAAACTGAGATTGTATATTGTTCTTTTACATTTGTGGTAACATAAGGCAAAAAAACTTCTTTTAGAAGTTTTCTTTTAGATTTCATATTATTCTAGATTTCATATGCTACCTGATGTTTTACTTCATAAATTAATACTGTATAGGGAAAGAATACATGGACTGTGCTTCAGAAATATGTACTGTCATACATATTTCATCTAGTGCTGAATGCTGCAAGGTGCTAAGAGCTCTGACCCCATCCAGCAGAGTGTCTAATTTCAGCTATACGAGTACCACCACTGAAGGCAGTGAAACCTCTTCACTTAATTAGTTCAAAGTGTAGGATGAAGGATTGTGCAAAACCTTTCCCCTGTAGTTTGCTTTTTAACTTCCTTACTGCAGCCATCAAATCAAGTATTTGAATATTTGAAAGTAGCGGAGCTCTCTTCTTCTGTGACCACCTATCTGTCAAATGACAGGTCAGCTGCTTTCTCCAGAGTTGAAGACATTTGTGTGGCAGCCTTGCTAGCACACTAAACTTCCCTGTTGTCTTTCTAAGGGAATTCCAAAGATAGTAATAAAGTATTTTAATTTAAGTGAGAAAATATTATGTCTGAACTGTAGATATTAGACAGCAGAGGTTGAGGTCATTAGTCTAATTACAGTTTACATCCATGACACATCCAGAGCCCATCAAAATAGGCTGAGAAGGTAAAGGGCTGTAGAAGGGAGAAGAAAAAGAGAGTCAATGTCAAGCCCATTATCCTGAGGAGTGAAGTAGAACGAACTCATCCTGCAAGTATTTTTCTTGCTGCCTGTGCACTACATTTTCCCACTGCATTCCCAGGAAAGAAACAAAGGGGAAGTATTACAGGGACATCATTCATCTGTTCATGTTTGGAGGGGATCAATGGCCCTTTGGAAGTCCATTATGCCCTATCCAGGGGAACTCTGCAAAAAAGCCTGAACCCTCTCAACAAGGGTGGCAGAGGACAGACTAATCTGGTTCACCTGGAGGACAGAAAATTACTTCAAGACAAGCCCTAAGGCTGATTCCACAGGACTATAAACACACTATCCACTGTGCCATGGATCTTGCATATTCATTATTGTCACACTGCATCATATGTGCAAGCAAAGAGCAGCTGCAGTATCAATGTATCTGTGAAAAAGTCTTGTGACACACATACTGGAAAATATATATAAAAATACATAATATATTTAAAAATATATATCTTTTGTGTTTCCTCTTAGATCAGGGTGAAGCTTATTTGTGAGGGGCAATATGCAGTGCCTGTTGGCAGCCAGTACCCATGACCCTGCTTTAACAAGGGGCAATGTGCAGTCATCCCATTCCTCTTGAAGCAGAGCATCCCATCATCGTGACAGAGAGCAGCATTTCTTCCACACACACTGAAGCACTCAAAAAGGTTCTTTTCTCATGCCTCTGCTTCTACTACTTGAATAGCTGTGGTGAAAGAGAAGCATCCTTCCTTATTTGCAGGCCAGCTGTAAAGAGTAGGTCTGACAAACTGTGGAACTCAGAACAGAAAACTGAGAGTGTTTGAGGCCAGACAGACATTCCTAAGTGAGGATGTGGCCTCATGTAGGTGGGCTCATGTATCTGGTGGGCTTGTGAGGATGTGTGCACTCCAGAAAAGACCAATACCTCTTGGAGAAACAGTAGGGTTAGCACTGAGTTTGTAGATGGTCTTTAAGACCTTTCACATCACACAAATGCTTTGGTTGGGTATTGATCACGCTGGTTCAATTTTAAGTGACTTTCTCACTAAAATCATAAATTTTGCAAGATGCAAACATGCTTCTAATGTTTATTCTTAAGCTAGTGTAACCAGTTCTCCTTTGTGTGGGAAGTGTTTAATTTCAACTGAGGCAGTGAAAATGCATAAGTGTACAGACTGCTTCTTATTTATTAGACTTCTACATTATTTTGTCATGACACAGGAAATCATATACTTCAGTTTGTAGCTTGCAAGGATATGTGCATATGACTCAACTTAGGCATGAGTAGGTGAAATGATTTAATGAGCTTCCTCATCTGCAAAAGCATTCTGAAGAAGAATGCCTACATTACTCAGCATTTTTGTGCACTTAATGTCAAGCAGTGGAAAAACTATCAGCATCAAAAAAGAGGAATAAAGCAGAACAAATAATGCAATGTAAATAATGTAATGCTATTATTATTATGCTGATAGTTAACATCAGGAGGACATAGAAGTACATGATGTACATATAAGTTAAAAAACAGGGAGTGCAAGGTGAGGACAAGATGCAGGCATATGAATGGTGTAACTGTGGATTACAGAATGGTGATTTGACATTCGGGATTAGTTTAACATGTTTAGAACCCTTGTAACCAAGAATGCAAAGTGAAAATCAAGGAGTCAAAAAAGCGGAATAAATTTTGGTCCTGGATTTCCAGCACTCCTGCTTGCCTGACTTCAATCTTCAGAATAAGACAAGATGCCCCATGTAAAAATACGGTGTCTCTTGCATTTCTTTAAAAAAAAGTGGTTGGTCCTATGGACTTAACAAGAAGACTGAACCCCTTATTCGACAGTTGTTGAGTCCTAAGAAGACTGGATGTCTGCCAGTAGTGGGATGACATTGTTATATGTTTGAAACCTGGCAGGATGATTGACAGCATCATTGTATCAATGTCAGAGTGAAGGCAGACATGGGTATCTCTTGACACAAACTGCTCTTAGGCACAAACTTTAAAGCTATTTAGATTTTTATGCCCCTGTAAAGATCGTGGGTCAGTGTTAGAGGAAAGCAGACATTTCTGAGTTTCTTTCCCATTGTTACACAGTGCAAAAGTGGTCTGTTTTTTGCAGCTACTTTAGATTTGGAGTAAATGATAGAAAAGGAGTGAAAAATGAATGGAAAGCATCTCCCTTCCCTTAAATTTATTCTCCAAATCCCAAACCTGAAACATATCATTTGGGATAGCATTGATAGAGATTCCCAGTCAGCTTTAACAGACATATCTGTGATAGTGTGTTGTAGGTAAAACAAATGCTGCAATATGTTGCATGCCTCCCCTGGTTTGTTTTACTTACTGCATGATAGTCTGGGTTTTTTGCAGCAGTGAATGGAAAGCTGGCATTTGACATCTGGGTTTTAACAGGTAGTACTCACAGAACAGAGCAGCCCACCCAAAGCCTGCTATTCCTTCACAGCATTTCAAATGCTCCAAAAATTATTTCGTTATATTAAATTAAATTATAGTTCATGATGGTGGCCTGTGTTTACTCCAAAAGGTGAAGGGCTTCTGTTGCTCTGAAGCTTTTGGGTAGCATGGAAACAAGAAATACTCCGTATCTCTCTACTTGATGATGAACACTTGCATGAAGTACCGGGACTGGACTTGTTGTGGTTCCTGCAGTAAAGAAACCCAGTGAAATAAATGTTCAACACAGTGGCATATCCCTCCAGTAATCAACAGGGCATCTGTTCACCTTGGATGAGGAGGTGCCCAACAACTCCGAGGAGTGAGAAATTATTATTCTAGCCATTTTGGATGTGTGGGCCAGGCAGACAGCTTAAACCGGTGGATTCTGGATCCCCAAAATGCAGACACAAGAACCATTTGTGGCACTTTGGCACTGTGACAGTTCTTGGGGGTGAAGCAGTGCAGGACAGAGGCCAAGCTGTATGCAGATCCTGTGTTCTTTGCTCAGGACTACTCATCTGTCAGCACATCCAAGGTACTAATGTTTGCAAAAGCCCTTTGGGGTTGTGAAATGCTTCACCTTTCTGCATGCTGGTGGTAAGCCACTGCTGTGTCACCTCTAGGAGAAAGCTTTTCCATTGTGGTCCAGCATGGAGTGAGAGCTCCACTGTTAATGACAAGAGGGTCTGTGCTTCAGCCCATAGGGCATAAGCTCTCTCCTGGGACAAGCATATCCTTGCTGGTTGTTGCTGTCTTGCTGATGTGGGCAGGTAGTAAATGCGTGCAAAAAATTCCCTCCCTCCCAGCAGCCTCCATCTCAGAGTGAAAGATGCTTAATGAGAGGAAGTGCAGGAGAAGAACAACTTCCAAGAAGATCTGCAGATTCCAATTTCGGCAACCCCTCGGAACTGCGATTTCCAGAAGAGCACAAACTTCACCTCTCATTGAGCTCTTTCTGGGGTTTATTTTCATATGTAATATATTTCTTGGGAAAACAGAGACCAAAACAAAGCCAGGCAAAAATCCTCAGCAACAGGAAATCTCAGGTTTTCAAAGGAACCTGCTCTGCAGTGTGATTAGAGAATTTCTCAGAACTTGCATGATGATGCAAGAAAGCAATGAGCTGGGAGTTGCTGGGTTTTTTCATATGGTATAATATATTCAGATGTAACACTTAAAAAAAGAAACAACAAGCCAACACTAAAAATACACAGCTTACTACTTCAGCTCTGGAACTAAACTCAAAGTAGCAGAATGGCATGTCAGTGCCTTAACAGTTGCTTTAATGTTGGTGTTCTGGGTTTAATAGTAGCCATCTCTGGATCTTCCACAACTCCTAGGCATAGCTAGCTTGTAATAACTTAATGATTTCTATGCATCTTACAGAATGGAGAAAAGGAAAGACTCTTCAGCTGGAGCACAGACTCCCTCCACATCACCTATGTCTGCTCTCCTTAAATACATGTACCATATATGGACCTTGGTAAAGACACCCATTTGCCTAATTTGAGAGCCAGATATAAAAGAAGTCCCAAAACCCTGCCTATACATAGCAAGGGATTTTCCACCTCTAGTGCTTCTGACACTTCACCCATGTCAGGCACTATAGATTTAGAGGCATGTTCCTTGGGAACAGAAACAGGTTGTCAAGGTGTTCTGGCTCCAGCTAGGGTAGAGTTAATTTCTTCTCGTGGTGTTTCATCTCCGGCTGGGCTTAAAACCACCACACAAGGATGCATCTTTTTAGGCAAGGTAGCACTTATACAGTGCTATCAGTTTCTCTATGAGTTAACACTAGATCACATGCTGCACCCCCTTGTGAAAGGGGCAATACCTCTAGGTTAGGTTCAGCAAGAAAAATGCAATTTTAATAACTGCAGCCTTTCAATAAAACGGACATTTTGTACAAGGCTGGGTTTCTGTTGCCATACTAGATGAGAGGTAGTAAAATATTATCAAATTAAAAACTCCAGAGTCTCCTTAGCTTAACATTTCAAAATCAAAAAGTCCACATCTCTCAGTGTGATGGTGTTAGCAAGATGGGGAAATCTCTTCGTTATTCATGTATTATCTTATGTATTGAATCACCACAGATGCAAAGCCATCTTAGATCCTCACACTTCTTTTAAGCCTAGTAGAACTGACAGGGGTTTCCTGAAGCAGTAAACTGTGTTATAGCATGAAAAGTGGGAACTGGTGATCTTCATTATGTCCAAATGAAGTATTAATCATGGTTCAAATGGAATAGTTGCCTAGAGTAAAACAAAACTGAGTAGTCTCCACCCCCTTCCTTGTTATGCTTACTTTTGTTGAGGTTGGCTGGTTGGTTTGCTTTCGTGGTGTACCAGCCTTAACACAGGGTAGTGCAGGTGAAACAGTTCCTTACATACAGTTGGTTCATATATCACTTGGTAGATGGAAAAAAATAAAGTTGTGGAAATTCTATTACAGGAAGACAAGTTTGTGTGAAGGTAACCTACACATGCACAATCCTGAAAGACATGACAAACCAGGATTGTATTTAGAAAAAGGCAGAGAGTAAGGCGGCAGCATGAATTTGTTTTATTCTTTACAGGATCATTAGTCTGTCTCCAAATTAAATCAAAGGACTTCTCTCTTCCCTGCCAAACCACTCTTTATGTGCTGGACATAAAGAGGCCAGAACATGCAGTGTACACATGTGTGTACACAAAATTCTGAGGTCAGGACATGCAGTGTACACACACACATGCTCACACACATGTGGTCACAGAGCCAGGGAAGACACAGCTGCAGTTCTGGTCCTCAATGTTCCCTTGTCCCAAAGGGCCAGGTTCATCCTGTTGAGTTCCAAGGGTTTAAATAAGTCACCTACATTGGGTCATCATCTCATTTGGCCCCCCATGCAGACAGTGAGGGAACAGCATCACCTCTGTGGCCTGTGTAAGCCTCTCTCTCTCGTCCAGGTGCCTCAGTTAAGTGCCTCACAGGCACTACAGTGATGCAAATATTCACCAATAACCATTACTTGTGTGTCCGGTGCATCACCTGTTTATGACCCCGTGCTCTGCCCTGTCACTCTTGCAGGCTGTCAGCACAGACACGTACTTCTGCAGAGCTGAGCTAGCGCTGAGTAGGTGGAGGTGGGGCAAGGTGCAGTGTCTGGAGCCACCCAGTGGGCATTGGCAGTCTGAGCCTCGATTTTAAAAAATCTGCAGTCTGAAAAGCATGCCACCTTCCCCGGAGGGCATTTTAACTCCTGCAGTATGTGAATCCCAAGGCAAAAAGTAATGCGAATCCGTGATGATGGTCCACTGAAGGCAAAGTAAGACTGGATGTGCAGTAAGGAATCCTGATTGATGAGAAAGGGACACATGTAATGAATTTCATTGGGAACTTGCAGTTAAAGAAAAAAGAAAAGTCCCAAGGAGTCATGTTCAGGAACAGACAGTAATCTGCTTGCACATGTATCATGGCCTCACTATAAAAAAGCGAACAAGCTGCAACAGAGAAGCTGAGTGCATTAGGAAGAAAAATGTAGACATCCAAGAACACAACACATGATTGACGTGGTCAAAGTAACAACGAGGAACATTCAGAGGACTTGGACCAGCACGTTAAAAAGGTAAAACATGCTCATTGCCATGTACAGGTATGGGTTTGTAGGCTGAAATGGTATATGGCTCTATAGTGTAAGATACTGACAGATCAGGCCCAGCAGCAGATTGCTACAAGTAGTCAAAGTAGGAAACTGACTTGGTATGACATATGTGCACAGGGGCAGCAAAACCCGTGGGGGAGAGATAGGGACTCATAAGTGGAGACTTCATACAACAAATGCACATGGATTAAAACCATTTCAAAATTTGCATGGTGTCGGCTGTGACCTGTTGTGGCCACAGGGGAAAAAGGACTTATAGAGACGTCAGGAGTACTGCCAAGCAACAGAGGAGGGGGGGAAGGGAGGAAAGAAGGAAAACTCAGAAATTTTACAAAACCAGCAACATAAATTTAGTTTAAGGTCAGATAAAGCAGAGCTTTACCAAGGATTTCCATGCAATCAATACCCAGAGCTGCAATTAGGACTCCAGAACAAAGCATGTTGTGTGTTGCAAAGTTTGGTCTGAGAGGTCAAGCAACTGGAGTATTGGATTATGACTTTAGAGTGTCAGTAATGGCTTAGAAAGAATATTTGGAGTGAAAGGTAGATTCCAGTTTACAAAGCATTGGAATCAGACTTGGACAGTATTCATGCTTCTTTTCAGAATTCCTTCAGCCAGCGAAGACTGTGTGATATGCAAGGAGTCATAGCTATGAGACAGTGGAGGAGAGGTATATACTGAAATTGGTCCACCTGGATACTACCCATGTTAAATAATCTGTGGACAAAGGTCTGATATGCTCTAGGTTCCAGCAACATGGGTCTTCTGGGTCTTGAACAAGCATCTGTTCTCCCTTCTCTGTAGCTGTCAGTCTGCATCAGATCAAATTCACCTAAATACGGGACCAGAGTCCTAAGAAGGCAAGTAAATTCAAAAACAAAATACCTGCCAGGGAAAAGATGCTCTAAAAGAGATGAAGATGATTCTGAATAACTGGATAACTGGTAAAACTTCAAAAAGCTGTGAAAACATTGTTTAGATTGTAAGTGGTCTGGAAGACCTGGCAGAGCAATACCATCTTCATACTGTCCCATTCCCAGGAAAACACATTTAGTCCTCCATGTAAAAGTTCATTAAATTACTCCAATTCTGTACTAGAACACTTTTAATTAATGCAGCTACACAAGCAAAGCTTTCCTTTGTGGATTGCTGTTTTTACCAGCAAAAAGTATGGACACTTAAATGGAGTGAGTTCTACAGGCAGAGGTTATGGTAGCCATGTACTTACCTCTCTACTAGAAAACATACTGAAATAAAATGTTTTTAATAATAACCTGCCCTCTGGGCAAAATGAGCACATCAGTGGGAAAGTTTGCAGTCAGTGCTAGTGGAGAAAGTCACGGGGACCAAGTCTTTGCATCCTGCATTCGTCTAGACAATGTAGGTGGTACAGAGTGTGTCTCTGGGAATTGCCTCAAGGAAAGAAATCAGCCATAAGAGTATGAAGTGCAGAATTACCCCTGGGTTAAACTCTTGCCTCTACCAAAGACTTCTTGCATTATTTGAAGCAAGGTACTTCAGCAGTTCTTCCACATCTTGTACTCTGGTGTTCATTTGTGCAATTATCTTTCCCACACATTTAGCATGATGTGAACTGAGCTCTATGGTATAGGAATTTCTTCTCACTCTATGAAGAGAACTTCTCTGGTGCCCCTTAGAACACTGAGAGAGTTTTTGCTCTTCAGAATTCTTCAAGTTTCTCTCTTATTTTGCAGTGGCAGCTGAGATCTGGTGCTTCTGAAGGCATGTCTCGAGGTGCCTCAGGCCTATGGTGTGACACACCTGCATAGTTAAATGGGTAGCTATTGTTGATAATTCCTAAACGAGTTCTATTTTTTAATTCAGCTTGCAAAATTCTGTTACCAAACAACTGATTAATCTCTTTAATGTGATGGTGTTTTTCTTATCTTTGCCTATTAGCCACTGGGCTTGTTTTAGTTCTTCTTTTTCTCCTTCTGTCTCTCTCTCTATACAATGAGTCAGGAATCCAGGATTCCTACTGGATCTCCAGACGGGTTGCATCACCCCACCAGGTGCTGTGCACAGTAGTATTATACTTTTTGCTGCAATGACTTTATGTGTGTTTCATCAAGGCAAGCACTGACTAGAAAGGGAAGTGGGGACCAGAAGTATGGACTAGAGCCCAGGCTGCAAAGCTTGAGTGATGTTTTGTGTAGATAAGCCAAGTCTATAAGCAGCTGGTGGACTCAAATTGTAACACAGATCTTTAACACCAGAAGAAACTCTTGTTGTCTGCAAACAGATACCAGAGAGAGAAAGCAATTCCAGTTAAGACCCTGATGTATTTGATTGTAGCTCAGGGAAAGTGTCATAAATGTTGGAGTTATTGCTAGGTTGTTTAAAGGACTTTTTGTTTTTAGGAAACCCACTTGGGAAACATGAACTTGCCTGCAGAATCTTAACTGCACAAAGTGTGAATAGACAGATATTCCCAGTAAACATGGATTACTGGTAACGCGTAGGCATATGGTAGGGGAACATGTAACACTCAAGTCAGATAAGTGACCAGAGAAAAGAACTTGCAATTAAGTCTTGGAGCCATAGCCTTATACTAGAAGTTTTCCATTCGGTTTTAATTTTGTGCATTTTTAAAAACATACTTAGAAAATTGCAAATACTGTTTCCTCATATGAGTCCATCTTTAGCCTCATTTCTTCTCTTTAATGTCAGGGCACTTATTAATCAGGACAGTGAATTTCACATAAGTGATCCTCCCAAGAATCCACATTGCAATCAGGAAATGGGCTGGCAGTCTGGTTTGCAGTAAGTTGTTTTTCTGTGGGTCCATTAGATAAAGGAACAGCCTTAGTAACCCAGGTAAGGTTTGCTGAGACTTTCAGTTGAAGATGAAGCTCTTACTTCCAACAGAATAGAAGGGGAATATGAAATACTACTGAGTTACAGCAAAAGGCTACGGGTTTTCTGACTTGTCTGATGACCTCCGAGCTTTGTGACTTGGCACACCTGGAATAAGCCCAGAAAGGCAGAAGATTCCTAAATTTAGAAATGTATTCCAGGTATTAGCTGCTGCAGAGCAGCAATGTGTCACCAGTAGAGCAGGGCATGTAAGTCTCATCTTGCTTTCAGCACCAGCTGGGGAAACCAGAGTAGTCAGTTCACCCTCTAAACGCTGTTCCAGAGGGTTTGCATGGGGCTAGCCATTGATTTGGTCCTGCAAGGACAAACCAGCTCACTGTCAGAAGTTATGCTCAGCAATAAGACATTACTTCTGATGTGGGGAAGTGGTTCATATTTGTTACCCTGGCAGTCCAGTTTTGATGCCGTAGGATTTTCAGCTGAGAAAATAAATAAAAGCCAAAATAACATCATTCTGACTTTAGGAAATGTTGCAGCAGGAGAAAACAGTGAAGATACCACAGGATTTATATGTGTACCGTGATTATGCCCCGAAACATGCAAGGGAAATGCCTCATGCCTTTGAGCCCTTACCTCATTGGAATCGCCTTATGGGGAGAGCTGTGGAGAACTGCAGGGTGTCGCCATGCCAAGAACATGGTGATCCTCAGCTCTGTTTCCTTCTTGTGGAATAACTGTACTTTCACTTAGGCACAATCTAAAATCTTCTGCCTTCCAAAGGCTGGAAGTAACCATCACATCAGATGTAACTTGTTATGTCACACATTTGGTTGTTGAAAGCCCAGTTTTAAGGCTACGGGCAATGTTTTGTAGTCTTCCAGGCAGGCAGCAGTGGTCAAGCTCCTGCCCCTCTTATCATCCTTTAGGCAAGTAATTTCAGGAGCAGCCATCCTACTTTCAGAACCCCCATGTAATTCTCTGCTCCTTGCTACTTGAAATCAGCTTTACAAATGCAAATCATCAATCATGTTGAAGCTATGTCACAGAAAAGTCATCCTGTTTTCCTAGCCCTGTTGAGGCTACCAGGGAGGTTCTTTAATGCGTGTGTAGCATCAAAGGTCAGGTAAAGAGTCCAGCTTGGTCTGGACAGCTGAAAACAGTATAGATTTCCCTGGAAGGATGAATTGAAAACAGGTTCCAGTAATTGAAGTCTGCTTCACACAAACAAGTTTTGAGAATTTGTGTTCTTCTTACCAGCTATTTTTTTTTCTTAATGTTTGTAATACATTGTTTCTACCCAGAGACCTTCAATTGTCAGGGATTGGTATAATCAAAACGATGCCACCTAAGGCAATACAAAACCACACGTGTAAGCACTCTGTGTTACACTGGTCCATTAAATGCTTTTATTTAAAATTTACAGTACATGAACAGACATCACTACCAAATCAGACTGTTGTCCACCATGTAAATTCTTCATCCATGCCTCAACTTTTTCCCGTCTTCAGAATGGGAATGTAATAGCTGACAAAAGTTTTTATACCTGCATACAATTAGCAGCACACATGAGAGAGCCGCATCCTGATGTCCTGGCTTATGGTGTCCAAGGCTACCATGGATCCCGGGACCAAACAGATTTTTTGCTGCAGTATAAGCTACTACACATTACTTTTTGCAAGGCTTCTATTGCACTGCATTTTGTAGGTAGTTGTTTCACTCCTCAGGCATTTCAAAGAAGGAGAATGGAACAGGCACAGTTTCTCCCTCTTGTGTGCAAATGGAGGCCAGGGGAATGCACTGTCCTCCTTCGGCGTGTGACAAATGAAGACATTTAATGAACAGGATGACTCTTACAGGTGGCTCCTTGGTGGAGCTGTGCATTATCCAGCCCTCCACCAAACACCAGCAGCCATCCCTTGGGTACCAGGTTGGCTTTATGTGGCACTGGAGTGCTGTTGGGTTTTCACAGTTAAATCACAAACTTGCTTGCTTCAGTGGAGCTGTTCTTGACTTGCCTCAATTGCAAACAAGATAATACAGCTTTTCTTTTGACTAGCAGATCAACAATGACTGTGAAACATGATGACTCAAGCAAAGTAGGGTGTCTGATATTCCTTCCTTATTTCCAGTGCTTATTTTGCCACCTGAAGTGTCTATAGGGCAAAGCTGTAAAATTACCTATCCTGAAAATGTCTTTTTTCCTGTTAAGAGTGGTGGTATTTAATCATTTCACAGCTTCATTAGGTGGCTTGTCTTACCACTTACTGCATCAGTACAGACTGCATCATACTGGCAGCTTGAATAAGATGAGTAATACATTGATATTTTTCCATCTTAGCGGCCCTCGCTGAGCCACCTCATCTCCCAAAAGAGAAGACATTTGAAAAACCTGATGCAATGACCCAGCATTTCTGAAAGGTGATTCCTTCCTCATTAGTCTTTGCTTTACCTAGTGCTGAGCTGGAAAGGATTCAGTGCAATAAGGGAAAGAAATATTGATAGCTAATGTTTGATTAGGGAAGAGATAAATTGCATTTAGTAATCTCTGACTGAACTGCTTGTTGCTTTGTTAGATTATATAGATATCTGAAAGTACTGTGCATGAACAAAGCTGAAAATGGGTTGCAAGTTGGCTTTCGAACTCAGTTCTCTAAATAGGAATAACCTTCATTCAGAAAACAATCATTATGGAAGCAACATATACTATGGATATCTGAAATTTTTCTTTCAAAAATTAAATATGTGACCTTTTTTTGGCACAGAAATTATATAGAGAGATTCTCAGAAGCTGTAGTAGCCAGTAATACACTGATTTTTGCCCCTAGATATTTGGGACAAATTAACCATAATACAAATCTATGTTGGATTAATCTGATTTTTTTGGTAATGGAAGCTTTTCCTGATTGTAACTCGACCACTAAAATAGAGCATGGAACATCTTGGTTTTACTTAATTGTCTTGTTTTACGATTTTACTGGTGACAAGTTCATGCTGTTCTATGTACTGAGAACAATTTGCAGAGCTGAATATTTCTGAAGGAATGATATTTTTCATCTGAACCACGTGTCTTTTGAGCATGGTCCAATCTTAAGTAATTCTTTGAACGATTTTCTTTCCTTCACAGGAAAGTGTCTTCAAAACAAATAATGGTGTTTTGTGTCTACCATGGGAGGAATGCTAGCTGGGAAATAGCCCAGAGTGTACAAAGCATGTTAATGTGTCTGTTTGCCCCAGGGTTGCTGAATCATGTGTTTGTGAGCCTATTCTGAGAGGGTTTGCATAGTGAAGGTTTTGAAAAATCCATTTTTCTCTGGCTTTTCCTGGAGAACAGGAGTCCAGATTTTGCTGGATGAAAACTTTGATAAAGAACTGGAAAACCTTGGCAGGCAGAGAAGATAGCTTCCCATGGAGAATCAAGGTGAAGTTATAAAACATCGCCTTCAAAATCACCAAAAGTACTCCAGCAGCTCTCATTGCTGTTCTGTTAAAAATTTACTTTTAATAAAGTAGCTCCTCTGCAGGGCTTAGCTGTACTTCTCATGTCATACAGTGTATATTGTTTGTGAGAAATATTAGCCTAAGGACCATGCACCAGTTATTCATTTGGTGATAAAATATTAATTGTCCCTCTTTTTCCCCAGCAGCTAGGAGGGGGAACCAACAGAGAGGCATTCCCTTTTTTTGCTGCAGTTAGGTGGACTTTGATAATAGGATGAATTGTAAGGATTTAAAGCGGTCTTTGGTATTAAAGTTGCTAGAGTTTAACAGCTCCCACAGGTTTCTTTCTCTTAAATGTTATTCATATCCATCTTTTCCCCTACTGCCAAACCTCTAGTTTCTGTTTTATTTAATTGTTACATTTTTAAGAGTTTGGTAGCTTCTTCAATATGGCAAAGGGTTTCTGGGAAACAACAATTTTTTTGCAGATTCCTCTCCTGTCACATCCCAGTAAAGTGACCTGCTGTACAGACTGTCTTCAAGGCAGGCAGCCAGGTCTACGGGCAACATTTGGGTTATCACTGTCCTCTTTTGTCACCAAATTTCCTTTTAACTCTGAACAGCAATGTGACATGGCTCCATGATGAAACCCTCCTTTTCCTCTGCACTCATCAATGGTGTGGTTCCGCCATTCCTCACTACCTGATTCTCTCCGGGGCAGCAGACAGGAATGCTCTTGCCACTCCAGCAGAGAGGGAGCTGGGGAATGCAAGAAACTTTCCAGGCTTTAGCCCTTGTTTCTTTGCCTCCTTTCATCCCAGGCATCGCAAATGGGAGGATTTACAAACCCGCACATAGGAGTTTTACTTGGTGGTTTGTGGACTCGTGTCAGCTGTGCCATGCTCACTGAGCACGGGCCTTGATGGTCCTCAGGCATTGCTCAGCCTGTGTGAGCATGGCTGAAGAGGGTTGGACTACACAGGTCAGTCCTATTAATCCAGAAAATATAGGTCACAGGGTGATGGGGTGATTCTTTAATTACAGAAGGAATCTGGAAGTGTCAAAATAATACATTCTGTTTCAGCACAAGTTCTCCTCTGCTACACACTACTTCTGCTCCCTGCTCCCCTTTTTTCCTCATTATCCTCCTAGGAAGACTATTTTTTAATTAAGTGGGAGGGTAGATTTGCAGAAGAGAGAGAAAGTCTTTGTTCTTTGTGTCCCACATTGATTAGCATTCTTGTAGCTTCTCTGTTTGCTTATCTAAAAGGAGGCTGTGATTTGACTGAGAGAAGAATAGCTTTTGCATATTAATTTTCTCCTAACCAAAAGCATCTAGGTTATCCTAACGATACTGGAAAAAATCTAAGACTCAATTGCCACTCTCAAATTCATTTAAATAGTAACATTGCCTGACAAGTCCAGTGGAAGATACACCTGCAAGAAGAGAAAGTCATTAAAAAACTATGCTTATTTTAAAAAGAATATTAATCATCTTAACCTCACCCTACACATGGAAGCAAATCTCTGGAGCATGAATATCTCTTCCAGCCAACTATTCAGAACGAGGAATTTCTGCAGAGTGGTTAGTTTGTAGGGAGACCCCACAAAATATAAAGGTTAGGGATCCACTAGGATGACCATGAAATTACAAAGTCTGTGACTTACAAATGGAAAAATAAATTAAAAATAATGCATTTGGGGTAGGCAGATTTCAGTAAACCCAAGATTTCATAGCTGAAAGCTTTGATGCATAGACGAGTTACACAGACCTGTGGAAATACTGACTATATGCTAGACATTGATGGCTCTAGTTTTATCTCTGCCACCCAGAGCCTGGCTTTCACTTTCCAAGGGTACAGGATTTCACCTACAAAGATCTAACCCCACCAGGCCCCTATCGAGAACCAGAGGAGCTATTAACTATCCAGGCTTTCCAGACACAATGCCTGTGTCTCATTTTTTAATTCTCTGAATATCATGATTAATCTTTTATTTCATCAGACACCTCTCACAGGCATCTACCTGCAGTGTGAAGGACAAAAGACCTGGATGCTGCACTCCCTTGGGTGCTGTTCCAGTCTCAACTAGAAATCACAGCAAACCATAAAAATGACCATAAAAGCACAAACTGACACAGAGGAAAGATAGACAGTATTGGACCAGACTCACTGCACTAAATCACTGGCTTTTCCTTGGCATTAAGCAAAGACAAAAGGTCACAGAAAATGGAAATTAGTTCAGATTGCTAAGCATGACTTGAAAGAGTTGCAAAAGCAGGTGAGGATAAAAGCCAAAAAGGCAGAGGCATAATATGCTCCATACCATAATAGGAAATTATTCTGTGGTAGTGTTACTGGTAGAGAGAAAACAAAGGAAAATGCTAATCTCCTGTTCTACAGAGAGGAAAGATGGTAGATGACACTGAGATAAGAGTCTTGTTTTGCTCTTCAGTCTTCACTGAAAAGGTGTGCTGCAGTTGGGCAAGAAGTGCAGTTGCACCAGGTACAGACTGGAGCAGAATCAGGAAAAACAAGTTGAAGAGTACTGAGGCCAATCAGACTGGTTTCAGATCATCTGAGCATGGTGAGTTCCATCCCCAAACTGGACATCTGGCTGAAACCATCTCAGAATCTTGTCCCGTTGAGATCTTGAGAAGAGACTTTCATAGGAAAAACAAATGTCATTCTTAACTTTACCAAGGGGGCAGGGAAGAGAGGAGTTAGGGGATACCAACCTTATTTCATTCCTTAGAGGAGTACATGGGGTTGTCTAGGCGAACGCATAGTGACTTATAAACAGCTTGAATTTGTCAAATAAGGCCTGCCAGGATACCCAGCTTCTTTGACAGGCACCTAGCAAACCATGTCAGTTGAGGATGCCATTTACCTTAACAGTAAGGAGACTCTGATACTTTTATAATCCAGTAGTAGAAATATGGTTTGGACAAAACTTGTTTAAGACACGTGCAATATTGGTAAGAAACAGTTCAGACAAAATTGAAGGGAAAAGTTTTGATGGACTCTAGGCTGGTTCGTATACCATTTCATCTTCTCATAACACTTAGGTGATGAGAAGGTTTGTGAGTAGATGCCCTGTTTATTAAACTTGAAGACAGCATCAAACCTGGGGGCACATGGTGAAGAACAGCATGGTAATTGCAAATCAGAGGTGATCTTAAAAATGCAATAGAAGGAAAATGTAAAGTTTTACCTTTGGGCAGGCACAGCCAACCATGGAGACAGGGTGGGCTATGGCAGTCAGCCCAGTTCTCTCAAAAACTTGTGGGAATTAGGTTGAATAAGAAGCTGGACATGAGTCAAGGATTTTGTGCTGAAAAGACACTTTGGTATGTAGGTAATGAAACATAAAAGAGTACTCTGCTGATCATTAGTAAGGTCTCGCTTGGATTAATATGCAGTTGAAAGTACAATTGCACTGGAAGTACGGTTCAGACTACCAGAAAATCAGGAGGAGAAGATGGAAGTGGTTGAGGGCATGGTCTACAAGGAAAGAGTGCTCCGTCAAATGCAGAGAGTAGGTCTTCAAACACTTCATCAGCCGTTGCAATGGAGCAGAATAAGGGGTTCTTTGTGTTCACGGTAGAAGGGACAACAACGACTGAAATTAAGTATTGGCAATGGAAATTCATTAGGGAAATCTTTCCAGTGATCAGGACAGTGAAACACTGGAGAGGCCATGGAGGGTCCCTCATTTCAAGTATGTGAGATGAGGTCAGAGACAGTCACCAGGAGCAATGCTAGTTCAGCCAACACAATCTGTAACCAAGGACCTGCCTGGACCCCTTCTCCTGGGCCACTGGGGTTCAGCACCTGCTCCCAGCCAGTCATAGACTTTTCTCCCTCTTTCTGATAACAAAGACCCATAACTTGCAAAAGAAAACTATTTTAGGGAAAGGAAGTTGAACAGGGACATGATAATATCTTTGACTAGTTCGAAAGTAGCTATAAAGATGACGGAAATAAATTCCAAACACAAGAGAAGTGAGATTAAAATGCCAGAAGACCAGACCTTTAAGAAAATAATCAAGTATTTTTCCTGCAGACCTTATTCAAGAGTGACCATGTTGAAGCACTGGAGTAGATTGTCAATTGTCACAGGGGATCTCTGTTCCTGGGCAATTTCAGGATGAAGCTTGACCAGTTTGTTGAGATACTTGATGTAAGAGGGAGAGCTGCACTGTTTTCTGTTTCTCTAATCCTCTTGGAGAAGAGAAGTGCTAGGTATATATGGAAATGAAACAGAGAAGTGAAATCAGGAACTGCTTTTCACTAGAGAAAATGACAGATTGTAAAACCAAAACCAGGACATTCAAAATGTGGGTATAGGGGAACCCCAAATTTTTTGCGTTATGATCAGTCATCTTGTTGCACTTGTAAACTCGTACAGTGGTGTATTTTGGAAAATACAAGGTAGAGTCTCCAGGGATTAACAGACTAAATTAGTGCTTGGGATAGGCTGTTGGCTCTTACAGTGTAGAACAAAGCCAGCTTCTTGCGTTTTAGGTAAGGAAGAAACTTTCCTATATGTAAGCCAACACTGAATTTTTTGGTCTGTTTCCATGAAATATCTAGAAACAGCTAATGCCAGGCACAGAACTGGATGGACTACCAGTGCAAAGCAGCCAGACAGCTCCCAGTACAGCTGCTTGAAATGATGGTGGAGTTTTCTTTCCACTCCCCCTCTTCTCACTAGCTAGCAAAATATTTCTGTGTTGGAGTCACTTGTTTCAGAGTTCTTATTTGAAGGCATAAATGTATCTTCTGGTTTGTATTCAGTTTCAGTTTTGCTCTCCAAATAATTTTACATTGTTTCACTAGTCTGAAATAGACTCTGGATTTTCATGCTTTGTCATTAGAGTTAGAATAGACATCTGTGAAGAGAAAGAGAAGGCATAAATTTTAGACTCTGTGCACCTTAGAGAAAATGATTATGAGAAGCTGAAGCTATAAAAGAACCTGTAGCATAAAGTGATGACTTGAATGGCTCGTAACTAGAAACTTCTATCTTAGACAAGATTCTGAGACTTTGAAACTTCAACACCGCCTCAAATACAGAGAAAAAAATAAGTTTTTCAAAATTATTGTGAAATAGAGGAATTAATATTATTTGTCTGACCTCCTGGAAACATTTATTTTGATAAGACTAAAACATTCTCAACACAGACACTGGAACACTTTTATCTGTTTTTATCTGTTAAATGGTAAAGTAAAAAGCAAATGTTTCTGCTTCATGGGAACAAAATATTGAGATAATTTCCTGTCAGATTATAATGAAATAGATAAATTCCCATAAACGTTTTGCATTTAATTAAGTCAGTGTTTTCTAAAGCAGTAATAATTCTCAGGGAAATCATCAACCATATGCCATAATTTCCCAGTGCCCTTTAACCCCCCACAAATGTCAAAATGGTATGTATTTCTAAACAAAGACAGAAAAATAATCTATGGTCAGGGAAATAAAACATCATTCCCCAAGTGAAACAAAATAACTGTTCTATACTGCATACAAATGCTTTATAATTGTTTAACATTTATTTTTCACATTGCATCTGCAAGGAGAATCAAATGTATATATTTTGTGTCACAGCAGTTGCTCCATACAAATGTGTCTAAAGACTATTGCAGTTCCCTTCAGTGGTTTGTTGTAGCTCTTCATTTCGTATCTTCCAGATTTCTGCTAAGAATTGCCAAAAGCATTTTACAATCTCTGCTATTGATACAGCTTGCTAAACATCCAAGGCAACAGGGAATTTATTAAGCTACTTTCCTAACCTAAGATATCACTAATCTTGTCACAGGCGAGCTGTTGTTCCGTTCCTTCATCCTCCATCACAGCAGCCATGCCTCGGCACCCCACTGGTACCCATCCTCTACATGTGCAGCAGCAGGTGGTCCTGCCCCAGGGCCTCTCACTGCTACAGACAGGACAGCCACCTCATGGAAAGGGCCCCAGGAGGTGTCAGTCCTGGAGCCGGGGGGAGTCCCACCCTCTCCCTGCTGTTGCTGGTCACCATGGCCAGGGACCATGGTGCCTCTCAGCTGATCTGTTCCGTCTCCTTTTAGCAGTAGTGTAGCTCTGATTGTTCTCAGCAATCATCAGTTGCAGCATGGGGGTGTGGAAATGCCTTCTCTACTCCTGTTCCTTCTTGCCCTTATTCATCCTCTCACTAGGCTGCCTTCCAGTTCCCAAATGTGTTTGGCCTGCTCGACTTTGTGCCGTGATAGTGCTGTTGTCTCCAGCAGAACACAGGACCACCCAGCAGCCACTCAAGCATGGCAAGGCTTCTTCCCTCCAGAGAAGTCTTCTTCATCGGGTTGGTCTTCAGCAGTGACTTCTGCTTCCTGTTCTGTCCTGTCTCAAAAGCAGAACACAGAATAGCTCTCCTGCCATGTTTCATGTTAAGTATGAGGAGAATGTGTGGTGTCCCAAATGTGAAAAGAGGAGGTGCTGCTTTACAGGGTTGTGTCCCACAGTCTGCAAGCCAACAAGCGAACCAAGAATGGCAATGGGCATTTACTGTGGTGGGATCGTTCTGGCCTTCTCTAGAGGCTCCTGTCCTAAATGCTATCAGGTCACCTCTCCTTTGAGTACCACTGCCTGACTCCCTCTTACATGTCTTTGTTTATTTCTGCATAGTGGTTTTCTGCCTGAACACGTCACCCTCCATCACTGCTCATTTTAAGTTGAGAATAACAAAGTCCTAGAACATGAGGGTTTCTCAGTACAGCCCCTTCTGAGGACATGTAGACAGGGCCAGCATCTGCCTGACTGCTTCCCAATGGAAATGTAATCATAATGTCAAAGTATATGCTTTTTGCATGATTTTTTTTTTTTTTTTTTTTTTTTTAATGCTGGCGACTAGAACCTGACTGGAGCACCAAAATAGAAATAGTTAACTGAAGTACTGGGGCTTATTTAACCAAGTTTTCATGGAATAGTGTCAAGATCCCACCCCACAGAGGGGACAGCTGTTTACAACCATTAGGAATTATCCCTGGGTAGGCTCTATTTTACCACAGAAAAGTACTTTCACATCCCTCACTTCCTCAGCTAGGAAGAGGTTGTATACTGCATCTATTTTTGAATGTGGGACACACAGGTCAGCTACCGGTCAGTACGGCGTGGGAAAGGCTGCAGTGATGTTCTGAGCATCCAGACTCACCAAAAAACACTGCTGCTCCTGCCCTGAGGGAGAGTGCAGTGCCCTGCTGACATACCCGGCTGCCTGGCAGCCGGCAAAGACCGCACCAGCGTGGTGTGCTGCACATGGTCAAGAGGCAACGTCAGCACAGGTTTCTGCCAGGCTTAAACACATTTTAAATGCATTCCTTAATTAAAAATGTTTTTAATGAGCCAAAACAACATGAGTAATTCACAACTAAAATTAACTGTATTAAGGTGCTTCCTTAAGCTATCCAGAATCACACTGTGCTATATCCTCTTTTAAAAATAGTGTGACTATATTCAAGACAAAAGTCTGGTGGAAATCAGGAACCAGAATATCAAGAAACGTTGCACTGAAATGTGTTCAGCAGAGCTCATTTTGGCAGACATCTAGAAATGTGTTGTATTCAATGTATCCCTTTAAATTTCTCATTAATAAACATTTCCTTCCATCCTCTGGGGAATCACCACAACCCCACAGTGCACCAGCCCTGCAGTAGGCTAGGGTTTCACATCACCACTATAACTTTCTTCTTAATGTCTATGTCTTAACACGAGCTTTATGCCTGCTGGGCGTCATTTCCCGTGCTCTTGTCCCTCAGAGGCCGGGGCTGTCTCCTAGATGACTGTGACCACAGGAGAGTTAACACACAGAAGGCACAGATTGCCAGCTCATAGACTAACTCCACATCTGGAACAGTTTCTTCCCTATTGTAACATTTACAGCTGGAAGGATGGGAGCTGTTAAAAGGTTCCTTCTTGCCATAGGATACCAATGTATGACCTGTCTAGCTTTTTTTAAACCAAGGAGATGTAGGTGAGAACTGGAAGTACAACATAGGCAAAAATTGCCATTTTCATTGTATTTTCCATGGCATCATGTCAGAAGTCATCCCAGGTGAGGTTATCCTGATGCCACACTCAGAGGAAATGTTCTAGTTTTGTAACTTGCAGAAGTCACAAGGATGATCTGCAAGCTGGATAGCAAAGAAAGATCTACTGACTTTGTCACGCATATTCACCTGCATTGCAGAGTGAGGGCGTAGTGTCTTCTCTTAATTTGATGGCTGACATCTCACTAATATTACAGAAGATGCCATTAGATTATCAAGTAATTTATATTTTCATATTTCCAAAGTATTCACAAAGAGGTGCTTCAGAGAAAGAAGTTCAGTGGATGTAACCAATGGAAAGTGAAACCACAGGCTTTCTCTTTTTGCCATATTTTAAAGGAAAATGTCTTCTTTGCCAGGCAAAAGCTGATGTATGCATGGACTGCAGGAGAAAACTTTGGATAGATTAAAGTTAATTTTTTTAATACTGCAAATATACAGTCCCAAAGACCACATTTTATGCATCCTTTGTTTCTGGTGTGATAGCAAGGTGGCTTACATTTATTTATCTTACAATGAATACTAGCAAGAAAAGTATTAAGAAGGCATCTTTATCTAGAATAAAAAATAATTTTCTTAAAATTACAGTAGCAATACCAGAGAGGTCTGTATTCCTAAAATCTGCCACCAACTTTTTATTTGCATGTGTGTCCATCCACTGGTGGCTAATATTATATGTATATGATAACAGTATCCCAGAGAGTTATATTCAGTAATTGTGGCCATTCAGACTCCTAAAGAAGCAGGAAACTTTTTTCTGCTTAAGGAACTGACAGATTGCCTGGAAGATTTTAAGCAACCTTCAGAGTGAAAAAAATAAAAAAGTGGAAGAGGAATAAAATAATTTTGAGAAAAAAATCTGGATTTTATTTACATGCAAATAATATTACTGTTAGATCATAGTTTTTAGTCTTTAAGCTTGGGAGAAAATATATCCATCCTCTACTGAGATAATCCAAAGACTGGCAGTGCTACAAAAGATACATTCTTTTGTATACTAGAATGCAAGACTAGAAATGTTTGAATACAACATGCAGTGCTAGAAAGTTGCTTTAAAGTAACAAATACTACCATAATTACAAGGATATAACAGCGAATCTCTAAGTGAGGAAAACCTCCATAAGAAATTTCTGATGCCTTCACATGCTGCCTTAGGTTTTTGAAATATTGGTCTGATATTTTATAGAGTGACGTAGCCTTTTTGTATGAGTTGGTGTACCTGAAAATCTCACATCTGTATAACATGCTTCCTAGACTGAGGGCGCTGTAAGGAGCAGGAAATGTGAACTTTAACTCAAGCCAAGACATTGTTTTCCACAATATGAAAATGGGCAGAGCAAAATCATCTGCTGAATTCAATGGACAGAAAAATACAGACTTTTTTCTAATGCAGAGATGTTATATTTTAACACTTAACTTTGCAGTTTCAAAATACCTTGTTTTTCTAAAAAATTACAGTCATTTTGGAAGTGAAAATTCAGGGAAGCATTACTTTAAAAGACCAGAATCTATTAAGAAAAACAAGTATTTTTAAGTGAACTTTAGCTAAAAAGCTGTATTTTGCTTCTCTCCTGAAAAACTTCCTATTTTTTAGGCACTACCCACTAGTTTCCTCCTCCCCTACCCTCTGGAACTGTCCGGCATCTATTCCCTAGTCTTCTGGTTTAGACCTAGATCAACACCAGCCCAGTGTTGATCCAAAAGTGGCATTTCAGAGTGGTCTGGTCTTTCTCCTATAGGCTGAAATAATGTGTGCTGTCACATTCAGTAACATTAAACTCAACATACTGTTGTATTGTTACAGCATTTGGGAATTTTTTAAAACAAATTTCAATCTGGGGCCTAGAAAATTATTTCCGTCCTTAAAATAGCTGTGGAGAAATTAGCCCTTGAAAATAGACTCTCCTGAATATTCTGCCCAAAGCCCATCTGATCAAAGAAAAGGAAAACAAAACAAAACAAACAAACCAAACCAAACCAACAAAAAAAAAAAACCAAAAAAAACCCCAAAACAAAACAAAAAACAAACAAAAAAACCCACCAAACAAACCGAAAACAAAACACAAAAAAACAACACCACAAGAAAGACAGTCTAGTGCACAAAGCACCGAGCTGGGAAATAGCTAGCATCATCTCCCATCTACAGTGTCATAAAGTTGCACTCAATTAATTGTGTAGATGAAAAATAAGCAGACTTTTTATGCGAATCCAAAACTTTGTTGTTAAGGTAAACAAAATCTTACCAATCTAACAGCTGACTAGTTTCTAATATCAGCCAAATATTACAGGAGGAGAAAAAGGAACTGTATTACATTATAAGTCTGCAGAGTAATAGTTACAACTCTTATGCCTTCGTAGTACCTGCCCCTTTTTCTGTTCTTAGAGTTACTCTTCCACAACCTCTTCGGATCCATCCCAGACACAGTTAAAATATATGTAAAGTCATGAGCATCTCCAGCTCCTCATCAAGGTAAATATTATGCTGATTGTGAGGGTATCTTCCCTTTTCCAGGGGGAATGTGATGTAGATGTTGGTGGTTTTCTTCTCCTCAATTTGGAGTCTATTGAAGCAATTCTTATTTTCTTTCTGACACCCTTTATACCTTTGTCTTTCTTCATGGGTCTGTAATTCCATGTCAAATCTGCTATATATATATTACTTTTGTTAGATAGAATCATGGAAGCACAGAATAGTTCGGGTTTAAAAGTCATCCAGTCCAAACCCCCCAGCAATAAACAGTGACGTCTTCAACTTAGGTCAGGTTGCTCAGAGCTCCATCCAACCTGGCTTTGAACACTTAGAATGATGTGGCATCCACAGATGCTCTTGGAAATCTATTCCAGTTTCTCTCTACCCACACCATAAAAAAAATTCTTCCTTATATGTATGTTAAATCTACCCTCTTTTAGTTTGCCCCCTGTCCTATGGATATGAGCCTGACTTTAAAAAAAAGTCTGTCCCCATCTTTCTTACAAACCTCCTTTAGGAACTAGAAGGCAAGGTCTCCGTAGAGCCTTCTCTTTTCCATGCTGAACAACTGTAGCTTTGTCAGCTTTTCCTCATAGGACTGGTGTTCCAATCCCGCTGATGATTTCTGTGGTTCTGCACTGCACTTGCTCCAGCAGGTACACATCCTTCTGATGCTGCAGCCCACAGAGCTGGATGCAGTGCTCAGGTGGGGAGGGGCAGAGTCAGCTCCCTTGGCCTGCTGGCTGTACTTCTTTTGATGCTTATTCTTTGCTCTCCTTGCTGCTCCTAGGGCAGTTTTATCCTGCTCTATGTCTTTATATGATGATTGTGAATTTGCTCATTGCCCTGTCTCATCATCCCACCCCATCATCCTCCTTACAGCTCCCTGTATCCCTCTTTCTAAGCTTCAGCTGTGGCAACAAGCCTGTCTTCCTCTTCAGGGAATGACTATAGTGGGGTCATACGCATTTCCTTCTACAGAACAAACTGCTTGGCACTGCTGTCTGTAGATCGTAGCTACACCATACAATTTCACGGACATGCAGAAGACAAAGGGGGCACTTCCAGAGGGACCATGTCAAGTCCTAAAGTCCTTGCAAAGCTATTACAAAGCTTGGAATCTGTTACTAGCAATAGTGCTACTGTATTTACTGGGCTGCACAGCTACAAAGTTAATTATATTTTGTTTCTCCTGTCTATAGCCTACGTGGACACATACACACTTAATGAAATAGCAAATGTTTCCAGATGTGCACACTTATTTTCACTGGGACTAATAATTTTGCACTTCGAATTAATTTGGTGTCCTAAAACTTGGAGATCAAGGCTTCAGTGACAATACAGGAGAATGTGGAACAGTTTTTCATTATTAGAATTACCAAACTCCAGATTTATAGCTGTTCCAGACACAGGCTGGTGAGCATGAAGAGTTCTCCTTTGAGGAAGGTCCAGGCAGATCAAACAATTTTTCAAGAGATGAGAAAGTGAATGCATTCAGTCAGCTGAAGACAGAAAAACTGGTGGATCATCTGCTCACCTGGCTCCCAGAATTTGATGAGATTAAACCAGTGTTTACTAGGTGAGGGTCTTCCAACCTTTTCCTTCCAGTTTTCTGAGGTACTGCTAATGCAACAGGACAAATTTGCTATAAACACTTATGCCTAGGCTAAAAGTGGAAAACCTCACTGCACAGGCAGGAATCACATGCTGGCACCTGGAATGTCAAAATACCATCCTGTACTCACATTCTCCAGCATTGTATCCCAGGTTGAACAAGCACAGTTTGTACCAGGATAGTGTGACACTGCTATGGGTTTTGGAGTCAGACATAGGTTCAGGTATGTTCAAGGGCTCTCTGAGCAGCCACAAAAAACTATCAAAAATCCCAGGTATTTGTTGTTGCTCTCGTAACCTGGCAGCCTCACATGAGATGCAGAGGAGTGGATGGGCAGTGCAGCTGGTCATGTGTTCATCCCCAGGCAGCCACTCTGGTCTGCTCGGAGGCAAAGCACCGTGATAGGACTTGGTAGGTATCATGCTTTGCATTGCAGCCATTTCCCTTCCCAGACTGCCAGTCCAGTATCACATAAAATACAAGCGTCAGTTCTCTGAGAACTTGAAATTATTTTAGCACATCACATACGCATTTCCTTGCCTCTCAGCAGTTTTTTGTCAGGGAAGACACCACATAATACTGAGCAGCCTATATCTCACGGTTCCTGACAAGGTTTTCTCAACAACGCAGTTGCTGCGATGCCTGCTGGCTGAGCAGCTCCCCTTATCATCCCCAGCTGTGCAGCTGAGGACGGGATTCAGTGAAAACTTGCACACCACATTGCCCTTCCACTGCCAGTATAGCTGGATTTCTGACTTCCCATAAAAACCCAGCATGCCACACTCCCTGGCATCAGTCATTCCCTTTCTGTTGTCACTCTCTCCTCTCCCACAAAGGTTTTTCTCCATTCACCTTGCAGTGAAGGATACTGTTGAAGTATCTGTGTGCATACCTGGCTGGTAGCTGGCTTGTGAAGTGTCCTGTGGGGGACAAGCAGGACAAAATACCATGGAAAAAGTTGAGCTGTGACAATGCCTGAGCTCGCTAGATGGCCTCATACACTGCAGAGAAGCTTTTCCTCCCGCAGTCCTCCCCTTGAACATTCTGTTTATTCATGCAGTGTTAGGGACTTTTTAATTATTATTTTCCCTTTTTTTCTTTTGCTATCTGGACCTGGATGACTCTTCTTGATTCTTTGCTGCTGTGGTAGACCTTTTTCTGTCCCCTGGGCCATGGCAGTCAGTTTGCAGAGCAATTTCCAATTATCAAAGCAAGCCACACAGTATGCAGCAGGAATGGGAAGCAGAAAAGAAAGCTAGTATGTGACCTTCATAATAATACTATGCAATAATAGTACAAGGTGATGCAGGAGCATAAGAGTTAAGTTTAGCATTTGGTGCCTTTTTGCAGTGCTCCCTGGGTCCATGGATGTATATTTAGCTTGTCTGTCTGAAGGTTTGTTCTATTATACATACTAGGGGAAAAAACTCTGCTAAACAAGTATTTCCTACACTGGGGTGTGTGAGTCCACACAATCTTTTTGTGGGAAGAGCATGAGGGAGATCTAAGGGGAAATGAGAAAAGAGAAAAGGCACTGGATATTCAGCAACCTGTAAGAGAATGTTGCATTTGTCTGCAGTATTCTCTCAGTCTCCCTGGCCACAGTTTTTGAGAGCACTGCTGTTGAGAAGGTGTTTACTACAATACAGATTTCAGGGGTAGGAGTTGGAAACAGAAGGAAAAGAAGGGCTCAAACTCACAGTCAGATTACCAGAGTGCATCACCTTACCATGCTTTAGATGAGCCATGATAATGAACTACAGCCCACCAGCAGCCCTGTGCAAATGTGGAGTAAAGCACAACTTCAGCCACTTTCACTGGGATATTTAGTGACCATATTCATCTGCTTGTTCTTGGCTGAGAGGTTGGCTGGACAAGATCCAACAGCTAGACTTATTTTTTGGGTGAAAATTATCTATCCACAGTTATCTACATCATGTGCATGGACATGATAAACTGAACATAGCTCTTCCCACCTTTTGCTGGAGTGCTGTTGGCAAAAAACATTCTCCTCCTTTGTCCTGCATCTTTTTTCTACTTAACATTGGACATTTTGACATTTGCAATTGTACTGACCTGTTCAAAAGCAGTAGCACACCTCTACTTTCTTTCCCAGCAGACTGTAACACCAAGAAAACAATGGCGAGGCAGTCTGCCTGGTACCTTCAAAAACAGTTTCTACTTTCTGTCTCAATGACACCCTCCTGAGACAGTCATAGACAGAATGATGGTGAGAGCTGTGCTTGTGCTGCAGGGCCAGGCAGGAGCCATCCTCTGCAACACCACTGAGCTCTTTGGGACAACCACCTCTATGAGGGCAAGTACATGCTCCTGTCACTTTTGGGTTCAAATGTCAAGCTATCCAAAAGTAGCCTGAATCAGGCAGCTCCTGTTTCACCTTCTAAATCGGGGTTTGTGTCTTCTACACAATCCATGCAGAATTTTTGGAACTCAGCATAAAGTCATTCACTTGTTTCCCAGCAGTTGAGTTTTTTGAGGACTTCTTGGCCTCAAGACTTTGGTACTTCCCAAAGATGACATGTCACTGGAGAAGGCAGAAGCAAATAAATGCAGGAGGACTTTCTATAGGAGGATCTGTTGGTCTTGATTCTACAAGTCCCAAACACATAGCAGGAGGTACACAGTGGGGCGATGAGCAGAAACCAGAACAGTTCTGTAGCCAGAAGGCCACAAAAACACTCAGTGTGGATTTGGATCATGGGGGAGAAGCCAGAGATGCTTAAAGGCATCTGTTTTGGGCACAAAACGGCATCTTTACAGTGGCCCTACTTACCAGTAAAAGAGCATAAGGTGGAAAATATCAGCAGTTCCGTACCAATATCAGAAAATGTCTCTCTGTGACTGATCACAACAGCTGGCATGAAAACGAGGAGAGAAAAAAAAAAAGAAAAAATTAAAGGAGGGTGGAATTAAATGGTGCCATGGACGTTTCACACCATGAATGAAGCAAAATTTGGTAGAGGAGGGCATGACCAGAAAACCCACAGCTCCTTCAGGGACTGTCATGCTGACAGGAGCTTGTACGCTGCCTCTAGGGTGTATACCAAGGGGGCTGCCAACAGCAGACCTGAGAACTACACGCAGAGCCAGGGAGCTCAGCCACAACTGAGGCCAATTACAAATAAGGGAGAAATCATTCAGACAGTTGGTGGTGTCCATCTGGCATTTAGTGACTAACCAGCCAGCCCTTTGGCTAGTCATCTTGACAGCCTGAACTTCCTGCTGCCCTTGTCTGTTGGTAATTGTAATGCAGTCAATGGCATTCCAGAACCCAGAATGTTGTTGTTGTTGCTCGGAGTTACTATGCCATATTTCAAATACAGCCTTGTTAGTTTAATTTTATTTTCAGTCTGTCCATTCCAAAGCACTGGGACAATTTTCCTAATTTTGAGCTGTCACATTAATGTGATTACCCTTTCAGGCTTGAGTTAGAGATACACTTCAACATGTGCTTACATCCAAGTACTCATCTATTCAGACCACTGGAACTACATACACACCTACAGTTTGATGCCTGTCTATCCCTCTTGTTTAAATTCAAGGCTTTGAGTACTGCTCTTTCATCTATTGCCTGATCACTTCAACTATAAACATTCAGAGATTAAGTACCTTCAAACAACAAAGCTGGAAGAGTGTTTGTAACTATACACCAATTGGCATGGATATCGCAGGAGACAAGCTTTCAAAAGTACCTGCATCCCGTTTTCAGGAGCACCTTTACCACTTCTAAGGTTTTTTTGTACATCTCAGATGGCACCTGCAGACATCTTCTGCAACCTGCAACTGGCCAGTAATTTCTTAAATTCTCATGTCCTGAGGCTGTGCACACTTGCCTACGTGAAGTAAACTGGAAAATGGGTCCCAGCCTCTCCAATACTATGGATATCTGTAAAGTTTTGGCCCTTGTTCTCATGTTTTAGACAAACTGAATTAAAATGATCTGTCAGTGCTGTAAGCCTGAGGAGATTTTTGCAATGGTCTCACATTTATTACTACCCATTCTTACAAGAACTTACTTTATTTGAGCACCTTGTTCAAATACCAACATAAAAAATGTAGTAGGCACAGAAAGGAGACAAGGGGGTCAATTGTACAGGTAACACTAACAATGTTCATGGTTTTGCCATAACTCAGCTGAGGTTTTCTCCAGTCCAGGATCCTTGAGCATTAGGAATACTGCAAGACTCAAAACCAGACAAAATCAGCCATTTAGACTTCAGGAAATCCCTGCAAAACTTTTGCCTCTTTTCTCAAGTTACATAGCAGATTTTTCTAGAGATGTGACATGGACCACCTCCCCTTGCTATCCCATCCCTCAATACCACCATTCCAGGCATAAAGATGGTTTTCACAGTCAAGGAGACCCATGTGAGGGAGGTTTGTCATAGTCATGGGATGCACTGAAACCACAGAAGGTGAACTAGTTTCTCATAACCAGCTAGCCCTGGGATCGCAGCCAGGAGCCCATCAGGCTACACTTGGCTTTCTTCAGCTTGCTGCAGGAAGGGCAATGAACCAACTGCAAAGTAATTTATTAGAAAGTAGGGGGTTACCACACTGCTAGGTGCTTTGAGGTTCTCCTCTTAGACATTCACCCTTAGAAAGGCAGTCCTGTGCCACCTCTCTGCTATGATGAATGGTCAGCTTGAGGTCAACCATCAAAACACAGACCCTGGCATGGCTTTAGAAGTTTTCTTAAAGAGAAAGATTTGTAACTCTTTTATAACCCATCCTGTTCCACAGACACTCTACTGGCTGGCTTTTGTTCCACTGAACCAAATTGGCCCAGATATCTGCTTTATCCTGATTCTGAAGCTCTGCAGCTCTTGGGAAGTCTGGGGTCAAGAATTTCACCCCTCTGAGACCCACGCAGGCAGGAAGTCATCAGCTGACTCCTACCACAAACATGCAGCACAACGTCAAGGCAAACTTTTCAGCATTCCACAGTTAAAACTGTACTTCATTCCAAATTTTCATGAGCCAGTAAGAGGGACTAGAAAGGCATTGTCACCTTATTAAACACGCTCTCCTTTTTTTTTTTTTCCACTCCAGCTCTGTGAAGGTTCAGATAGCAATGACTCAGGTCTGGCTGATGTTAGGAAATGTGGAACAAAGGGCTGCAAAAGGGAGCCTCAGGTAATATCAAAGCAATTTTTCCCACTCATTTCTTCATTCACACAGCTGTGTAGCATTCACCACTACAGCTCAGCAATAACATCACATTTCCAGGGATCTCTCTGCAGAATTATAGATGCTGTCCAAGGACAAATTCAATCTTACAGTTTCTCCACAGCACAGAAAGTTGTCTAATACTGTATATGAAATCCAAAGATGTGCTCATGATTACCTGAGCAGCTGGGGCAATCTAGGAACTGGTTTGCTGTGATTTCTAGTTGAGACTGGAACAGCACCCAAGGGAGTGCAGCATCCAGGTCTTTTGTCCTTCACACTGCAGGTAGATGCCTGTGAGAGGTGTCTGATGAAATAAAAGATTAATCATGATATTCAGAGAATTAAAAAATGAGACACAGGCATTGTGTCTGGAAAGCCTGGATAGTTAATAGCTCCTCTGGTTCTCGATAGGGGCCTGGTGGGGTTAGATCTTTGTAGGTGAAATCCTGTACCCTTGGAAAGTGAAAGCCAGGCTCTGGGTGGCAGAGATAAAACTAGAGCCATCAATGTCTAGCATATAGTCAGTATTTCCACAGGTCTCTATATAGATCCCAGGATGCTGTGGACTTGCTTCTTCCACCTACTTGCCCACCTTCTCCTTCTCCAGGGGTGGTAAGCAGTGTCTTGAGCTGGAATTCATTCATCATTTTATGGTATGAATTCATTCTTGTCCAGCTGAGCACAGCCAACAGGAAGAGGAACCGGACTTTGCTCACTGAGATGCAGTTACCACCCCAGGTCCACCTTCCCTGCACTTGTATGCCAGAAACTAGTGCTGAGAGTCTGTGAAGGCATGGCACAGAGCTCTCCATGTGCCCAAGAGGACCGGAGGCCTCCCCTGCCGGTAGTAGCAGCACCACCCAGCAGCCCAGCGAACACTCAAAGAAAACGACAAGAACAATAGCAGGAAATGTCTAAGGGTGGAAACAACAAACCGAACACAGCCCAAGTTTCTGGGGACTTCCTGATTGGCTTGATTTGCCTCAGCAGGAGCACTTTGGAAACCTTGGAGCTACCCCACCAGGGCAAAACCTCTCCCCAGTGAAGTCACTGTTGCAGTGGCTTTCTGTGCCATCGGGGTGTTTGCTGCCCAGCACAAATAAATAAACAAGCACAACATAAAAGCACTAAGGTGGATCAGATGGATGAAGCAGGATCAGGACACTGCAGTCATCATGCTCAGGGTGGCAACAGCTTGGTGCATCTCTCATTGTTCCCAGCACAAAATCCGTGCATTCCCATGGGGCATGTTCCTTGCCTCGCATCAGCCTTCACCCTGGAATAATGAACTGTGAGTTCCTGTAAGTGAATGACAGCAGAGAACAGATTTGCAAAGCTCAGATCCAAGAAACTGTTTGTATCAAGAAACAAACAAAACAAGCTACAGATCCTACTGGGTGTTCCCCTTCCTGCCCTGCAGCTCTTTTTCTGTCCCTGTTGGCAAGCAGTGCAGGGGAATGGATTTGTGAGGGTCATGTAATGTGGGGAATTTTTAAAGGGACCTAATAAAGTTCAGTGGCTGGCGCATACTGACTGTCAGCTGCACTATCTAGTTCCTTTGTCAAGGACTACTGAGGGCATTTACAGGTTCAGGCAGTCATGACTAAAGCACAACACAAAAGGCAAGGAAAGGTATGTTCAAAAATGTTGAAAGGAGGCAGATGGGATCCCTTAAGTTGCAGCTTTTTATGATAGTTGTGCTTTAATAGCCAGAGAACAGCAGAATAATCCCCCCCATTATAAAACTTTGATTGGGTTTTCACATTTTCAGCCTGAATTTTTTGGGGTTCATTTTCATTTTTAGTACTATTCTCAGACTAAATTCAGTCAATCACATGGTGTATCTCAGAATGCTGGATGCTGGGCAATGCTTTTTGCACCAACAAGTTGGCTTGCAAGCAGCATGTTCCTTGAAACAGCCTATTTTAAGCCACCACAACAGGAAGCAAATAGATAATCCCTTGTTTGCACCAGAGGTCTATTACAAAGACCATGCAATTCTTAGCAGCAAATATGAGTCAATTCAAAACAAAATCATGTAAATCTCGCATGTGCAGTGAGTATAATTAATAACACCAGCTAAAACATCTACTGGGGATAAGCATGGACTGATGTGCATTTGGGCTCTATAGGATTGGCAAAATGCATTGGATCAAGATGGGGAACAGAGGCAAAATGATTTGCTGGAGGCTACAGCAAGGATAAAATTAGGTAGCTGCGGCCCATGATTGCTGTTTTTGTCAACACTGCTTTTCTAGTTAATAACTGCAACATCTTTTCATTGCCATATGAAAGAGCCACTTGCATGTGCTTCTATACTGCTAGAAGTTAAACATGGCAGGGGCAGGGAGGGGTTCCAAATAGCCCAAATGGGAGCTCTGCTAGGAGTGAAGTCCTGGTTCCCAGCCACTGACTCTGGATGCAGCCAGTGCTCTGTCTAAGCAGAAAAAAAGAAACTCAGCAGAAGTCTGAGTGGAAATAGCCTCTGTAGAAATTTAAGGAAGAAAAGAAGGAGGGAAGGGAGAGAAAGGGCAGGGGAGGCAGAAGGTAGAAGAACCTGTACCAGGAAAAAGTTTGTCTTTCACTCTAGGTGTGCTCTTGAGTTCTACCAGGCGCAACTCTTGTACTGTCCCCTTTGCCCCTGCCCGTCACTGCAGCAGCCCATGGGTGGCTGAGAAGAACAACTCTCTGCAAGAATTGCTCTGCATGACCCTCATCAGCTCCCCGGGAAGAGCAGATGGGAGCACAGAGAGCACCTCCCCAGCTCTCACAGGGAGAAAAAATAGATAGCTAAGGAAAAAGCTGCAGAGACCTGAGGTCCAGGCAGAAGACAACATGCCCTCTGCAGCCCTAGCTAAGGATGTTACTTTTAAACCCAGCCTCCCATGTGTTCTGCTTTTCAATGCAGCACTGCCTGCACTCTGAGTTTGCAGAATTTTATGGCATTTCTGCTGTAGCTCCTTCAAAAGAATGTCCCTAGGCACCACATCTACATGTCTTTTGAACTCTTCCAGGTACGGTGCTTGCACCACTTCTGTGGTCAGCCTGCTACAGTGCTTGGCAACCCTTTCAGCAAAGAATTTTTTCCTAATATCCAATCCAAACATCCTCTGGCACAACTTGAGGACATTTCCTCTTGCCTTGTCACTTGTTACCTGGGAGAAGAGACTGACCTCCACTGTAACATCCTTTCAGGTAGCTGTACAGAGCAGTGATATCTCCCCTGAGCCTCCTTCTGGACTTTTCCTCAGCTTTTTTGCTCTTCTCTGGACATGCTCCAGCAACTTGATGTCTGTCTTGGAGTGAGGGGCTCAAAACGCAGCACAGGACTTGAGGAGTGGCCTCACCAGTGCCAAGGACAGGGCAACAGTCATTGCCCTGGGCCTACTGGCCATGCTATTCTTGATAGAAGCCAGGATGCCATTAGCAATCTTGGCTTGTGTTCAGATGGCTGTTGACCAGCACCCCCAGTTCTTTTTCTGCAGGGCGTCTTTGCCTTGCTCATGTTCTGTCCTGAGCACGCCATGAGCCTTAGCTCATTTCTCATCTGACACTGTAAGTCAGAGACAAAAGGTGTATTCCTAGTTTGTATGTGGGAATCTCTTCAGAGAAAATACTTTTACGTTTGGTTTTTTGTGTAACTTCCCTTCACTTAAAAAGATGGTGGAGATTTTCCAGGCTTCCTACCTTCCCTGTAAGTGCTTCTAGGTAACTGAATGTGCACCTCCAGTATATCGGTATGTACAGGAATTGCAGAAAAACATCCTCCTTCTTCAGCAGCTTGCAGAGTGGGTACTGCATTAGGTCACGCATCCATTTTGGTAATACATCTGCGCTAACCTTGGGTAACTGCAGCAGCCAGCACTGCTGCACAATGGAAGAATGAGCACTCCGCCGTCATCCCCCAATTGCTCTCCCCCTATTTCTTGGATCTCTCCCAAGATATAAATAACGCAATCCACTGTACAGCTGAACTGCTGGCATCTGTTGCTAAACCTAAACAAATTTCATGTGCATAGCTGAGATGAGCCAACAAGCTGTTTTTCACAGGGCTAGCCACACCTGTGTTGCTTTTTGGGTCTCTGGGTGCATGCTACTGTGTACAGGACTTTGTGCTGGGGAAAATTGCACGTGCAACCCTCCTCAACCTGGACTACGTCTTGCAATATGTGTCCTCTGACTCAAGGTCCCACCACAATCATGGCCTCTCTGGAGCCTATTGCCTGTGCTCAGAGTGCCTGACCAGTCCCCTGAAGGATGCTTCAAGGTAGGAGCAAAGCACATCGTGATGGGGGAGAGGATTTTGTGACCAAAAGCCACACCGGTATGTTCTTCCCTCATACTCTTGTGTGTCCTCAGACATCCCAGGACATCTGTCCTGGTGCTTGTCCTGCCAATTTTAGTTAAAGCCATGGGAAACCAAGCAGGTTTCTGCAGGATTCAGTGTCTTTCCTGCGTTGTTGCTCCTTCGCCTTTCAATTGCAAAGTAGAGCACGTATCCTCTCTCAAACAGTCATTTTGTCTTCCTTGTGTTTCTCCTGCCATCCCAGTGAACACCAAACAATGAGCCACAGATGATGCACCTCTGTGCTTGCAGTGTAAGTCCTGTGTGTTTTATGATGTGATTACCTGTCTGTCCAGACGTTAAGATCTGCATGTCTGGTTCTGTGCAGGCCGAGCATTTTATGTCAGTTGTGGCTCTTACTTCATTTGCTCTCATGTTTTGGACACTGGCCCATGAATCTCCAGAGGCAGGAGGCCCAGATCTGGGAGGGAAGAAGAAAATTATATCAGTGGTGAAGAAGAGAGAGAAAACCCAGCTTCATCAGGAAGAGCCTAAATAGCCATTTTCATCTTACCTGGCTGGGCCAAGAAACCAGAGCATTTGTTCTTGTTTCTTTTAAACACGAATGCTCCAGAGGCTGGATGATTCAGAAGCCAGATGCTACCAGGGCAGGTAGCATCGAGGTGTTTGCTTGACTTATCAGGGACTTGGTCAGATCTGCCAGGTCCTGTCTGGAGCCTGGTGAGGAGCACAAACAGGAGCTTTCCAATCCAAACACTCTGTTATAAGCACATGAGAAAATAAGTAGACACTTTGCTCTTTCACCCCTTTGATCATTGGCCACTGCACTGGGTCCAGAACAGGGCTTTTTTTCCCCTCCATTCCCAAAGGAGGGTCAAGGCATGTACTCCTCTGCTCTAAGGGCAAGCATCCGAGGCATAGTGATTCACTGATTTCCAGTCAGTGATCTGCCATCTCCTAAGTCAGTGGGAAGTTTTTAAGGTCAAAATCTCACTTGGACTGGAGACATCTCCCATTTGAAGAAGACTGGAAGAACTAGGCTTAAGAAAGGTTTACACTGTCCAGAAACAAGCATGGGCTGTAAGTGCCATGAGGGCAAAAAGTTTTGTGTTAAGGTGGTATGAGGAAATCGTACTATGCTGAGATAACATCTTAAGGAGAGAAAAAGCAGCTTATGAAAAAGTGGTTTCAGTTAGAGGAAGAGTCACATCAGAGAGCTGAAGGTCCCCATATTTGGGAGATTTAATGCTGCATTAGGCAAACCACAGGCAAAAGTTAATATGCAAACAGTGTTGATTAGGCAAGGAAAGGGACTCAATTGTATTACTTATTCAATTTCAGGTCAAAGAATTTCCATTCCACTGACACTAAGTCTTCTACATCCAGAGCAGGCCACATTGTAGTAGTCAAATCAAGGTAATGATTGTTGTGTTTTCCAGCTCATCTTGCTTAGCTCAAGAAGTCCTGTGGCCAGTGCTTGACTTGATTGCCTTGGTTTGTCTAAGATAGCGTGGATTAACCTCATCCTACACCAGGCAGATGCAGAAGATCATTATACTGCTCTCTCTCTCTCTGTGTATACATATTTACTTCAGACAGCAAAGTGAATTGTGAAGTTTTACTTCTCTTCCCAAGTTCCTCAGCTGGTACTAGGATGCAACTTTTTCCAGGTGGAGGGAATTGTTTCCCTTCTCATGTGTTCAGCAAGATTCATATGGATTACCTGAACAACTCATTCAGTGTCATGCCTGGATCTCATATCCAAACACTGGTTGGTGATAATGGAGTCCCAGTTTTTCAAGTCACAAAGGTTTTGCCTTTTCAAAGATGTTCATTAAGTTTGCTGCTCTTGAATTTCAACTGCACTCTTACAGCCTGTTGGAAATCATAAGATGTGCCCTGCCAGCTTATTTCTTTGAAAGTGAGCTGTTCAAAAAAGGATGAGGACTGCAAAAAGACTAAAATAAGAGGCATTGAATTACTCAGCTCTGGAACCCCATTTCAGCCTGCAACAGACCTGAAATTAAGCAGGTTTTTTGCCATTAGAACGGTCTGTGTGTCAATACAGAGTGACAGCCACAAATGGTCCCACTGGCTTCAGCACAACTGCTGGTGTTTGCTAAGAGAACTAAGCCAATGTGAAAACTAAACCAAAGATTATTGAGTGATTTCCCCCTCCCATACAGCAGACAAAGTGTACTGTTCTCAGCTGTGGCATGTAGATTTCAGCTCCAGTTTCATAGGCATGCTGGCTTACAGACAGGTTGCTGGTGCTTGGTAGTTGATACAGGTAGTAGAAAGTTTGCCAAGGGCTGAGGTGCTGGACTGGGATCCAGTTATGCTTGTTTAAGAGACTTACATGTCTTTCGGGGGGACCTTTGGCCTTGCAAGTTCATTTTCCAAGTTTTTTCTGAACCTGGGTCAGCTAACAGGTACCCTGCTGCCCCGAAAAGAAATGGGAATGAGAGGCCCATGGAGCGGAGCATTTTTGCCAGTGCATTTTTGGCACTGTACTTCCAGAAGGGTGGACCCTACATGTAAAGTTTCAGCTTCTAGTTTTGTTGTGTGGTCAAAAGCTACCTTTAAAAAGGGTAAAATCCTTGGGACAGGCACAGGTTTTGTATAGAATCAGTGTCAGCCCTCTGGCAAGCCCAGTTACCCCTAAACTTGGTGTTTAATTCTCTGTTCAGTAAATAGCAAGGGGTTGTTGCAGTGGTCTGCTTGTGACTCTCCCGTTTTAATACCAGCTGTAACACCTCAGGGTGTTTAGCTCTGAGAGACCTGATACTAATTACTGTCTTATTTGTGGCTTTTGTATCAATTTGATTCATGGTGTCAGTCAAGCCATAGCAAAATAATCAGTTAAAGTTGAACCATCCCCCACTCTACGTATTCATCCGTCACCTTTTCCCTTCAAGTGTTTACTCTGATTAGGTCTTTCCTGTTTTTCTCTTAAGTTCTGAATACTTGTATACTTTCCTTATTAGTGCTGATGAATGTTCTTTTTTCCACTGACATGCCAGTGTGTATGCTGCAGACATAATTTTTATTACATTTCTGTTTTCACTGCAAAAATTGCGTGAGTACTTCTCAGGTACAACCCAAAATGCATAGTTAGCACAGGCTAAAGAAACTGGTCCATAAACCTGCAGCTGCTCTCCCTGTTTATAATGCTATTACCTTCCTACCCTGAAAAACAAAACACTGCTAAGCCAAATGTAGATATTTCTAGAAGTCATGTGTCTGCTAGAGTTAATTAGCTGGAGAGAGAAGCCTGTTTTCTTGAGGCGCAGTTCTGCTGACTTAGGATTTGTGTGTTCCTATTGCAAACCAGTGTGACTCTGCATCAGCTTCTTCATTCACTCTGTGAATGCCCTGCAGGACCATGCTCAGGGTCTCTCCTGGGCTTGAGGAAAGGCACCTAAGGCAGAACAGCCTCTGCTTTTCAGCAAAGAGGAAAATGACAGGCCAGGTTTGTGGGTTTCAACATCTTAGCATGGGAAACATAAGAAACAGAAGAAATCCTTCACCTAGAGAAAGTGCATTCAACACCTTCAGACTGGAGCACAAAACAGAGCCCTGTATCCAAGCACAATGTTTGCTGGGTGCTGAGTGCTAAATGTAAATGCACATGTGTACATACCAAGCCTTGCCTGCTGCCTCTTCACCTCTGAGATCTCCCTGCTTAACTCCCTTTTTGTCATCTAAATTACAGTATTCTCTCCTACCTGACTGTGCCTGTGGTCCGTATCCCTTCATCTCTGCAGGGGAGTTCTTGTGCTATTTCTGCCTCTGGTCTTCTCAGAAGCTGCACTGGCTGCCTTGCCCACATTCGTGTAGTGCCCACTAAGGTCAAAATCCCACCAAACGCACAGGCCAGAATTTCTTTATCAGTCTGGTACATCTCCTTCCCCTGCAGTACTGTAAGGTTCTGGTCTGAAGTTTTCAGGGCATGATAGCTACAGACTCTAAAAGAGAAGGTCCGTAAGTAGCCTTGAAATACGTTTTTCCCCCCATCATTCAGGAGTTTCAAGACCCAACTGGAAGAAGCTGTTAGCATCCTGGCCTAATCATAGCTGACCCTACTTTGAGCAGGAGGTTGAGCCAGAGACCTCCCAAAGTCGTTTCCAGCCTTTATTATCCTAGAAGCCTGTAGTCTTACTAACCAAGGAATCAGGGTCCCCCAGATGACTGCAAAATGCTGTCCAAAAGACAGCAAGGAACCACAAACAGCATCCCTTCAGCTGTTTGTGGTTCCTTCCTCTTCACAGTAGGGCAACACTGTTAACATGAGGAGGAGAGTCACTCATCTTCCTAGCTTACACAGACAGCTCTTCTCAGCCCCGCCAGAAATCCTCTTACACTCTCAGATGCTTATGGCAGCCATCCATTAGAGAGAGCTGCAGGACAGACAAGAAACAAAGCAGGGTTGCCTTTCTGAGTGACAAAATTTCCCATTTGTTTCTGTGGTATTTGGGAAAACAGGACTCTAATACAATCACTGAAGCTAAACCCTTGCCCCTGCCACAGCAACCCCAGACTCTCTGACCCAATTTTCTTCTTATATAAACAGTTTAGCAAATCTCAGTCATCAGGTAACTGCCCAGGCCAATGAAGCAGAAATACTAGCAGTCTATTTTATACCACTTCTGCCTCATCTGAATCTGCATTTTCTTTCTTAATTTTCTTCCGTACAACACTTCAGACATTGTAGTTGTTTATGTAACTGGCTTTATTGTTGTGGCCATCTTTCAAAGGCCAGCCCAAAATCTGCTCAGAAGCCTGCTGAGGAACAAGGGTTTCCTTGCCAGGTGCCAAATGACAATTAAGGCATATCCTTTTTAAACCGGGCTAGAAGAAAAGGACATTATTTGACATTTAACAGATTTACACAGGAAGAGTGTAAGGACTTTGTATATATTTCTGTGTGTATGTGTGCACTCTGAATGGATTTATTACTGTTTAAGCCATTATAAAGCATGTTGCTCAAAACAGATGTGATACTAGTGTATTTCTTTTTTAGACCAAATTTACATGACTCTTTTTCATGTTGTTATCAAAAAACCAGGCAGTTCTCCTTACCACTGAGCAATTCTGATTATATGAAACTCACTAAAAAAATAAACCATGCAAAGCAGCCTTCAGTTTGCATGATTTAAATTTTTGTATTGCTGGACCATATGAAAAAAGACAGCACAAAGAAGTGGTGAGGATTCTAGGTCCAAATTTTCCAGCAAGGTCTGTGGTACCCAGGTGGTTTACTCAAGAATATATACAACAGGTCACATGGACACTCTGACCTTGAGTATAGAAATACCTCAGCAGAGGTGCCTTAGCCCTTAGGCCTAGAGAATACAAACAAGGGCGATATAAAATTGAGCAACAATGTAAAAATTGTGGATACCAATGTCTGATATATGACCGCTGTGCTATCTAACAGATACATTCTGATGAATGACCTGTAATTTTCCTGCAATTTTTCTGCATTCTACATTGAGCCTGGGAGACTCTCAGTCTACCTGTACTGATTTCAGTAAGGAAACAGCAATTTGCCTCCACAGGATGAGTTTTATGCATTCTTATTCAGTGTCACACAGAAGATCTCTGTTCCTGACAGCTTTATCCATATTTCTAAATCCTGGTAGCTCTGTCTCCATCCTCTTCCTCTTTAGCAAGTTGTTGTCAGTATCACTTCTAAAAGAAAGCAAAGAAGGGATCCAGGAAAAAAAACCAAAACAAACAAACAAACCGAAAAAAAAAAAGATAACAAAAATCAGAACAACAAGATGTCTTGTCAAAATAGAGTAACATAATGTCTCATCTGCCCAAGCTCATTTTAATGGTGAGGGTTGGCTGGAGTGAAGGAAGCAGAAACTGAAGAAGTGAACCAAGAGGGTTAAAACCGAAAGAGCAAGCAGTCAGAAAGCAAGAAAATATAAATCAGTTGCTATCTGTTCATGTGTAAGTGCACATGTGTGTGTGTTGAAAGCAAAGTTTCCCTGCAAGACCAAGCAATGACAAACTTCCAATTTGAGCTGGTGTACAAAAAAACCGGTGACTTGCAATGACCCCAGATTACATGGCGTTTACTTACTCATAACCTTGCATCAAAGGAGTTTCCTCATATACTCAGAGTTTTCATTGTCATAAACTACTTAGTAATGTCCAGTTCATTGGAAAGAAAAAGGACTTCTTTCTTCCCCCTGTATTTTGTCATTGCTGACTTCTACACACTCCCATTTTTCAGTCTCTTCCCAAGTCATATAGCAAGCAAAATGTATTCGTTTACAGAATATGCATCCTGAAAATGCTGCTCAGTGACTCACTGGGAAAGAAGTGAAATATACCAGTAAACCCTGACTCACCCAGCTCTGCAATTTATTTTCACCAGGCAGCACAGCAGAATATTTCAAATGTCTTTGTCAGCAAGGTACAAATGTACATGGATCTACAAATCCGGGAGAGAGAAGGAAAAGAAGGTACCTACCTGTTGACTTCTAAGTTCTTTAATTTAGCAGAAGTGTGGCAAATGCCTGACCTGAGCTACAAATGAATTTTTCACTTCACTAGGTATTTTAAAAAGTCAAGATAAAAAAGTCAAGATAGGAAAGGATATTTTGAAAAATTTCTCCCTGAATGACAACATGAGGGAGAAAATTTATCCTGTATCAAACTGTTCCACTGCAGCAGAACAAAATACTTAGTTTGAAATTTTTTGCATCTTTTATGTTTTATATTATTTTGGAGGAAAGATTAAGTGGATTGAAGCAGTACCTGCCAACAGTTCATTTTTAAATTATTGCAATTAAGCCATTTTAACTTAGTGATGAGGGTGTTATCTTTGAGAGAGAAGTGGCAGTTTAGCAAATCACCATGAACCTGAGACTATTAAGTATTCACATTCTTCAGGAGAGCAAAATCTGCCTTTTTCCATCTGCAGCAACTTGAGCCTGTGATACTTTTCCCTCCCTCTAATGAGAAGCATGATCAGTAAGTGCCACAAATCTTTCATCATCATACAATGAAAAAGTGAGGAAAAATTCCCCAGGTGGATGCCTAAAGTTAGACCCCTCCATCTATATTTAAACACAAGAATTTCACAAGGAACTCAACCTGTCACATCTGTCAAAGAAGTAATTCCTCCATCTATCCTCCCTACATCACCTTCTCCTTGCTCTCTGCCTTGTGATTGAATTCATATTAGTGGAGTCCTGAGCTTAGCAGGACTGGGAAAGAGCAAAAATATGTCCTTTAGTGTGGATCAGTGTTCGGATCCTTCATTTGAAAAGTGGTGACAGAAAGGCAGGAGCAAGCAGCCATGGGTAAGGAAAGTACTGGGTGATGCTGATATGTCACATTCAGTATGGTTCAACAAGCTATGAGCAGCTACAGATCACAGATCTATTGGTAGGCAAAGGAAGGTTTAGGTAACTATCCCTGTCCACATGCATTCATCTTGGCTTATTTTATATACATATATATATAATTTTTTTTTTCCCCCAAAAGTGAGAAAATAAAGATAGTAGCACACATAGAAGGAGGAGAGTGGGGGGAAAGAGGGAATATCCCTACATCTGCATAAATCACGTCAATAAAAGGAGGTTTGAGTTAAAGTAATGGAGAATCTAAGCTCTATAAAAGTGTATCCCAAATCATAATCAACACATTTTAAGGCGTGAGGTCTCAGCCACTAGGTCTTGACAAGAGAAATGAGAGTGCTGAGTGTTTACTGCCTAGCACAGTAAGTTTATTTTCTGAACTGTCTATGTATTTTATTACCCAAAGCCTCTGGGGACCCCAGTGTCATGCAGTAACAGTAGAAAGCACAGCTAGATATCCCAAAGGGGAGTGGGGAAAATATGCGTTCAAGAGAAACTCCTAACACAACTGGTTGAGTGCCAGTTTCCAAAAACTATTTCCAGTTTCATTGTCTGGAGCACGGAAATATTTGAAGACGCTCATTCCTCTAAATACTACTGCATATTCATAGTTATATCCTGCACTGTGATTTCTAAAATGAATGTAGAAATCAGATATGTTATGGGAATTGGAATGAAGGGATACTGAAGTGTATTTTTGGTTAATCTGCATATCCTTTTGCAGAAGTGGATAAGATAATCACTGTTTTTCTTGTAAATAGATCTGTCTGTTTTACGGATAATTCACATGCCCTTCATGTACTAGGAAATCAGTTGTGAATAATAAGAGTCAAAGTTGTTTCTGATGACATTTGAAATGTCAGTTAATACCTAGGAAACTCTCTCTCACTGAGCTAATTTTTATGCTTAATTTGTGTGTGTGTGCATGTCTGTATGTCTTCCACAGACTGGAACAAGAAATACAGAAATTAGAAAGTGAAGAATCACAAATATCTGCCAAAGAACAAATAATTTTGGAGAAACTAAAGGAGACTGAGAAATCCTTTGACCACTTGCAAAAGGTATTTTAAAAAAAGACACTTGGGCACAGATTGAAAGCAAAGCGTACTCTTAGCACCATTTGGAAGCAGCAGTTATCAATTTATGCACTTAAGGAAAGATTGAGGGCAGTTGCAGAGCACATAGCTTAAACCAGTATGAACAAGACTAGAAAAGACACAGTGGCATCAGGTCTATTTCGGTTGGGTTATCTGGATTTCCCCTTCCATCCCAGCTCTTTTTGAAGTGGGATTTCAGAGTCTATGTCCCTAGCTTAGGAGGGAAACCATGTGAGCTTTCAGCCCCCCTTAAAGATGTCAGCAGGATCCTGAGAGGTATTTCAAACTTCCCTGTTCTCATGGCAGCCAGAGATAGTAGCATTTGCCACAAATGCCACTTTAGAACATTACAGCCTGCAACAAAAAGCAGAGCTCTTCATCTAGTTACACCATGTCCCCCTCCCCCAGTCTATAATGGCACCTAAATACAAGAAGCAACAAGCACAGATACCCATTTAAAAATTCCAAAGAACCATAAAAGCAAGTCTAGCATAAAAATCAAGATGTAAAGCAAATTAAACTCAAAATATAAAAGGTTTAACCAAACATCCTATTTTTTCCTTCCACAGAGTTTCTCCCACCAGGATGGTGGTAAGTGCTTTTATATTATTGTATAGCTTTGGGTTTAACAAGAGTTGTTACTATAGCTTTGTTGCAAAGGTTTAAAGAGCGAGGTTTCTTTCCTTCAGTGTGTGTTTCTGATTTATTGCTAGAGCCATTACCTTTTTCTTTGGTATTTCTATAATGCAAGCACAAACCTCACTGTTGTGGTAAAACAGTATTATTGCTTTGGCAGAGTTCCATCTCTTCTTATGCTCTCACAAAGGGAAAGAACAGCACAAACAACTTAAAGCAGACATCACACAATGACCCCTTTCACCATGTGATAGCCCTGCACTGCAGACTCCTCACCTCTCTGTGGTCAATCTTCTCCATTATATGTGCTCATGCTCTGTTCATAGACAGCTAAATTTTGTGAGGACTATTCCTAATATAGAGGAACAGCTATTAAAAATATATTACTTCACTGATGAACAACATTCTCCACGTGGTGATTCTTGCAGAAGGAAAACCTCACCTGGTTGGATGAGGATGTAGTAATTTCTAGCTTGTTAACCCAGTGTCATACAAAGCATGATCAGTCTAAATACTGAGTTATAAATTTAGCTGTCTGAGTGAACAAATAATATCCAGGAAGCTAGGGAGACCCTTTTAGTGCCACCCCAAGACCGTTAGCACCCTGGAAGGATGTCATGCTAAGGCACCTTGCAGATCAATGTGTGCACCAGATACTCATTCTCAGTACATGTCTTTGAAAGGACAAAATACTGAGGTTAAGAGGACCTCCTCCAGCTGCTGTCAAAGCCATGCCCAGCTGTATTGTGTATCCAGATGAGGAATATGTAGGATGATCCTGATATTAAAACACTGTGACAAAATGGAAGTTACTATGTAGCATTTGAGTTGACTTGGAGCTGTCTTCTCAAGGTGATTTATATTACTTACTAAGGAGGGGGGTTTTTTAAGTCAAAGACCTAGTTCAGAAATTTTCTCTTCTGCTAGTCACATAATCCAAGTTTTTGTTAAATGCTATTGTAAAAAAAAAAAATTCCCATATAGTATGTTCCATGGTAGGAACTTAGTCTTCCTTCCCTCTGGAGGATTTGAACTTGGTTACCACAAAGTGGTAATTGCAACTATTTTGTACCTATGCAGAGTTACACCATGGTCATTAGTAAGTTTCCAAAACAGGAATGGTGCCTGCAGGAATTAGCAACCAAAGTGCTCAGGAGTTTCTATTACTCCTGGAAGATTGAGTCTGTCTCTTCACGTGTCTTGTAATAGCAAAGGAAGCAAAGGAAGCCCCAGTTAACAATTATGAAGTGGTATTCTTCTATCCCTGAAGGTATGTAGCAATGTAGTGTTTCATTGGATTCAAAAGGAACACTCATGCTCTCCAGATTTTGCCTGCTTTCAGTGGATCACTTCCTCAGAGACTGAGCCAGAATTAAGGACAGTCTGTAATTTCTGAAAGGTAACAGAGAACTTCAAAACTATGTCAAAGAGAGCAACTCATGTGCAAGCAAAGAGAGCAGGGGATTACAACTAAGTGAACCAGTCCCTCTTACTTTCTACACCATTGGCTTTATATATCTTTTCTCTTCCTCTTGGCAACTGGTCCTTGTGGGCTGAGATGGGCCAGCTCATCCCCTAGGTAGTGCTGCCTTCTAGTCCTCTACGGATGACTGAGGCTGCAGGCTGTCTTTTTAGCCCTCTCACTGTGGGCACAGTGCAGCCCTTCATCTTCACATGGTACAAGCTGAGCTGGTCTTCTCTATTCTCTCTGGCAGTGGTCTGAGAGGGTAGCTGATCAGAGCAGGAAGAAAACCTGCATAGCTGTGAGCACTTTGGTACCATAGCTTTTTCCCCTCCTTCAAAACCAGGTAGAACTTACTTTGTTGCAGCAGATCAGCCATCTGTCTGGCAACATGTGCTCGAGAGGAAAAAGGGAGAAGCCACTGGATAACCCAGGAAGGCCGTGTAAAGCACAGACACAAACCAACAACAATCTGTCGAGGCAATTTCTTCAGCTGCTGCCGTATCATGAAAGACTCCCAAGTCCATACATGTCATGTTCGTTTGTTCTGTGTCCCTTTATTGTAAATGCAGTGACAGTACTAAAATTGATATATCTCACCATTGTGTTCATGTGTATAATTTTGTGCCGTCTATATGGTGGTGACAGATTTTGAATGTGCACAAAGCACAGCACAGAGTGTGTTCAGAGCCCAGAGAGGTCCAAGCAAAGGCTATAAGGGAAGGGGAGAAGTGGAGGTGGGCACCAGTGATCAAGTGATGCTCTGTGTCCTTCACAGCCTTTCCAGAAAAAGAGCTGTTTGGTAGCGAGCATTTCTGAGCTTGAAATCATCCAGGCACAATTAACACAAATTCCACATTTTCCAGGGTACAAACACACTGCCTTCATAAATCACCACTTAAGAGAAAGTAGAGCAGAAATGCTGAGGCTGGGAGCTGTGGCCCTGTCACCTTCAGTTGTGACTGCCAGCTCTGTGGCAGCTTGCAGCTGACAAGCTCTCCATTAAACAAGATCTGAGATGATGCTAGGCATTACATCATTTGTTGGTGCTCAGGTCTGCAGTCAAAACCAGGCATGCTGCAGTGCTCTGCTGAATGCACTTCATGAACAAATGGAAAGGGGAGAGTTCTTGCCCCATGTCTCTATGTTTATGTGTGAATGTATACATGAAATAAAAGGCGCATGAAGATCTGATGTAACTCCCTTGTCTGCTGAATTTACCTCAGGGGTTAATTCATCCTCTGCAATATTTGGCTGTCTGTATGCAAACTTTATGCTCCTACTTCAGCCAACGTACAGAAGCCACAATTACAGTAATTGAACAGTTTGCACAAACCTCTGTTTGAATTTTGTATGCATTAGCATAATTTGGCCAGGAAGTGGTCTGGGAAACCTGACCTGAATTGTTTAGTACCCAGAATATTGCTTAGAGACTCTTCTGGTTTTCTCTCCTCTGATCTTGACCAGCTGTGCAGCCCAGCAGCAAAACAGACCAGCATGCCCTCAGAGGAGTCAAGTGCAGCTCTTTCAAGAGTGCTTTCCACATGTCCTGCAAAAATTCATCAGCGATTGGCTTCCAGTTGTAGGCTTTTGATAAGTTTTTAATTCAGTCTCCATCTATAGCTGCCACAATTACAGCACCTCTGGCTACCTGAGTAAAAACCATTTATCACCACCCTTGGAGTGTGACATGTGAGTCAATTTCCTACCCATCTCACGCACCACTCAATCAGTCTCGGCCAGGAGAATGCTGTGGGAAATGGTGTCAAAAGCTTTGCTGAAGTCTAAATAAACATCATCCACTGCTCTCTCCATGTCAATAGAAAATGTTATTATGTTGTAGTTGATTCGTTTAGTCTGTCATGATTTGTCCTTGGTAAATCCATTATGGCTTTTCCCAACCATCTGCTTCATTTGATTTGTAATGGTTTCTAGGAGGACTCATTCTGTCACTTGCCCAGGGTCAAAGTAAGACCATTGTGCATCCAGTTCCCTGTGTCCTCTTTTGGTCCATTCCTGTGGATAGGTATGACATTTTTCCCTCTTCTAGTCATCAGGGACATCCCCTGATCTCTGTGTCTTTCAAATATTATAGACAGTCTCCTTACAAAAATGTCAGGCACTTTCCTTAACACCCTAGGGTGTGGATTTATGTATTTATAGACAAAAAAGGTATTGAGAAATCTGCTTTGTCACCATTGTTAGTGACAAGCTTCCCTGCACTCCTTAAGCACTGGTCTTGTGTCTTTCCTTCTGCTTACTGCTCAAATACTGAAGAACCCTTTCTTCTTGACATTTTTTGCATACTTTACTCCTAGCTGATCCTTAGCCTTCCTGACTGCATCTCTGCATCCCCCTAGCAAGGCGCTTGTAGTACCCAGTGGCTAACTGGCTGCCTTTCCACAGCCAGTATGCTGCTTTTTCTGCTTTTAATTACATCTAACAGTTCATCGTTAAGCCAGGGCAGTCTTTTATTTAGACTTCTTCCTTTGCCTTTGTAAAGAATAGACTGTTCTTGTGCTTTCAGCAGGCACTTTCAAGTAACTCCCAGCACTCACAAACTCCTTTGACTTTCATGGATGCTTCCAGTGGAACCTCTCACAGCTAGGCCCCTGGCATATTGAAGTTGTCCCTTCTGAAATTTAAGGTCTTCATCCTACTAGTGGTCTTCAGCATTCTAAGCAGGACTTTAAACTCCACAATATTTGCTCACTGTATCCAAGGTATCATTGGTAGTTAGGCTACCAGTGTAAATCTTCTTGGTTTGCAAGCAGTAAATCTAGCAATGTGCTGCTCCCAGTCAGCATGTCCAGCCTGTATAGGAAAAAGGAGTCTTTAAGACATTCCAGGAACCTGATGCATGGCGCATGCACAGCTTTTATTTTTTCCCAACAAATGTGTGGGTAATTGAAGCCACCCATGAAGACCAGGCTCATTTGGCCCAAGACTTCACTGAGCAGCCACAGTAAGGTTTTGTTGGCTTCATCATCCTGACAAGGAGGTCAGTAACTTCCTCCTTAGTGATGACCCCTCTAATCATGATCCTAAGGCACTAGTTAAATTGAACTGCATGGTCTCCACAGCTCTCCTCTATACGTGCAAATATCTGTCACATAAAGTGCAAATCCACCTCCTCTTCTTCCTTTCTTATCTTTCTGAAAATATTTGTAGCCATCCATTGTGGTCGCCTCATCATGTGAGTTTTCCCACCAAGTTTCTGTGATTCCTCTGGCATCCCTCACACTGGGCACAAGGCTCTAGTTCCTCCTGCTTGTTGTCCATCTTACATACGTTGGTATACATGCACTTGAGGTGGCTGAACATAGGCTTCTTGCCCTCAGAAAAGGTTGGGGAGCATTTCTTACTGCTCTGGTACATGCACTCATCCACCTTATTGCTTATGGATATACAGATGTCAGCTATGGACCCTAACCCGCAACTTCTTTTGTTTAAAGCATGATTCAGTAAATCAGAGCCAGACTATTCAGCTTCTAGCAAAAACCTCCACTGATGTTCTTACAAACATGGTGGGAGTGCCATAATCTCTGTTCTTCCTGATGTAGTCCCACGCAGCCCCAGAGAGCTTTGTAGGTGGAACAGCCCTGCCCTGGGAGTCAGTATTTGCAGCAGACCCACCTCTAATTTTACTGGTAGCGGACTTTTTAAAGAGATTGCCCCTGGAAAATTAATTTGTCTGACATTTGACCACAAGCCTCTGTGTGGGAGCTATTCTGAGCAGTTCTGAAGGATTAGCTTTGTGCAAGCACCCTTGAAGGATTACCTTGCCCCATATGTTTTCCCTAGCACTTGTCTCTCTGTTAACCTGGAGGAGTGCCATAGTCCTAAAATGCATTTTGTTGCAAGTAGCACAAAAAGTCACAGGACTTATTTTATGGCAACCTTAGAAACTAATAACTCATCAAAGATTGAAATTAAGATACTGAGTGCAGTGATTTCAAATGTTATTTTTGTTCTTACTTCTCACGTGAACAAAATGCTCGTTTGCATCTCATCCATTCCTTGTAAAATTAGCCTCTTATATCCTTTTAAAGGGGCTAAATGGAAGAGACTGTGTTGCCAGTGAGATAAAGGGAAATGAGAGTGTTTACTTTGTTTGGAGTTGTGGGGGGAGAGACAATAACACAAGGCAGGAACTGGCAGAACCAACCGACCCCAACTTGTAGTCAAATACCCCACTTCTGACACATCAGCCACTAGGTTTAGAAGGAGCTCCACGAGAATTGCACTGCTCCCCCACCATTCCCTTCTCATAACAATGACAGATTGGAGCCCTGAAGCTAATTTTTAAAAATATTTTATTATAATTAAGATACAGAGGAGTTTCTAAACTAAGTCAATATTAACAGCATCTAACACTTAGCTAGGTCATCTGCCAAAGCAGGAGGCAAGGAAAAAAAAAAACAAGAGCTTACTAAGGTTCACAGATATCTACCACACCAAAGTGAGAGTTTCACCATCAAGCTGTACAACTGTCCTTCCCTACTGCTAGATGTCAGCGATGCTCAGTTTCTCCTACAGGCACTGGGGGAAAAAATAAACATTTACAAAGGATTTTGCCTCCTGCAGTGTCCTCACATGAGAACTGTACCCTAGCCATGCCTATTGATCCACATAAACTGCAAAAAAGTAAGGATGATTAGTTAAGCAATTCAACTCTGCACTGATTACAACCACATGTAACACATGTTTCACATCTGTCACTCAGTCACTGCATGAGTGTGTACTGAAACTACTGTTCCAAAAGGACACTCTACGGGATGAATAATTACTAAGTTTGTGCTATTTCCAGAATACAAAGTGCCTTCTTTCCCTGGACTGGAAACACAGTCCCCACTTCTTTCTTCTGAGAAATTACTTCAGTTTTCAATAATGGCCTACTCATTTGCTGGTGATACTTCCCAGAGCAACAGAACCAAGCATTATACCAATTTGTCATTAGAGGCAAGTAACCCTGCAAAAGAAAGCAGCTGTTGCTGGCCATTGCTCAGTCAGCTGTGTGTCTTAAACAATTATTTTTCCTAGGCTCTATTGCTAAAAATACAAAACTTTGAGGATACAGTATGCATTGAAATTATGAAAGCCCATTTGCCAAGTCTGCCAATTGTCCACTGAAATATGAAATAAAATAACATTTCACTGGACAGGCTTGGGGTTTTTTCCAATTCATCTGCTACAAATTGAACTCATTTATATACTAAATTTGTGGGGGTTTTAAATGAGTTTGCACTGTGCCTCTGTGCCCTACTTTTCTGACACCGGAAGGGAGGAAAGAGGACTCCTTACCTGAGTTACCTACAGTGGTTCGTGGAGGGATGGAGTGTCATTCTGGGGACTTACTTTTCTGCATCCAGTAGCACTCGTGGCCACCACTGACAGGTATGGGAGTAAAACCATTTCACTAATATCAGGCCCATTTTTCCTGCCAAAAAAATTTTTGGGATTAGAGGTGGCACATCATGTCCTTCCTGAGGACACTACCAGGTGTAGGTATTTTTTCTGGGATGGGTGTTAGCCCGTAGGGAGTGTGATGAAAGTATCTCCCTTAACCAGATGCAGTCAAGCAGCTTACAACAGGACATTTCATTTTCACTCTCATTTCACCAGTTCCCTTTTATGGTCTGCACTGGTCAACCTGTCTCGCTTGCTTATAGCAACAAGAGTCTTTGAGGAAGGCAAATTTTGCTTCCTACCCTGACACATGGACTAGGCAGTACCGAGGGCTTGACAAATTATACATTGAACTGGCAAAATACCCTTGGGGAAAAAAGAATGGTCTGTTTCACACCAAATAGGATTTTATGTTTGAACATAAATTTAACCATGTCCATACAGATCTGAAAACATTTCCAGTTGATAGGAAATAATGTGATTTTTTTTTTGTTTTTCATTTTGGTCCGGTGCCTGAACCTTAAGTCAGTTATTTGCACATCTCTCCTTTGAGCTCTGCTCTTAGCTCAGCCACTGAATCCTACCAGAACAATAAATGCTAGTTGTATGTAACCCAGCCACAAAATACCTCCGTAGAAATACCTCTAAATTTATTAGTATCTCTTCTAAAGTACACATTTAGCTTATGACAAGCAGCCATAAGCTCAAATGTAAAACAAGTCAATCATTTAAGATAGCTTTCTACTAATTCAGGATTTGTTAATGAATTACGGCATTGCAGCACTGGCAGGAGCATAATAGCTACTGAAGACCAAAACTGGTACCCTATCAATATTTATGTGAGATTTTATTGTTAGCTGAATTTCAACATTAAGAACAAAAAGCCAAATTCTGATTCAGTAATACTGGAAACAACTGGTACAAAAGAGCTGGTTTCTTATCCTAGTCAGTCAACACTAGCATTTTTAGGCTTTTGTATCTCTATTTGAAATGTCATATATTCTGGGTATCACATCAGGTTTGTTCCTTACCTTCCCCACCCCACCCCCAATTTTAAAGGTCACAGACTTGATAAATCCAGAACCTCCTGACAAATAATTTTATGTGTTCATCTGACATAAGGTTTGAGTCATCTGGACCCATTCCCTCCTGCCTCAGCTAGTCTATTGAACACCAATCACAGGACAGTGACTTTGCACTTTGTTTGCTTTGATCCAATTATCTAGTACAAAGCTCCAGTGACTATTGTCAGGGCTGACAACACTCTGCTGTCTAAGCAATGAAGCCACTGGGGCTCGTAGAACAAATCTAACTGTTTCCTGTTCTCTGACACCAGATGCAGTAAATTACATTTACTCCCAGATCCCTGAACTCCCAACCCTCTATTCACGAACAGCAGAGCCAGTTCCTGGGTGGGACGGATCAAGCAGAGTAGCTGGTAAGTCTCAAGGAACAAAGTATTATAATACCAGTCCAGTAGCCATGAACTCTTTCGTTATATTACCTTAATGAGTCTGGTGTCCTGATGTCATTTAAATGCCAGGAAATGCTGCTTGATATGTATTTTGTAAATAAGTCAAGGGTTTTTGAACTGCAGTGAGTACTCTCAAAACAACGTAGCTGAACTACATACAAGTACCATAGGAAACATCCTTTTTTTTTTTTTTTTTTTTTAACATGGAAACATTCAGTTCTTTCCATCTCTGCTGATACAAGAACATGGTATCTAGGCCAAGGTTTTGTCCTCTCTTGTACCCATGCAACTCCAGACAGGCACTCACAAGACCACACACATTCTTCAAATGTTTATGTCATTTTATACTTCTTTGTAGGCCATTCTTTCTTCTTGGGAAAAGGTAGGCTTGTTTTGTGCTTGGAGTCATACAGAGAATTTTCTAACACATATTTTTCAGATTGAGTGTGTGTCTTAAATGTAACAACTTGATTCTTAGAAGATGTACTTTTTTTTTTTTTCAAAATCCTTCTTTTCTAAACAGTGTACTCCCTATCTCAAGACTAAATTTCTGGTGGCTTTTTAAGAGGTGTCCCAAGGAGCAGGATAAAAGGTGGCTTACTTGAAGAATGGATTAACAAGCATAGCCGAGCAATGTCTGCAGCTAAGGCACTGTACACCACTATGAAATACGTAATTTTTTCCATAAGTTCTGTTGCAAACCATTCCAAAATCTTCCCTTCCACCAGTGCTTACCCTGATATGTCTTTAATACAAGCTTTTCTGTGGGTTTTGTGCCATTTTGTTGACAACAAGAAAGTAATAATTTCTTTCATTCTTTGGATGACTGAGAAGCCTTGTTAACGTAGTCCTTGATAAGCGTATCATGTGTGTGCAGTAGGTGTTCCTAAAGGTGGGCGCTGATCATCCATCTTAAAACAAGCTCGAAGTGTAAGTAGATTTTTTTTTCAAGAACAGCCTCTGAATCCACAGAACAGGCAGAATCTAGATCCTTCTGTTGGCACGTTGGGATCTTGTTGTTCTGAAGCACTGCATCATGTTCCACTGTAATTAAAGCTTGTGCAGAAAACCTGTACTTGTGAATACTGGCTGTCATCTTCAAGTACTGCTTTCAGTTTCAAGTCTATTGTCAGGTAGTTTTGTATTCTATTAGTAGATCACATTTTGCAGTAAATATGCTTTGGTTAAATAAAAACATTTTAGAATCAACGTTAGTTCATTTTTCAACTACTTTGACAAGCTGAGCTGCTAGGTTTTCCCACAGAGAACAAACATCATGCACACAGACAGGTAAGCAAGGTTCTGTTATTCACTTCTCCCATGGCAGTGCCTTTTACTGATGAACAGTTTCTAAGAAATTCACATATGTTTATGCATTTACTTAGCCAAGTAGCTTTAATGTGGTCCCTGGGTTGGTCATAAACCACATGTGATGCCAATATCTATAAACACTGCAGTAAAATCACAGTAGAAGGCATGAAAATAAAATGTTGACAGAGTCAAAAGCTTAAGCAAATTAGCCAGAGCTGAAATACAAAAGGATCTCACCTGTTAACTTTCTACAGCATCCTCCAAGAAGTGCTAGAACTTATTGCCCAAAGTCTCCCTAATAAAGAAGACATTGTTATGTGTCAGTACTCCATACCATAGATAAAAACATGTATCTTGCAACTCTTCTTAAATACAGAACCATAGAATTGTAGGTTTTGGTTGGGAGGGACTTTAAGATTATTTAGTTCCATCTCCCCTGCCATGGGCAGGGATGCCCTTCACTAGATCGGATTTCTTAGGGCACCATCCAGCCTGGCCTTGAAAACTTGCAGGGATGGGGCATCCACAGCTTCTCTGGGCAACCTCTTCCAGTGCCTCACCACCCTCTGAGTGCTTACATCTGCCTTCTTTCAGTTTAAAACCATTGCCCTTTGTTCTGTCTCTATCTGCCCATATAAAAAGGCCCTCTCCCTCCTTTTTATAAGCCTCCTAATGGTACCGTAAGGCTGCAATAAGGTCTCCCCAATGTCTTCTGTTCTCCAGGCTGGACAATCCCAGCCCTCTCAGGCTGTCTTCATGGGAGAGGTGGTTCATCCCTCTCATCATCTTCATGGCTCTCCTCTGGATCTGCTCCAAAAATGTTCTGTCTTTCTTGTGCTGAGGACCCCAGACTTGGATGCAGTACTCCAGGGGGGTAGAGTAAGGGCAGAGTAGAGGAGGATAATCACCTCCTTCAAGCTGCTGGCCACACTTCTTTTGATGTGTGGATGCAATTGGCTGCAAGTGCACACTATTGGCTCATATCCAGCATTTCATCCATGAGAAACCCCAAGTCCTTCTCCTCAGGGCTGCTCTCAATGACTTCTTCTCCCAGTCTGTACTCACATTTGGAATTGCTCCAACCCAGGTGCAGCTCCTTGCACTTGCACTTGCTGAACTTCGTGATGTTCTCATGGACCCAGTTCTCAGGCTTGTCCAGGTCTCCCTGGATGGCATCCCTTCCTTCTGGTGTGTCCAGCTGCACTGCTCAGATTTGTGCCATCTGCAGATTTGCTGAGGGCCCTGGATCTCGCTGTCCGCATCATTTTTAAAGATACTGAAAAACACCAGTCCCAAGAGAGACCCCTGAGGGACACCACTCATCACCAGCCTTCACCTGGACACAGAGCCATTGACCACAACTCTCTGGCTCCAGCCAGCCAGCCAATTCCTTATCTACTGAACAGTCCATCCATCAAATCTGTGTCTCTCCAATTTGGAGATAAGGATGTCGGGGGGACCATATCAAAGGCCTTACGGAAGCCCGGGTAGATCTGTTGGTCTTCCCTGGCGACCATTGCCATTATTCCATTGCAGAAGACCCCCAGATTAGTCGAGCGTGATTTTCCATTAGTAAAGCCATGATGGCTGCCTCAAATCACCTCCTTATCTTTTATGTGCCTTAGCATATCATCTAGGAGGATCTGCTCCATGATCTTCCTAGGCACAAAAGTGAAGCTCACTGGTCTGTAGTTTCCCAGTTTTTCCTTTCTCCCCTTTTAAAAAACATGGGCAGATCTTCCCTTTTTCCAGCCACTGGGGACTTCACCTGACTGCCATGACTTTTCAAATATGTTTTCAAATATAGCTTGGCAACAATACAAAATTATAGAATCATTAAATAGTTTGTGTTGGCAGGGAACTTAAAGATCATCTCATTCCTTCAACCTGTCTGCTAAGGGCAGGAATACCTTCCACTAGACCAGGTTGCTCAGAGCTGCACCCAGCCTGGCCTTGAACATCAGCCAGTTTCCTCAGGACCCTGGGATGCATGTCATACAGTCCCTATTAAGCTTCATCAGTGATCCCAAGTGTCTTCTTTACTTACAGTGGGAGGGTCTTAACTTCCCTCACACCCACCCAGAGGATCAGCTACTTCAGAGAATTGTGAAGTCTGACTCCAGTGAAGACCGAGGCAAAAGAACTCATTGAGTACCTCAGCCTTCTCCGCATCAGTCAGCACCAGTTCTCCCTTCTTGTTTGCAGGGAGATACAGGGAGGTAGATTCTTCTCAGCCTTTTTTTTCTACTTACAGAATCCCTTCTTGTTACTCTTCACATCTCTTGCCAAATCCTATTCCAGCTTTGCCTTGCCTTTCCTGACCCCATTCCTACACACGAAACCATATTCCTGTACTCTCCCCAGGTTCCTGTCCCTGCTTCCACTGGTAGATGTTTCTTTCTTACTCCTTGGTTTGAGGAGCTGACCTTAGCTCAGCCATGCCAGTTTCCAGCCTGCCTTGTTTGATTTCCTACACACTGCACTAAGAAAAGTGGTCTCGAAGCCTTGTCAGCTCTGGTCAGCCCCTCAGTCCTTAAGGACAGTTTCCCAGGGGATCTTCATTCACCAACTCCTTAAACAGTTGAAGTTCACTCTTGCAAAGTTCAGGGGTTTGTCTTTGCTCCTTTCCAGGCTCATGCTCCTCAAGATCACAAACTCAAATATGACCAGGTCCACATGATTTAACTATCAGATTTTTGCTATCTGCTTCTGAATTCATTCCCACTGTACAACCCTTCTTTTAATGCACAATATGGACCTAAATTTGTGCATCAAGACAGGGAGGGTCTGGCAGATTGCATCCTCTTTTGCACTACAAATACATGGCACTCAACTATTTCACAGGAAAATCACCAGTTTGTAAATAAAAAGCCATGCCCCAGGTAATATTTTTAATTTTCAAAGAAAAAGAGAAGCACGGGAGCTCTAGGGGAGCTCACGGTCATGCTACTTCTCTCTAAGAAAGTAACAGATAGCTAGTTGATGGGTTGGTGGTGCCCTCTCTTTTGGGTTGTGGTACTCCAGACAAATCAGGAACTTCTGCCCATTACAGATGATTTTCTGAATGTGCTGTTGCTGCCTCATGGTTCAGCTTTGCTTCAGTTCAGCTGGCCACTCAGATACCTCTCAGTTTTAGCATCTTCACCATAGGCTAGCCAGCCTCTATTTTTACCTTTGTAATATTGAAAGTCATTGAACAATATCTGCCTGAGCAGTCCTAGTGAGGTCAAGTGATGTTCAGAGCCCACTCACCCAAGCCCTAGGCACCAAGCCAATAAACAAAATTCTTCTTCTTTTCTTCCTCTTCCTCAAGAAACTGCACCTAGAAAATTCTAGAAACGTTAGTGTTGGTGCCTGCATCTCTTTGTTTCATTATCACTATAAATTGGATTAAAGGCTTCAGAGCAGAGGCACTTGGATAAGACATAAAGGGCACTTGCACACCAGTTCCTGGGCTGGAACAGTCCTGAGCAAGTGATCCATGCCAGCTGCTCTCTGAGCTGCACCATGGTGCTGTCTGCCACAGTTTCTCAGAGCAATGGCTTGGTAGCTTAATTACTACCAGCCCTGGGGCAACAGTTCATTCCTTATTTCCAGCCTTAATTTCCTGTTTCCAACCATGCCAGCTGCCTTGCTGTCTCCAGCTGCACACCTCAGAGCAGAGCTCAGCTCTCAGCCTTGCAGCTGCCTTCTGGCTGCCCAGGCTGCTGTGGGATGGACAGGCATGAAAACTCCAGCACAGGAGGGAGATAAAAATGTAAGTCCTACTTCATGGAGGAAACTGGCAACCTGTGCTCAGGGTCACGACAGCTATGGACACAACTAGTTCATAAACCTCCTGAAGCAGTGGTAAAACACAGTCCTTAGGGATAATCCACTAGGTTGCAATAGTCAAGCTGAGAACACTGCTTCTGCAGCCCACTGCAGCCTTCAGCAGTGCATCGTTCTCAGAGGCAGCAACGCTCCTTCACCCACCGGCACCTCTGTCCCCTGGCTCCATGCAGGTGTTTGTGCGGTGTACTCGACCTAGACAGTCCTGCTGGGGCTGGCCAAGGTCTGAGCAGATGCACACAGCATGTAGATGGTCAGACCCAACCATTTTGCCCACCCGACTGCACTCCTGGGGGACAGAGGAGACCATGTCACTGAGAGCAGCATGCACCCACTCACCAATACATTCATTTTCTGTCTAGCACTCTAGGCAGTGTAACGATGCATGTCATGATAAATTTCCTATTGCTGATTAAATACTTTGCTTTAATGTTACAGGAAAAGTGATTCTACTGTGTGTGAATAAAAAGACTGAGGAAATATATTAAAGTAACAGTAATTTTTAATATTAATTACTTTTTTAAATACAAACATACCAAGCTACATTGGTTCTTGGTGCAAGAATATTCTATACTCACTTGAAAATAAATCAGGAAAAAAAGCAAACATTTCAGTTTGTGGTATCCCCAGGTAAGATAAACCATGATTATACGATTGAGGTTCGTTGATGAAAGTGTTCACTGTTAGTTTCACAAACACTTGTCACTGCCTGTGGTAATTTGTAATTAAGTGTCTGTGGATGTCTGTCCAAGAGCCAAAATGCCTTCATATGCATACAAGGAATGCTTAAACAAATGAGCACTCTGGAAAATCTGAAATACCTTCTCACATTTTTTCTTTGAAAAGCTGTCTAGTGATATGTCATCGTATCTCAAAATGGGTGTTGGAGCAGGGTAGACTGCTCGTCTATTCCTACTGTGTGGTCTACACTTTTCATCTCATTACTACATCCTTAACTGCTAGAAAACGTTTGCTATTCTAAAGCAACATCCCTCACACGTTTTTACCTGTTGTTTCATGACTCTTTGAAAATCAGTTCATTATTACTTTTTTCTTCAACATTGGTAGTGGTGCTTAATCCTTTATTCAGATAATCAAGGTAGCACTTCTTGGCTATTCTGTACATTTTCTTAACCTGGAAGCAGAGGTCTGTTGATGTCTTGGTGTGGAAGCTGAGAGAGCTGCCCTGCCACACACCTGTGGGAGAAATTATCCTATTCCTGTGTGATTTTGTTCCCATGTGTAGAACAGAGATAAACAATATTTCTTCACCCCTCTAAAATGTTTTGAGTGCTACGGATGGAAGAGTTAAGCAAGGACAAGCATTGATAATTAAATGGTCTGAGTGTTGCAGCAAACAAAACTTGCAGTTTGATGGCAGAAAAGAGAGTAGACAGGTTCTCTCTGAATTTTGAGGCAAGTTCAGAATGGAAAGTTAGAGGGCAACCTGCATGCTATCACCTCCCCTTGCCTAAATTACACCTAACCTCTTGGTGCTCCTAGTTGACCAGAGAAAGCTCCATGTGGCGTGAGCCGGAAGATTAGGTCCTGTTTGCCGCAGATACACCCAGCCTCCACCTGCATAAAAAGCCATAGTGTAACAGAGTTCACAGAGTTGCATCCCACCTCTAATGTAGAACACTTAGCCCTTTAGAAGCAGGAGGTAGGAAAAAGGGGCACCATAGTTTTCTTTGTCTGTTTGGCAATTAACCATTCACTGGCTTTTTTTGTTGTAACATGCACTTCCTCTCTTGTTTTCATTCAAGCTTTGTGCACCATGGAAATTAATGTGGAGAAAGACAAACAGACAGGAGAGACCAAGATTGTCTCTGCTTCACCTGTTGGCCCAGATGAGGCCCATCAAAGAGGATTCAAAGTCTATGATGATGGTTCCAAGGTAGTCTATGAGGTTCACTCTGGTGGCACAGTGGTAGAAAATGGAGTACATAAATTAAGCTCAAAGGACGTAGATGAACTTATGCAAAAAGCTGGACAATCAAGTGTAAAAGGAGGGTATGAAAAAATGACTGTGTCAGACAGAAATGTGGTAGCCGATGGAAACCTTAGCCATATGAAGGAGCAAATGCTCTTCAAGGAGGCAAAGCTGGAAATGGTACACAAATCCAGCAAAGGACGTGCTGTGAACCCTCAGCCACAAGACAAACCCTGTGGTGGTGAAACCCCAGAGGCCAGTGCAGATCAGCCAGTGACAATGATATTTATGGGCTACCAGAACATCGATGATGAAGAGGAGACAAAGAAAGTGCTGGGCTATGATGAGACCATCAAGGCAGAGCTTGTGCTGATCGACGAAGATGACGAGAAGTCACTGCGGGAGAAGACAGTGACTGATGTTTCCACCATGGATGGGAACGCTGCTGAGCTGGTCTCTGGCAGGCCCCTGTCGGACACGACAGAGCCCTCCTCACCTGAGGGGAAGGAAGAGAGCCTGCCCTTGGAAGCTGCCCCAGGTACACAAAAGAAAAAGCGCTGTCAATGCTGTATTGTCATGTGAACACCTCCTCCTTCCCTGCTCCAGGCAGCTCCTGCTCCATCACTTACGTAGACCTCACTGTACTTCTAACTGCAATACTGTGAACTGGAAGTGAATGCCTCCATTGCCTTGCAGTTGGGTTGCTTTTCTTTCTAGTTCTTCAGGAAGAGGAACACATGGTTATTTTCCCATCAGACATACTACTTGGTGTTGGGGAGGGGTTGGGGGTTTTTGGCTTCTTTTTTTCTTTTGTGTTGTTGGTGATGGCATTTTGTTTTGTTTTGGTTTTTTTCCTTAATACTACAGAGTGAGAGATAAATGAGAAATGGAACATATGTTTTCATATTTATTTGATTTATATATCTATTTTTTATATATAATGAGAACACTTTTTATGTTTTTTCTTTAAATATCTGGCAGGCTTGATCAGATTCCTAGGATTTTGTGGGAGTCTGAGTTTCACAGCCACCAGATATGAGAGCCTTAAAAAAATGTTACTTTTTTAAGAAAAATCACATTAAGCATTATTTTATAGATCATATTTTTTATTTCTTGGGGGAAGGCTCAGATCGCTTTACTGTTTTAATTTGCTAAAACTCAGACAAGCCTTTCCTGAAAAATTGCATAATTTTGGTTTTTAGTAACTTTCCAGTTTAGTTTGCGGTGTCAGAAAAACCCATTACCCATTTCTGCTTATTGGTGATACCAGAAGTGGACCTTAATTATTCTTTCTAGAAAATGTATGAATGATCATTTTGCCTTATATAAATCTTCCAGATTACAGTATTGTATATGCACTTCATCTCCCCAAATTACAGTTGAAATTAACTTGACATGAAAAAGATGCAGCTGTCACACCAACAGAAATGGAGTCACTGATCTAATTACTTGCCTTTCAGTAACTCTGCCAATGTTTATACATGAAGTTTTCCTGCTGAACTCCAGTAGATGAGGGATACTGCTTTCTATTTCCCTGGAAGACAAACGAATTTTTCTCACAGTCTGACCCTGTTCCTACTTGATTCAGTGGCAAAATTCTCAGTTCTGGGAAAGGGGGCAGGGTCAGAGTTTTATTTTATAATTCTTATGGAAGTGTAATTTCTCACAGAGTGTACCTTCAGTGCACCTACATAATGACAGGCAGCTGGGTCTGATGCTGCCCTGCTTGTCCAGGTAAAACTCCCGTGGAACCCACTGGAGTTTTGTCAGAGCAGCTGTTTTGGGAGATCCTATAGCCGCAAGACTAACATTTTCAAAAACTGCTGGTGGTTTTGGATGCCTCATTTTCTAATGTGGGGCACTAAAAGATGCCTGATTTCCAGTACATTTTTCTTCGTCTGACCTCTGAAAAGCAGGCCTCTTAAAAACAACTAAAGATGAAAATGTAAAAATGTGAAGGCATCCAAAATCAATAGATGGTTTTTTCTTGTTCCTTGATTCTTCTAAATGAGAAAGCAGCTAGCTTTTTCATGGTGAGATATTATGAACCTGATTCTTGTATCACACTGGTTTGGCTTAAGTTTAACTTCACTCACTGTAGTGGAGTTACTCTGGAATTATAACTACATGAGTGAGATTAAAAATCAGGTTTTATATTTTCTGATAGTGTGAACAAGTACTGAAGATTATTTTGAAGTGTCTTTGAAACTATCAGACTTTAAAAATCAATAACAGCAACTGAAAAAAAGTGAAAAAAAAAGAAAAAGAAAGAAAACAAGAAAACAAAAAAAGCCTCTTTTCAGTCTGAGGTGGTTCCTATGATATTTCTGTTCTTTCTTGGATGGTGCTTTTACTGCATTAATTGTTAGTTCAGAGCATCTGATAAAACACAGCTCTTGCTCTGTACTCTTTTCTTTCTGTGCCAGTAAAAAAAGACACTTGTTCAGTGGTGGTAATATGAGGCACACTGAAAACCTACATATACCAAAAAAAAAAAAAAAAGTAAAAGGTAATTCCCATGTTAGGTCACTTGTCAGTATGGAACTGGTCAATGAAACTTCTCATCACTGCCCAGGTGACTGTCAGACAAAAAAGCCCCAAACAAGTAGTAAAAAAAGCAAGAGTAGTGAAAGGCAGCCTCACCTCTGACACCTGCAGAAATTTTGCTGACCTCCATATCTGCTGCAGTGGCAGAAATGAATAGACTTCCACATGCTCCCTTTGCCTCCCCTGGGGGCTTTCGGCTGGGAGAAGGACCAAACTCACCCAGAGAAGCTCTGCACATCATTTTTTGACTCAGGCTTAGGTGGTTAAGTTTTATCACAGAGGGGAAGGGCCACAGAGCCTCATATTGCAACAAAAGGTCTGGTGGCTGTTTGTTAGAAACTAGCAGCCTGTGTGTGTTTTTGGTTGGGTTATCTGTGTTTTTGGGGACTTTTTTGGTTGTTGTTGGTAGTGGTGGTTGGGTAGGGGTTTTTTCCCTTTTTCTCTTTTCCCAGAAATGCTAAGCATTTACAAATCTAAACATTTCTTAAAACAAGACCTTAAGTTTCAAGTCCAATATGGCCAGGTGAGGCTGTGCCCAGGCATGTTTAGAAGCCCTGCAGCACAAAGGGTGAAGCCCTTTACGTCTTGCATCTGCCTGTGAACGATGTGGGAACCAGGAGTGCTTTGCCATAGTTCTCTCACTCTGGGGCCTGCTCACCTCACCAGTTATACTTGGAGACAAATCTCCCAGCCATCTCCCTCTGGCCTGGCCAGTCATCTTTTTGCTCACCACCTTTTCCTCTCTGGGTGTGATGCCACCTTCACAGCCACCCTGGCCTCATGGTGTCCTCACAGCCTGAGCTTTTTTCCCCCTGCTGCTCCTCTCCCCATATGGACATTTTTTTTCAAAACCTCCTTGCTTGGAAAATTTGGGGTGTCATATTAACCTAATCCGTTCTCTCCCTGCATCTCTTGAGACATGTGCTCCCCTGTCAGACGACCTTCTGGTTCAGCACTGACTCAGCATTTTGGGGATGACTCCCTTAGCAGCCAGCTGTGGGAGATGCTTGCTGACGCTGGGACCAGAACGTGTCTGAGACCACTGTACCATCTGAGGCACAGCACAGTGGGGAGATGGTGGCACACCAGAGTCCAGAGTGGCCCTTTAGTGGTTAGAAGTAGAGCACAAGCCTTAAACCTTAAACCTCTCAAATACCTACTGCTCAGTACTTGTAGCTAACACTGAGTGCCTAGGAAGGCCAGTCGTTTTTATGTGTTCACATTAACTCCATGGTTAACAGGCCCCGGTAGATCCAGGAAAGCTAAAGGTTCACCTGCATAGGGTTGGTCTTTACAGGTCAAAGGCAATTTCACATCTGAGGTCAGGAAAAACATGAAACAGGAGCTAATGGGTCTGAAATCACAGGGCCTTTGCTGAAACACGCTTACTCCAATCATCCTCCTCCACAAGGGCAGCAGTCATGCTGGACATTGCCTTGTCCCTTCTAGCCATTAGCCTGCAGACAAGTTACAGGGGAATTCAGATGCATTAGCCCAGGCTGATGAATGTAAACTGATTTTCCAGGGATGGTTTGGGCTATGAAGGGGTTGGTTTTCCCCTTACACTTGGATAGGAGGCTGCCTGTGGAAATCCATGCACAATCAGGCGCAAGGGAAGCGGTCTGCTCTATGGTCAAGCAGAGAGAGATATTTTTAAGGATTGTTATGGGATGGGTTTTTTTATATTGTTTTAAGCAAAATCCCTGTCTGTTTAACTTATGCCATCACATGTACATTTTCAGTTTCAGCACGAGGGGATACAAAAAAGTAGAGTCAGAAACTGGTTCAGTAATAGCATTTTGCCACAACAAACTACTCGCCTTAACTTTTGTAAGAAAAACAAAAAAAAACCCTCTTTTCAGTGTATTTTTTCCTAGACTGGGAAAAAAGTAACTTAGGAAACTTTTTTATATTTTGTATTTTCTAAGTTTCTATAAACCCACTTTCCATGTTGTCCCTTGTTTGCATTCAGGGACCATTTCTTTTGCAATCCACTGCATTTTACTTCCATTCTTTCTTTTTATTTTTCTTTTTTTACAGAAAAAAAATAACAACAAATCAAAAACCACAGCATTATGATTAGTGGCTAGGCAATCTCTTTCAATTACTAGAATATCAATACAGAAAGAAAAGAATTACAGGGTTGTTTTCTTTTTTTAATTTCTTGTGGCTGATGTACTGTATGGTATATGTTTACAGAACTCCTCTGGTCTGCCTTTGTGATGTTATCTAAATGAATGACAAAGTAGGTATGATGTGCCATTTGACAGTTTGCCTTAGCACTCTTGGGTTTCCTTCTTCTTTTTTGTATCTTTTATTTCCTCATTTTTTTTCAAAAAAGTGCAGGCTGTATTCCAAAGCTGTATAAACACAACATTATCTTTCAATCCCCAACAAGAGAAGTGTGCATAAGCCCTTCTCCAAGAAGAGTACCTCTACCAGTGCAGTACAAGACTTCAGTCCTGCAAACAAAAACATGTATGCCTAATTCTGCTATGCGTAGACCTGTTTCAGTCAATTGGACTGCTCGCAGGAAGAACATTGTAGGCATCTGCAGGATCAGGGCATGAATGATTGACACAGAGTGTAGTTTGGGTGTTCCTTATGTACCTATATGGATTTTGTGCACTGCTGAGTTTCCCCAAGGTGGTGTAATCCGAGAGGCTAACTCTAAGCATTGCTACTTCTACTGAGGAAAATACAAAACGAAATGGTGCTTAGCATCCGGTGGGATCAGGTCCTGAGTCAGCATTGCTACCATCCATGAGCAAACACTCAGAGGGACTTTCCTGATGGCTAGTATGTTAGTCCCCTGCCATTGTACCTAAGTTCACTACTGATTCTTCACACCTAAAATTACTAAGATACCACAAACTAATCCAAGCAGAAAGATAGCGTACAGAATTGCTAGAGAAGTAAAAGGTGTTCTACCTTTTAATTTAGTCAAACATCCAAATGGCATACTTGGAAAGTAAGCGGGGATATAATAGAAAATGTAGTATTTTACATTTGTGTATTTTTTTAAGGAATAAATATTTTTGTAATGAGATACAAACCCTAAATGGGTATTGAGTTTTGGAATATCATCCTTCCCATGACATTGAGCCTTTCAACTTTTTCATACCTTTATGACAATGCCCAGCTTCTTGGGATCTTTTGTAGGCCTCACCACAATTTTTTCCAGGAAGAAGGATCACAACACTTTTTAAAGAGTCAAGTTAGAAGAGTAGAATCCAATATAACTGCTACAGACACAGCTAAATAAGTAAACGTTTCACAGAAAAAGGTGGACTTACACCTTCTATAGCTAGACAAATTTCTTTACCTAGAAAGCCAACATAGTAGGCAATAGCTACCTACTTTCAGCAGAGTGGTATGACTAATAGGGGAAATACATGTTTTGTCATATTTTGTCCAACACTAGATTTCAAAGTGCAAGAGATGATGCCACTGGAAAGAGCTGAACAAAATATTTTAGACAAAGTAGAGGATTTTCTCACATGCCGAGGCATGGATTCTTTATTTTTTCTAAACTCACTAAGTTTCAACCAGTTCTTGCTGTCTGTTGAAAAGTTTAGGATTTGCTCAGATTGTTTTTCTTGAGCCTTCTGAGCAGCAAGAGCAAACTTTAGTTCAGAGCTTAATAGTTGCGGACTATGACAATATCCAACAAAAATATAGATTGTAATTTTTGTATGTAAAAGAGTAAATTGTAAAAAATGGCTGAATTTATTCAGTTTAGCATATAAATGGATTGTCACCTAGTCCAAAGAGAATTTAAATCCGACTTGTAATATAAAGTTCTAATAACTTAGCTTGTAAATAGTGACAAGAGTGCATGAAGTTCTTAAAAATGTCCCACTTGTATTTAAAATCAAACAGTTATAAAACTGAGCCTTTTTCCGTGTAAGTTCAAAGAGTCTTGCAAAATCTATAGCTTTTTTCCTGTGATGGTTCCACTTAAGGTGTTCAGTGGATTAAGAATAGGCCACTTTTCTTATGGTCAGACTTGTGAAGAATTCCAAGCCCCTTCCTTCAGTTTGCAAAAGCTTCTCTTACTTTGCAGGGCTTTGCTGCTATTGTATTTCAAAGCTTTCCTGCAATTGTTTCGCAAATTCTTCTCAAAGGTAGATTTAGGGGTTTATTCTAAGAATTAATCTGCTTCAGAAACCGAATTTAAAACCCTTAATAATTTTTTTAGAGTTAGCTAAGTAACTCAAGTTCACCAGTTTGGGTGTATTTATACATTTTTAACTTGCACTGGTATGTTAGTGACTTGTACCAAAATTTAGACCTTGCACATCTATTCAGCTGGTCTGTAAGACCTAAATATTTGCCCATGGGCATAAAATCAAGAACTCAAGTAAGTCCTTTTTAATGGGATGACCCAGAAAAGTAAAATTTAAGCACATGCACAAATGTGTATAGGGTCTGGTCTTCAAGCAATATGCTACAGGCAAGGCTTATGCTGCTTTAACCGTGTCTTCTCATTAGTTTAATTAGAATTTTAAATGGTGTTGTGAAACTGGTGCACTTTTCTGCAGAGGGTTTTAGAGCATGGTCTCCTTGCTGACTGTGTTTGAGGGGACAAACACCCCCCAAGAACTCTCAAAACCCCACTGCCTGGAGACGCAGGGGACAGAGGAGCAAACTTCATACCTCCACACAAACACAACAGAAAAAAGGCAGTGTAACTGTTATTTCCAAATTTTTCTCTCTGCACACTCTGCCCCAGAATGTGCCTGTCCTCTGTCTCTGTGCTTGTTCTCATTCTGGACACTACTGCTCAACTGATCCCGTTTTCTTCATCCCTCTGCTTCCCCTTTTGTGGTCTCCTAGAAGAACGAGCAGGAAGGAGAGACTGAAGTTAGAAAACTCACCTTAGGCCTGCTGGTGTCAGTCCCACAGAATTATGGTATCTTGTCCTCACTATTTGGACGTTTTCCTGCATTTTCCTAGATTCTTGGGACATACTCGATATTAAAGGAGCACTCTCCCACTCTATTCATCTGGCATCCTATGGGTTGCACAAACAGCAAATTCCATTAAAATCTCACTATTTAGGTAAATCTGCTCTCTTACTATTCCTTTGGAACACACTGTGCCCCTTGAACTCATATGAGCCAGATGTATCCAGGTACATAAAATATCAGCATCCAGAAAGCAGTTCTTACAGCAGCAGAAGGCAATCCACCCCACCATATGTCAGGTTGCTATTGGCAGGGCAAAAGATCCTGGAGAAAATGTGAACTTCCCCACAGACTGATCCAGCATGCAAAGGCATTCTCAGTAAAATTAGCTGCCAAGAATCTAGTGGTATCCCTCCAAGATAATATGCCTGTTAAAGAGAGGCAAACTCAAAAATTAAGAAGGTTTTGTGCAACCATATAAAGTCCCAGTAGAATATGGCGCTTATGCTACACTAACCTTAAGCGCATACTTGAAGTGTGACACATACTTAGCACTGTGCAGGGTAGGGATAGCCTTAAGGATGTGTGAAGATCAGCCAGTATTTATGATTTACTGATGATGGTCTCAAATATTGTCCCTGTTATTTTGCAAGGAACTGCTTAGGGGCAGATACAAGAGAAAGAATCAATTTGAAAGTTTCTGCTTTTCCATTGACCGACTGAATCTGATTGCTACAAAGGTAGCCAAGAAGGAGCAGGTCAGGACAAATGCAGAGAACGCATTTCTGAAAGTTTTCTGCCCCTCTAACTATGTTTACTCCATAGACGAAGAACGACTCTTTATAGGGGTTCAAGAAAATGTTGTGTAAAATGCAGCTTTTATGGTGAATGTAGATTGTGGTTGAGATTTTTTTTAAGCTTTAGTCTCCCACTTTCTTTGTGAGCTAATGTGTATAAAGTCCCATTTTGTTGGGGAAAAACTGCTGTGCTAACACTGGATTAGAATTGCTGGGGATAGCTGCTGTACTTTGTAACCTGAAGTGTACTTTTTTGACTGTTATGTTTTTTTCTTCAGATTAAAATAATGAGTACAAAAAAAAACCAAAATAAAAAAACCAAGAACACTGCCAGCAACAGCCATGCTGTAACTGTGGCTTCTCTCTTTTTTTTTTCTCTGTACAGTATTACTAGTAAATAAATCTGCCTTTTCACTGCGCCTACTTCTGTGTCTTTTTACTGTGTTTCTCTTTACCTACCACTGTTCAAGATACGCTGTGATCTCAAGGACATACTGCACTGGAGCTGCCTCTCTCACTAAAAGAATCAAAGTACTAACTGCACAGTTGTTGGTTTTTTTCCTTTCCTCCACCGCTGTGCCCTGCTGACGTTATTTTTATGAGATTCTTACATATTAACATATTAACTCATCATACCTGTTACTGTCTCATTTCTTTTTTCCTTTCCTTCTCATGCTATACTTTGCCAAGCATATTGTGGACCCTGTTGCTCTAGGATCACATGGCACATTTTCATATTTGCAGAAGAAAAAAAGGATTTGGTTTAGCCAGCAAGGCAGTATGTTCTGAGTGAACTTATTTCCTGACTGAGGGAAGTATTCCATACAGCATATACAACTTGTGAGAAAAGAACACTGAATAGTTTGAGGAATGATAACATAAACAGCATGCAATTTTCTTTCAGGGCTTATCACAGACAGCATCCTCTCTGTATCAGAACTGGAAGAACCTCACCACAGTCTAACTTGCAGGGGGGGAAAAAAAAAGAAAATACCCTCCAGTAGCTGGGTTTTTTTTCCTGAAATGCTGTGTTTACCTGAGGTTAGAACAGTGATAGGATGGATAACATAACCAGGCATGATATGCCTCCTTCTCAGAAATTTAAAAATTAATCTTAAACTCAGACATTTAAGAAATGCACCACAAATTGTCCATTGCTACACAAGTACTCCCCCTCTGCTCCTTTCACCCAGAAGCCATATAGATAAAATGTACATCTACACACACACACACAGAGGCCTTTGCAGTATGGTGCTTTTTAGCATCTAAGAAGGGAAAATGGCCCTGCTTTTCTGCTTTATTTAGTCCTGAAAGTTTTGCAGTAGGTGGGGCTTCAAATTTTTTTGTCCTACTGGTGTTCAGTGACAGAAAGTCAATTTGCCTGTCCAGGAAGACTCTGTGACTGTCAGGAGAACTGGTATGGTTCTGTCATCAAAGAACGGGAATTGATTCAGCTGAGAGAAATTATCCTAATTATTTAAATCTCTTTGGTTTTGCAAATACCTTCCTAACTCAGAATGTGTGTCAACATGGCAAAAGGAGGGATCATGAGCTTGCATTTAGCAGTTGTGTCTGTGAGAAGACCATGAATTGACAAGGGCATTATCATGTGCAACTTAGTGCAATCAGGTATATATTCCATCTGTTAGTGCATACCATGGCCTGTGCCATACTCTTATTTTCATTCCACCTCACTTTATTCCATAGTCATGAGAAGATTTTCAGCTAATAATTCCTCTGCTGTAGAAAACTGAGTCATCCAAATAAACACCAAAAACAGACTAGACAATTTTAATATTGCTGCTGTTACTAAGGTTTCAGAAACAAGGTGTTTCCATGCATTTCCCCTTTTAAAATTTTTAAGGAAAAAAAAAAAGTGGTTTGGGATATTTTTAATAAAATGTTTAGCAGCTGGTCAGATAGCATGGCACTCCCTGAAGTTCTTCTGGAGTGGTTCTGTGGGGGTCAGTGACTTCACAGAGTAAGGGCATATTCAGCATGTAGGAGGCCTCTCAGGTTTTGTTTCTTTTTCATTTATTTTAATAGGTCTGTATACCTCTGGTAACAGAAGGAAAATAGGTGCTTACTCGCAAAGTTCAACACTTGAGGTGTTTCAGTTGAGGGGAAACCGGGGGGAGGGGGGAAACAGACTAGCACATTTTCAGAGAGCCCCTTACTTTCCTGCAAGACCCTCACAACCTGCCTGTGATGCCTCAAAATTCATACCAACTCTGCAACAATTCTTAATTCACACTGTGATATTTTCAAGATTACATGAAGAAACTTTTAAGGTTAGTAACTGTAAGAATGAATAATAAAAAAGGGACAAGAAGTTAATAACAGTGTTTGCTGTCCCAAAACCTGCATTTGCAGTTCTCATATGCTGCTCAGATGTCCATTGCACTATGCACAGTCACATATGAATTTGCTGTAACAGCTCATGGGTGAACACAGGCTGGTCTCTGGAGGAGCTTGCAAAACCACAGCATTTGGCACAGCTGTGCAAAACATCCTCCACATTTACCTATGATAGAAGAACTGCTTTACTGTCACAAGAGTCTAGTTGACACAGACCACCTTCTCAGACAAGACAAGGAGATAGTTGTATAGGAATAGAGTGTGCTATATCAGACTTGGAGGAGGGAGCTTCATAAAGCATAACCCAAAACAAGAATTAAGGGAAAAATTAGCTGACTGAGAGAGAGATTGGGTCACTTGAAATACAGGGCAGGGAGGAGTTGTGTTGGTGCACAGACACTGGCGTGCAAACCTAGGAACTTGGTTGCCTCAAAGAAAGGAATTGGCTCCTGTCTTGTATACACAGCAGTTCCTCCTGGTGTAAGGAAGAGAGCTCTCTGGACTCACTGAGCACTAATAAAGATGCTGGTTCAGGTCTTGGGAAACATCATTTCCAATTGCTGCTGCACTGTGCAGTTCAACATGACCTCACAAAAAGTCCCTAATCTGCAGATCTACAAAGGTATGTAGAGACATCATCATCCATTTGATTCAGATGGGAAGTGCAGGTACCTCTGTGAGTCCAAGGTTTTTCATGTTTTACATCAGTAATTTAGGATAATTAGCACTATCCGGCCTTGTACAGCTGTGGTGATGTGGCTGTTGGTGTCTGTCACAACACTAGAGGAGTGTGGGGCATGCTCTGGGTGCACAGAATCATAAAACTACAGTTTTGGAGGGGTTCTGCTTGTAACAACATTGACAAACAAGAAAAAAATACAGGCTGTATTGCAATCAAACCCAGCCAACCATGGCAGTCATGCGTTTGCTGGGAACAATTGGTTTGCCATGATTTAGGAGAAAAAGGATGTAATTGTAGCATGTTTGCTTGCTTGTAGGTGAGAAAACAAAGGGAAAAGAATAGGTGAAGGGAAAAAAGGAGACATGCAGAAATGGGTCACTTTCTCAGACATGACTAATCAGTTCAGCTTCCTTTTTGAGTATTTCCACTGTGTGTAATGCATCACTGGCTATGGATTCCCTCTGGCTATAGATGAGTCTGCTCCAACAATGGCAGCAATATGGTAGCTCTTGTGGGCAGGGGAGAGTTGGCTGAGCTAATCAGCCCTGCTGTAAAAGAGGTTATCTATTCACTTGAGCATAACCCCATGCTAAAATGACTGTACAGTGGTTACCTCTAGCCATCATTTCACTGTGGTTTGTGAGCATCCTATGGCTTAAAAGGAGGGATACTGCTTAGTACTATCAGGACTTGGTCTTTTTATTTCACTGGAGTGTGGTAGATATATCATTCATTTTAAAGTAAATGAGATTACTCACTCATCCCTGACAATTTTTTAAGTAGATTGTTGCTGCTCAGTTTTTGTTACATTGTAAGAGGTTTCTTCTTAACATGCTGTTCTAAGTTATAGAAGCATCTTTATTGCTTCAGAAATAAGGGTTCATAGACAAAGGTGGGGTGCTTCCTTCTGTTGACCAACTTAGGCAGTTTTATATTGTTTATGGTTAAGTTACCAGTGAGATGGGGTGAAGTGATGAATCTGTTAAATACCACTTGCAGTTGCACACTGAGAACAGGGCTAACATCTGGAAGTTCTCCACTGCTGCTATTTCAGTCTGCATTTTTTTTACAGAAGCTGGAGGTCACCAAGGGGTTAGTAAATTGGGAGAGTTAACTAAGATAGATATCACCCTGGGAAGAAAACAGCCCTTAACAGGAGAGAAGTAATTTCTATTTTTGCTTCTCCAAATTATCCTGAAAATCTAGTGCTTTTTGGGGTCTTTTCTGAATCCCCAGCTTGTGGGGTCAAACAATTTGAGGAGAGTATTTGCTGAAATTTAAAAAAATAAAAAGAAAACAAACAAACAAACAAACAAAAAACACAAAAAAAAAATGAAGAAGAGAAACAGTAGTTCCTGGGATTCCTGGCTAAGGATGAAAACTGGAGAATACTTGCTCTAGCTGCATGGACAAGCCCTGCAGAGCTGTGGTGCTCCTTTTTCTGAGCTCTTTTCTGTGGCATTTATGAGACCACAGACAATATTCTTAACCACTTTTGAATACAGTGAGGAAATTATGCTAAGACAAATGGAGAAGCTACTGAAAGATTATACGCTGTTTATTTTCTTCACTGATTTTATACAACAGGATTTAGAGTTCACAGAGCTGGAAATACTGAGATTATTTTATTGTTGTATCTTCACAATCTGCCAAACATTTGCCAAATATGAACAAATCTAGGACCTACCATTACCTGCCTGTCTCAATTTTCTTCACACATTACAAGGCCTACAGAGGAAACACTAGGGCTTCAAGCTGTAAACAGTGTTCAGAGCATTTAAAAGTTCTAATTGAAAGTGAAAAGAAAAGGGAAGTAATTCTTTTCTTTCATCTAGTGCCAAGGAGTGTCCTCCTCTAATCCATAGCCTAAAAGGAATTAAAATTCAGCGTGATGTCAAAGGACAGCTTTCACTGCTTAATAGCTGCAAATATTATAAGCAGGGCCAACAAGTCCCTAGAAAAAAGTCCACATGTGCTTTCTGGGTCAGAACCTTACCCCAAGCCCAGCCAGTGAACTGAGAGTGCCTACGTGAGAAGTCAGGGCAGACTTTTGTCACTAGAAATAAAGGAAAGTATTGACATTAGTTCGAAAAACCCTTTCTGATGCAATAATATTTTTAAAGCTAGGTCCCTGACTGCCACAGGGTTTGCAAGATGTAAATAATCAATCCCAGAAAGAGAAGTTCACAGAGGGGAACACAGGCTTCGATTGCATACCCAGATTACTCTGAAGAAGTGCACTACCTGTCACCATCAGCACCTGAGAAGCAACTGTGTTTCTTTTATAAAGAAAATAAGGGGCACAAAATCAAGATGTTCTCACAGAGGGCTCTGCTGTGTGTGGAACTTCGAAAAGGAAATCTCTTTACAGCAGCAAAGTGGGGTTGACACTGCAGTTACACTGCCTGGCGTTCCTGGTGTGTTCCAATATTACCCACTATGAAAGCACTTGACTCAATGCCCAAGTTACAGCCCTAATTTTCATCTTACATGTTTAGTTATTTTCAATTATGTACAATTATATTAAGAAATTTTGGCCAGAAGAGTTTCTAGAAAAGCTAATAAGCCTTTTCAATAGTAAGCAGTCAGGTTAGTAAATTGCAGTGATACAGGTTGCTGAAAGCTATGTTGTTCAAGTAAGTAAGGAAAAAAATGTCCATTAGGGAATTAAAAAAAACTACTTTTAGAGATCAGACCTGTAAAATATATGTTGGAGAAAAATTTAACCCTTCTACTAGTCTTTGAATCCCCACAAATGCTTTCTGTCATAACAGAAAAGAACTAGCCATGTACTTGAATTTAATAACATGGGTAGCCAAATTTATTTCCAGAGATTTGCTTGTACCATCTCATTTCATTAGAGACTTCTTCACAAAGCCCCAGGTAATGGGAAACAACAGAAGATTCCCCCAGATGAGCCATCCTGTAAAGAAAACGCCTTTTTTGGAGAACAGGATTGTTAAACAGTACCAGGCAGGAGAGAGAGATAATGATGAAATAGGTTCAAGCTGAAAGAGAGGGAATTTAGGTTAGATATTCTAACCTAAATTATATATTAAAAATATGTATTTAAATATATATTAAAATTCTTTACCATGAGGATGGTGAGGCACTGGAACAGCTTGCCCAGAGAGAAGTTGTGGATGTCCAGTCCTGGCTACTGTTCCAAGCAAGGTTGGATAGGGTTTTGAGAAACCAGATCTGGTTGGGGGTCTCCCCTGCCATGGGCAGGGGTGTTGGAACTAAATAATATTTAAGGTTCTTTCCCACCCAAACTGGTCTATGGAATGCAATTCAGTGTTTTAAATGAACTGGTCTGTCTCAACCTGCAGTGGTGTAGGTCTTGCTTTCTGTGTAACTAACCGCCTTTTCTTCCAAGACCTCTCTTTTGCACAAATATCATCTTGATTCTCCACTGCTAATGGGCATGGAAGCCCACCACATATGGTGCCTACAAAGATTGGGCAGCAGAGATGGTAATGAGCAGAGAAAGGAAGGAGGCAGAAGCTTACCACATGATGCTCTGTTTGAAAGGGGCTGAGAACACGGTCGGCATTGGAGCAGAGTAGATAATTCTGTTTTAATTCAGTGGCGAAGACTAATGAATAAAAGCAGATTAAAAGGGGATTCTACCAGGTTGATCCCAAATTGAAGCTTTCTGAATTGACCAGTTGCTTAAAGAAACACACTTTGAAGAAAAAAAAGAAAGGCCTTAATATCTCGTATGCAATAATATTATTGCTATGACATTACCAGGACATTCCCTTCAATTTTTCTATCCAAAATCATTATTAGTGGAATTCTATGTGATTTCATTCTTTCAGAGCTCATTTATTTCCCAGCAGCTTTGCTGTTCAAAGTCAAAGGGAAAATTCCCTTGTCTCCAGCCAGCACAGCACTTCTACATGAAGCCTGTGGGGCTGACATTAATTTCAAGTCAAGTGTGTCTAATAACGAAGCTAGCTATGGGCAAGAGACCCACAGCTGTATATTGTCAGCACTGGATGATGCTCTTTAATCTGCAAGTGTGGCCAGCTCTCTGATTTTCCCTTCCCTTCTGTCTGCTGCCTCTCTCCCTTCAGCTGCATGCATATTTGCACAGCACTCATTTGAGCACAGATGCACCACATGGATGCCTCTGAAGCAGAGGGCACTCTGACCCAGTTTGATGCTGCCACCAGAAAGAAAGACTCTGGTCTAACATGCATTGTCACGCATGTGAAGACCAGCACACCTGCTTGACAGATGCTAAAGTTTGTGAAGAAAATTTTCTCCAGAAGTTTGTTTGCAAGAACAAAGATGGGGAGTGATGGCTTTTCCTGGACTCGTCATCCCCTGTACACAAGTCTTCCAGTGCCATGTGCATCTTGAAAACCTTAGACAATACTGATATTTGTAGGACTTACGTCCAGAGGTCTTGACTGACCCCAAAACAAATCTTCCCTTTCTCATTTCCACTACATAAAGTAAGCAAAACTCAAATCAGGTAGTAAAGGTTGAGGCAAGAATATAGCAAGTTTGTGCCAGAAAGATCTTGGTAAAAAAATACCTTGTAGATCCCCTAGCCCTCCAGAGAGGTCTCAGAGCTGGGAAGCAATAAGCAAATTAAACACAGCCTTGAAGCTCTGCAGATCAGGTCACTGCTCAAAGCTATGGTCTCTGCACTCCTTACTCAAGTCACCTAAGCTCTCTACCTCAACCTATCTGCTGTCTAATTTTTCAGGTGGAGACACTATTCATCTTAAGACAGCAATTAATTAGTGATTACAGGGACCATCTTCATCAGGCTGTACAGCAGTTTTTGGTGGCTTCTGCCTGTTCCAGTACAAATAATTAACACTGATTATAACAGAGTCACCAACACAGAATTGCTAGCTCCATTCACTTAATTTTGTCCTTGAAAATAAATCCTCTCTTGAATAAAATCTGTGTGTTTTGGTAGAGGTAAACTGGCACTCTCTGTCTATATAATCACATGGTGCTTTTTAAGTGTCAATATTACTGCAAGATAATTCAAGGCCCTTGCGTATGAAGTGGATAGATTAGAAAATTGCTCTTGGCACAGTCAGGGAACAGGATTCCCTCTCTATTGAAGCAAAGTGGCATCAGTACTCCCAAGCAGGTGGCCAGATGAGTGATTTTTTTGTAGTTCAACATATATTCCCACTCTGACTCTTGAAGTGGGAATCAGGCAAAGACAGACAAGTCCCGAGCTGGGCAAGCTGTGGCAGATCTCCTATCTTGTCTGAGTTGAAGGCAAGTTAGTCAAGGAGAAAACAGACTTCTGGTGCAAGGGAGTCCTGTGAGAAGAGAAAAAGAGGAATACTTGGAGGTTTTCCCAGTCTGAGGAGATAGGGAAGCACCAGGCAGCCCAATAAATTGTAGGTGGACGAAGCACCAGTTCTTCACAGCACTTAGGCTGAACATGGGGTGTGGGCTCCAGCCTGCTTGGCTGGTCCAGCAGGGAGTCCTCCTACCAGTTACAACTCAGTGTCTTTATTTCCTGGAAGCAACCAACACATCATCTAGCCTACAATAAACAAAACTCAACAGGCAAAAGTAAGCTTGGGAAACACATAGAAAAGCTTATTTTTGATAGTTTTTTGGTGTTTGCTGCAGCCCACTGCAAGCCTTCTAAGTCAAAACTACCACAGTCCAAATACAAGTCTGCTGTCCCTATAATTCAGAGCAAAGGCCACAAAGATCAGGAGCTACGCAAACTTCAGGGCTAGGCAAAATACAGGTTTTGCACAAGGGTGACAGGCAGCCATATGATTTAGAAATGGACATAGGTCCAGGCTTTCCCAGAAAATGGGTGAGCCAGCTACTGTGGTTTTGTGTGGATCCATTAGTGTCATTTGTGCAGAGATGTGCTGTACAGAGCATTATGTCCACATCAGATCAACCAGACCTGTAGACAAAGCTGAAATGCCTCCATAACATTAACTTCAAAGACAATCCAACCTCAACCATGACAAGTTCTCAGACCTGAAAGATCAGCTTCAGCCAGAATAAAAATGAGCACATTCAGGCCTCCAGACATTAACTTTCCTCTCATTTACTGTTTAGATTTAAAAATAAGCTCTTTGTGGAAAATGGTTGCTGTAGCAGCCCTTGTCAGTTCTGTCTCGAAGGCTTTAGTCAGTCTCAAAGATTACATTGGCTTTGTGCTGGTCTTAGAACTGGGCTGAGCTTGACCACAGACCTCATAGTCATGAACAGCTTTATACCTGCAGAAATGGATGGAGTGTGTGTGTGTGTGTGTGTGTGTGTGTGTGTGTGTGTGTGTGTGTGTGTGTATGTGTGTGTGTTTTCATGTATGTGCTGAGAACATCCCCTGACACAACAAATACAGGCTTGAGTTCATGAAAAAATATTTGGTATTAACAGTGTATCCTTTTGTTAATATTTGCCTTTGGGTTTTTTAGTTTTATCAAATCTCAAGTTCACTGAGACGGGACTCACTTTTTTTTTGTTGGCAATATAACACAAGTATCCTAGAATGTGGCAAGAACAGGGCAAAGGTGAAAAATTTCTGATGTCTCATGTCAAAAAACTGGCCTCAGACCCTACATCTTACAAAATCTGGTAAACCTTCAGCTGTGCAATACTGCCTGCTCTGAAAGCAACAGCTGGAGTCCTGGCTCCACTGCAATCAAAGGGAGTCTTGTTTCTGATTTCCTGGGACCAGAATACACAATGAATCTATGTGTGTAAATCTTTGCAGGCCTGGATCTTAAAAAATTTACATGAAAAGATGTACTACTTTCCATAAGGCATAAATTTAAATTACAATATATTAATATTACAAATACCGGCTTCCCATGGAGTTAAGTTTAAAAGAAAAGCCTATTCTGTTGCCAGAAAGTCCTGAATATCTTGTAAAGTTTCCCACTGTAAAAAAATATTTATAATTGTGTTATTACTGTCACTGTAGTCAATCTCATACATTTCCCCTAGTAAAGAGATGTGAGAGTTCAGTCTGGATATCAAATATTTATGAAAGACATTAGAAAAAAGAACTTCCAGCTGAGCTATGAGGGATAGCCTACTGAAGGTATGCAGAAAAGATTACTTGGCATTTGTTTAGATCTTAAAATGCCACCTACATAGACTTTAGTCCATGTGATTCACCTTCAAGATTTTGCATATACCACTGTGCCTACCTTTGATCTTAGCAAGCTCAAACTCCAAAGCTTTTGAAAACACAAATCATCCAAAGAAAACTTACAATGACATTTGAATTAGTTCTTATTACCAGCAAAGCTATGTGGTTCAGTACAAGTAGTTCTTCTTTCACAGTTCCTCTTTTCAATTTCTATCTGAATCAAAACTGTCATTTGTACAGTACTGTGAATTAATGTGTGGTAAGATAGACGGCAATGTAGTCTGAACTGCAAGGTGCATGGATCTTAAGTTAAACACGATTAACATCTAGCAAAATGGGTGAGGAATGAGGGGGTGATGTATTACACAGAGTGGAGCTGCTGGTAGAAGTGAACTCAAGGGGTTGTAGGGTAAATAAAATACCAGAACTGTTCCCAGAAACTGTTCAGTCAAAAACTATTACCATCATGAAAAAGACCACGTTTTTGAAATAATATGTATCTCCATCAGACTATAATTTTTTGTTTTCAGATAAAGTGATGAATCCAATGTGGTTATACACATGAACCTTGGCTTGGCAGCTGACATAGTGTAAAGTTAGGCCTCCCTCAAGAATCATAATTAGATTATTGGCAACATGGTTATGCTAACAGCAAAGTGATAGAATCTTGCACAATAGCATGTGTGCCTTGTGCAACTGACCTGGTACACTAGATTTTACTAAAGTACCAAACATCCTAAGTATTTGTGGAACATCTTTATTATTTCCAGGCAGTAGGTGAAGAGTTGAATGGAAGTGGTCTTCAAAACTTGAAGTGCAAAAAATGCTGTAAGGTATATTTTAGCATTCAATGTGGGTTTTAAAAAAACAGCATCCTATTAAGGCAGATAAGTGCTATCATTATTATGTGAAAAATGAGGAACAAAGATAGGAGACAATGAAGTGAAGTGACTGCCTACAATTTGGTAGCTCAGTCAGTCCCTCAGAAAAAAGTTTTCTGATGCCAATGTGTCTCCTGACAGTTATCATGCAGGCACATTTAATCTGCATGGAGGACAAGTCATAAACAGAAGAGCTACCGGGCAGGTAACTGTTTCTCAGCAGCAAGGAGCCCTGTTGAAAACCTTTACACCCACAGAGTGATTCAGTGCCCAGGGTGGGAACAATTACAGCCCCCAGACCTCCTGTATGTACAATTATTGCTGAAGTATCCCATCAGCAAGCATTCTGTGTACAACACACTAGCAACCATCACGAGGAAAGCTTCTGCTGCCCTGTAGGTGTGCGTCACTGGCATCAAGAGCTGTTAGGTACAGAGGCAGTGCTCATTATGTAACAGATCAGGCTGTTTTCAGGGTGTGCTAAAGCCAAGGAAAGATTACCTGCCCTTGCTCTATGTCGATGCACTGGTACAGGATAGGAGGGAAATGCCACAGCATTACATAGGAGAAGCACAACTGGACTGTTCCCGTCACGGCAGCATCTGTTACTGCTTCCTTGCATAACCAGTGTTCTGACAATGTTTTTGGAGGGCAGAAAAACATCTACATCTCCCCAAGAACATAAATGTTTTGTCTTCCTTTCTCTTTATCTTTGCTTTTCCAATTTTCTTCAAGATTCTGGTCACTCAGCCTCAACTAACTCAGTACAGTTTTCCAGTAAGGATTTCCCAAGTCACTGATTTTTAACAGGAGCACCCTGAACAAAAGCAGGTGGGCAATCAATATGCCTTAAACAACAGTAGACAGAGATGTAATTACACAGCAGCAAATGCAAAATAGTATCACATTTTACTAGGATAAGATCCATCTTTTAATTTTATAGCCAAAATAAAATAAAAAATTATAAACCAGAAGCTATTTGAACAGATTCCTTGAAAAGGAGAAGACAAAGGGAGAGCATTTGGTAACCCTTTAGTTACTTAATGTTGTTTCTCAGATTGCCCATAGCTAGACAGAAGCCAAAAGGCACCTAAATAAAAGGAAAATGTAGAAATGGTGAACTGCTAGCTTCCAGTGCTCCATCTCCAAATATTCACTTAGACAATGAATATACTTCCTGTTATAACTCTAAGAAGACTTAGGTACCCCGCAGCAACTCTTGCAGAAACTCAAAAAGAGACCAATCTCAGAGGGAGGGAACAAGGATTCATAGTTCCATTCAACTTAGGTTGCTCTGGACAAGCCTCTGCTTGTGTCTCCATCTGTTTGTTTCCATTATGTATATACAAAGCCTTAGGCCAGGCACTGTCTTTCAGCTACATTTGCATTATGCAGGAAACACCTCGGCTTATTAAATATACTGCGTTTTAAAGTGTAAACTTTTGGATAACACCAAAATATTCATATGATCATCCCTGCTTTCAAAAAAAATCCAAACATCTATCTGAAGTCAACTGTTCACTTCCTTCTGCAAAACACAGGGAAGCAAATTCAGCCCTGATACAAATATATATCACTGACTTCAATGGCCATTCAGCTTAGCTGTGTTAAATCTGAATTAGGCCTTAGGTCTCAAACTGTCTTGTCTGCTCTTGCCATCTGTCTTCTTTTGCTAACCTAATTCCTTATTAAATAGTGTGTCCTTAGCAAGCGCGAACCCTTTCTGCTGATCCTTTCTGTGTAACAAACATTGCTAGAGGCTAAAATTCCTGAAAGTTATGACTACTTTGACTGCCTTTGCCTCTAGATACTATGATAGCTTATTTTAAGGTAGTCTGAAATTCAGACTGTGAATGTTTCGATTCCTGAGCATTCAGTCTTTCTGCAGTCATATCTTAGACATTTAAAATTACTAAGCTGTTTAACAAGCCATAATTTATAACAGTACTTGGGCTCACTGCCTGTTCTCCTTACCTGTTCTCCTTAGAGATTTCTGAACTGGTAGTGCTAAACATGGTAGTTCACACACCGTGTAGATGATGAGGGTATTATGCAGAAGGAAAAACAAACAAAACAAACAAACAGAAGCAGCAACAAAAAAAAACCTAGACAGACAAATGTCTCCATGTTAACAAACAAATTGATAACAGTCAGAAAACATATTAAAGGGACAAGGCTGAGACGTGTCCAGTGACATTCCTAATCTATTGATTGTGATGCTGGAGGAAGTACAGGGGATACAGACTGGTACAGGAGTTCTCCCTATGCAGAGCCTCTTCCTGCTGCTGTCAAAAACAAATTTTCCAGTCCAGTAGGGCATTTCTTGTGTTCTTAGAAACTGTCTTCTACTGAGGTAGAAAATTCACTGCTGTTCTCAGAAAACAAATGTGGAAAATCCAAGCAACCTACCTGCACTGTTAAAATAAATTAAGCATGACAGTTATCTTTATCTGTTACTTGGTACCCATTATGAAGAGACTATTTGAACAGCCTGAATAAGGGAAGAAGCAGTCACAAACTTACTTTAAACTCAGGCTGAACTATTCACAAATTGAGAATTGTTGAGGATCAAGTAAATTGATTATCATTTAAAGATAAAGAAAAATTTAAAAAGAGAAAAAAAAAACATCCAGCAAACCAAACCCAAAACCACCAAATGCCACCTCTCTTCTTTATTCATTATGTCACACAATTTCATGTTCCAGGTAAGACTTGATATTAAAGTACAGTGGTTCTTTCAAAAAGAGGCTTTCTAATACATTTCTAATTTATAAAAATCTCACTAGAAATGTAGCTCGTTAGATTTCAACAGGAATGGTTTAAATAAGCAGCCTGACATTTGGGGGCTTACCCTGAAACCTTCTGAAATTTCCTGCTCTTTGTTTGTTTTCAGAGCTTGATTCTCTGTCTATAGGGCAGGCTGCCTCTTTAAAATGTTATTTTAAAGTCTTATAAAAGTAAGTAATAACTCTAGCACTGAAGCAGTAAGTATTTGAGTTACAGGTAATATGAAAGGTAATTGAAGCCCTGATGTAATTTTATGCTTTCTTCATGCTCTATTCCACTGCTATTATGGGCTTATTGTCAAGATGGGAGCTGCACAAAATGATCATTGCTTCCCTGGTACAGGCTCTACACAGTTTCTTTTATTCTCAAGATGGTAGCTAGTTCTCTTAGGAAGACACTTTACTCAATCAGCACTATTTAGTGTTCATGCTAAGGAGGAATAGAGGGAACAAAAGAAATAGGACAGGTAGAGAGAGATGCAAGTACACTACAAAATCTGCATTTGAAGAGGAGGTGAGTTTTGCTTATTACAGCTTTAGAATGCCCCCAGCCAGGCTCAGGGCTCAAACTCTGCAAAAACTCCATAGTCATACATACTGTTCATGCATCAGCTTCCACTTTGGTGCAGCCTGCGCAGATGGACTGCCTCATTAGGCAGGAAAGCCTCTCACATCATGGGACTGCCACACATGTGACTTCTGCCCCAGCAGGCAAGGAGAGTGGTGTAAACTAAAGTGATGTGGCTCCAAAAAGCTGAAACCAAGCATAGCTACCAAAAGCAAAGCATCAGTCTTTACTGTGTTTTGACGTACTGTGGAATGCAAGTGCTTAAAGACTTTCATTGCCCCAGGAATATTTTTAATTTTGAATTTAGACAATGCATGTCACAAGGAAGATAAACAGCTGAGAGAGAACAAGTAGAACTGAGCTGATCATTTCCACAAGCCTGCAGGAGACAACTAGCATTTTTCTACTGACTGTGGATTGTGCCGTAGCAGTTTGTTCTACCCTTGAAGAGCCATGTTTGGCATACCACAGACACAAGAGTCGGAGTTTTTGAACTGCATCGGCAGGGCACATCTTAAGGAGCACATGTTGTGACTTTGAAGAAGTGAGAGAGGACAAAGTCCTTTGGAATACATGGCTGGCCTGTGCTCATTTAGGAAGTGCTGAGAGAAAGCACCCCCTTAATCTCCCAGCATGTTTGCTTATCTGGAGGTTTAGAGGTTTTAGTAATGTGGAGGTTTTCTGTTTCTGGATGCTGTCTGTACATGAGTTCTCAAAGCAGGGGACAGTCGGGAAAGTTATATCCAGTTAGCCCATCTCTATGCAGCAGGACTCAAAAGTAATAGAAGGGTTGGAATGTATGGATCCCACAGTTGGCAATGGCATGGTTGACAGCCTCTGGATAAGAATCAAGGGGCAAAGAAATAATGTGGATGTCAATGTGGGAATCTTCTATAGACCTCCTAGACAGGACAATAATGCCAACAAATTCTTTGAGAAACTAAGGGACAATTCCAAGTCAACTGCTTTTGTCCTTGCACGGGGACTTCAGCTTGCCAGGAATTAACTGGGAGCTTCACACAGCTGGTACAACCCAGGCTAGAGGATGCCTAAAAAGCCTGGATGATAACTGTATGGAACAGGTCCTAAGGGAACCAACGCAGAAAGATGCTCTCATGGATCTGCTGCTTGTCAACAGAGAGGATGTCGTGAGCAAAGTGGAGATGAGCGGCCGTCTTGGCCACAGTGATCACAGAGTGATTGAGTTGTTTTCAGGAGGAAAAGTGCCAGCAAAGCCTCAGCTCTGGACATGAGGAGAACAAACTTCAGGCTGCTCAGGGCACTAGTGAGTAAATGGGAAAATGCTGTTGCAAATGTTGGGGTCTATCAGTGCTGGTCACTTTTCAAACATCATCGCCTAAGGGCATAGGAGTGGGCAATTCCCAAATGTTGGAAGTCAAGCAGACAAGGCAGAAGGCCAGCTTGCCTGAACAGGGATCTTCTCTTGGAAATAAGGCAAAAAAAGAATGTCTGCGCAGAGCGGAAGCAAGGTCAGGTGATATGGGAAGAACAGAGAGATGCTGTTTGCCACTGTAGGGAGAAAATTCATGTGGCCAACTGGAGTTGAAGCTGGCCAGAAATGTGGGGGACAATAAAAAGACTTTTATCAAATATATTAATGGCAAAAGGCAGTGTAGAAATAACATTGGCACGTTACAGGATGAGAATGGTCACCTCACCAAGAGCATGTAGACAAGGCAGAGGTACTTAATGCATTTTTTGCCTCCAACTTCAACACAGGTGATGGACTAAGGGGGTCTCAGTACCTGCAGGACCATGACTGTGAAAATGTTCACTTCCCAGTCAAACCTGAAATTGTGCAGGATCTGCTGCTCCTGCTACATCCCTACAAATCTGTGAGGCCTGATGGCATTTATCCAAGAATCCTCAGTGCTGGCTGATGTAATTTCAAAACCTCTCTTGTTGATTTTTGAGCAATCTTGGGAATCCAGAGAGGTCCCGGCTAACTGGAAGCTGGTGGGTGTTTTCCCAGTTCTCAAGAAGGGCAAGGAGGACCCTGGAAACTATGGGTCCGTCAGTCTCACTTCAGTGCCTGGTAAGGTTGTGGAGAAGATTATTCTGGGAGGTATTAAAAAACACCTGAAGAACAATGCAGTCACTGATCACAGCCAGCAAGGCTTCATGAGGGGAAGTTCCTGCTTGAGAAATCTGATTTTCTTTCCTGACACCCACCTAGCTGATCAAGGGAAGCCAGCTGATGTAATCTTTCCAGATTTCAGTAAAGCTTTTGATACTGTGTCTTATAGGATCCTTCTGGACAAACTGTCCAGCACGTGGCTGGATAAAATGTCCTGCAAGGGGCAAGCAATGGTTCAGGGGTCAGGCACAAAGAGTTACAGTGAATGGGGTGACACCAGACTGGTGACTTGTCACTAGGGGGGTTCCACAGGGCTCCATCCTCAGCCCTGAGCTCTTCAGCATCTTCATAAATGGCTTGGACACAGGACTGGAAGGGATTCTAAGCAAGTTCACAGAAGAGACAAAACTGAGAGGAGCTGCTGACTCCCTCAAAGGGCAGGAGGCCTGCAGAGAGACCTTGACAAATAGAGGACTGGGCAGGCACCAACCATGTGAAGTTCAACAAGGGAAAGTCTCAGATTCTGCACCTGGGATGGAGCAACTCTGAATGTACAGACAGACTGAGGAAATTCAGGCTGGAAAGCAGAAATGAGTTCAGGAAAGGGATCTGGAGCTCCTGGTTAAAGCTGAATATGAGTGAGCAGTGCCCTGGCAGCCAGGAGGGCCACCCGTGTCCTGGGGTGCATCAGGCCCAGCATCACCAGCCGGGCAAGGGAGGGGATTGTCCCGCTCTGCTCTGCACTGGGGCAGCCTCACCTCGAGTGCTGGGGGCAGGTGTGGGTGCCACAACACAGAAAAGCCATTGAGCTGTTAGAGAGTGTCCAAAGGAGGGCACGAGGATGGGGAAGGGCCTTGAGGGGAAGCCGTGTGAGGAGTGGCTGAGGTCACTTGGTCTGTTCAGCCTGGAGAAGAGGAGACTGAGGGGAGACCTCACTGCAGTTACAACTTCCTTGTGAGGGGAAGAGGAGGGGCAGGCACTGATCTCTCCTCTGTGGTGACAGTGATAGGACATGAAGGAATGGCCTGAAGCTGTGTCAGGGGAGGTTTAGGTTGGATATGAAGATAAGATTCATCACCCAGAGGGTGACTGGGCACTGGAACAGGGTCCCTAGGGAAGTGGGCACAGCACCAAACATGACAGAGTTCAAGAAGTTTGGACAATGCTCTCAGGCACTCTCGGACATTCTTGGTGTGACTCTTGGGAATGGTGCTATGCAGGGCCAGGAGACAGATTCAATGATCCTTGTGGATCCCTTTCAACTCAGATTATTCTGTGATTCTGTGAAGTGTTGCTTGTTATACTTCTCGTAATGCCCTAAATATTTTCTGGAAGGTGATGGATATGACATAATTTGACATTGCACATTAACTTATGCTCTGTCCAGAAATACTACACCTTTTAGATGAAAAACATAGCCCAATATGATGAAACCAAAATCATAATTTTTTTTCTTTTTAGTTTGTCTTCTGCTTTTAAAGCACTTGATCTCTTCCTCTATTAGTGAGCCAAGAATCCTTTATTGAACTCTCTAAAGCATATGGCTTTAATAAGAAACATCACTGGAATTTTGACCAGCAAGTCATGCCTCTTGAATGTTGTGGCTGGGAAATGAAACATTTCCCTAGCTATTTTAACTGGGGAGTTGATATGTGAATAACTGAGGAGGATATACCATATCTGGGTATTATGTTTGCCTGTGAAAACAAGTAGTACTTTGAAAGCAAACATTATAATTTTTCATAATTATATATAATTTTCTAAGATTATCCACAGAGGCCAGAGGCTGATGCATCTTCTCTAATTGAGCAGTAACTTACTCTATAAGTACCCCCTCTGAAATGACTGAAACTGACTACCATGCAGCACAGCTAAGCTTAGGTGAAGACGTGTGTCCTCATCCTTTAATGTCTGGATCTTATCTCTGATGTCCTTTTGTCAAAAGTTGGATTACTCTGTTCAGTGCTCTGGATCACTTCTTGCAGATAGTAGATCTACCCTTAACTTCAGGTGAACTAATACCTGCCCTTAAAGGGTACACTCTCCTGGATTGCATGGCTTTCCAGCATTGTCATGGCTCATGCCATGACGACATCAATTCACCTGCACCTTCCAACTCTCATGTGCCAGGTCTAACAAGATTTGATTCTGGCATTGCAGAATTTACAGGTTTTCCCTAATATGTGTGTCTAGTACAAATGTAGGATTGAACAGGATTCTTTCATATCTTGACCACAACAGAAGACAGTGACAAGGCATTAATAAATTTTCTATCAAGCAAAACTGACAGTTTTGACTTTGCCATGGAGTATTGATAGAAATTTTTCTGACAGAAAAATTGCACGTTTCTTCAAAGCAACTGACAGTACAATCTTAGCTCAAAAGTATGCATAACTGGAGATCAAGCATTAGACCAGTCCAGGTAGTCTGGGCTATGTCTGCCTCATTGCAGTCTGGCCCTCAACCACTACAAAATAATTGGGCATACAAACCTGCTGTCAGTGTTCTCTGGGGTCTTGCTCTTGCCATGTCAAGAATTGAAATAGTTCTTCAGGGTTTTATGCTATAAACCTCCTTGTTTTACTAGTTTAACTCATGGATAACTTGTGAAAATCTGGCAATATGACTTTTTTTACCAGCATGGGACAAGGCTGCTCAGAATAAGCTATACCTGTTTAGTCCTAAATCCAAAGGTGGATGTGTGCAGTTCAATCACTTGCAGTGCACCTTCAGAGAGCCTGACGCTTTTGCAAGATCTCCAAATGCAAACCAGACTCAAAATGTCACCTCCTAGGAGACCATGAGGTGTGAGAGGAAAATTGATGGTGATTGTTCCTCTCATATGCAGTCTTATTACCTGCAGGTAAATGTCAGCAGACTATGTTTGTCCCACCCCCTCTGCAGCTATAGATAAGGTTTTACCCTCTTGAGTCAAACTGGTTTTTCACAGGAAAAAGCAGATAAGTATAATTGGAAAATCATCTAGAGACACAGTTAGCTGAAAATTGGAGATTGCTTTCCTGCCATTCCCAGGAGGTGCACTGCAAAGGCACAGCCGTTCACTTCAGCAGTAGCATCCGATACTAGTGGGGAATGTCCTGTCTGCTGCTAAATGTCAACAAAGACTAAAGTAGGTTTGACTGAACACATCACTTTCAACTACTGGAGATGCTTCCACAACATCATCTGCATATGTATGGAGCATTCCTAACCATTGGTGCACACAATTGCAGCTCTAATTCAAGTAATATAAAAGATAATCACAAAAATATGCCTTGTCTGCATCGGTGTGGGCAAGATCAGCAAGGAAGAGAGGGGATAAACTGTCTGACTTAGCAGCTAAGGGAATTTCACATAGCTCTTGCAGTCCTTTCTGTTGGCTATGCTGAGAAGGTTAGAAGCTCGTCTTCATGGTTATTTACACACATGCATTTCTTGGGGCCAAGAAATTCTTTATACAGGTGCAGCAAGATGAGCACCACAAGCTGTCTCCTCCACTGCATTACAGATGCACTTTCAGTGCTGTTTCTCTAAGTGATGGCTTTTCTTTCTTCTCACAGAGAACTGTTATCAGTAGGAGATAATCTTTCTCCTACCTTCTGCTTTCTTTCTGTGGTTAGGCTTAAGGTGTCCTGATTAAAAAGAACTTGCATTATATCACTTGTGCTTCCCTACTTCATACCATTCAAGGAGTTCTCTGCTAATTTTAAACCCTTCTTCAATGCAATGAATTCATCATTTGGCTGCACTTCTGCCACATACAGGAACTAACTAGACAAAGTTAGGAGGTTAGCTGTTATTTTAACAACAGAATACCACACTTCTTACCTGGTAATTCCAAATAAGAGAATGTATTCCAAGGCAAATTATTACAAGTGAGAGAAGCAAAATTCACAGGTTTTTCCCTTCCTCATGTCTCCAAACCCATGTCAGAGTTTTAGCTTATTTTTTGCTGACATTTTTCTGTCAAAAATTTTAGTGGTTCTCTCTTGCTTCCATCAAGAGCTCTTCAGTGTGATCAAGATTGCTGGGACTGGGAGCTATTTTCTAAGCAACATTGCAATCTTATTCTCTTAGAATAGCTTTAATCTTAGGGTTGGTCTATACTTAAGGTTTCTTTCCAAAATATATGTAGATTATGGTTCTGAGGGCGTTTTGATTGCTTCATAGCAGAAATTATGAACTTCATTCCACACTTGCAACTATTTTATGGTACTAGAACTAACTATTAAATGGATTTTTCCCACAGAGCTAAATCTAAGAGAAAACGCACACAAGATCTGAATCAACAGTAGTTCATCACTGTTGGTCACTAGAAACTATGTCAGTAGGTAGAAATTCCTTGTTAAAACAAGTAAAGGACAGGTATTGAGACTGGTATTGCATGACCTTGTAGCAATGGCTGAAGATACACTGGTCTCCCAAGCCACCATCACTTCTCCCACAACTGAAGCATGCAAAAACCATGTCAAGACTATTGCTAGACTGGACTTGTCCAAATCACTCCTGAAGGCCTGAGTTGAAGAGAGCTAATCCATCTCAGTGATGGAAACCTGTGCAATGGCTTTAATTGCTCTGCCTGCAACCACAAATGAAAGTCTTCTTAGGTATTTTCCAAAATGCTGTCAGACATCTGCATCTAAAATGTGTACCTGAATTTTGAAGACTGAGACTTTGACACTTAGTACAGATGCAGCACAGTGCTTCTGGCATGGTCACAAACCAACCAGCACTCTCAGGGATGTCACCAGTAGGGGCTCCTTTTGCTTGGGGCATAAGTAAGTGTGACTTCCTTCCTACTACTACAAGTAGGGACATTTTTGTCTTATTTGTATTTAAGTGCAAAATACATCACAGTGTGAAAGCTGAAAAAAGAGGAACCATTTGGAAAAGCAAATCAGCAAAAGAGAATTGTGTCACTAGTTCTCTGACCAGTGCACTCACCCCAGTGAATAAAATTACTATCAGATGCAGAAAAACAGATTATGTGAGCTAGTGTGCTTAAGACAATTGCTATCAGAGAGACACATCACAAAGAAGTGGCACCTACAGCACTCTCTGCAATAGATTTTCTAAGACTGAAGATTTTATTAAACAGAATATAAAATATTTTCTTAACTCTTAGAGATGAGCCCTCAAAATGTGGCTAAAACAGTAAGAAAGTTTACCTACTGTTGTTTCAAAATATAGCAAGCATGCAATGCCTCAACAGAGCATTAATTAAAGAAAAGCGCAAAAAAACAGATAAATGAGTGGTATTCTTCACCACTTTAGTTGTGCCTTTTTCTTCCTGCTGCTATGTGACCTCTCCCAATCTGAACACCAGGAAGCCACCAAGCCATTTAGTGGTTTAATAAATAAACATATCAGCACTCTTGCTGGAAGGTCTTTGTTCCTAGACTTTGTCTTTTTTTTTTCTACCTGTCCTTTGAGGATTTTATTTTTCTGAATGACCTCCTATTAATCACAGGAATCACAAACTCTACTAGGGTGGCAAACTCTACTTTGTAGTGTAACATGGTATCTGTCTGCTGGCTCAGCTGGGCACTGCCAAGATATCAACACAAGGACATAGCTCGTCTTTCATTTTAAATGACAAGTCCTGCGTAGCTGAAAGAAAGCAGACTGAGATACAGCAGGAATTCCTGTGATCCAAGTCAAGTGAAAATAGTTGCTCTAATGAATTGCCTCTTTGGCCTGTTGAAGACCAAGTTAAATGATGATCCAGGATCTATGTGGTTTGGGCTGACCTGTTCCCTTCCATTCTGAGCAGGGCAGGAGGCACTCTGGTGAACAGCAGACTGGCCAATAGACCTGGGATGTGAGCACCCCGCAGCAAGGAGAAAGGACCAATTTGGGAGCAGTAGCTTATGCTTTTGGGACACATATTCAGTGTACCTTGGCTTTGAAAAGGACTAGAAGGGGTCCCACAAGCAACCTGTCTCAGTGAAAGAGAATAAACAGATCCATCTGCATGCAAGCAAACAGTTGATTTGGTCAGACAAAAATTACTGTCTTGTGAGAAGTGAAGAAAGCTTGATTTAGTTTTCCTGGTGAATACCCTTAAGTGCTTTGTCTACCTTTTCCTCTGAGGAGACAAATATTTGCCCTGAAATTTTTCTCTGATTCAGCTCCTCTTATGCTATGACCTGCTCCTTTACTGCACCAGTTTCTTTGACAAGAGGATGTAGGCTGCCAGATTTCAGATGGATAGAGACTGCCCCAGTGCTAATGGCTGTATGGCATATGTTTGGAGTTGTTTCCTGACAGCTCAACAACACAGCAATGGAATTCATATGCTGAAAACACAGAGCACTTTGTTGCTAAAACAAATATCAAAACCAAGACCCTAAGTCTGTAGTTCCTGGGTTTTCTAACAGAGTTTGGGGTCACTGCAGAGAGTTCACATACTTTAGTAGCTGGATTTCACCTTGTTTCCCTTCCCTGTCTAGCTTCTGTGGAAGTAGAACAGAAACCCAAGGGGTTTGAGAGACTGAGGCTGGTGGAGCGAGGTCCCTTGAGATGAGTGTAGTGCCCTCAAGTCAAAGCTAGCCCAATCAGAGGTGCTTCCCCATGGTCACAGTGCTGACCATGAAGAACTGTGATTCAGGAACAGGCTGGTAAAATCTCCCCTTGTGTGTTAAGAGCAATGAGTGGGTATGCACAGCAGTTTTCCAGATTCCCCATCAGTAGCTTTATTTTTCATGCATATTATGCACATTCACTGCCAAATACATCACCAGGAACTAATCTTACTGGACTTTTACTCAAATTTCATCCTTCCTGTCTTGACAATACCTGTTCCATTCTCTACTGGCTGATGCTGATGAGAGCCCAAATTCCTTCTAATTATCTGCACCTTGATTCTCTCCCAGGTCTGCATGGATATGTCTCTTAAGGAAAGACTGTTAGCTCAGCTTCATTCCTGTAGTATTATTCGGTCCTCTTTATTGCAAAACTCCTGTCATCCATCAAACCCTATTCACAGTTGAAATCAACAGCAAATAAAAGGAAACAAAGAAGTCAGCACAGTGATGCACAGAAGTGGAACTAGCATGCACAGAGATGGATGAAAAGCCACTGAGCCCCAATAGTGCTGATGGAGCTGCCCTGCAGCTGTTCTGGTTGAGTTACTTCATCACTGCTGTACACACAATTATAAAAGTAAAATTTTAGCTGTGATAATGGCAGCAGGAACTGGTACTATCTCGGCCTTTAAAACATGTCCAGGGATGTGAACATGCTTGGATATTTTTTTTTCTCTATCCAAGGGTGATTATGAAGTTGCCATGTCCCTCATGTAAATCACGTCTGAGGTCCATGCTATAGCACATATGACCTCTCACCAAAACCAGAGTGGGGATGAAGTCTACTCATTATATTTATTTTGTGAGATGTATAGGAAATACATAATTTTCTTATGCATGTTAATTTCTAGGCCTCAGACTTTCATTACTCTTTTTTCTAGTTAGGTACATTTATTACTACTGTAATGTTCTCTTCTTAATCCTTCAAGTGTTGCCACATCAATGGGGAATATGTCTTACAAGTGGACAACTTAAGACAATACCAGTGCCTTCCAAGGTGTATGCAGAATGCTAGTTGTGGCACAAGTGTGAAATTAGGTAACCCACAACTCCACTGAGCATCCTAGTCAACAGGCTGTGCTTTCTTGGTGGGCATAGGCTGCGCATACATCAGCATTTCATCAGAGAGCAGTAGTACAGTTTTTAGTGAACTCCTCTACCACATTTGCAATTGATTCAGATGTGGAGTGATTCACATTACAGGTGGTACTGTTGAGTTGTGTGCAAGAGTGATTTTGGAGGAAACCAAACCCGAAACTCTGCTGAAGGGTCACATGAAACACTTTTCAAACCCTGGCATAAACATAAATATTCAAATCAAGTATTACTCCTTATGACAGTATGGTAGCATTCACTCCAAGGAATTGGACTAAATCTAGTCTGACATCAGACCCTGGAAGTATTTATAATACAGATTTAGGTACTTCAGCACCACCTGCTCCCATCCTCTGATCCAGTCCAACAGCTACTACGTAATGAGGAGGCATCCATTCAAGGATAACATGCAAAGACTTCACAATTCCAAATACATTGCTGAAAAAGATGCACAGTGGCTTGGGTATGAAGGGAAGTTTTAGTGAAATGGTATAAAAAGCCACACAGCTCTATTTCACATCTGGTTTTGGATAGCAGGAGAGCATATAGATGTCAGCAGACAATCAAAGCCCCATTATGCTGAAATGTTATATATAGATATACCAAAAGGAAGGATCCTTTTGGCCTGAGATTGGCATGAATAAAGCTATCAAAGAGAGCTGGAAGGAAATAAAATAAGAAAAAAAGAAGTCAGGGCAGAATAAACTAGTTGTTTTTTCTGCAGCATCACTTCCAAAGCAGCAATGCTCTATGGGAACCCCGTAGAGCATAGAGATGAATGCAAAGAAGGGATCAGTCCTGTGCTAAAGTCACAGGATTAGAGCTCTGACTTCATGGGCTTTTTCAGAGTGTGGAGAACACAAGAAAAAAGGTCTCAATTCCATTACTACTCACATTGGTTTTAATCCAGTTCTCAAACCTGCCTGAGGGCTACCTATTGGCTCTGTGGACTACATGGACACCGTAGCTCAGCAGGTACCTAGAGGAAGGGCCAGCTTCAAAGAACCTGTGCTGGAAAAAGTTAAAAGCATTTTCACGACTTTCATGGACACGTAAGTTCCACCGGCACTTTTTATACTCTTCTCACAGAGCAAAAGAAGTCTAACTGAAGCTGCAACCAACCAATATTGTTAGGAGGAAAGATGCAGGTCTGTAGTGAAAGTCTCTTAACTACAGCTCAAGCTAACACTGTTAGCATGTGCCACTGTCTGCTGGAGCAACAAATATGCAAAGGGCATATCTGAAGCACAGATCCTTTTTGCATAAGTAATAATAACACAACTGTGGTGCATGCACAAATAGCAGTGGGTTGAAGAGACACACTCAATATCATAGACTCAAGTAACAGCAGAGGGCATTAATAACTATCCTTGTATTGACCAAGGGCTGCAGAGCCATTTCAAGATGGATTATTACATGACAGACCCATTTCAAACTTAGTAGGCATGCGCTGTGCTGTGGCAGCATAAAGAACATTATTCAATGTACTCCCAGTGTACCTGCAGCAGAGCTACTGGAGATGATATACAAATCCTTACACATCTTGCTCCTCTATAGAGGAGATTATGTAACTCCTATAATTTAATTTCACATCTTAGAAAATATTCACTGATTTAATCTAACTCTAACCCAACATTATTTAATTATTGCCGTTGCTACAGAAATTCCAAAAGCAACCAAGCAGCTCTCTGTGGGTAGTTACGCTTAAGCAAGATTGTCCTTGAAGGTGAAATCAGCAGATATGTTCTTACCTTCTTTAAGGCCTAAGTGTGATGTAGAATTAAATATGCAGAGGTTCTCCCAGACAGGCAGCCCACACCATGCCCTGTGGGCTGTGCTTGTGACCTGACATGACCTGATAAGCAGTGGGTCATGTCAGTTACCTGTGCCTGCATGACGAGCAGCATTCTCTAATGACATACTCTTAGTTAGGAGTCTAGATGCTCTCAGTTACCCTGTCCTTTGGACACACAGAAATGATGAAGAGTCCTCTGGTTTCTCCCCAACACAGGACAAGCTCATGCAGGGAATGGTGCGAGCGCAGGCGCACCTTCAGCACAGCAACACCGGTGAGCAAGGAGCAACCAGTGTCTAGGGAGATGCTTGGGGGTGACAAGGCTGGACCTGGCAGTCAGCGCCATCCCACCACCCCAGCAGGAACTCGGGCAGCTCTGGCACTGGGAATCACCCTAGGGACAGGGATGGCCACTGAGCAGTCTGAAATGGAGTATGTTCTTCCTGAGCTATGGCACGCTGTGTCAACACTAAGCACATGTTGCATTTTCCCCCAGAGGTAGCTGCCTCTCTGCAGCACACAGAGCTGTCTCCAGCTGACGAAGATATTTGTCAGTCATAGATTTTGTAGCCTTTCTGCTTTCTTTAACAACACTGACAAAACACCAGGCTGGTGACAGAGTGGCGGGTAGAAATGGACCTAATCAAAGCAAAGCAACCTCTCAACCATGCATATTCTCCCATGGGCAATAAATGTCTTTGGTTTTGTAGGTGCAGGAGGATTGGCTGTGCTGCTGAGGGACCCACCAGGACCATGCTCCTGTGAAAGTTCTGAAGCCAAGGAGGGCACAGTGGTAAGTCTCCTCTCACCGTGTCCTTGTGGGAGGCACACGGTTCTGCACTGTGTTCAAACATAATTCTTGATGGACCCCATGCTCAGTGGAGTGCGTCACATCTTCAGCTGCAAGGAGGCTGTCCTGCAGGGAGTAGTTTTGTAGAGCAGACACCATTGGTGTAAAATGCATTCACTTGGCTACCACAGGGCCTCTTTCTAAATATCTAGAAGTCCAGTGCAATGGTTAGGATTAGGAGGATTTTCAACAAAAGTTGAAAGAAGTTTGCTTAAATAATCCTGGCAGTTCATGGAAGATGGTGTCAAACCAATGCTCTATCCTTCCTCACTGTCAGTCAATCTACCACACATCTTCCCTTGCATATTCTATTCTCTTTTTCTCAGGCCCCCCTGCAAATACTGCTACCCCATCTCCTTCCATCTGCTGGGCAGCTTCCTGTGAGCAGCTTGTCAACATGATGAGGGCAAGTGTGCTGCACTCATCTGGTAGCCAGGTGTAGTGGGGTGGCATGTGGAAACACACTGTTTTGCTGGAAAAGCCATGACGGAAATACTCCTTTTTCTTTGTTGTTCTCACTGTGATCATGTGCAGCCATCTGTTTTTAACAGCAGCAAATGAAATTGACAGTAAGATTCAGAGAGTGGAAAGGCAGTGAACGGAAAGTGAATTCCTGCAGGGCCAAGATATTCATCTTCACGGTCACCAGCATTGCTGAGCCTGAAGAAGTTTTTTTCTGAAGACAAAAACAACCATGTTAAAAACTAGAAGTGTCTCCAAAAATTTTACACTATAGACAAGACATTTTTAAATAAAGATGCAAATTTGAGTATACATAGCCCATATTAATGCCCAAGTTTATTTTAATCTTTCACACATCTTTAAATTAAATTAAAACAGCAATGAAGGCTCCTAAATAGGTTCATATGAAACTGATGAAGCATATTTCATACATCTGCTACAACAGTAGAGTTGTTGTTTGGGCTTTTTAATTACAGTTAGTTAAATTTTGCCCAATACCTAACCCTTTATTTAGAGAAGCATTTAAAAATAAAACACAGCAAATTTGTGTCTTCTTCTGGTCTATGGGTAAAAACTAGTGTGAGAAGCTCACATCAACTACCTTTAAGATTTTAAAGGCCACGATAAATAATCAACTAAAGCCAGCATCTGCATAACTCCTTTTTTTGAATGAGGAAAATGGACACACATAACGCATTTTGATTTTTCTTATAGTATTTACTTCTTCCTTTTACTAACTAAAAAAAAAATATTTTCCCCAAATCCTGATTTCCTACAGACTTTATTTTTGTATTTCCTATGGTGCTGATAAAATTCAAACAGTGCTGGAACAAGATGGTGCTTAAATAATACCAAAACAAAACAGATCTACTAATAAAAAATACAAATCTGGCAACATGTAGTTTACAATTTAGAATGGACAACACAATACCAAATTGGGTATCAAAATTGGTATACACTCTTGGGTATCAAAAACAATGACCAAATTTAAGGTTAAATCTATAAAGTAGCAAGTCAACACATCCTCAGAGACACCAGTCAATAAGAAACTACTTTTCATTAGGGAAATAATTTATAATACAAGCAATAAAATTAAGGTTCAAATTGATAGTGCAAAGAAGTCAAAATGAAACCTTTGTGTTATGGTTAAATCAGATATTTAAATCATTCTGATTGCAGCTGGAGCATGGACTTGCACAGGCATTCCCAGACATTGTGCCCTGGATGCTATCAGTGCTCTGCTCAATGCAGTATCACTTTGTGGCAGCTGTAATGTCACAAGCAGGACCTTTAGGGCTGCTGGAAAAGCTCTCAGCTGGAGTTTAATCAGCCCGTAACTTTCTCTACCTTAAGTTAAGGTCATACTTAAGGAAGAGGGGAAAAATGTTCGATGACTGTGGAATGCAATTTGTTTTAATAGCACAGTACTTCCAATGCTTGGGACCATAACATCACACAGAACAAAATCTGACTTAGTGTTGTTTCCTCCTTGGTTTTAGAAAAGAGGTCTCGTTTTTTTTATAAAGACCCCCCACTGAAGGAAGAGGTTTAATGACATAATTTTGGAAGAGGGAGGCTGACTCATTGTTGCTACTAATGTAGCGTGAGCAGAATCAGCAAAATGCCAGCACAGGAAAGTCAATAAAGTCCTTGAGAGTATCCTAACCCGCATGGAAAAAAGATTAATTTAGTCACAGCAAATGATAAAGAGCTGAAATTTTCTTTAATAAAGTGCTAACAATTTGTGGAAGGGACGATCCTGGTGTTTGAGGCAAGGATTATATGGAGCAGTTGTTTATAAACTCTTCCAAGTTTGCATTTGCTGAGAGAGACATCCAAAGTATGTCAAATGGGCAATGCTATTTTCATATAAGAAAACTATCAGTTCAAGATCAACTCCAAAAATAATCTATGCAGACCTAGTTGCATATTGTTTCAATAATATTTTCAATTGATAGAAACAGGAAAGAGAAATCCTCATATCTTTATTTTCAACAACCAACTTACTCCAAGGGGAGGCCTGGGCCATCATAAAGTTCCCTTCCCTTTAACAAACTATTAACAAAGAAACAACAAGCTACACTTAGATCCTGACTGTGCTATTGACTGTAGGGTTCAAGCTAATGGCAATTTGTGTAGCTTTCAATAAAGTGTAGAAAATTCTTACATCGAATAGGCAATGACATTCACAATCAGTGAAGACAGGATATGGATCAGTAAACAAATGCTACACTTGGAATACTCTCCCTGACCAGAGGAGAAATTTGTAGTCCTCCTTAAGAGCCATTCCATGTAACATGCTCTGAACTAGCCAAATTGGACCTATTGTTGAACAAGCCAAAGTTTGTACGTAATCTTGGAGGGTTTTTTATGTTTCTCCCTTCTTTTCTAAATAGCAAATGCTGCCTTTTCATTGTTGCATTTAAAACACATCCTGTTATGCCTGCAGCTCTCTTTAGAGTGCCCGTTCAGAATACCATGTACTTTATTACTTTATTTATTTTATGCAGCTTTTGCTCAAAAAGTGTATGTGTGTGGGAGTAGCATAAACTGCAGCTGGTTGTCTTTATTTTTCCACCATCATTGCTGCTAACAAGGAATGTTAGGAATTGACTGGCAACAAGGAAGAAGATGTACATACACAACATTTGGGTTTTCTGCTATACTGCTGTACAGGAGATTGAGAGATCATCTTGGTGAACAACTTCTAATGTCAACAAAACTTTTACGACCTTAAAAAAGATCAGCAGTAGGCTGAAAGAATTTGTCTTGCAGTGAAAAGAATACTAATATTTTGGTGTCATATATTTGATCAGAAATATAGAACATTAATTTGCTTTTTCATTGGTGTTATGAAATATTAAATTACCAAAGAACCTAAGTAAGTCCAGAAATTTATGGAAAAAAAAAATGATTTCACTATGCAGCTGCTCAAAAACAAACAAGCAAATAAAAATTCAAGCAGATCTAGGATATGCCCCTTCCCCTCATCCTCCCTCTTCCCCTGCTGCCATAAATGTGTTGTGGATGAAAACCTTCCAGATAACTCAAAATGACAGAGGCTTTGATACTTTCATCACTCTGGATCAGTTTATAATGGAAATGCTTTTTCTGCACAGTATAAGTATCTGAAGATTGTGAGGCCAGACAGGAAAAATACCTGGTCATCTTTCAAAGCCTGCATGGCCTCATATCCCCTTCTTCCTGGCTCTTCAGACAGTTTCAGATATATCTGGCTACTATGCCCACCATGAACAGGTACTGCTGAAATTCAGACACAAAATGCAGCAAAACACCAAGGCAAGGTAGAAGCCAACATCAAAAATAGTTTATTTCCTGCAGCTGATTCTTTCCCAACTGGCTCCTGCCCGGTCTCATCCCTGCTTTCTCAGGCTGCACTCCCCATCCCTTGTCCTGTCTGAAGCTCACCACCTCATGCTGAAGTCATCAGAGCTGGGCTGGGTGATGGAGAGGAGGATTCATCTGAGTTACTGAACCGCATGTCACAGCACACAGCTAAGAGTTAATTTCCAGTTATTTCTGCTAATTGCTCTCGAGAGCATCTTTGTATCATCGTGGAGGCAGGCAACATTGGTCAGGGAAACCAGTCATTCAAAGTGATCAGGCATTATGTTTGACCCCTGGCATTGTAGTTTTATTCTTGTGACTCTGCATGGAAACTGTCTAAGCAGAGTAAGAACACTGCCAAGTGGTACCTGTGTAAAACACGACCACCTACCTCCACATCCAAGACAAATAAGATTGCCTGCTCCAACAGTGAGTTAGACATTAAAATGCACATCACTTTTGTAGTGCAGAGTTGGATTTCCATACAGAATACTGTGTATATTTAATCAGCAGACCTATTATCAGGTTCTTGTATCATCTTATTATAGCTTCATTTTGCCTGATTGCACTTCTGATGATCAGAAAATACAGTGAAGCTAAGACTTCAGCTTGTTGCAGGGACAGCCAGTCCTTCAGCTGGCCATAGGTTTGGTCATTGGGCCTGTTCCCTTTCTAATTCAAGAAAAGGACACATCTTTAGGAAACTGTGATACTGTTATTTGAGGGGAAAAAAACACATTCTTGTCATGATAATTTCTTCTTTGAAACTATTATCCACTTCTTTGAAATATTATCCACTTGTCTCTGACTTTCTGAGAACCTTCAGGCAGTCTTGATTTCCTCAGCCACTTCAAGTGTTGCCATCCACTCTGCAGCAGACAACACATTCCAGTTGGAGGCATTTAACACCATTGCAATAGTGCTAGAAAGAATAAGCATTCAGCATTTTGTCTTTCCAGGGCTTGGTAAAGTGTGTTGAGAAGGTAGCTTAAGGCTGAAGATTAGCACTTCAACGTGCAAAACTCATAAGATTGAGAGATATCGAGAATTTGCAGGACCATTCACCAAGACTGTAGCAACATAAAGGTGAGAATGTTAGGAGTATGGCAAGAGGGCCCTGATATTCTGTGTAGTAGGGATTTCAGTCACTGGAGCCTGACACAATTCCCCATGTAGGAGTAAAAGCGAAGGCAGAAGGATTTCTCTTCTCCGTTATTGTCAGAGGACATCTGTGGTAATGCTCCAGGAAAAGATGTCATGACAAAATGTGCCTTTCTGCATTTAGTTAATGTATGGAACAGAAGTAACCACTGTGTTGGCTTTGTCTAGTAATTAGATGTACAGAATTTAAGAAAACTGACCTGTTTTGGAGGCTGCTACTTGTGAGCTGAAAAAGCTAGGAACATTTCAATATGAGCAGGTAAAGTTTAAATGTTACTATTTTTAATAATTATAGAAGTAGCTTAGTTGTCAGCTTTTGTTTCTTTTTTTTCTTTCCTGCTTAAAGTTTTGTGTAATGTCCTTTTCTGCTCATCACACTTTCTTGCCCCAGACACTAACAATTCCTCAGTTCTTTCAAAATCCACCTGTCTTTCTCCACATGTTCATTATGAAGGTCTTTTTTTGCTATGACTGCAATCGATTCTAATCAGGCTTCTTTTCCAGTTTCTACTTTCTACATAAATTCATGCAGGTGTTTCAAAAACATACATTTCACTCTTTCTCTGTCACTAGATTTCTTCACAAGATCTACACAGCCTATTGAAAGCCTCTGATTACATTCTCTTCATATTTTTCCTCTGTCGCAAGTCCCAGGTTCCCACTCTGCTTAGTTTCTGCTAAAGCTTAGTTTCTGCTAATTGTTCCTCTTGTTTGCTGTCACTTTTACTTTACTCCACTCTCCTGTGTCTCCCACAGTTGCTTATCTCCCTTATCAGACTCTTTTTCCTGGGGTGCCTCTGGCCCCAGATTTTCCTGCAGGGGCAGGAGAGGTCTCTGCACATCAGCACCCATTATTGCTTGCATTTTGATAACATCAGGGGCCAGATAAGAAATCATTATGTTAAATGAGATAAACTTACTAAAAGAAAGCCATTCTCTAGTCCAGGTCTCAGTAAACACTTTGGATCCCTGTAAGAGCTATGGCATAAAAAACTTCCAGCTCCTTCTTCCATCACAGATTTGATCAATAATGGCAACAAATTATTTCTGTGTTGTCTGTGCTTGAACTACTGGAATTTATAGTTATATTTATAACTCAGTTTTTGCAAATACTATAAAGATGAATAATCAATGAAATACACTATGTATAGGTGTTTATGTGTAGATACTTAAATATTTCTGGACTGTACATTTTGTGAATTGCCTACACAAACAATTTGACCAACTCTACAGGACTTTCTTTTAACTATAGAGCCTAATGCAGGACAACACTGTTTTATTCTCTGCAGACAACTTTATTCTTTGTCTTGTCATTTTTATTGTTCCACTGGTCGTGAATAAAAGCCTGCATCTGTTCCTCAGGAAGGACTTAATCCAAAGCTTATTGAATGCATTGGAAGAGTCTCCATTGGGCTTTGGATCAAGCTCTTTAGTTCACAAACAAATGCTTTTTGTGAGAATATGCTATTCAAGTATTGTATAGAAGAGTTACAGAGGTTCCCTATTTCTAAAATAATGACTGCTCTTTAAATCTTTTTTGCTATGCCTGTTCTGTTTCAGGAACAGTGTGCAACTGCACACAATTGTTGAAGTACTGTAGTCCATGTTTATCATGCCCCACCAGTTGGTATAAAAGTGGAATACGTAATGCTGTGGTAACAAGTAGTGCTATGTTTATAGGGCTCCTCCTATGCAGACAGTAATTCGAAAAATATACAGAGATACACTTCCTGCCCCTGAGGATGATCAGGCTCAATCAGGCAAGCTGGGACATCTTTCAGGACTGCCTTGTGTTGGTGTTATTGATGAAGCAGACTTGAAAGAGGGGTTTGTAGAATAAAAGAGAGTTACTACTGAATGGGATTTTTTTCCTATCCTTAGGAAAAGGAGCAGACTGAAAGAAGTCACAATAGGGGAAAGAAACAGGGGCTATTGTGGAAGAGAGTACAATGAGACAAAGATAAGGCAGGAGTAATCAAAGCAGAAACATTAGCTAGAGCAAGACAGTAAAGAACTTTTAAGTGAAACTTTACAGCTCCAGATTCAAAATGACTGCATTTTCCACAAGGAGGGAAATCGTGAGTTGGTTATGCAGTGGCATTCCTGCAAGCTGCAATAAAATAGATTTTTTTCCTTAACAATATCTCAGGTACTGAATACTTCTTTGGATTTCTTGTGAAGGGAAACTAACAGTTCCCGTGAATCGAAGAGAACATGATGCCAATGAAACTTGGCTGGTTTTTCAACTGCAGAACAGAGTAACCTCTTCACGTGGGTGTGAAGTTACTACTGGGTATTACCCCCGTGACATAATTGCTTGCAGTAAAACACACTATACTGTGTGGTAGGTGCTTGCAAGGTTGCACACGTAGTTTGTAAGCTGATGGTGACTCAGACAGTTTATGGAGCCGGTACTAAAACATTACTCACTCAAGGAGTCACATTTAAGCCAATGAGATTACTCATGTAGTGAGTGGCTGATAGAGATCTTGCCAAGCTATTCCGCCGCATAATAGATGTGTGTAAATGAGCCTGTTAGTCAGGTGAATAACTTCAGAAAGGAATTTTTAAGTTCATTCTATGTATGAATTTTTTCTATTTGAACTCCCTAACCACAGCTGAGGTCCTATTACATTTTGCCAACTCCCACTAACAGGCAGTCCCTATCCTAAAATTCATCAACTCATATAGACAAATAAGGGAATGTGACTTGCCTTCAATCACATCACAAGTCAACAGCAAGGCCAGGAATAGAACAGGGATCTCCAGTCAGTTTTCTACCAGCAGCTCCCTGCCTCTGTAATTCACAACATTTAATCCCTGCACTGAATATAAAGCATTTATGAATGTGACCTCCAAACTTCCTACAGCTCTTCTGCTGACTGACTGATGGATCTCTGCATTCATTAGCTTTATAAATGCACAGAGAATACACTGAAGGACCATTTTCATCTCACACATATTATTAAAAGCTTGTGCATTCCCTCATCCAGCTCATCTGCATGTTTTCCTGCAGTCAGAGAAATAACCAGAACCACAAGAAAAGGAAAATTAATTTAATCACAAAATTTCTGACAGCCAGTCTAAGACCCTTAAAAAATCTGCATCCCAAGCAAAACTCATTTTTCATATTCAGTAGAATTCAGTGTGGAGGCTACCATATCAAACATCACCTTTCAGGACTGCATTTCATTTAATACATGATATAAAAGTGCCTGGCAGATTCAGCATCATTATCACAGTATTTTCCTTCCTTTCTTTATTCTGCATTGGTCTCAGGATATTTTAGAGCTCACAGAGAACAAGAATAGTGTGCTGGGCTGTAAACAGCAGCCTGAAAAAAATTCTAACAGGAAGAAGTATCCTCTTTGAATTATTCTCCATTTGAAGGTTCACTGCATTACAATAAAAAACTGTGCCTCACTGAAACCAGGCTCCCATATATTGACAGGGTCCCAAAGCAAAGACTCTGAGTAACTCCTATGTCTCCTGGATAAAGCAGGAGCAGCAGATACAGCTTCACTCCTTTCCTTCCCTATTTCTCTCTCCTTTCCTCCAAGCATCTTTGTCTTTCATTTCCTTCTCTTTATCTCCCCATCCTGAGTTGCCCTGTGTCTCTTCCTGTTCTAACTCCAGGCACTCTTTGTTGGCAATGGTTCCACCCTCTTTCTGCCCATGGAAGAGCACACATCTGTACAGAGGCAGATTGTAAACTAGGTCAGCTTATATGGCAGAGATAAAAAAGAGTAGGAATAAGAGCCTTTTTGTATAATAACAAGGTCTCACATAAGCATGTGGCCCAGTTGTCAGAGATGCTGAGCATCTGCTGTTACCACTGGCTTCAGTGACACTAGTCCTCATGTCCACAGGCAGCATACACAGAAAAACATCCTCAGTTTTACAGTCCCCTGCAAGCAGAAGTTCAGATACACAGTAGCAGTTCCTTGATGTTCTCCAAGACTCCTCACTAATCTCAGGATCTGTTTTTGTCAATTTTTCCAACATGTTCAGCACAGTCTTGGCATGTAAATTCATCAGTCATTGGAGGAGAAATGAGGTGATACTGGGGATAATACCTTTTCAGTTCACAAGCACATAAAGCAGGCCTGAAATAGAATGACAAGTGAGGAACTGTCATGTGAGTGTTAAAAATAACTATTTTTCTTGGCAAATATTTGGTTAATGCAGCTATCTTTTTATTCTTCCTCCTTTCAGAGTTTTTAGGACAATACCAACTAATCTTGCAATTCATTATTTAAGTAAAGGTATTTTAACATTACAGTGAAAATAAGGGAAGGCTGCACTCTGGCAAAGATTAATTGCTCCTTCCCCTTACCTGAAGCTCTCTCTAATGCTGTAAAAAAATTACTGAGCATTAACAAACTGCATCAGTCTCGTTTGTGATACTGCTTTACCTAACAGAAGAAAATCTGTGCTGCAGTCACATGCATCGGTCCAATCTTGTATGAGTCCAGAAAGCAGGAAGGGGACAGAAGGTAATTGTTGGAACAAAAACATAGAGGGGTGTGAACCCAGGAAGAGGAGCTCTGAAATTCCCCATTCAACAGTGTAACATTGTTGGTTTCCACTGATTTTTCTCCACAGTCCAGTATTCCCACAGTCCAAAACTTGGGGCCTTTAGAAAGCAGAAGACTTGACAATGCTTATTTTAATTATGATTCTGAGGCCTGGATGGGACCTTTCTGCATGGTTCTGAAGGTTCCCACAAGTAAAAACACTGATTTATTTCTTTTCCGCCCTTCTGATAACTGCCTTATTCTGGTTTTAGTAGCTGAGGTTCCTAAAAACCAAATAAACACGGTCAAACCTGTGAAACATACAAAAAGGATGTAACCCCCATGCCCCTTTTCCTCTTTCCTCCACACCCCTATATTGCCATTTGGCCAGCATGCCTATCTATGGGAGTACAGACTCTTACACCTGCAGGGCAGGATGATGTGCATGATCAGCAGTGCATGTCCACGCACAGGTGCAGCTTTCCTTTGCTCCCTGCCTGCTCTGCAAATAGGCTGAATGGGGATGTACTGTGGTTCTAGCACCTTATTCTAGAAGGACAAAGGCTAGGAGTCCTGTCTTTGGGCAGATAACTGCATTGCAGACATTCCTGGGGACGTTCCTAGGCGGCGCAGCTGAAACACCCCTGTTCAGAGCTGATGTCTCGTCCTCCTTCCTGTGCCCCATGCTAGTGTCAAGTAAAAAATGTTCATTAAAAAGCCCATCCTTGGTCCAGAGAATTTACAACAAAGTCTGAAAGAGAGAAAACAGATGGCTTCCAGTAGGAAGAACGGCAGACAGTTCCCTGGGTCAAAGACCTTGGTGGGGTTTTGTCTGTACCATACTCTTGAGCACTTTCAGACACATACATTTGCAAAGATATGTAGTTGATTATTAGGATAGCTTCTTACTTACATTAATAGCACCAGCTTACCAGTCCGCACTTATACATGTATGCTTCAGTTTCCTTATACCATTAGCTTTTACTATGAACCATTTTCATTATCATACAGCACTCAGGTAGCAACCATGCCTCTGTGTGAGCATCTGTGTCCTTGAGTTCTCAACAGAGAGTGCAGCAGCTGAATTATCAACAGCAGCATGTAACCTCCCATTTAAAACACTAGCGACTGAAGAGTGGAGGGTAGAAAATGTGACACTAAACTTCAGTACAGACTGGAGAGCTAGAGGGTTGCAAACCTCGTGCCTGTACTGTCCAAATCCAGAGATGCTAATTGGGTTAGAACTAAAGGACACCTAATGCAATCTATCTGAGAAGAGTCAACACTGCTGCTGTAAAGTCCTGCCTTAAACAAACCTTTTGGTGGTCTCTGAAAAGGTCAACAAAAACGTGGATAAGGGTGATCTAATTTCCGTATCAGACTGGGTGTCTAAAAGGTTCTTGACAAAGGCTTTTAAGGAGACTAAGCAGAGAAAACAACAAGAGGGAAAGCCCTGGTATAGCTCAGTAATTGCTTAGAAGATAAAATTCAAAGTACAGGAACAAATCACCAGTTCTCACAATGGAGGGAGGTGCTGGATGGTGTAGAGTTCTGCAAGAGTCAATGTTGCAATGTGTGCTGTTCAGTGTGCTCATGCCTTACCTGGGAAGGGAGTCAAACAGAAAAGTTCATCAGTGGTACTCATTTGGCAGTAATAAGAGGAAACATTGTGAAGAACTATACCTGGACATTATGAGACTGAATGTGCAATATAAGAAATCCAGTATAGGTAAATGTAAAATGACACACATGGATAAACAGCCATTAAAAATGGTGGGCTCTGAGCTGGCATAAGTAAAATCTCAGGGTTATGACAGGCCATTCCATAGAAACATCACGTCCTGTGCTCAAAAGATCCTCATGAAGTATTGTCAAGAAAAAACATAATTCTGCCACTCTATGAAGGCATGGATTGATCACATCTTACATCCTGCGTATTTCTTCAACTCAAAATTAGATCTATTAGATCAGGGTCATGCTCAAGAGTGCATCAAGGATGGTAAGAAGTACAGAACAGTCTGTGGACAAAGGTCCCCATGAGCAACCTACAGCTCTTCAGCCAGGAAGTGTATGATGCCCAGTGATTACCGTGGAGATCTACAAACCCATGAGCAGCTCTAAGAGAGGGTTAACTGTTCCCCATCTCGAGCTGCAAGAAAGGGTTAGTTGTTCTTCATCTCCAGCACAGGAGCTGAGGGGATAATTAAGTTTGTATTGAAACCAAAAATACAAGGCAGAGCTTCTTCATAGGAAGGATAGCAGGCCAATGGGAATCTTTGCAAGCATATTTGGGTTCAAGGCGATATTGAAGAAGCCCAGGACAGTCGTACTGTCTATTGAAAAAAAAAAAAAAAAAAAGCCAAACCACACCAATAAAGCGGGGAAAGAAAGAAAATCAAACCAAAACCAAACAAAAAGAAAACAGCCCGAAACCCGCGGTATGGAAAGCCCCGGAGCTGCCGGCGGAGTGGAGCTCCCACCCTGCGCGCTCCTCGGAGGCGAGCCGCGGGGCCGCGTTCCTTCCCTTCTCGACGGGGCTCGGCCCCCCCGGGCCCGGCTCCCTCCCCTCCCGCCCGCCGCGGGCATCGTAACAGGAGAGGCTCGCAGGCGGAGGGTAACCCGAGCGCGACAGGGCGGGGGCTGCGGGGGCGGTCGCGGAGCCTCCGCACGGAGCGCTTCGCCCCGCGGGACGGGACGGGCGCGACGGGACGAGGCGGGGCGGGGCAGGACGAGGCGGGCGGCGGCTTTGCCCCCCTCTTTCGGCGTCGGCGAAGGGGGCGGGCGGGGAGGGAAGTGGGGGGAGGAGGAAGAGGAGGAGGAAGAGGAGGAGGAGGAAGGGGGATCCGACGTGCCGGAGCTGCGCGCGGAGCTGGCAGCGCACGCTGCGAGCCGGAGGAGCGGGAGCGGCTTGGATAGGTACCTCCGAGCGCCAGGATGCGCGTGTGTACGCGCGGCCGTCTGTCTGTCTGCCTGGCTGTCTGTCTGCCCGCCTGTGTGTGTGTGAGTGTGTGTGTGTGTCTGTGTGTGTGTGAGAGCGCGGCTCCAGTGCGGAGGGAAGGGAGGCGGCGGTGGCTGCGGCTCCGGCGAGTTGGCCCTCGCAGCGTTGCGGGCGGGAGAGGGGAAAGCGGACTAGGCAGGGCGAGGCGGGGGAGGTAAGGGGGTGTCGGCAGAGGTGCGAGGAAGGGCAGGGGAAAAGCGAGGAGGGAAGATGGAATCGCGGGGAGGGAGCGAGGAGGAGAGGAAGGGAGAATGCAGATGCGCGGAGGGGAAGAGGCCAGGAGGAAAGAGGGGATGCCGAAGGGGGAAATTTCTGCCCTCGCCATCGGCAGCCCCGCGCGGTGTGCCCGCCAGCCCCGCGGGAGCCCCCGGCGTGCATGGCCCGGGCGGGGGGCGGCGCGGACCGCCGGGAGCTGCCGGACGGAGCGGGGGGCGGGTACAGAAAGCCGGGTCTGTGCGCGCATCCCCCCGATGTCCGCGGGTCGGGGGCGGCTCTGCCCCTGCCTCGGCGGTGGCCGGGGGCGCCGGGGGTCTCCGCTGCCGTCCCTGGGGGGGGGGGGGGGGGCCGCTGTGCATGGGAGACGGCCCGGTTGTGGGGATGGAGGGGGCGTGTGGAGGGGGTTCAGCAAGATCCTGAAAACCTGTGACGTAATTATTTTTTAATCAGCATGTTTTTTTCATGGCGATCTCAGTTTTTCCTGGACTCCCCTTTTTGAACAGAAAATCCCCTGTATCTTTGTTCCAAGTATTTCTATTTTTAGATTCCTCTGTAACAGCAAAGCATGAGTTCTAAATATTTTATTTCTTTTTTATTTGGCCTCTGCTGAAGACCACTGCAGTGTAAACTTTTTTGAAACACTGGTGTCTCTTCCAAAAAAGTTATTGAAATTATTACCGAGGTGAGCGGGCCGGCAGCTATTGTGGGTATACCAGTGTGTTTGAGTTCCTGATAACATTAATCATTAGCCGTAAAGAGCAGTCATCATGCTGAAGTTAGGTTTTTATCTCAAAATGAAGTGCCTGTCAGGTCCCAGAAGATGTACACTACGGCAATAAGTACCAGCCTAATGTTAGAAAAGATAGAGCATATTCCCCTAGTTGTGATTTTACCTATGAAATAAACGTGTTGTTTTATTATGAGCGCTGATTAACAGTTCAACGTTGTAATGATATTCTCTGATTCTAGCATTGTCTCATAGCTCTGGTATGTCAATTTGTATTCATGCTGTGTAAGTGTTTTGCAGAGGTTTTGCCTATCTGGCAGGGATTTATTTCAATTTCACAGTTACATTTTCTGATCTCCACAGCCTCAGGAACCCAAAGAAGTTGTATGTATACATCAGTATCTGTTAAAGCACGTGACTTTTTTTTCCTAAGAAATACAAGTTATTTCGTAGCTTTTATGTCTCTGCACACAACAGAAGTTACAGCTGAAATTGTGTTCATTTAAGTGTATTCATTGCAAGCATTTCTGACCACTCAGTATTGAGTGTTTTTTATCGATTTATCTTCGTTTTATATTTGAATGCCAGTCCATTTGCTGCCCTGACATAGCCTCTGACAAAGTAAGTTTTCAGAAATTTAAAATGTTACATACAGATATTGGCATTTGACAACTGATACCTTGTTTTTTATATTAGTTTTCCTCGCTATCCAAAGAGTACAGGTCCCAGGTGAGCTCTTAAGTAACTTTAGCCATCTTTATAGATACCTTGTAATAGTGCCAGTAAAAAATAGCTTTTGTGGCAACTGGTGGTTATTTCCCTTCACTGTGAATGTGCAGCCTCTGTAGGAAGGGGAGTATGCAGTTCTTTTAAATTACTCAAAAGTCCTGTTGACTTCAGCCAGAGTTTTGTTTAAGTTAAGAATACAGGATTGTATGACTTACAGCATGAAAAGTACAGCCAGCAGAACCCTGAGCAGTTTGATGTATACTTTGATCATAAGACAATTTGATTCATGCCTGGTTTGTCTTCTCTAAACTGCAAAATTCACTTTTGCTACTGAAAACACTTGCTGATTTAGCAACTGCTATTGATACTCCATTTATAGCAAGACAAGAAGAGCTACATAAAGCAACATCTAGAACTGTCCCTATTATTACTATTCACAGTGTGATTTTTCTCTCATTGATGTGCTGCTGTACTGATTCTCAGGCAGTTCTGACTTCAACTGACCAGCAGTACATTTCTGGTTGTGGGATAAAGCGGATTGTTCAAAAATGGTATCTCTCTCTTCCTCCCTCCCCCCTTTAAAAAATGAAAAGCCATGGCAGCTGTCTCTTCTAGCAGGCTGTGCTGAAGAGGTATATCTTTGTTCTCATGTGCACCCTGTTTCTTGGATGCCTAGGGTTCAACTTAAATTTTGTGTTATTTTGATACAATTTTCATTGCTTGCTTCCCATTTTTAGGCTGGGGTGGTTTTTTTTTTTTGTATTTGTTTCAATGCCAAAACTTAGTGAAGATTCCCTAGGAAATTATGGACTTACAATTCATTGAGGAAAAGTTTTTTCCAGTACTCCCACCCACAAGGAGCAAGTCCATTGAAGTTGATGTGGATAGGCTTGGCATTGAAGTTATGGGGGAAAAAAAAGTTGGCCTGTTTATTTATGATGATGCTGGCTTACCTAAGTATTGCATTAGTCCTGTAGAGGGATGTTCTTAAATTGACTGCTGACCTAGGCGACTAGAGTATAATTCTATAAAATTAAGTTTCATTTTGAAATACACCAGCAACACTGAATGAATGCCAGCAGATGCAGCTATAATTTATGTATTTTCTTTGAGCCATATGCCAAAATGGTGTTTTTTCTCTTCTACAGCTCCAAAATTTTAAGTCATATATGCTTAACTAAATGTAAGACTTTGGTGTGCATTGCTCCAGTAAATTAGTATTTGAAGTTGAGCAGAGTCCATACTCTGTGGACTGTCCTATCTGGGATTCTTCTGCTGCTAAGAATGTATTTCACAGTACGGCTTGATGGGGAGGGACCTGGAGAATGATTCTGCCAGTGAGTCTTTAGTGAGGAAGCAAACCTTGCAGTCTTCCTCTTGGGGGAAGTCAGTTAGGGATAGTTTCTGTCTCAGCCATCTGAAAATGGCAGATGTCCAGTTGTAGTTGGTAACATTAACTATCCCCATATTACAACAAATGGAAAGATTTTTACAGAGAGTGAGATTGGGAATTTTTGGGTTTTTTTAAAACCTAATGGTAACTTGTCATCGTAGTCATTTTAATTGACTGGAGGAATCTAGATGTTCACTAAGACTGCATCTAAAGGCCCTTCCAGTATTTTCTGTCATCAAGTTAGAGTTGTGGTTATTCAGTACTGAAATGTGTACAAAGCTTTCAAAAATACACATTGCACACAATAACTTCAGGAGACCACAGGTATATCTCACTGCATCCAGAAAAACAAGTGTGAATCCTCAGTGCTGAAGTTTTTCACCTGTAAAACAGAATTCTTGTTTCTTCTTTTTTCTGCTCTACATTGGACAATCTTCGGGCTTTTTTACAGTTTTTGCTCAAACACAGTATGTTGAAACTGTAATTTCAGCTGCTACTGCAGGCTTGTTTCTCAAGTAATTACATTCACAGTGCTTGGCTTTTAGGGTAGTATGACAAAATTTTAAAAAAGAGGATACTTTTTTTATGTTACAATTCTGCATTGTCAACCTAAATTGTTATTTTTGGTGGTGAACAACCTTCATTAAATCTGTCACAACTGTAAATCATGCCATCCTTAAGTTTAAAAATAGATAATTTCATTTAGGTTTATAATTAGTGAGAGTTTAGAGTTCACTTTTTGTTTATTTGATGACAATAAGATACTGGATTTATGGGAGAAAAGAGAGCTGTATCTTCAGAATAATTCCTGAGAAATGTTATTAAAATACTGAAGTGTAACAAGACTCAAGTGCTGCATTGTTTAATGTGAGACTAACATACAACGTTGTGTGAAAGTGAAAGTTTTCCCTTGATACTGTACTGGCAGAGAACGATTTATTTAATCCCTTATTAATAACAGAGAAAAACAATATTGTATTTAAAATAAATCAGATTTCCTCCAAAACATATCTACATCTTTAGAAAGGTTAGGAATATTGCTTTAAAAGACGTTCACAAGCTCTAGGGAAAACTTTGGTATGTGCTACTGAATCACGAAAGTGTATCCTGTTCATTTTGGAATTTTCTTTCCGTCTTTATCTAATTGACTAAAGAGATGAATCATGATTCAGGGGAAAGAATGCTTCCAAAGCTCTCAATTTTTTTTACCTCAGAATCTGTTGATTCTGCTGATTTCTTTCGGGGCTCTGGGCATCATAATTTTCCTATTATCCCTTGTTTCTGGGTTTAAAAGGGAAAAAGAGCAGAAAGCTTTGTGTGTAAATTACTAAATTCACATCACCACATGTACTTTGGAAGGGAAGGGTTCTCCATGTTTTACCAGCTTTTTTCTGCATGTTTTTGTGTTCCTTTATGTAACATCTGTTTGTATAATTTCTGCATGAATCAGGAAAAGTTTTTAAGGGTGCAGTGGATGTAGTACTGGCAGGGAAGGGTGGCTTATATCTGTCTCATTTATTCCCTTTCTAGCTGCTAAAGTTTACCACTTTAACAAAATTGCAAAAAAAAAAAAGCCTCCTGCTGTGGTAATTGTAAATTATCTTTAAACTGGCAACTTGTTAGGGTTAGACTCACTTACACACACAGACACGCACACTCCCTAAAACAAACAGGCAAACAAAACCAACCAAGCCAATAAATAAACACCACCAAAACCACAAACACCACTGCTTCAATCACTGAGTAACTAAGTAGGCATGACTGTTGACTGGGCCTGGATGCAAATGTACTTGAGGACATATGCAGCTTCCTTCCTAACAGTTCTTCTCAGAGAGTGATACTTGACAAGAGAGATGTTATTTTTTATCCATGAAACCCAAGAATTCAAGTGGACATCTTGTGCCTCGTTGTCTGGGACAGCTACAACAGCATGGTCTGAGTTGAGCTTAGTATAGCCACTTTTTCCCCAGCACTCTAGGGAAAAATACAGCTCCATCTGTATACATGCTTAGAGTGCCCTATTTCTGTGTCTCCTTAAATGTGGAGCAAGTTTAGTAGTGCCAGTTGAGAAGAATTCCCTAACAGAACTGCTAATACACAAACCAGATCTACCCGTCTTTGAAAAACCTTCACTTTTAAGAAGTTCCCTTTTTTTAAAAGAAGTGCTCTTCTAGGGCAGGCTTCAGGAAGATGACAGACCAGACACAGGAATCAGGTGAAATGTACACCTGTATTAGCATCCTGAGCCTAACTCTACTGGCATACTAATTAAATAGATGTACATATACTAATAAAGCTCGCCGTTTTCACACAAGTAAAGAATGAAAGATTGCTTTTGTTAAAGTCAGTCAGTTTGTACAGACCTTTTGTCTCTCTAATGCTGTTCTGTTAGGAGTGTATCACTGTACTCTTGTAGCCTTGTAAGAAAGACAGTGTGAAGCCAATCTCAAACCTTTAAATATTATTCTATCAGCTTTCCTCAGAAATAGGTCATTTATTTCCAATTTTAGAGTTCTCTATTAGCTGCTACCCTGCCCCAAGAGTGAGTGCAGGCAGAGGTTTTTGCTGGCAATGCTCTTGAGAACCCACATGCTGGTGTGGGAACCCACAGAGTCATTTAACCTGATTTTAAAACAAAGCGTGTGCAAGGTGAACAAACCATTGTGATTTGTGCCATGGTTTGATGTTCTCACTGTCCCTATATTTTGAAGACATGTGTCAGTGGCTCAGCTTGCTCGCACTGAGGAGAGGATGACTATGGCCAAAATACCAAGGAAGGTCTGGAGGACCAGGTGCATGAATAGGAAATGCAGCCACAGGAGTTCAAACACATTCAGGCCTCAACACCATGTTGTTTCAACTGTTCACAACGTGTGGCTGAGACAGGGGCACACCAGGGCATGTTCCCAGCAGCATTGTTCTGTCATGGCTTCGCTGAGCAGAGACTGATCCAGTTCTTCATTGTTCCTTGTTCCTGCTGCTGGTTGCTATCATTAAAAAGAGAAATTGAGCTAAAGTTATGGTCTGGCTTTTCCATCTGCTTGAGTATTGTCAGCATTTTCATAGAGTCATATATTCATGTAGGTTGGAAAAGGCCTTTAAGATCAACAACGGTGAAACTATTTATGACAATTCTGTATTTTTCTGTTGTGAAAGCAGTGAATATACTGAACACACTGGTCTGTGTATCAGTGGAAAGTTGCTTAATCAAACCAACCATTTGGATCATTTAGTTAGATCTGAAGAGCAGCCCTAAAGAACCTGTTTTCCTCTAAGGGTGATCCTCCTAGAAATTTCAAAATTACCTGAGCTATCTCTAAGCTAACTAGATGGAAAAAGATTTTTCAAGAAGTTTAAGGGCTTAAAATAGATCCCAAAATGCCAAAAATGTCAACTAATTAAAAGATATTTTTAATTTAGAGTGAGAACTATTTAGATGCTGTTCTTTCATTTGATAGGTGCCTGAGCTCTCCTGCATCCATTTGATGTTCCCAGTCTCCACGATGCTTCCCATCGCTATCTTACAACCTGTACTTTCACTTGCACTCTTCTGTTTCAATTCCTGGCCTTGTTTAATTTAAAAAAGTCTAACAGAGACATACTAGCTTCCTCTTATGTACATTATTGCCAATGAAAGCTTCTTCTTCCTCTCTGATTCTTAAATCCGTGAGTCCCCTCTGAATCTCTGGTGAACTGTGGCTCTGAGGAAGCAGAGCAGCAGCCACACTTTTGGGGAGTTCTTTGAAATTTGAAATGCTTTGAAAGAGGAACCAGCCTAGACTGAATAAGTGCCCATTCACTTTCTGAAAATGAGACCTTGTAACAACATTTTTGATGGGCGTTCTGAACACCCCTATCCTGCTGCCTGTTCAGTTTTCTGGAGTGATACATTTGTAAGGCCCAGGTTTCTGCTCATTTTGATGTATAAAATGTGCTTATCAACTTGGTTAATGAGAACAGAAGTGGCATGGCGCAGCGGCTCAGAGTGCATATTGACAGACTTCTAGTGAATAGTTCTCACTTTAAATTAAAAATATCTTTTAATTAGTTGACATTTTTGGCATTTTGGGATCTATTTTAAGCCCTTAAACTTCTTGAAAAATCTTTTTCCATCTAATTAACTTAGAGATAGCTCAGGTAATTTTGAAAATTCTAGGAGGATCACCCTTAGGGGAAAAAAAATCACATTTGGAGTTGTCACTGAAAAGCTGACAACAGCTACTGGCATATTTAGACAGTCTTGAAGCCAGTTTGTGGTAAGATCAGCACATAAGCAGGACTCCCCAGAATTTAGCTTTGGCAGTTAATTCCACAGACTTTTTGCTTACTTCTTGGGTCTGGATGCTGGTGATAAGCAGTACAGTTGGATTCCAAATAATATTTGGTGACTGAGCCAAACTAGCCCAGTCTTTCAGAATCAAGTGTGCTGAAGAGACTGCAGTAGAATTAATGTTTCTTGTAGGGAAGTTCCTTGCTCTTCTCTTTTTGTCAGATGTCATCAAATGCCTTCTGCTCTGAATAAAATGGTTTTAGGCTATTCTGCCTGTCATACATTCTCTAGCCCGCTCCATTATTCAGGGGATTCATCTGTATAGCAGCAACAGTTCAACAGCAAAATTGCTTTGTTTCTCTGGTTCTTGTGGGGTATGTGGAAAACTCAGAAATTCAGCTGTCAGGCATGTCTTGCCTACTGTTGGTGTTGACCCTGGCAAATCAGTGTATCCTGCTGACCTGGGTAAGGGATGTGACTTTGCTGTGGTGAGCTGGATAGGGTTTGTATTAAACTGTCTCCTGCTGGAAACCTGTTTTCTTTCTGGAAGAAAAGGATGATAGGACTGTTCTCTTGTGTGCTCCAAGACTCTGTATTATCCAAGATTTCTGAAGAGAAATCAAGCCAACTCCCTAAGTTCTTGGCAGTGTGAACTGTCAAAAAGGGACTTTCCAAGGGGATATTACCAACTGATCACCAGCTGCCTGGGATGTAGGTCCTTGGGGGCAGAGGAGCACGTACACATTTCCCTTCCTGTGCCTTTGGGACGTGTTTCTGCAGAAAGGAAAACAGGACTGGAATCCTGCAGGTGCAGATGGTAACGTGTGAATGTATCTGTTGTCATGTTAGGTACTGGTAAGAAACCCAGAGGCAAAAGAGAATAAATAAGTCTTGTCACATTAACTGCTCATTTTCTATTAAAAACAGTGGTGAGTGTGGAAGAAAGAGAGTGAGAGGAGGTTACTTATGCTAGTATTCAGAAAATTGAGAGCAAGATGGCATTTAAAGCTGTGGCAAAGTTGCATTGGCCAGAAGTGTTCATCTGCAGATGCAGTGGATCTGAGATAATTAAAGACTAAAGCACTTCTACCAGTATAATCTATGCAATCTTTTCCTCTGTGTCAGCCAGTGACACATGGACAGCACTCATGCTACAGTTCATGATCTCAAGAACATCAGGGTTGGGCTCAGGTTGAGCCCCACTCTCACTTTTGTGCGAAGAAATTGGTTCTTGAATGTTCCACTCATTGCAGATGCTGACACTTCTGCAGAAGAAGTGTGAAACATCAGACCAGGGTTCACTGCTCACACCTTGTTTTTGAGGGTTTATGTCTTCCAGGCACAGATACAACTGCTGGTCCAGACTGGGAGAGTCAAGAGTAAGCACTGAACACCAAAATGCCAAGTTACCTCTGCAGGTGCTTGCCAGCTCTTAGGCTATGCATTCTTAAGTGGCAAGGACTTGTAAGCCTAGTAGGAGTGTAACAGCAGGATGCAGTTGGATAGCTGTATTTTATGGATGGGGACTGACTGTGGTCAAAAGGCATGTATGTACATGGGTGCTTTGCCCAGTATCCCATTGGTATCAGCCATCTGTCAGAGTGCAGCTGCACTGGGAAATGCATCATTCCATTTAAATTATCTTTCTAGATGTTGGATCTAATGAATAATTTCCTTTGGAGGCAAAAGGGAGGGGAAGAAATAAAAAAAGGAGACACTGAAGGGCTTGCAGTTTTTATTGTGGCAAATGTGAGTTTGAAATAGTGTACCTGAATTTTTTAAAGAAGAAAAGGGGACCCAGTTTCACTGCAGGAGAACTTCACTTTGCTAGGCATGATGCCAAGATTTTATAGTGTCTCAACAGTTTCACTCCTCAAGAACATGGTGGTGGGCTCCTGTTGAGAAATGGTTAAAGGATCAGGGGCATGGATCATTGGAAAAGCTGTGGGAAACAGAACTTTAAAAGAGCTGTGCAAGCAAATGCCTACATGAGAAAAAGCCTGCGTGAGAAACAGGCCTGACAGCAAAAAAAGGAGTTTTAAGGATGTAGCACTGTGCTTATAAGATGTACTAACCATGAGGTAGGAGGTAGAACTCCGATTTCTCAAGCAGTAACATTAATGTATCTAATATAGGCAGAAGCTTACCAATGTAGTCTTTTATCTAACACCAATCAAGGAGAAACAAGAAAGTGTTCTCATAATTGTAAGCCAATCAAGAACTGACAAGCATATATACTAATACTATATGAAGTGCCTCTAGATTACCAATAAATGAAGCTTGCATTATCAGTCACGTTGATTGTCTTCCCTCGCCTAAGTCAGCGACAGGCTCCAGCAACAATGGAGCTCCATTTTGGAAGGTCATGCTGACAAAATTTCTCAGGTTCCTCCTAGTCAGGCAGGAACTCAGGCATTTTAGGTAGCTGGGCAGTACAGAAACAGGCTTATGCTGCTCTGTTGCATTTAACGTTTGGGACTGGATGCTGGGCGATACAGTTTGCATTGGTTTGGTGAAACAGATTTTGTGTGTATATTCTGTTACTGGACTTAAGTTAGTTTATGCTGTAGAACAATATTTGAAATTTTCTAGTAAATTCATATTTATTTTGATTATGTGGGATTGATATGGAGTTTACCATAGATGATAGGACAAAAGTCACAAGAGACTAAAACCAAATTTTTCTTTCCTCCAGCTTTCGGGAAGCCCTAAGGAATGAATGAAATCCTCTCTTACTTAACTATAGAGCAGCTTCACTGTTAACAAGTTTTGGCTAGTTAACTGTAATTTTTTTTTTTTTTTAAGCTTTAAAGTTTTAGAACATTTCCTGGACTGCAGAATTAAAAACTAACAAAGATATTTAGATTCAGAGTGTATTGCAAAGATCAGAAGAGTCAGAAAGAATGACTTCTCTGGGGCTTTTGTTGTTCTTGTTCAAATGATGAGGCTTATACCCTTCTCTGAAAAGCTCTGATATATGCTAGCCCTCCTCCAAATCCTTCAAACCCAAGGCCCAAGCTTCCAGTAATGCTAATGGGTAAGGATTGGCAGGAGAAGACCCTGTGATTTTCCTCTGTACTAACAAACACAAATAACAGAAATATGTTATTAGTCTCTCTCTGTATTTCCCGCAGTCTGTGTCAGTGTTGCCAGGGTTTCTTTGGTTTGGCTATTAAAGGGATAACAGCAAAATATAACTGTCCTGGGAGTGGCAGGGCAGGATCCTGGTTCTCCTGAAATCTGTGGTGGGAAGGAGATGGTGGGTAACATCATTGCCCTGGAGCAGCTCTGCTCAGGGGACTGACCAAGCAAGTCAGCTTGGCCAGGGCAATGGTGCTGGCTCAGGGCCTTGTTCAGCAGGAGGAGGCAACTCTTGTGTTTTCCAGTCTGGGTTGCCTTTGCGATGTCTGTCTCACTTCTGCATTTCTGGCCTCTCATTCTACAGGGGAATCTGTGTCCTCCCTCCACCTTTAACCTGTTTCTTGTCTTGCTTCTCTTCTTTTGGTGTTACATGAAGGGTTTTTTAAAGTGTTTGCTGGTACTGGGTGTCGAGAGCCTAAATAAAAGTAAAGCATATATATCCTAACTCCTTCCCAGCTCTGGTCACTTTTTGATTTGTGTGAGGTTGAGAGGAAGGTTGAGTCATTTTCTTCAGGGGAGAGGTCTGAGTGTTCAACTGATACTGTCAGTTTCTTGCTCACATAAAGCTGTGTGTTTAAAAAGAACCATGATGTATGACAGGAGTGGTGGGAGCACCCACAAGAACCTTGTCAGCTGAACTGAGTTCTGCTGCCAGCTGTGCACCAGCGAGTGTCCATAACTGCCTGAGCTGCTGAAGAGTTATTACGGATCTTGTGGTGTGACAGAGTAAAAGATTTCAATCCTTGTCACCATGACAGTCCTTCAGTCTGATTCACTGTTCACACTGTACCTTGGGCAGCTTGACTGAGGTATATTTTTGCTCCTAAGATATTGCCTACATTTACAAAGGCTTTCCTGGAATGCAGTTACTAGGCAAGCCTTTTCACTTTGCTGATACTCTCCTGTATCCACATTTTGAGCCTCAGATGAGTATACATGGCATGCATAACCCTCCTCCAGAACAGGAAGCCAGAAGGAGACCTTGAAGGCTAGATCTTACTGCTTGTCTCCTCCCAGAGTGCTGCTTCCCCTTTCCAAAGGGTAGAGCAGGAGCAGTGCCCTGGTTTGGGGGAGTAAAGCCCCAGGGTGCCACCTGACACAAGCTTATACAAGAGTTGATTTAAGCAGCCAAAAAGCACAATTCATCTATGCCTTTCTGTTTCCTTCTTGAATATAGCCTTCTCAAACAGCTGTGTGTTACTGCACTACTGTTGGTTCTTTCAAAGAAAGATCAGAGCTTCCCAAGGAAGAGCAGCAGTTGGCTTTTACTCCATCAGTGGAAATTACCAGGAGAAGCTGCATCAGAAATAGGTTTTCACTAGAGAAAACCTCTTAAAGAAATTAATAAGAGTAAGGGTTTAAATTTTGCTCTTAAATTCTTGCTCTTGCCAGTTGCAGTATTGTTGCTGCAGACCAAGCAGTTTATTCACAGGACCTTTTAACAACCAAAATTAAGAAGGTATGTATGAACCCCTGTTAGTCCCAGCATAAATTGGGAATGCTGCCCATGTCATTTTCTTCTTCCTTGTGGCGGTAAATTTGTCATCCTTTCAGAATGGAATACCTTGCTACTCGCTACTTTTGTTGTTCTTTGGTGAAGTCACATATGCATTTTCTCACTTTTAAATACAAGTTGCTCTGGTCTTGTGTTTATACATTGCTAGGATCTTCTCTGAGCATTGTGTGGGTACTTTTACTGAGATCAGTGGGATTTCTGATTTCTTATGTGATCATAGCTTTTGCCTTTCCTTTGCCTTGTTTTCTTTATAAAATTAAGTCAACCTCTGTGATTAAACTCATTGCATAGAAGGAAAAAATGTGAGATGTTTCCTGCAAACAATTGATGACAAACTCATTATACTAAGCTTGCTGAAAAGGAACTTTTTTTTGGAAGGTGAGAATAAAGGAATTTCCTCCTCCACCCTTCTGTTGTTGAGCTGTAAACTGATATTGTTGAGGGGGAAAAAAGTTGCTCTAGTTTTCCTCAGGATATTATCATGTGATTTTAGTGAAAACTTTTAAAGATATAACTGCCACTCTGAAGGTTTCAGTTTCATGCAGGATTGAAAAATTAGTTCCTGGTTTACTTTTAATTTCAAGCATAGTCAGCTCAGTTGACAGCCCCTTCTGAAGGCTCAAAGATTCCCTGGGTTAACTTTATAGTTCAGTGAGAATCAAATCTCTTTCATAGCACTTTTCATGGAACAGTTTCATAATTATTCCAGCAGATAGATGGGTTTGCAGTGGCAGAATAGTGAAGCCACACAGAGCAAAGTCGTGGGGTTTTTTAAGAAGAGCATGGCTACAACTTGGTTTTGTTAGTCAGTAGCAATTACGTACTGAGCACTCTAACTTTTTATTAGAGGCTTCTTAACCAAGTCAAGTATGACTGGCATCTGACACCTGGTGCAAGAAGTTCATTTTGGATCCAGCCTGACTACCAGAGAGGGAATGGGAAAATGCTTTCTAAGGGTGGTAGTGGGCTAGGGCATATTCCATTTTTGTATTTATCAGGCAAGATGCCTAAACTAGGGCTTGACATTACCTTTTTTTAGTTTGTGTTTAAGTCACTTTTATTGAAACACTTGCTCAGCATCAGGGTCTGAGTCCTGTGATGTCCTGTGCATGTATTTTACTTTATCAGACTGTGAGTAGGTCCACTATCCCACCTTTTCCTGTTTTCCCAGTACCCATGGGATCTCCCACAGACACAAGCTGTTGCAGCAATGTAGATCCCGAGCTCTTGTTCTGACATTTCTCTCAAAACTCAAATTGTCTTTAATTTATTTCCCTGATGGTCTAGTTCCTGTTACCATTCAAGTGAACGAGCAGGGATAGATTAATGCTGCTCTGAATATTATTAATAGTTCATCGTTACATCCCTAATTAAGATTGGAAATTGGATTTAAGTAATTATATAAACCCGTTATAAGTTTGTGTCCCAAAATCTAAAGTAGACAAAATAGAATAAAGACAGCAGATAGAGCTCATTGCTTAGTAGACAACACTGCTACTGATAAACTCCACAGAGCTCTCAAGTACTAGCAAAGAACAAAATTACCTTGTCTCTGCCTACTAGTCCCAGCAGAATTCAAACCTAAAGCATTTTTAATGGTTGTGATTGACAGGCCGCAATTTCTACAAGTCTTGGTTTAGGTAACAAGTCACCTCCTCCTCCATGCATGAAGAGCAGGAGGATGTAAAATGTGGGGTAGATCCTTAACTGCAGCCTCCTAGGTTAACTCTTAGGTTTTTTTGGCTATACTTTTAAAAGTCAGCTGTATCCCTGCCTGCAGGACCAACCAGTCCCAGAAGATAAAAGAAGCCTTCAAAGGTTTGCAGCATTTTTTTTCCTATTGCAGCACGGGAGGATCACCCATACTGCTTATTGCTTGTTCAGACTTCTACACTGCTAGAATTAGGTATTCCTTGGCTCCTGGTGGAACAGGTATTCATAGTTTAAAACATCTAGCCTTTTTTGTGGTTCTGGACTTGTATTCTTATAGCCTGAAACTGTCACAAGATGAAGCTTTGGGAAATGGTTAGAGGAAAACAGTGAGGCAGAGGCAGGGTGAAAGGAAGCTCTTATGGTTTGAGGCTGGGATGACGTCAGGAAGAATAATTGTTTTGTACTCTTTAATTGCTAGCATTTACTCATGCAGCCTGAGTTGACATGGGTGGGGAGAACGTGGTGTGCCACATCTGCACTGACTCACGGGGCAGTAGTCACCTGCCCCCTCAATTATTTTTGGCTTACCGTGAAAAGTCCAAGGATGACATAAGCAGGGAGAGTGAGATCCAAAGTCCTTCATTTTGTTAGCTTGGACAGTGGCTCAGTTACCAAATGCAGCGATATTTGAAGCAAAATGGGAGTTCAAGGTTTTTTCTCGCTTATGTGGAACAGTGGTAGGACAAGCTTTCAAACAGCCTCTCTAGAGGCACATGGATAGCAAATAACACCACCTTGTATTTGGTTCTTAGGTTTTCCTAAAGCATGCCTGTTGTCTACCAGATGCTTTGATCTATTGAAGAGGAATTTAAAGAAATATGGCACATTAAGTTCAAGGTGGTTTTTTTTAGTATAGAAGTTGTAGGACATCACCTATATATTGCAAAAATATGAACATATGCAAGTAGAAACAACCAAAAGTTAGCCTTTTTTATGCATGCTATTTGCTCAAATTGGTGTGTTTGCATTACCTTACTTGCGTGTGTCGTGGTTTAACCTCAGCCAGCAATCAGGGACCATGCAGCCGCTCACTCATGCCCCTACCCGCAGGACTGGGGAGAGAATTGAAAGAATGAGAGCTGGAAAACTCATGAGCTGAGGTCAAAACAGTTCAGTAAAGAAAGTAAAAGCCACATACACACAAGCAAAACAAGGAATCATTTCACTGCTTCCCATGGCAGGCAGGTGTTCAGCCATCTCCAGGAGAGCAGGGCCCCATCACGTGTAACACTTACTTGGGAAGACAAACGCCATCACTCCAAATGTTCCCTCCTTTCTGCTTCTTCCCCACAGCTTTATGTAGTGAGCACGATGCCATATGGTCTGGATGGTCTGGAAATCCCTTTGGTCATTTGGGGTCACCTGTCCCAGCTGTGTCTCCTCCCAGCCTCCCATGCACTCCCAACTTCCTCACCAGTGTGGAAGTACAAACAGCAGAGAAGGCCTTGGCTCTGTGTAAGCCCTGCTCAGCAATAACAAATACAACTCTGTGTTATCAACCCTGTGTTCAGCCCAAATCCAAAATACAACCCCATACCAGCCACTGTGAAGAAAGTTAATTCTACCCCAGCCAAAAATGCACAGCATGTATCAACAGTTCAACTAAAATAAAGTACTGAAGCAAGCAGATTTTGAGGCTGAATCAGACTCAGAAGATTTAGCTAGAACAATTTGGAAGGGCTTCCTGTAAACGGAGAGTTATTTAATTTCAAAGTAAGTTCCCTGTAATTTCCTTGTTAGAGGCTAACTATTACAAAATGTGAAGGGCTTCTGGCTCCTTCCCACACATATGATTTCCATGTCAACTCATCATCTTGATAAAGCAGACCACATGAAGCAGATTTGTCTCCATGTCAATGCAACTGTCTTCATACAGCTGTGTGTATACAACTCAGTTAATATTTTAGTGCCTGCTGTTGAGTACCAGTGGTTCTTTTGAGTTCAAGGAATGCAGATAAGTATTTTTTATTTGAAAGCATGTGTGCATGGTACACCATTTTGTTTGATCTTCAGAACAGTCACATAACTGGAAAAAGTTTTAGATGCCAAATATTTGGTTATCAGCATTGATAATTTCCTTTATTTATTACTCATTTCAATGTATTCTTTAAAGCCTGTTTCATACTAAAGAAGAGTTGCTTAGCTAACTGTGTCCATGGTATGTCATACTCTGGAATAATTCCCAACAGCTTTGACAGGCAGTGAAGGCTGTGCAGGAACAGTGAGGCCAACAAAAAGTTTTCTGTTGATTTCAGGTTGATTTAGTTGCCATTTCCCTACAGATGGCATGACTGATTTCAGAAAAGAAGCTGAAATTGGTGAGGGAGGATGGAAGTCTAATATCTAATTAGGGCCACTCTGCTTTTCATCAATCTGCTGGTACTCTAGATGAAAAATAAGGCTGATCAAGTTTATAGGAAGAATCTAAAGCCAGGAGAAAGTGTTGTGTCATATGACCCTTATGTTTTTTAGTCAATTAAGACACCTTACTGGCAAATTTTGGAATTTCCCTGGTGATGCATAACTGGGACATTATTGAACATGCAGGGGAAAAGAAACTTAAAGGTTGACATCTGTCAACAGAAATTAAATGGAAAATATGTGGGACAGCACTTGCAGGAGTGGTTCAAAATCCCTGGGGCACAGCTGTGAACAATACAAGTTTGGATCAGTGAGGGGTTGTAAACTTGTAGCTTTAGCAGTTAGCTTGATACGGGGAACAAGGCAGTGATGGAAAGGATTCTACTCAAATACAGTTTCACTTTCCTTGAAACTTAAGGCTTTTTATCTGCAACTTCAAATCCTATTAGATTTAATCCTCAGCTGTTTGGAAATTTCACCATTGTCATGCACATGTTTTCCAGCTCAAAATCTTACTAGCCCTTGATACCTCCATTACTTCTGAGTAGTTCTTCACAATTTTTCCGGATGGAAATTCTCCTTGAAATCAGATCTGAGTTTGTGTTCACTTGAATTTCAAATCATTCTTCCTAGTTCAGTTGGTAAAGAATATCATGGTCAGAATCCATATGTAATAAAACCTCAGTTTGACCTGGTCACCATTAACTTGGAATGTATCTAATGAGGTAATTATCTTCTGGTGGTCATTTCTACACCAATTTCTTACCATGTACACCCTACAGCTTCATGTGGCAGCATTTTTGTTGTTGATATAAGTGAAATCTGTCAGTGCTGCTGTAAAGCTAATATACTCCCTGCTTAGACAGCTAATTAGCATGACTGGCAAGCTGCCTGAGGTCTCTTGAGTCTGAATTAACTCACCTATACCCACTGCTTAAAACTAGAGCATCACTGAAATAGCAGTGTAGGGGTAGACGTGAACGACTGGGTGACAGAAGGGAAGAGAAGGTCTAGGGGAAAGGCATTAGCAGAAAATAAGCACTTTCTTGTTCAAGTCCATTTTGAAAGAGAGCAATGAGTTGTTAGCTCTTCTCAAAACGTGTTTTACTACTGTTGGTTCTTCATCTGCAGAAGGCAGGAAATAACATGTTGGCAGAGGTCATTCTTCCCTAGGCTTCTGTGCACACTGGAAGCTTACCCCTCAGGTCCAACATTGCCCAGTTTTAATCCTTGGGATTGATGATCACACTTTCTTCCACAAGCAGCTTTTGTCACTTGAGGCAGCCAAGGGATAGCTGATAGCAATGAAAAATGGCTTGCACAGGATGGGAGGGAATGTCACACACCCTAGATGAACTGTGTCTCCATAGGGATAAAGGCAGTCAAGGAATGCAGCCTGAGCACACTGTCCAGCTTTACACCGATCTGAAATGCTCACATATGCTTCCCAGGGTGAAATGGATCAACAGATGGTCCATAATCCATTCTCTACAAAGACTATCATATACATCTCCTAATCTGTTAGTGAGTGATAGTAACATGTTTCATTTGCTGTTCATAGAACTCCGATTGTGCCTTCTGGCAAGCAGGAGCAGACCCCCTGTTCTTTGCTCTGTCCCTAGGTAATACTGCCTTTATGCAAGGTCAGAAAGGAAAGAGCCATGGTGTTCATAAACAGAGATACTGCTCTGAGAACCAACCAGAATCCTTTCTATTGCTTTGTCAAACTTTTGTAAGTTTACAAGCATGCCGCTTCTCACTTCAAGCACTCTCTAGGTCTTGTGGAGCAGAGAGGATTCTTTGCCATTTATAATGAAGATTAATTTCTGTTGAATTTTGCTGCTGGTTGTGCTGCCATGACTTCAGTCAGCATCCAGCCCTATCACCCAAATGCAAGCAGCAGCCTTGCCAGGCACTGAGAGAAGCAGATGTAACATAAACATCATATTTTGTCATGAATGCAACTGCAATAGCAATCGTCCGCATGGAAAACCACTGTTCTGCCAGAATTTTGGGTTTTATCCTCTGTACTCTCTAAGGGAGGCACTCACAAGTCTGTTTCACCTGGTTTTGACCATGAATAAGTTCACAAATAAGAATGTAAAACCAGAAATGCCAAGGAGGGTGGCAGCAGTTGTTTGATGTTTTATGGGGTTTTTTCCCAAGTGGTTGGGAGTTTTCCTAAAATGTGTGAGGTTTCAGAGTGCATGGATAGGAGTGGGAGAGGTAGAGTGAGAGGTCTGCAGCCTGCTGCTTCCCAAATTGAGCTGGTACCAAGGCTTACTGCCAGCATTTGCTCATTTTCAGTGGTGTGTTAAGGAACAACGGTTTGCCTAGGTTTTGAAAAAAAGAGGTGAAAGAAGTTTTGCATCCTTCAAAAATTGGAGATAGCATCCTTTCCTACTTGGGCTTTTTTCTGTGTTCCCAAATCACTCCCAGCTTATATACTGCATGCTGTGGAGTTTTTTAATTCCTTTTGATGTGCTCAGCTTTTTAAGGATGGTGTCAGGTTCACCGTGGAAGTCACCTGCTCTGCCTGCAGGAAAGTCTGGCACAAAGAGCTATGGGAGGCATAGCTGATCATGGCAGTGGCCACAATAGGTAACTGAATGTAGACCAGCATCTAGGGAGGAATGTCTGTGAGGAAACCTGACAGCTGGAGGAGGCATGGTTGCGTTACGTCAGCGTGAGTGCTCACATGGTGCCTTTTTCCTCACTGGAAGAAACTAACAAACTTTGGAAATAAGTGCTTGCTGTCAATTATTTGGCTACATTAGCAGAGTGGGGAGAGATGAAACAATGGTCATGGTGTGTAAGAGTTTCAAGAAGGGTGTAGAAACATAAATAGGATTGACATTTGAGCTGGCGAAATCCAGATCCAAGTCAAAAACCACAACCAGAGGCTTTTATCTTGCCATGGTGCAAACAGCATCTTTCCACTCCAAACAGCCACTTCCATGAATGCAAAGGAAGAGGTTATCCCCACAGCCTCCACCCCTACTGTGTTTTCTCTCCCCCATGACAAAAGTTAGGGGGAAGCTTTTTCAGCTGCCTGATAATGCAACAGAGTTTGGACCGGTGTCATAGCTTTCATCTGGTTTAGTAATTTGTTGCTTAATTAAGTTAATACTGTGTTCTGCACTGAAGATACGGCTGTCAAGTCATTGCTCAGTTAAGTTAATATCTTGTCCTGCACCGAGGCTGTGGCTGTCCTGGCACAACCAGCACCACAGCTGATGGAACGAGCAAGGAACCAGTGTCCAAGGGGTTGAAACTCTGTGCAGACATGCTCACATCCGTGTGAGTTTGCCCTCAGACCTGGGAGATAGCCTCTTCCCGGCCTGTCACGACCTCACGCTGGGCTGTGCTCCCTGAGAACCCAGCAAATCTTCTCCCACATCGCTGATGGCCTCCGGGAATGGGCTGAGCAGGAAGGGAGCTTTCCTCCCCAGGGACACATCTGAGATGTCCATTTCACTTACTGGAATAGTTCACACCCTTGCCCCAGACAGTGCAGAGGTTTACACCGCATCGGACGCTGCTGCTGGGTTGCTTGTGCAATGTTCTCCTCCCTTGCCTCCTGCATTTACCAGCCGAAGCAGGGCCTGGCCATCCAACAATCCTTTTGTTCTCCCTCTCTCTGCAATCTCTTTGGCCCTTCAGCCGCAGGTGAAGGAAAGACTGAGCAATCAGCAAAGCCATCAAGAACCTAATCTGTGTCTAATCGTGTGCCATCATTCACCTAGTTCAACGGTACAGCCTTGCAAAGGTCATCTACAGCAATAGGTCAGGCCCATATTCCTTAGTAAGCAGGAAATTGAAAGCAAACACATCTTGCCTCAGTTACTGGAAGCTTTAAAACAAAGATGCCCCAAATGTGATTTCATTTTAAGTAGAGCAATTTCATTCTGCTTTTGGGTTTGTTGCCATGTTTGGGGTTTGATTTTTTTTTTTTTTTTTTAGTAGGTAAATATTTAAACAGTTTCTGCATCTGAAGTAAAAATTTTATGACCATTATTTGCATGTGTGCAGTTTTGAGTAAACTGTACCTAAAAATAAGCAACATTCCTTTCCCTGAGGTAGATTTAGTGGGCACAGTGTTACTAAAGGTTACACCACTTCAGTGGATTTTCTGAGACCCAAGGAAAACACTTCTAAGCCCTAAGTTTTAATTTGTGCTATTAAAAATATACAGATTTAAGCTGCAATTGTTGCCTCATAAAAACCAGTTTTGTTCCCATCTTCTAATTTTTTTTAATTAATTTGATTCACTTGTGGCAGTGGCAAATTTTAATGGGATTTCTTTTTAATTAAAGCAAGAACATGTGGATCCCAGAGGGTAGATCCTGCTTTTGTTGCAAACTTCCCTCATACAAATAGGATGCTGTTCCATTAACAATGCTGCAAGAAAATAGATTTGAGGATTATCAGCAAGGCACGATGATAGCACAGGTCTGCTCTAAAAATGTCTGAGAGAGGCCCTTCTCCATATTGATGTGCCTTTTATGAGAGAAGATAAAGGCAACTAAATATAGTGAGGACCATAGCTATAGCCATTGATGAATGAAGAAACTAAAATTAATGATCTTTGGTATTTAGGAGAGCTTAAATGCTGGGTTATCTTCTCAGTCCCAGACTAAAGGCAAACCTGAGTCAAGCCTGAGTGTCTCGTTCCTGTCCCTGGACTAATTTACATGTGTGTTTGTGTGAAGTTGTGAGAGTGAACTTCAGGACTGAGTGCTTAGAAGGCAGGTTTTAAAAGCAAAATACTGTGTCGGGGGTTTTCTTCCCTCCCCTTTCCGCAACAACCCCGCCCCCTAAAAATATAATCACTTCATTTTGAAGAGGAAGAGAGGCAAGAAATAGGTGAGTTTAGAGCTGGAGGAACGTTCCCAGCCTTCCTTCTTACTGGCTCTTGTGTCTCTGCCCTGCTGCACTGCTGTGGAGACCAACAGAAACACGAGGCAAAGCCCCCACTCTGATTAATCATCACTTAATGGCAGATACCCCATCAACTGCACGGTATCACCTGTTACCTTTCTCTGGGTATTTTGTTGTTATTACCATGTGCCTTTATGGAGCTGTATGCCACTTGTGTACATTGTTCAGCCCCAATTCCCAGAGAAAGGACTATTCTAAGCTTAAAAAAAAAAGTTTTATTAGATAAAAGGGAAAAAATCAGCTTACATATATGGGAAAATGCAAGATGAAACCTATCAAAAGAAATTCTATTATGTTTTTGTGAAGCTCAAAGAAATGTGTTTTGTATTGTGAAAACACAAAACAGTTTGCTCTCTTCCTGCACAGCTTGCCATCTTTTTTTGTTTGCTTGTTTGTTTTTAATAATGTTAGGGCTTAAAACCAGCATGTTTTCTGGAACGTTGTTATTTTACTAGCTACAGATTAAATAAATCAAGAAATACTTATCTCAGGTGCCTTTTTTACTTGGACTCTGGCAAAGTTAAGAAGTACAGTGATTCACAACCTGATTTGCTTGTATAGCAGCATCCCAGTCAGAAATCTCAAATATTTGTAAATTACTCTGATAGTGAAGTAAGTAAAAATAAGTCTGTCTGAACCTCATCAGCTTCAAGAGCTTGGTTAGGAAGGAAGAAAGATGAGAGATACTTATGTTTTGAATTTTAAAAACTAAAATCTCATCTATGAGTCTTTGCTAAAGCAGAACCCAATCTTCTTGTGTATATCCCAACGCTCATTCAATAGCAAAAACAAAATTAAGAACTTTGCTAACTAGGTGTCTTTTGTAGGTTGGAGAATAGTAAGACTGGGGGGGGGGGGTTATATCTATCATTTCTGTGACTATTCCTTGTGCCATTAATGGTCTTATTAATCTAAATTCCCTATATCTCCTTAACCAAAATGCCAGATAGTGCTTAAAAAACATAAATTTCTTCCTTGATGGAAAGAAAGAATCAGTCATTGCTGAGCCATGCCTCATTTTCCTCCAGTCCCATCTGCAAAACTGTTCTTACTAATCAAGCAAGAGAGACTTGTGTCTCAGCATGTTTAGACACTGGCAGTGATGGAAATCCTTCAATCCTTTGTGTGCTACTGGGGGATTTTTATCAACATCTCTCTACTGTGGTTAATGGCTTTGGTTGGTGTTCACAGAAAACTCACAGATACAGAAGAGACACCAAAGCAGAAAAAGTTCACTTTTGGCCAGCTTAGCATGCGGTTGTAATTATGTATTGCTGTAATTAATCCAACATCATCTGCTGCAGAATCTCACCCAAGCGAGTCAAAAGCGAGAAAAGTCACTGACCAATGTGGCCAATCAGTTGCAGACTATAGCAGACTATATATGAGCTTGCTGATGTTTCTCAGTGCTTGCCAAGAGTGGGACACAGCGTGGTGATTCCTACTCCAGCCTCAGAGAGCCCCCTATGCAGTGGAAGACCCCAAGAAATGTGGTCTACATCCTTTCTGTTGCAGGTTTAGAAGATGGGTTTGGCCTCTAATACACCTGAGGGCCCCGAGATAACTAATTTGTATCTGCCCCTCAGCTCTTGAAGAGCCTTCAGCATAACATAGGGAGACTCTTGGGGGGGAGTCATGGCTGTAAAACTGGGACAGGGAAAAATGCTGCAAAGCCATTGACCACAGGCTGAAATTAAAGCAAACTTGAACTTTTCATGCGCTTGTGTGCATGAAGTGTTTTTAACCTTCTTTGCATTCTTTTAGTGAAATTCTAGTTCATCCTCCGGTTGTAAGTATCCCTCAAACAGATAAAATCAAACCATGCTCTTGATTCAAGGATATATGAACTGAGAGCAACTTGTCACATAGGGCAAATGGTGGACATGCACTGAGGATTTTTGGTGTGCTTATGGAGCAGAATTCAGCAGCAAAATATTACCATTATGTTAGGCAATGATACAGACCTCCAAGATAACTGCTGCTCACTACCTCTGTCTTACTGAATTCAGGGGGAAAGCTTTGTTAAAGCACGGCATTATGCACCATTTAGAGGTGGGAATCACTGTTGGGGTACTTCAGCACAAGTCCTGTCATGCACTTTTTGTATTGTTCTTTGAAACTGGAGACCCAGAGTTATAGCATATGGCTGAGACCTCTAAATTTACTTGAAGATGCAGGCAGAAGCAGTTCTTGAAATATATTTGAGAACAAAAATAGGTCAAGACAAAATGTTTTGCCTTTGGGCTTCCATTAATCATTTGGTTGCATATGTTTAATATTACAAACCTGATTTTATTCCATAAAATTACCTTTACACCCTCTGGGTTATGTTCTCCTTTTGCATATAACATTCTCAGCTTCTATAAGCATGCTTTAGGTTTGGAGGGCTCAGCTTGGCCATACAGACGGCTGACGTTTACACACAGTTGATTTCGGGGTGCTCGTGAAGTCTATCTGATGGACACAAAGATTCCTCTAATTTAAGGCATGCTTAAAGCATATGCCTCACAGAAGATTTTATTTCTGGTTTGGAACATACAGTGTATTTTTAAATAGAATGGATAGCTTCTCACTGAGGTGACCTTAAAGACAAAACCTCCTGCACTTTGTTGCACAAGGTAAGTTCGGACTCTTCACGTGGAACATGTTTTCTTAGTTGCTTTCTGTGTGCCCCCAGGATTTATGACCTGATTATTACACTAGATCTACACCTATGAATTTTCCTCAAAAACTGCAGCCATGGAAGTGTCTCCTTAGGCAGGGCTTAATTGCCTGTGGAGTTGGGTTGCTTTATTATTTTCTTTTTCAGAAGGGTTTTATAAGTACATCAGATTTGTGCAAGAATACTAATGGATCTTTTGCCTTTGAGTTGTTTTCAACAAATACAACACCTGTTCATGGCGGACCAAGAGCAGTGCTTTCCTGGTGCCTGCTTCTGGGGGCATGGAACAGTTTTGAAAGGGCCCTTAATTCTTTATGAGTTCAGGGTTGACTAAATGCCATCAACAGTTACAGCAGCTGCTAGCGTAGTCTACAGAACCTACAGATGACCTTTTCTGCAAAAGAGGATGTTTGCAGCAGGTCAAGTGGATTGAATAGGGAAGGCTTGAATGTTTCTGGTTCTCTGGGGAGAATAGTCCAGATTGCACCCTTAAGCACAGGTGGTTTAAGGAAGAGTGACTTGTGATGCCTCCTTTGGAAGCAACACCCCACCTCCACCACCTTCAAGTGGGGAATGGCTGTAGCAGTTTTCACCCTGCTATCCAGTGGGACCACAGCCCCTTTCCCTGTCACACATTTCAAGGCACACTGGTCATGAGACAAAATGGAAGGATCCCATCCCTCTGTATGCATGTCTGTCCCTTCAGTTTTTCGAGTTAGGTGATAGGAGATGCTTCTGGTGCCTTTCACATGCCCTGATATATGTCCAAAATGTGTCAAGTGTAAGAATATAATGAGAAGAGGAAAGACAAGCTGATTAAGATGTGCAGCTTGCTGTTTGTTGGTCACAAGAGGATCATATCCTGCCGCATAACTGCCACATCACAAAAATTTAGATGTCCTTTGTTGTAGGAGCAAGTATGAATTTCCTTTGTGTGCCAAAGCACATGCTTTGTGGTGGATACTGTTCTGGGCTGGTAAGTGAGGAGGGCTCAGGGCCAGCTAAGGCTAAAGGTTGTATTTTGCACATTTGCATGGTGCATAGGTACACTGCAGCTGCATCCCACACAGAACACTGGAGAATGTGTGTTAACACCTTGCCATGTGTTTACCACCAGTAAAGGTTCACACAGGACAGGCAGAAACACCAGAGACGTATATCTTTGGTTCAAATGGCCTTTGTAGAAGTGGGTTTTGGTTGCTCATTGCTTTGGCAGAGTGAGGAACTATTATGGGAGGAATTGTTGGAAAATTACCGGAGCTTTTAAAGTGAAGAGGATTTGGGCTATAGTATTTAATTGGAGAATTGTTCAGTGTGTGAGAAGCAGCATAAAGTAGTTGAAGTGCTAACTAGGGGTCTAAGAGGACACAAAAAGAGCTACCACAACTGAGATTCAAGGTAAGATAGTAGCTTAAGCAGTGTGAGAAACATCAAGCTATATATATGTCATCTCTGTCAAGCAAATTCAGCCACCTTGAAGGAGACCTGTTGGCTGGTTGGAGCAATGCTTTTTGCAGATTGGAGATGATACACTGGGCATCCTCTGGATATTTTTTCCAGAAAGGTGTGTGCTGGAATAGACTCCAGGTGCTCTGGACAGCTCCATGAAGAGGCCAACCAGCTGGCAGTGCTCCATCCAAAAAAGTTTAGCTAAAGCTGGGTAACACCAGGTTAAACATAGGTTTTCCATATTCATAGTTTAATTTTTAGCTCATCTTCCCATATCTTGTGAAGGTCAGACAGGCAAGAACAATGCCAATCAGACACTGAAATATTACAAACTGTAGAAATACTTCCAGTTGCCAGAGGGCTCAAGCAATGAAGAAGTGGAAGGTTCTCTAGATGGCTTGATGCAATCTTTCAATCCTTTGGAATTTTTCTTCCATTAGCATCTTTAGCTTTCATTGTCTATATATATGTATATATAATTTTTTTTTTCTGTAGTGTATGAAACTCTGGAAGAAGCTAAGCGAGACAAAAAAAAAGCCTGTGAAACAAAATTTCCAGGCTTTTAATTCATACAGAATGGCCTTCTGCAGAGAACTTTTTAGACAAGGCAGCCAGATCACAGCCAGCCTTTCACTTCAGCCTTTGTTCTCCTTTTGTATTTGAAGATTGTGATTCATTTACAGATTTACAAAAGCACTTTTCCCGTGAAAATAATTGCACAGAAAATCAGGGAGCAAATGCTTGCTTTATCTCATCATCCTACGGGAAGGAGCTATTTACAAGCATCTGCATATCAGCTAGTGAAAGTGGAGGTCCTAGTCAGGAGAGGAGGATGTGCCCCTTGTTAGGCAAGATTTAAAAGTGCATTTGAAGATAGTTCACCTCTCTCCAGGTAAAGTATTTGAATGTAAGTCTACCAGAAGAAATAATAAAATCATTTACTGAAGATGCTTAAATAACAGCATGGAGCTTTCAGAGACTCCTTGATTACCTGTGCCTTGTTGAAAGGACCTTGAAAGAAAGAGAGACATTTTGAGGAAGATAGATCAGTCCACCCTTGTGAATTTTCTTCTGAGACTTAAATATTTAGACCATTCCTGTCTCCCCCCATTCACTGGGAGGTGGTGCTGTGCTTCAGTCCCTCACTTCTGCTGCCTTTGCAGTTCCAAGTGCTGTTATCCTTGAAGCAGACACACCGTCATCAAAGTGAATGGTCTAAGGCAGACAGAAATTGTAAAAGGAACAGGAAGGAAAATAAGGCTAAAGGAAAAGAGTCAGCCAGTTGTTTCATGCCACTGTCAGTTTCATCTTGAAAAAGAGTGGATGAAAACACTTGAACAGACAGGAAAGATCAGCAGTGCACTGCAAGGACATGCAGAAGATCTCTCCTGTCGTTTTTGGACTTATGCTTACTTGCTTTTCCTAAGGTAGTGTTGCCAACATAGGGATTGGAAATGGGGCAGAGGAAACGAGATGAAGTTTCCTTAGATCTAAGTATTATATTGATATGACCCAAGAGAAGAGAGAAGGAAACCAAATGAGAAAATATTTTCCTAGCACATCTGTGAGTTGTGAGAAAGTGTGAACCTTGTTATTTAGGCTTGGTTACTGACTGAAAATCCTAACCATGTCTGGTAATATGCATGTTTTTTTCTGTAGTGTCACATCATTTTAGTCTTACTGTTCTGTGTCTTCAAAGTAAAAAGTCTCAAGAAGATCCATCCTTTTCCTAGATTTTGTGCTGTGCTTATGACTGAGCTTAATATAACCAAAGTCGCAGGTATCTATGTGGTTGCTCTTTTAAGTAAGAACTTTTTTCTAATGACATTACTTCATGTAATTTTTCAAGAATGTTTCCTTCTGTTTTCATACCAGTTATTCCATAGAATACATTCTTTTTTAAACAAAAAACAACATATGCTTTTTCTTTAAAAGAACATGAAAAATGTCCTTTTTGAGTGATATAACTAATGTATGCCTGTTGAATTATTTTAATGGAGCTTAAGGAATCATAGAGGATGCCAAACATAAAATGCAGCATGAGAGCAGAGAACAGTAGAACATTTGTCAGTAAGGACAGTCATGTGAAATACCATTGCTTTTTAATTAACCTATTAAAATATCTTAATCACACTTTAAAAATGTTTCTCCACTTTATCTTGATCTTGGAGACAGTCACACAGGTCAGTCATATGCTTGTGGATCAAGTGATGGTTCACATTGGGGATGCATTGGGAATAATTTAGCTCAGTTTAGCATGAGTATGCGGTGTGGGGAGGAAGGACAAGCCTAGACAGCAAACCATGTGTCTCTGCTGCTGTTTAACATGGATGGACCTTTGTCCTGACCCTTAACAACATTAACAAGCTAGCATCCCCCAGGACTTGAGCTCTGAAAGGATGTAGGCAACGGGAAACAGGACTGCTGCTTGGATCCACTCCTGCATTTTCTTACAATTCTTCAGGCGTGGCTTTTCGAATCTTGCTTCAGGTATTCATTTCATATGGAAAAAACACGGTGTGGATGTGCCCCAGGAGTGCCACAGATGCTCAGGAATTCATACTGCCTTTGCCTGTTTCTCCTCTATAAAATGCGGTGAGGGTTTAGCAAAAATGCTTAGCATTTCAGCAGTGCCTTTGCTTTGTGCCCACTGAAGTCAGGTGAAGTTCTGCACCCAGTTTCAATGAGATAAACTGTGATTAGGCAAAACTGACCGATATTGGTGCTTTTGAAAAGAATTGTTCTCATAGTGCGTCTGAGATTTAGCAGATAGCATCCCTTACGTCTGGCAGGGAGATCTCTGCCTAAGCACTAAGAAAAGGCCAGTGAAATTGGAGGGATTAATAGTCGTGATAAGGAGACCATCAAAGAATGAGAACAATGGGGAGGGGCTGACAGGCTTATCAGCAGGCTTGGCTGGGAGTCCTGGGACACAGCGTTTTGTATTTCTCCCTCAAATGGGTCTCTGTCACATCAGATACACCCCGACTTTCCTGCTTAAGTTGGGACAAATCTCTGTGCTTGCTCACAATGCAGCTTGCCTTCCAGCACCTCCAGCTGCTGTCTGTAAACACAGGACCGAGTTCCACACCTTCATGCAGTGCAAACAACCAGTCCTTCCCTTGTGTGAACATTTTTTTGATAATTGTCCTTTAGAGTAAAATAGAGTAGCTTTCCTTTTGACTCACCAGCAGACCTGCTTATGCTCAAGATGGAGCGATAATACTCTTTTATCATTCCATTGTGAGAATGTGTGATGAAAGTGCTGCCCAAGTCCTTCATCCTGATAATCAAGTTGTGAAAAGTTAACAACAATGTGATAAATAGGAGGAATTGAAGGACTTACGTGTCGATACTTTACAATTTGAAGTAGCTACTGCCCCTCCTAAACAGGTGGCTGAGATGCTTGTAAAGCATTTCACACGAGTCCCTGCCCTTTGTGGCATGATGCCCCAAGGCCATCCTTAACCACGGAGCAGCTGCGAAAGAGACTGTCATTATTTATGTACAGCTCATTAGCCACCGTACAGAAAAGAATATTATCAAAACACATCCTGCTCCACTCTCCCCAATGAATGCACCATCTTAAACTCTTTGACTTTGTCTGCTGAGCCTGCTCTGTCTGTGAATTACGTGTCCTCCTTGTTCCAGTCACTTGGGCAGTGCACCATCTCTCTGTGTGGATGTAAGCAGCGTTTGCATCACCTCACTTAAGTCTCTTGAGCCATTTCCACGCTCAGGCATTCACAAAGAACCAGGATACTCCAAAATGTCTGACAGAAAAACTTATAAAATTCACAAATAGGTACAGTTTAGCCAAAAAAAAACAACCCATAAAGTGGAATATGTTCCCCATTTTCTGTTTGGTTTTCAAATGCTTCTCTCCAGTTGTCTGGTGTTCTTTAATACCTTAGTGACAACTACATACCGAATAAATTTGGTGACAAAACTGAATGTTATGGATGCTGTATCTTAATTAGTCTCTTGCTTCCTGTTTTCCTGCTTGTACACTTTTACAATCTTAGCATTGGCCTTCATCTCTGAAGGGAAGTTGCTGTGTCTGTTCCCTTTTGAGCCTTACACATCTGTAATACTTGCTCCAGTTTGAGCTTCCTCCCTCTGCTTCTATTCTTTAATTGGGACCTTCAGAAGGAAGCAGAGAAAGGTATCACCACCACATCCACAGCATCACAGACTTTTGAAATTGTTCTGCCATGCAGTAAGATATTAACCTAAGAGAAAGCACTCGAGGAGCCATTCTTGCAGCCTTTCTTCCCAGAAAGGTTTCCATGCTTAACTTACTAGAAATAAGGACGTAAGTTAGGTTCAATGACAGCCAAGGAGAAGTGCTCCAAAAGAAGTTCAAACAGTAACTTTGTTTCATGTACTTCCATTTCTTGCTTTTTCTCACCAGCACCATTTGCAGGCAGACGTGTTACTGCCTAATTGAAGAGTGCTTCAATTAACTACACAAAGAAGCTTTGCACTAACCTTAAATTTCCTTTGCTGCACTTGATACAAAAAGCACAGGAGTAAAAGCACCATTAAAAACAAGCCACAACTCTTGATGAATAAATACAGGTGGAAACACAAATACAGTTTGGGCAAGATCTGTGTCTGAGGCTTTTAGCATACGTTAAATGGGGTTGGATGGTCCCTCAGAAAGGGGATTGTTTCCTAAAATAGGGAAGAAGCCATTGAAGAAACAAAAAAAGCTGGGAAATAGCACTTAAGAACACGGTTTAGTGGTGCCCTTGGCAGTGTCAGGTTAATGACCGGACTCAATGGTCTTTAGAGGTGTTTTCCAACCTAAATGGTTCTGTGGTCTCAGAGAGAGAATATAGTGGCAGTCAGGTAATGTCTCTAAAGATGCGGGTGATTCCCTGCTGCTTGCTGTTGTGTTCACAGGCTGGCATGGGTAAACTGACTTAGGTGTTTAGCCTCATTTCAGAGGATCTGGTTCCACCAGAGAACTGTTAAGCAACAAAAATGTTTCACTTCTCCCAGGCCACATGTGCGGCGCCACTACCAAGACATGCTTCATATGGAGAAGACCTTGCTGGAAGCAGTGTATAGGGAGTGAGGAGGGAAGCCGGTGACTTCCAGGCAGGGAACAGCAGTGGGTGGGAAAGGAGGGTGTGAAAGTGTTGCTGTGCCTTCAGGATGGCCTTTGGGTGGGCTTGGCACACCTCCGTGCTGGGCTATCCGGGCGTTCCACCCAGCGCTCTGGAACAGTGCCCATGGAGCTCTGCAGGCTGAGAAGGGCTCTTCAGACGAACCCCCTGGAGGGAGAGGCTTTCTCCCTCCGAGGTCCCTGTGCCCTTGGCTTGCAGGGTCTGCCTCAGGCACCATCTGAGTGTCAGAGCACGGTGTGCAGGCTTTACAGGAGTACGAATTTGCACATAGCTGCGCAAAGCTCATTCACGTAAGTGGTGTACAAGTGAAAGTGTGCCTCCCAAGCTGGGTCTATCCCAGCAGATGGGTCTGGAAGCATCGGTGAGACCAATTTCGCAAGAGAAATTCCTAGGTGGAGTTACGTGCCGAGAAACTTGCTCAGGCTGCTACATTTATCTTGTTTAGATGGTATTTTGTTTGGTGGTGCTCCTTAGAAACCAAATGTCTGCTTCCTTTCTGGCTTAACAAGGCACTCTTAAACAATGCCAATGAAAGAGTGTCAGGGTTTCCTTTTAAATGTTGCTTTTGACTCTTAAGAGGTGGGCTGCTGCTCACAGCCAGCACCCTGGCTGGTTAGTTACATCCAAAGGTGCTGCAGTTAGTCAAACATCTGTTTCCACGCAGCTTTGACTCTCACCTGTCCTTGGCTGTTGTTTGCAAATTACAGGAGGTAGAAATGTTGGTGTTTTGCTTTCCTTGACAACGGTAGGAGCACGCAGCACCCTCTCCTGCAGGAGGGCAGAAGTGTCTGATATAGATTGAAGGCATCTATGAGCAACTCACAAAACTGCAATGCTGCATTTAAGATTAAGGAAGAGAGATCAGTGAATTGACTTTTTTTCTTCTTTGTAACCAACCTTTCAAGTGAAAACGAGATTAAAGTACTTGCATTTACCTCATGCTTCATCTGTGCTCAGTGATTATTGTGTTAGCTACCAGATTTTAAAATGCGTGTGTTTGGTTTCGAATGAGTGTAGCTGAATGATCAGCAGCAGGTCTCTTGACTTTCATGGATTGGTACTTTAGGATTTGTTTATTCTTACACCTTAGAGAATACCTTGAAGTGAAATGTAGCTGTTTTCTAAGGACAAGGGTTATCTCCATATACAGCACCATCAAGTTTGGATCTTACCAGAATGTAGGTGGTTGTCTGTGAAAGATAAGTAAGATCAGTCTCTGTCTAAATGGCTCTAACCTAGCACATCTTCACTGTCTGTGTTACACCCCTCACTGTGAATGGCAGCTGCAAGTCTGCAAAAAGCATCATACCTCAACCCAAAACTGTTGAATGGACAGAAGCAGTATCATGAACTGAATCTGGGGTTTTAGACTCAGTTTTCAGCATCTCTCTTCACATGTGCTCTTAAGGCATTTCAAGACATGACAGACCTCTGTGAAAGGCACAACTGGTCTCAGTGTCTTGAGCCAAACGAGCATTTAATGCACAGCCACTCCTCATAGCCCATACAGCCCACCCACCCAGCCAGACGGACGGAGGAGGTGGTGCAATAACCATATGGCTACGAGTTCAATACCAGTAGCAGGTATTTTGTCTTAGTGCATGGTGGCTAATCAGTGTGGGCAAAAAAGCAGCATGTAACAAGTGATTCCAGAAATGCATCCTAGTATGGTATTAGTCAGAGAATTAGTCCCACTGCTGGGTTTCTAGGCAGTTGCAAGTGACTGGAGTGCTTTCATCCTTGAAAGTGCTCCATATCTTAAGTGAGATTCTTGCACAACAGCAGCCTTTATCCATCCTGGCAGGGACAAAGTGACATTTTGTGCAACATGAACTTATTGTTAACAGTGCACCACCAGAAACCCACTTGTGGGTCTACACAGCAGGAATATATCTCCTTGTGCACCAATGCAGGCATACACGCACACGTGTCTGCGTGTTTTTGTGTGTGTGTGAGCACTCAAAGACATCTGCATGTGCACCAAAGCGGCCTTCTGCCTCCCCCTCCCCCCCAAGGGTTATTTCCCTTAGTTGTGCCCTGCAGCATCGACATCTGGCATAAGAGAAAGCTGGGACAAGCTCAGTCTCTGCCTGATCTGGGCAGACACCCGTTAAGCACGATTAACACCAGGAAGGGAAAACTTCAGTTGCCATAAAGAAAACTCAGATTGTGTGGCATGTTGGAAACACTGGAAGTGGGTGAAATGAGTGCGACAGTCTCACAGTGTCTGTCAGCAGATGGGAGCAGGGGTCTCTGCACAGATGTCCATACTTATTGTCAGAGAAAGCCTTTTAGTAGAAAGCTTTCAGTGTAAGAAGAGTTCAAGAGGCAGTGCAGTAACTTTTCATAGCTTATATATAAATGTTGCTTTATTATAACTAATTAATTAACAGAAAATAAGGGTATTTGTAGAAATCCAGTACAAAATTTAACCGTTTTTAAAGGGATTGAGCTAACAGGAAGAAGAAAAGAAGCATTGTTTGGAGAATTCAGAGAAAAAGAGTGTGCCCTGGGGCAGTTGAGTGCTTTGCACGTGATGGGAGGCTGTTGTAGCTTTTGAGATTTAAAATGGGACAAGACTTTGTGAATTCATAGAAAATGAAGGAATGACAAGAGCAGGCTAAGGTAATGCTGACCCTTCATCAAAACTCTGCATAAAATACCTGACACACCTGGAGGGATATTTGACCAAAGTAAATGGAATATTTATTAATTGAAATGACAGGTAAGAATTTGACACAGCTGGAATTAAATAGGTGTTTCTCCTGCTGCTTTTTACTTTTGTGAAAACCAGGCTACCAGAACCGTGGTGTTCTCATCGTATCTCTTCTTCTTGAGATGTATTTCTATATGCAGCCTTGTCGTGGGGTGAATTCATGGATCTTTGTTCTTCATCCACCAGTGGTTCTGCAGTGATCTTTATCAGAGGATACAGTGCCTGAATATGTCCTTTGGAGTCACAGCTTGTCTTCCGAAGACCTGAGCAGGGCACAGACCATTAGCTGTGAGAGTGCACTGCTGAAAGGACAAAACCTAGGCAGTAAAAGATACAGTTTTGTAATAAAATGGAAGATCAAAGCAAGGTGGGAAGAAGCTGTAAAGGACTTAGGAGGGATGAGGCTAATACATTGCAAGTTCCTAAGATTTTTTGGATTGAGTTGAGCTGGTCCCCACTCACCAGACTTATCCAAGTTGCATTTAGAAACTGTTTTTTATGTAGAAGGACACAACGTCTACCTACTCCAAGGAAAATCAGATGAGTTTCACACTAATATTTCAACTGGCAGTTTTTTCTCCAATCATTTTGTCGTGCGACACCTTATTTGGCACAAATATTTTTGGTATTACTCCTATTCCTAAGGAAAAAAGAAAATGTAACATAAAAGCCATGATAAAGCCATGCCATATAGCTGCTGAGCTTTCTCAGACAAGCTGGTGAACAGGAACATCTTGGTGTGGCTGGGGCTGCTGGGGACTTTCTAGTTGGGACTGTGTCTTTTTGTTTTCCCTCTTCCCGTTGTAGTGCAAAAGTCAGTGCATGTGAGACCTAGATGTAGGCTTTATAAGAAGTTTTAGGAGGGAGGCTGAGACTTGAGTGAGCAAAGAAGAGCAGTTTTCCTCCATACCCAGTTTAGCAGCCATAGCTGCAAAGAGTTTTTGCCAACGGGTGCTGTTCTGAAGCGCCAAGATCTGTGTACCCGTGCAGGGGTAACCTCTGTTAAACCTTCCCAAGGCTGTGCAACCCCAAAATCAGCAGGACATAGAGCCTCTGAATGCCTGCAGATAGTGCCAGCAGTGCCCCAGCCATGCTCAGGCATGCAGAAGAGGTGCTGGCAGAGGGGCCGGGACACAGCAGGGAATGGGGTGCCAGGAAGAGTGGAGCTGGTAGGGGGCCAGGATGTAGGGGGGTGCTGGTAGCTGGTAGCAGGGCAAGGGGTGTGACGCACGATTCAGAGAGGCTTGGATCCATATTTCTGAAAATTGTTTGTTGCATTCTGCAATTACTTGTGTCAGGGCAGTGCCATGAAACCGACGGTCTGAGAGGTGACCGATTTTGTGGTTGTGGTGGTACTGACTGCTGCAACACAAAGAGTTAGAGCACGGTGCAAAGGGAGAAGGGATTTTCTCCCCGAGTTCCCCACTGAGTTACTGAAACTTTCTCTCCTGTAAACAAAGTGGTTGCATGAGCATCCTCAGTTTCGTTTTTCCCTTCTGATGACATTTCATGCAAAGGAAATGAGCTGCAAGTGTTTAGCTTGGCACTGTAACTTTGGTAATCGTATCCAGGGCATAGAGTAGCATGGGCTGGTGCTTAATCATTCACTCATTAGCTCAGTGTCGCTTTAGCTTGGAAGACAATTAGAGGGTAAAGAAATTGTGTCGGGCCGTTTGAGAGGAGCAGGTGTAAGACAGTCCATGAAGGACGACATACTTTCTGTGTTTGGTGGTGCACTGACTCACTGCCATTTCAGCACAGCTGTTGCTGCTGCTACCAGTTTTGGAGAAAACGTCTATATTTGAAATGCCCATCTGCTTGCAGCTATTGTCATCTCTTAATTGGTGTAATCCTGTTAGATGAGAGGGGTACAACTGTGAGCGGCTCCTGCACTGCCACCCACTGCCAGCACCTCCTGTGCTATGCACCCTTTTTTGCCCATATGCTTTCTGTATAAATACCTTCCTTATGTGCCCAGGTGTTTCCCTGAGGGCTGACATTACTTATGTGGCAATACAAAGAGGATTTCTTCCCTCTTTGGTTGTGATTACTCACCAGTCAGGGCATTTCCAAAAGGGATAGGAGCATGACTTGACACTGAAGTGGTTGCACAGGGGTCTGCATGGACAGCCAAGAGATGAAATCCTGACATACAATTTGAGATTAAAGGAGCTTTACTTGTTTAGTCTAGAAAATTGCAGACTGGGATATATCAAAAGTTTATATATGCATCAGGGAGAGAAACAACAAGAAGGGCAATAGGTTACTAATCAAATGGTCAGTACTGGAAAAAGAACAGAGATGAACTAGATATTAGTAGATGTAGATTAGAAACTAGAAGCCAGCCCTTGAGGATCAAAACTAAAACTGCCATGGCAACAGTGGGAACAAATTTTCTTTGTTTTTTTAAAGCCAGAGTTTGAAGAATTCCATGAAGATGATAAGCTGTCGTGCTTTCCTGCCGCAACAGGTGATGGGACCAGATGCCACAGGAAATCTTGTTTCCTTCTTCTCTCAGTCCAATTCATAACATGCATTTGTTAAAGTTCCTGAAGCAGTTTTGCAGTGGGGTCTGAGATACTGCAAATGGAAAGCATATTTGTGAATTTGAACGGCACACAAACATTGTTTTGAACTGTGCGCTGAACAAATTTCACAGGATTAGGAGGGGGGATGCTGAGCTGGTGGCTCACTAGCTGACCATTCAAGGTAAATATGATGGTTAGGATACTGCAGTGTCAATTTATGATGTGTAATATGGGTGTTTGTTCAGTTGGAATCTGAATTTAGACAAATATGAACCACTCTTTCCATTCTTTTTATTGAGATTACTCTTCAGCCATATCATCAGACAGACAAGCAAACCCAGCATGGCCAGGGCAGAGGTGGGCAGGATAGCAGCAGCTCCTTTGGCCTGGCTTGCACTGCCCTGTAACTGTGGCTGCCTGCTCTCCTTGCATCAGTATCAAAACCACAGTGCCAGCACCTTTCAAGTGCTGTTGGGCTAGTGAAAAGCCTGTTTTTCCATGGTGAGTTACACATGATCCCAATTGTTGTCATCTAAGTGCTTGTGATATTTTCTGCTAAACCACAAGAGGTTGCAGTTCCATGATTAGTACATAATTCCTTGTGTAGACAGCCCAGGGACACACTTGGCATATTACCTAGACAGGGACACCCTAGAAAAGCTGAAAAGGAGAACTGTTGGCCAGTTCTCAGTATTTTTCAGGACAGACTATGTACTATGTACTAAATCCCACTCTATCTTCTGTTCCTGTTGTTCCTTTTACATTGTGTGTCTCAGTTAGGATGATCTCTCTCTCTTTCCCCCCATAGCTGTTCCAGTGAAGATTTTAAGGGAGTTTCCTCTTCTCCTAATAGTTTCAGGACTTTTGTCATCTTTCCCGCTTGTAAAAATGTTTGGCTTTTGGTCTTTCAGAGGTTAAAAGGTGGTCAAGCAGCAGTTGTATTTGTTTTGAAAAGAATGTGAGTGAAAATTCAGGATTTCCTGCTTAGGCAGAGCTTTGTGATTACCAGTGAATGAGCCCAGTCTAAAGCTCATTGCACTCTACAGCCAGATACCCACTTAAATTCCTTGTGTTATGAGCCATGCCTTAGCAGCTAAACTAGAGAACCTGGAGCGAAACTGGGGGTTGCATGATGTCTTCTTCCCGTGATTTTGGTGGTAGGATTTGTTTCACAACATGCTAGGAAGCACCAAGCCAAGTAATTTTCTGTATGATGTGAAAACCTCATTGATCATGCCTCGATATCATCACTAGTTGTTTGCAGTGCACAGACTGATGTATTCAAGGGAAGTTTTGCAATCAGCGACTGTTAAGATCTTAGCCTTCATGATCTCATGCATTCCTTCTGATAAATGCAGTCAAGAGTCACATTCATGTATAGCTGCAGAGCATTCGTACAAAATACCTTTTTCTTACACCCTTTCTTACTGCTTTTCCTTTCAAACGGAAGGTAGAAAATTGTGGTCCTCAAGTTTCTTTTGTTTACTTGAATTAATCTTTCTAGACAGTTAGTCCAGCCTGTAGTCACCTAGTTAGTATTACTTGTTCTCACTTTAAAATATTCTAAAAAAGTCTTTTTCTTGTGATGAAACAAGTTTTTCTAAGTATTGAGGAAACAATTTAGTACTAGGCATTTAGTACACTTCTTGTATATGCTCTTACTGAAATAGTCCTTATGTTATTACTCCTTGGATCACCTAGTACTAGCTGATGGTGTAACCACTACACATTCTTGTTTTCCCAGAGATGGCACGTTTTTGTAAGGAAGATGGACATTGAATAATAGCAACAGTGTTATATCCACAGAAGTTTACCAGAAAACAGTGGAGATGGGTTTTGTAAGAAGAAACAGTTTATTAGACTGACTAAAAAAAAAAACAGGGGGGGAAAAAAAAAAAAAGAAAAAACCCTAATGTTTTGGGCTCAGCACCCAATCATTAGCACACCTGCATAATAACTTGACTTTTTTTCACAAAGCAATAGGATGTTTTCTAGCTTCTCATGCTCCAGGCTTCACATCCAGGGTCCGGATAAAACTTTCCTGCTTTTTTTCACGCTTCTCCATCTGTGTATGAAAATTTGCTTAGCCTTTGAGATATATGATTGGAAAAGACAGGCTTCTCATGTTGCTGATACTACATGTTTTGGTGTACTATCTGACATCTTGCATATATTGTCTGATGATAAAGATAACTTTGAATCTGTCTTTTATGTCACATATAAAATGGGGATTATGAAATGTGCAACAGAAGAGGTAAGATGAACAAAATGATAAATTTAATTCAGGAGATTTAGAGACTGGCTGCTTTAAAATTTCTATCTTACTCCTTTCCGACCTGGAGGCAGGAATGGATAATGAGGTTTTTATACCTGTAGGAGGATTCTTGCCATAGGAAGGGAAGAGCAGCAGTACAGTAGTACAGAATAACAGTAGTAAAAATAATAATAAAAAAGCAACAATACTAAAAATACCTGTCACTCTTTCCTTGAGGAGCTTACCAGGCTGAATTCTTGAACTTTCTTGTTCAGTTCTGCAGTTCTTGTTTTTGCAGTAAAGTGCTCATGACATTCAGTAATTACAGATGGAGACTATGCAGAATTAGACTCCCAAGTACTTTTGCCCAAATTTCATATCATCAAACCATGTATTTTGCAATTGTCAAACCTTGTGGTTATTTAAAGTCTTTGAGTGCTCATGGCCAAGACTGAGAGAGCCTCTGGCTTCTATGTGGCAGTGGCAGTGGCAGTGTCCTTTGCCAGCCAGGCTACATTCTGTACGACAAGTATGAATTGTTCCCTACCTTTTGTAAGGGAATAAAGAGCACAGTGATGCCTTATTCCTCACACCACTTCTGTGTTTGCACATGCATATAGCATGGACAAAACCAAAGGCATTTCAGGGAATTTCAGATTCCCCTCTGTCAAATGTCAGAAGTGGTGAGCAGAGGAATGGAAGCGGAGGTCTTCCTCACACTTCTGGGACTGCAGTACACTCTTCTGCATGAGCCATTGCATTTCAGTGGGGCACTGAGGGACCAGGAAAACTTAATGAACCATTTCAATGGGCAGTAAAATGAAAAAAGAAAGTTTAAAATCTTGGGTGCCTTTTCTTCTTGGGTTCTTTGGATACCAAAACGAAAAAGGTACAATATGGATCAGTCTCATTCACTAATGTTATGTTAGGGATTAGTTCTGAAGTCTTCAAAGGAGGAAATAAATTAGCAGATGTCCTCATAAGCACACTCTTTGCACACAACTCACAAAATATGCTATAGATACCTCTCTGATAAAAGACACTGAAATTAAGTGATTTTTTCCGAGACGTCAGAGCCTGGGATTGAATTTGGTCTCCTAAATTCCAGTCTAATATTTTAGACACATGAGTTTTTCACAGCAGGAGGTTTTATCTCTTTGATGCAGTGTCTCATCTTCTTTACTCTTGGACAACTGGGAGATAAACAACTTTCCTGGCTTCATCAGCTTGAATAAGTTCTTAACCTTATCCTAAGGCTCTGTATTTATTGGGAAATAAAAGAAGGGGTGGAAGTGCAGCACTAGTAAATCCTGTACTGTCAGAGTCTCACAGGAAGTCGAATGACCCTTGCTTGAGAAACAAAAACCACATAATGTGGGTGTGATATTTATTGGTACGTGCTTTGCATTCTCCTCCAAGGACCAATTGCATTTTGCATCGCTACTGTAAATCTTGCCTACCTTTTCCAAGAAGATTTCAAGACTAACTCTTCTGACAACAACCTGCTGGAGGGAAATGCTGTGAGTGTTAGTATTTTGACTTCTGAGCCCTAGAAAGCTCTCCCCTGGTGTTAATGATTTTTGGTGAAAGGGAAGAATGACGGGCTTTCAGACACAGTAGGCATTCATTAGCATGTACTCTCTGTCAATAGATCCTGCTTGGATGGCACAGTCCCTTCTAGTGTGTCTGTTTGTTCGCTGTTTCTCCCTGAAGACAAGTCAACAATGGCATTGGCTTTCTGATCTTCATATGCAAATGTTTTTATTAACATCAGCGGCTCTGTGATCTCACTTAAAATTGGCTGTGGGCTGGAGATGTTTTAGTAGACCTGTTTTTTCCTAATTTAAAAGAAAGGGGGGAAAGCTTAGAGTGAAAGGGGAAAAAAGATGGCTTACTTCTGCAGAAAATAAGCAAATTATATTTGTATGTGTGTAAGGTCATAAAAGTTCAGATTATGCATTTTTAACTGTTTACTTGCATGAATTCTCTTTTCTTAATGCAAAAGATGTAAAAGCAGCTTCAATGTGTTGTTCACAGTTAATTAACTGTTCTAAATATGGCTGATATATCACCATATTTCCAGCTAGCTGGTTTCTGAGCTGTTCAAGAGCATTCAGTTGTTCCACTATGAAAATCAAAGATCAGAGGTCTTCTTTTTAAGAAGCTTGATTAATATTCTATGTTAAGGTAAAACATTTTGTCATTAGTATTTTCCTTACGATCTCCTGGGTTTCAGGTATTTTTGCAGACTTAGTTCATTGTCAAGTCTGCAGAATTGTATCTTAGTACTTAGGTTGATCCATTCTGTATCTATATTCTCATTTAAATTCGGAGTTTAAATGATGTGGTATTTAGAGTTAGATACTGTGGTATAAACTTCATCATATAGGTAATGAGGAAAAAGAAAGAAGAGGAAAAAAAGAAACTTACTAAGAAGGTACAAGATGAAGATGCATGCAGACCGGCTTGTTTGTTTGCCACATCATTTGTTTGCAAATCTGGCCATGAGAAGGTTCAAAGGATGTGTATAATGACCATTTCTCACCAAAATCCACAGTCCTACCCTTGGCTGTACTGAAGTAACTTAGTGTTGCTTTAGCAGAAGGCAGCATTTCCTCTATCTTGTGTTTTAACTTAAGTTCTCCTGTATCCATGTTAGTCCAGACCTCAGGTGTGTGTGTTATTGCCAAGTACTTGGTCAAATCAGTACTTTAGTAGGGTCTGGCTGTTTTCAGTGGCTGTCTGTCCCTGCACTGTCAAGAAAGACAAAATATTTATGGGGAGGAACATTTTTTCAGAGAATTTTCCTCACAGAACAGTAGTGTGTGCTCCAGTAGGACTCGCAGAACTCTGTTATGACTGCTTTCTGTGCATTGAGCTGAAGGGGGAGCAGTGCTGAGCCCAGCCTCTGTTCCCTGGTAGGAGTGGCTATAGAGACAACTCTTGTACAGTTCTTCCTGCATCCCTGTAATTTATTTGGGTGGCATTGCTGCAGTACAAGTACTGGAGATAAAATACTGAGGTACACTGAGTCAGATTTGAGTCGATATAAATCTAAAATTACTTTTTCTTTCTCTATTGAAGCTAAAGAAAGAAACCAGGACAATCTAGTTGCATGATCTGTTTGTATGGACTTGCATCTGTGATGGTTTGTGCATACAAACAACTGCAATAAAAGAAAAGCAGATGTGGCAGTGGTATGTGTACAGCATCCCACTGTTTTCTGGGCAGGAGTAGGGTTCACAAGTGTCTTTTCAGTTCATCATTGAAATAACATAAAAGTAGAAAATAACTGAGCTTTGCTCTTTTACCAGTTTAATATCTCTGAGAATAGGCCTTATTTTCTAATTGAAAAAATGATAACCATTGAGGAAAGTTAAACCATGAGCAAGGCTGCAGTATATCTTATTTTCAGCGTTGCAAAGACTTCACTCGGAGGGTATTTTGGAGGAAACCTTTCAGTCTAATTTAGGGTGGTAATTTTATTTAATGTAGTGACTGTAACATGAGAGTGATCATAGCAGCTTCTGTGTGAATTTATTATTTATTATTATGCCGATTGCCAAGTAGAGGTCAGGATGCCGGAGACAGGGACAGGAGGGAATCCCTCCTGACAGGAGGAAGAGGGATTTCCTTTCAGTCAGGCTAAAAGGTAATAGCAAAAATAAAGAAGGCAAAGCTACAGATTGTCTCTGATAGCTGCTTCTGGACTTGTGAAGTAGAGTCAAATGCCTGCAATGGAAACACAAACAAACCCAAGATTTGCAGGAGAAGGAGCGACCCTGCCATGACATGCTGTCCCCCATCCTCTCCTCTGAGAGGTGAGGAGTGGGAGGTTCAAAGGTTGTCATCCTATTTATGCTAATTGAGTTTGAGCTAAGCTCTTCCCGAGGAAAAAAGCCTCTTACTGAATTAGTTATTCAGTTCCTCGGGGTGCAAGTGGAATGGCTGTAACACTGTCTTAGAGTCTGCTCGAGTGGCCCCTTGAAGAGTACATCTAAAAATTTCTCTTTATTTAAGCATCCCTCAGATGCAAACCAACCCGGAGACCTGAGAGACTTGTGTGCCTTTTGCTATTTGTCTGTCTTCAAAAGGGGCCAAACATGTTCAGGTACACAGCACCCTGGCAGGTCCTCTGCTTGTCCATGGAGCAGGGTTTGAGGGTAAGAATGATTTATTTTTATAATATTGTTAAACAACCATAATTTGTAATTTCATGAATGTGCTGTAAAGGGGAGGCAGCATTAGAGCTACTTACACAGAAAATGAAGGATCTGTAGGGATGTGTCTTGTTCATTCCTTCATTGCATATTTTCAAATAGCTGTAACTTGAGGGAACAAGTCAGAAGTTCTGTGAAAACATATCGTGTATGTTTATATGTCTCTGCTTTTGTATTCATACATCAAACATACATCACTGTGTACCTCTGTGTAGGAAAATATTGTTAATAATTTTAAGTTCCATTGGCCCTTCTATCCTTAAGCTTTTGAAAGGTTTATAGGGATGGATTAATGAATTAAACCTCATAGCAGTCTTAGGAGACACATGTTAAGGTAGGATTGCAGTCTGGGTAAGTTTTTCATTCAAGGTCATGCATCAAGTCAGCAGCAAATAGGAGAGTGAAATCCAGAACTTCTGATTCTAAGTCACTCTAGTTGCTTAATAATTGTTAGTTGTCTTCTAAGTTGGATTTTCTTCAAAACCTTTAGTCTTGAGGATTCGCGAAAGTACAATTAACTGTAGCAGTAGAACAACTATGGTCAAGATTGTCATCTGAAAAGTGTAACCTTAAATTAATTTGGGTGTCATTATTTCTACACTTATTCTCACAGTACATGGCAGTATTCTTTTCCATGAAACCAGTTTACTAGTCTCTGATGGCATTTAATATGAAAGAGTTAGTTTGCAATTCAAAAATACCTATTGCATTTCCTCAGCTCTCCTGATTTTATCACAACTCTTGAAACACTTGGTACGGGTTTTCTTTCCAAAAGTGCCAAATGACAGAAGATCTTTAAACTTTGAAAATAGGTTTATAGCTTCAGAAGTTGCAACAAAATACTGGAAATTATGGTTTCTAAATAGTGTCTCCTGATCTGTCTTTTTCTGTCTCCCTCCTTGAAAGAGGTGAACCAATATTAAAATGTTATCTGCACCATTTTGTTCTTACAACTAGCAAGACTTGTATCTCACTAGCTTTTATGATATCTGAAGTTTGATTTTTTCTATCAGTCTCTCTAGAAAGTGCGTACTTAAAAACAGAATGAGCAAGACCTCTGTACACCTATATTTTCTATATGAGGACAGTTTGAATTTGTTGTTGCTAAGTCCATTTTGACTATTCCCTTTCTAATCCTTTTATCTTAAAGGATTCAACTATACAGATTGTATAGATCACTTATCAGTCATTACATAATCTTCTTTGGGATGGAGGTGGGATTTTGTGCTGTAAAAAGGGTGGCCCAGGACTTCCAAAGGGCTGGTATTTGTGAAATTTTCCAGCTGGAGCAGGTTCTCAGCTGGGTCTGGGATCCCTTTCAGCAGAGACTTTAGTTTCTCAACTATTCCTTACTATATCATGAAAGCTTACTTCTGGATAAATATGAATCTGCAATGTATGGTTTGCAAAATTAGCAGTTATCTAACCACAATTTCTGCAGAAGTTTCTCCCTTTCCCCCCTGGTGTCTTAATCAAGCATTACTGAAAAAAATACTCAGAAAGTCCATGAAGTGGTTTTTTTGTCCTGTTTCTATTTTAACATAGACAGATTCACAGTCATAAATTACAGCATATCTGAGACACCCAGTATATTACCAGAAGCTATAGATGAAGAGAAAATTTGGCCATGTGTCTAGTGGGTCCCTGAAGGCATGGCATTCTTCATTGAATTCTATGCTGTACAGAACTATGCAAGTACTAGAGCAATGATAATAAATTTTGGATGTTTAATCCAAATGCATTAAGGTGTCAGAAAGCTGCCAGCACTGGCTGCAGTTCAGTGTCTGGGCTTCAGCTCAGGGTATTGCCTAAGCCAAAAATTAAATAGGGTGCCTGGGGAACACTCACATCAAATGAAATCAAGTGCCCACTTGCTGTCAAAAAAAGGTTAAAAGATTAAATATATTTACTGCCCTTGCAGGACAATATTGTGGTTGTGATACCAGCTCAGATAGGAATATGTGTATTTCTGTTCTAATTGCAATTCCTCAGGAGGATGGCCACTTCATGGAAGTAAGTGATACTCTCAGTGATACTCTCAGCTTTCTTTCCATAATTGCTTGCTCAAAATCAGCCAGAGATGGCTTCTCCCAGAAAAGTGGTACTGCATCCCTATATGGATGAAGTAATGACTGCTATGACTGTGCCAGGCTATGAAGTCGTAGCCTGCTGTCTGCATACCAGCCATTCATTGCAGATGTGCATGGACTACTAGCCAGGATCAAGCTGTGAAGTGTTTTATGTAGAGCTGTGCTCAGAATGTCTGAATTCCACAGGACTTTCTCTGGGTAATGCTGGACTGGTTTAAAACTTCAAGTGTGGCAGCAATATGGAAGGTGTCCATAGCCCCGCATGTACAAATCTGCCTTCTATGTGTTTAAAATAAACAGTGCAGTTTAATATAAATGTTTGGATTTGTTACTTATTTGCATTTCTCTATTGCAATGAGTTAATCTAGTCAAGCCAGTGATAAGTTTCATATTACCTTTTGCCTGTGCAGACACTGTTGTACATTAATATTTATTAAATCATATTAATTAGACAGCTGATTAAAGTATACTGTCGACCTTGCTGGAGGAAGACTGCAGTATTTCTTCTCTCTTAGGCCCAGCCAAAGTCACCATTTAGCATTTCATACTTGAAAGACTGTCCAGCTCACCATTGCATGTGATCAGCATTCAGGCTTACAGCATGCTTCTGCTGAAGTCCACAGCAAAATTCTCCTTGATTTGGACTAGTGCAGGGTTGAGTGTACAAAGATAATGTGACGGTAGTTTGAAGGTACTATTTATAGTGATGCCAAAAATGGAGAAGCTTTGCCGAAACATTATTGCTGGGGGCTTTGGAGTTAGCACAGGTATGATCAGTGAAAAGGCAGGGCTGCCTCTAGTCTCCTGGTACATAGCAAACTGCTCTAAGACTCATTAGGGGCACATCCAGGCAGTGCTGCAGTACAGATAATTTGTTTTAATGAACGCTGCTCATTTAAAAAGCTGTAATTTGTGCAAAGCCCTTAGGAAGTAAGGAGGAACTGCAGGAACATAAATTCCCTAAAGCAGAGTCGCAGTCTTTCCAGGTGTGTGACTAAAGGACATCATAAGCCTTACAAGAAACAAATAAAGGCTGTAAATCATCAGAGTTCTGCAGTTGCTCCATCAGGCTTGGCATTCTGATTTTTACTGAACTGTTGAGTCTGTATGTTTGCACTAAATTGTTTTGAATTAGATCAGAAAAAAAATGGAAAGGTCTTAACAGTAAAGGTAGATGTGATCCTTTAATATTGTCGAGGTGCATTTGGCTGGGTGGGGTGGTGCTTTTCTTTTACACATACATCTCTTAGTTCTAGCGTCTCTAGATTTTTATATTTTATCAAGTGATGTGGTAAAGCCAGGATTTGGAAGAAATACTCATTATGATTACTGGAAATAATAGTTTCTAGCTGGTGGTTCCTGGATTCCAACTACCACGTATTCCTAACTATGGCACTGAAAGCCAATACTTAACCAAAAGTGTTCTCAATATGTCTCCAGTGATTCAGATGAATCAACTCATGGCTGCTTGTCTTCAGACTAAAGAGCTGATACAATTTCCTGACATTTTTCAGGCAGGAGAAGCTTGAGCGTGGTATCTAACATAACTCCCTAGCTCTTATAAGAACCTGTGTTGCCAGGCAAATAAGCAGAGCACTGCACAGTGAAAAACAATCCTCTTGTCTTACATCTGAAGTGGTGTTTTCAGACTGATAATCTGTCTTGATAGCAAGTAGATACAAAAGCATGCTGCAAGGAGCTGACTTGCACTTAATATAATGCAGTAGCAGAAGATGACTCCAGTTGCATAGACTTGGATCACATACTGTCCGTTCTCTTCTCAGCATAAAAGGTCCTAGCAAAGAATCTCAGTGTTCTATAAGGTAAACTTCAGAAGAGTGAGCCGTGAATGCCCACCATGGCTGGATGGTGCTTGCTTGCACAGAAGTGTTTTTGTCCTCTCTGTACTGCCTTTTTTTTTTTTTTTTTCTTTCTTTTCTTTTTGAGTGTTGGAAAGTGAGCATTTTGCTGGAAATCAGAGTTCATGTGACTGAAGGAGCATCGAAGAATTTTTAAAGAGTAACTATCTAAAAGAATTTTTAAAAGTAAAGAAAAGATTCTAGCTTTTTCTGGTAGCAGAGAAAAGCTTGGAAAAAAGTCAGACTCACTGTTAACAGCTTAAAAACATGAGGAAAATAAAAAGGCCTATATAACCACATTTTTGTGCTGGCAATTCTTGGCTTCCTGGGACTTTAATAATGGCATCTGAGCAAATGGGATTATTTTTATTGCTGTTTGATTAGGGAGCTTTAGTTCCATCAAGTGCCAGCAGTACCAGTTTGTGCACATTATTATAGTAACCTGGGTCATTTAATCTCTATTAATTGCTAGTCACACTGCTACACACTGCACTTAAACCACTTCTAGGCTGTTGTTTCTGTTCCTATGTGATGCCCTTCTGCCTTTCAAAAGTGTTCCCGGTTCTCTTCAACTTCTTTTTCCCTTCTTAGTTTTCAGTCTTTTAATGCTGACCCAATGGAACACAGGTCTGCTCTCACTGCCCTTGGTTTTTCATATGACTGAGAGATTGGAGACGGCCGAAGAAAGGAATGAGATAAATTGGGGAAAGGAGGAGTGATGATATCACCAAATTCCCTGACCTGTAAACAGAAGCTGTCCAGCAGAAGTGTCTTAAGCTGTTTTGAGCTGTCTACCATGTTTATTGTCCTTGTTCAGTGAGAGAGACTTTCAGGACTCCTTTTCAAGAGAGTTACAATGGTTGTGTTTGAGCTGCTGTGTACCTTCATTGCCGTCTCCTGGCAGTAAATTAGGAATTCTGATTATGTGTTTATGAATTTATTCTGGGCCATTTTGGTATAAATTCTAAATAATTAAAACTTGTCTACACTTCCCATTAGAATATCTTTGCTCATTTTGTGCTGGGAAAACATACATGGATATAAATACAAAGACATTGAGCTTTTGCTGAAGTCAATTTTTTAATCATAATTCCTGGAAAAAGAACTTGTCCAAGCCATGGAAATCATCAGGGAAAACAGTTCTTGAGCAAAGTCATAGTAAAATATATCATTAATCATAACCCTCCCACATCTAGGCATCGTATCACCAGACACTTCACTGGGGGAAGGAACAGTACTGTTGATATTCATGACTCACTATATTCATGGGTTATAAAGTTAAAAGCATCAGCTGTGATCCCATTATGATTGGCATTGTGACACAGACTAGTGGATTTCCCCAAATTGATTTTTGTTTGGATTACATCTTATCTTTTAGAAAAACATCCAGTTTTGATTCCACATGTCCTATAAGGGAGTATTAATCACAGCCCTTAATAAATTGTTCCCTCCATTAATTATAACCACTGCTAAGGTCTTCCTGTTAGAAAATAGGCATTATTTTACTCATGCTCTTCCTGAACACTCCCCAGTGCAATCAGAAATGTCTTGTGCTCCTTCCTGCTCTGAGAGATAGGCTTTGTCTGAAAATTGCAGATTGGGAGGCTTTTTTGTTTGTTTTTTACCTTGCATAACCTGTGAGGTTGGAAGAAGTTATGGCTTATGGCTTTAATTACAGTCTGTCTAACTACCTGGAAAACATTCTCACTCTCTTCCTTCAAGTCTTACCCTTGTGATGCCAGCACATACCTGTGGCTGAGAAGAGTAATGTTGATGGCATGTGCGTGACCTCCACTTTTCATTCATACTGCTTTCATCTTGTTGTCACCTGATATTGCAGCCTGCCTTCATGTGTCCACCTCTTTGCTAAGCTCTCGTTGGAGGCTGTGACGAGGTTATTATTGCTGGTTTAGAACTAGGTTTTTATCAAGAACATTGAGGTCCCCATCTGAGCTGTGCTGAGAGCTTCTGAGCATTTATCAGATTTCCTGATGAAATGGTCAAGGTGAAGTGCCTTAGTTAAGAGTTCTTTTCGCAGTTTCAGCATAGTTTAGGGCTGTACTTATATTACCATTTCCACTATGAAATTGCCGTGTGCGTTGACATCAGACACATGCAGACTCTTACTTAGGGTTGGATGAGGAGCACTGGCAGCCACTCACACCAGTTCCGAGATGAACCCAGGATCCATGTGGCCTCCAGCCTGAATTACTAGGCCAGAACGGTAGTTCTCCCAAACCCAGGAATGAGGCATCTGTGTGCAAACCAGAGCGGTGGTGGGGTCTGCAACACAGAGGTGTGAGTCTGGGTGAGCTCTGCTTTGAAGACATTCCCTTAATTATGCTGCAGGTTTGGGCAGTGCTTCTGTCAAATCACCTCACAAAGCTATGATCTTTTCTTTATTCTTTTTGAGACGCTAATTGATAAGAAGAGATGTCGTTGCTAACGCACTGATAAGCACATTAGCCATGTTGTTACTTAGTTGCTGAGATGTTCACAATTCCTTAGTTGAAGGCATATATTTCCTTTGGGTAATTTCTGCTTAGCTGACTTACTCAGCAATGCTCTGTCCACATGTGTTTCCTGAAATTATCAGCTGACATAATATGAAATACTGCTTCATGCATGTCTATACAAAGTTGGAAGGTACAGCAAAGCATGATGGTTTCCACTGAACAGAATACCAGGATGGTATGAATGGCGTTTCTGGGTAGAAAAACAAGACTCTTTCCATACCCTCATAGAACAACACAGAGGTCCTACTCAGGGCCTGCCTAGGTCAAGTTGAATTATCCTTCTACAAGCTGGGTATTTTCCCTCGTAGTGGACAATGTGAATAATGATGGTCCTTGGTTAGGAGAAATGTCAGCCCTTGGACTGTGGTATGGGTGTTTTAGACTCAACGATCAGCAAACTCTTGAAGTAGTCTTGGCAACTTTCCTATAACAGGCTGTGGTGAAAATCAAGTAGTATTGTACTCCTTTCTTTTCAGAATCTGAGATTTTTAAGCACTGTAAGTTAGCGATTGGATTGGCATTCTAGTGTATATTTTATTTTTCCTCTTGATGGGACAATGACAACCTCAAATTTGTCATTTATTGAATACTTGAAATTTAGCATTCAGATCTGAATGTATATACATCAGTAACATCTAGATCTATCTGTCCTAGAAACAGGTGTCAGAAACCAGTTCTGGGAGTTTGACTTTAAGCATCAGGATTCCAGCAGTTTTCTTTTAAGCGCCTGGTCTGTAGTGTTTGTGGTTCCTAAAAACAATGAGCTCTGCTTTCAATACATCTGGAGCTGGTCCAGATCTCTGCTGTTGTCCATGTGCAAACTGCCACTCACCATTCCAGAAGAGAGGCTGATTCCCACGTTCATCCCACTTGCAAACAGCAAAACAACTTGGTTTTCCTTCAAGTGGCTTTTTTTTCAGCAAGTGACTTTTTAATGGTACACTTGTATCCTTGTATTCACAGAATTGTTCAAAGTTCGTGGTGATTCTGAAGTGGTGCTGTGATTATGAGTTTAATTTTATTTGCCTTTTAATACTGCTAAGAGGATTTTTTTTCACCGGTGATGTAAGAAATGTTAAATGCTATCTGATGAAAATGCATTTGTTATTTATAGGTAAATCCAATTATTTAGTTAGTTAATGGATCTTAAAAATAGCTATAAGAAATGGTCATTCATATATTTGCCAACAACTGCTTGCTATTTCCCTCCTGAAAAACATCCATTGTGATTGATTTGTGAGTATTCAGCTTTGTGAAAGGAAAGCCAGACCTGTTAGCATAGCTTTATATTGCATGTCAGAGAGAACAGACAAATCAGTGCTTATTGAGCCACCCTGTAATTGCATTAGTCTGTAAACTTCTGGTGGCCTGGTTTCCTCTCTTATTAAACGGAATGAGAAGGGCTGGAGACATGCTTGAATACTTGCACTTGTAGATTAGACATTTCCTTTTTTGGAGGTTGGCTTTACTGGCTTGGGTTTTTTTCCTTAAAAACGAGACATGGCTTTGGTCTGGTGTTATTTTTTGTTCTGCCAGAAAACTGTAATGCATTATGCAAAAATGTTCATTTGTTCTAAGCTAAGATTATTTATAGGTCAGAGTTCTCACATGATGAGTACTGCCAGTTTTAGGTCCTCATAAGGAATACGAATTCAGTTTTGAGATTAGCTGTTGTATTTCTTTTTTTAGTTACAATAACTAATTTAGGTCCCTGCCTCATTTTGAGTGTGTCAGTTTTGATAAATGGTATTCACCTCACAAAACTCTGCTGTCTGTCACTTTGTGAGTTACAAAGTACATAAAAAGAAAAATAAAATAAATTTTCTTCTTCCTCATAAAAGTTCTTTTTGAACACTGAGTTCTTGTTAAGCTGTCAGTCAGAAAGGGAAACCACCTAATGTCAGTCAGGGTGGGGAGGAGGTAGGGGGCAGGCAGGGATTGCTGTGATGTTTTTGTTGTGTGAAAATCAGCTTGAGTTTTTTCCCAGTATCCTGAGTTTCTAAGGTCCTGCATTAAAACCAGAGAAGCCAATTGGGGGCAATAAAGTTAGACAGGTGCTTAAGCATTTTTTAAGGAACCTGCAGCAGGAGGAAGCAGTTTTGGGCAAGGGGAAGGAGTTTCTAATGGGATGCCACAGGCATGTATGGCTGCTTCAGCTGAGAGCTGCCTCTCTCCTAGTCTCTTCCCCAGGCCCTGTGGCTGCTCCTGAGAAAGTAAACAGCCAAGGTTTGCCCCAAATCTGCTGTATGACCTGTTCAGACCAGAGCTAGGCAAACACCAAACAAACAGCTTGTACTCCAAATGTTAGGCATTCAGCCTATAAGTAGTTAGAGTTCCAGCCCTTTTACAGTATGTATTAATAATGCAAAACAAATCTCGATGTTAACTCTCTCTAGCAAGCTAAAGCCCTGTTTACGGCCCAGTTGTTCAGAGAAACAGCACTTAGAAATGAAAGCAAAGCTGAGATACTGTCTAAGGCTGTGATCCTGGAAGGGCAGATGGTGTCCTTGGAGTGCTCCATGGTTACACTGTTGCCCTTTTCTAAGGGTATATGTTCGGCTGTGGAAGGAAGAAAGATCAATACAAAACCCCAAAAAAGGACTGATTGCAGCATGAGTGTTTAGTTTGGTAGACAAAGGACAGCTGTCATAAGATATTTCTCACATGCCCCACACTGTCTCTTACTGACAACAGTCCTTGCCCTCCCTATGGTTGTGTGCAGAACGGTTGTCTGTGGGGGAAGAGGTTTCAAAATGGACAAATGTGTTCGAATTTCATGCTAGAGTAACGATCTTACAACAGGAGCTGTGAGTTGCATGGTTTCCCCTGTTGGTGGCTCCCTTTCAGTTGGTAATGCTCCACAAGTAATTCACAAGATGGTAATCCAGTTCTTCCTCTCAGAGTTTGAAGCTGCTCTGCCTTTCCCCCTGAACCGTGTTACAGTTTTGTGTGAAATTTTGGGCCAGTTTATGCTATGTATTGCAGGAAAGGACAGCTACACTGGAGGGTGAGGAGGTGTTGTCACAGAACCATTCACCAGCAGCTCCCAGGTAAAATCTCAGAGCCTTTACAAGGCATCTTGGGTGCGGTGTCATACTAAGGCATTAATGCCCAGGCATCTAATTCACAAGTTTGTTTCCTTGTCATGAGTCAAATATTTGACACGCTGCTTAATGCTTATTATTTTTTCAAGCATTTCACCAGTTTTAGGTTGTCCCAGTTTGGTGACCTCCTTAATTTTACAAAACCTTCATGGTTTTGTAAAATGGACTGAGAGGGTGGTCTGCTACAGAAAATATTTTTTAAAATACTGATTGCAAATACTCTGTGAAATTAAGGTAATTTCCTGGCATGTTGTGAAACACCTAGATGCCTACAGTGTGGTTAGAGGTACTTGTATGGTGGGACTAGAAATACACAAGGTGTTGTTCTGCCCATTATCCCTGTAACAGCAAAAGAATGACAGAAAGGCGTTATGTATTTCTTCTTGTGCCTACACTTTCCAGACTGCATCCCTTAATACATGCAATTGCAGTGCCATCCCATGTTTCTCCACTTGCCTCTGTGCAATTTTTCCTACAGGAGTATAGGCTGGGAAGACAATTCAAGCTGGGCAGCCTTTCCTTTGCTTAGAATTTGCCATGAGGTAGGATGTATTGTTAAGTGCATAGATGCAAGAGATGAAGCTCAGCATAAAGTCATCCTCTGGCCCCACAGTTACCATAGTGAGAACTGCTCCCTGTCTGTTTCCCTCTAGACATATAGATAGATATAGATGGATAGATGGATAGATGGATAGATAGATAGATAGATAGATAGATAGATAGATAGATAGATAGATATAGATAGATAGATAGATGCCACAAAGAGGAAGGGACAAGCTTGTTCTCCATGCAGGTGTGATTACTGCAATTCGTGAATGTTCACTGCAGCAGAGAGCTTCTCACTGCTCCTACAGACAGCTGTAGACAGGGGACACAGGCTAGAACAACATTTGCAATTACTTTCCAAAACCCTGCATTCTTGTCATTGTTAGAGCCCTCATTTGCTGAGCAGTTGATTTGAGCCCAGGAAATCATTATGGGTTGATTTTATTGTTGCTATTATTGTAATAGGAGGAGGGAATTAAAAGCAAATGCCTCAGTGCTGATGTTTGACTAGAGTGAGAGACTGATCTGTAAACCCAGATTGTAGCTGAACACTTGGAAAAGGCCGGGCAGGAGGACTGCTGGGCAGTTGATGAGCTGTGTTTCAGCATTGTGTTCTGAGTGGGATCCATACACAGAACCTCAGTGGAAGCCAGCTTGGGCAGAGGCAGGATGAATGGGCTCAAATCACAGGATGTTGCTATTACAAGATGCTACATGGAAGGAACGTGGCTTGATGCACTTAGCATGACCTTTTTTATAAAGATGCAAGTAGGCAGTGGATAGAAGCCAGAGGAAGAAGAGGAACAGCTGACACTGAACAGAAAGCTTGGAGAAAACCAGTATCAATAGAAGGAAGAGAAAACATTCTGGAAAAAACTCAGGAAAGAGAAATTTCAGACGCACAAGTTAACATGTGTAATCACAATTGCAAGTTCTCCAGTCTCCAAGAAGGAGCAGCTCCTGTTTGTCTCTCACAAGTGATGGAGCAAAGAAGGCCTCTGGCAGATGTCCCCCATGGAGCATCTGTAATACTCAAGGCTGGCCAAGAGTGACAACAAAAGAGTTTCCTCTTAAGTGACAGCAATGATGGGAGGCCTCCTGTCACTGATTGTTGTCTCAGGGTCTGGCCCATAATTGGCAAGTGGTGAACCTTTTCATTAATAAATTAACTTGAAGATGTATCTTACAGCACACTGACGGGGCAGAGCACTTGGAGGGTAGGCTCCAGCAGCTAGGGAACCACTGTGTGTCTTCTCATCTGTTGCTTTAAGCAGTGTAGACTGCTGCAAGTGCATTTGCTATGTCTTGCAAGCAGAGGTAATGAGCTTAAGATTAGCAGTATAGCAATATTTGGAGAGGTAATTAGCAATATATGGAGAGCTTCAAAATGAACATTGTGTGTTCACAATGTGTGTTCACAGTGTATTTACAACTGCTGCAATGTCTTTTTGTCTTGGCAAAAGATGTAGGCAAGTCTTAGTGTGAAGGAAAATCAACCCTGTAAAAAAAAATAAAAACAAAAGAAAAAGGAGATAAACAGTTGCCCCAGATAATTCTGAGATTAGTAAACTTTCAACCAATAGCACAGTATTTATATAGAAAGATTTGAAGTCTGTCAATACGTAACAGTTTGCACTGTCCGTGTATAGGGCCTAATTCATATGTTTAATTTCTAATGACAAGAAACTGACAGATACTGCAACACTGCCCAGTTAGGGTATCAGCAACAGTCCTAAAAGCTCTCTATTTCACACAAGAATACAGATTTACAGAGAGCTTTTCACTATCAGTTCTTAAATGAGGACTTAAATAAATTTGCAGGAGGATAATTTTTAGAAAACGAAAATCATGTCATTAAGAAATCATGTAATGTTCTTATCAATAAAAATAGGCTCTTCCACATGTGCTGTGAATTAATTATCACACAGGTAAAAGTTATCTGTAGCCAGCCCTTTAATAAGGCTTTGGTATTACACATCTTTTATTCAAATTGATATTTCCTTTGAAGTGCACATGAGTTTCACAGTCTCAGACTTCAAGATTAAGTATGTGCAAACCTGTATGCACATGTGTTGATTTTCAGAGTGCCTTACCTTTTCCTTTATTTATGTGAACTTGAGCATCTACCTTGTCCTAGGACAAGTTGTGCTGCTTGGGAATGTCTTGTATTTGTGAGGGGTTTCTGCCTCACTACAGTAAATCTCCTTCGGCATTCTTCTTCACTTCCCCCTCCAGAGTGTGAAAGACAGTTCAGATGTTTCCTACCCAGCATTTTTTTAAATAAGAAAATATTATTGCATCAGAGGAGTATGCTTATAGTGGAACATGGTGCTTGTTTCACTGCATTTACTGTCAGCAAGCTCATTCCTATTCTCGCCTGTTTAATTTTATAGTTGAATCTTGTGTCTCAGAAAGCAATGGACTTTCAGGGGGATCCTGAATTTCAGGAGAATTCATGTTGTTGTATTGCATTTCACTTGCTTAGAGAGAACCTAATTATTTTAACTGATTAATTACTTGAAGAATGAGCTCAGTTTTAATGCTGAACTTATGTAGGATATTATGCTGCAATTGTATCTACACTTCTTTGCACATTGCCATCAATTCAGTGAAGCTTAGTTTTATAGCAGGGAGCATTAGAGGAAGTTTATAATGACTTGGAAGATAAACCAGCCTGACACAAGCTTATCAGTAAGACACTACTGGAAAAATTTAAGTAATTGCCTCTAAATGCTAGAAAATCACTGTGATCGGGGAATGCATGTTCGTGTTTCTTTTGTAGTTGAAGATGCCTTAACATTTCCTGAAATGTCATTGCTCATTTGATTAAGCATCACAGTTCTTATCTTTGTTTGTGTGGAGTCTTGCTGGATGGCATCATCCTCCGCTGTTGATAGATGTATGTCTAAGACTTAAGCTTGTGACCAGTAGACATCTTCCTTGTGCTTGCATTTCCCACATCTTTCTGGAGTCATAGGAAAGCAAGAATATTCATTTCTTGAAGGTTTTTATGAAATGAACTTAAGCTGTGTTTTTAGACCAGAAATGGCCTGCCTGCACCTCCTAAGGTGTGTTCAGCAGTTCTTCAAGGAAAATGCAATTGTTTGAATCCTGAGCTCTTGCAAAGTTTAGCCTCAGAATTCGCTGCCTGTCACAGGAGAAACTTAACATCAGTTGGCCAGTCAGCATCGTTGTGGTGCTATGCAGGATTCCCTCTGAACACTCTGCTGGTGCTGGGTGATGGTGATGGGCAGGGGGTTCAGGGTTTGGGGTGAGAGGGAGGAAATCAGGGGAAAAGAGTTTGGAGGATCTTTTCCCTGGCATAAAGTAATTTTATTGCTGCTACTGTTGTTCGATAAAGAGAGCTACCCTGTTTAGAAAAAAACAGCTACCCTATTAATGAAACAAATGAATTGTTATAGAATAAAGTTGGGTGTGTTTTGACCAATTTGCCAATATTAAGTGTAGAAGAAATAACAGCTGAGTAATTGCAGCAAAAGAAGCATTAAATGCAGCTTGAAACACACACGTATTTTCTAAGCTTGGGGCCGTTTGCCATTTTGTAGTATTAATCTTGGTTTGTAGTAGACTGCTCATAATCAATTTATGTTGATAAGCTGTCCTGTGCTTCTTACTGGTCTCCTTTAGGCAAATGGCAGATAGCAGTGAGTGCTGTTATTGTAAACAAGTGTTCTTTTTTGTTCTAGATGGTCGAGATCTCTCCTTTCCAATCTTCTGTGTATGTGTTTAGTTAAAGTACTGTGTCTGTTCAAAGCTACAGCAGCTCGGCGTCTAGAAGATCACCACATGGGAAAGAGTTTGACTCCACAAAGAAATTATGCTTCCCATAACTCTGAACATTACTCTCTGTTTTGCAAGTGCAGGACATGTAACTTCGCAAGATGACAATAGTTAAAAAGCTTAAGATTTTGGCTGAATTAATAGAAATTAACAAACATAACTCCATCTTGCAAGACTGGGAGTCTGGGAGTTACCTAAACATTTTGTTCTGTTTAAAAACAAACATTTTTCTATCAGCTTTTTCAAAATTCCTGAGGATCTTTGTTTCCAGCCACCTTATCTAAACAAATCAAAACAAACACTGTGCATAGGTTCCTTGCTACCACAATAAATTGCTTGTTTTAACTGGGGTGGTTGTGGACTGGTTTGATTTGGGATATTTTTCCTTGTCTTTTGTGTTTGCCTGAGAAACAGCCTCAGCGTGTAGGATGACAGGTCATCTCAAGTGCTAACGACATTTAAAATCATTCCAGAGAAAGCTTCTTCAAATTACCTTGTGTTTAGGAGAGGCAGGAGCCTGCACAGGACCATTCCCATTGGGCAGCTGATAAGAGGACTGCTCAGTTATCCCTTTGATGTCCATGCACAACTCACACCTAGAGCACAGAGCAGCTATAGATGGCTTGCAGCAGGGCAGAGTGGCTTCCTACTCCTGCTGTGAGTGCAGGTCAGGCCAGCTTGGGTTATCTCACCTTGAAGACTAAGGAGGCACTCAAATGCTTGCATACCCCTCCAGTGAGAGATGCTTAAGTAAGCTTTAGACTTTTAAACCTCAGAAGAGTGGAGGTGAAGAGTTTACTGCAAAGTGACTGTAGTACATGGCCACAGGAATCACACTGCGAGATGACAGTGGTCACATGTGACGTCACAGGTTGTGGAGTTTTCACCCACCTCAGTACCCACAACAAAAGTGTGTGGGTAAGACAGCACTTTTGAGAGGCGCTGAAAAAGTGGAGAAAAGACAAGAGGAAGTCCTTCCCCCACTAAATGGCTTGCAACAAACCCAAGTAACTTTTTGTTTCTGATTCCTTGTTTGCATGCGAAAGCACATAAGGAGATGAACAGCTCCTTAAATATTAACTGTCAGTATCTGAGGGAAAGAAGTAAGTGGGATGCTGTATAACCTTTCTCACTTGTTTTTCCAGCCCTCATCTTTTCATGACACGTAGCATTCTCAGCTGATTGGCATTTATGGCTCCATCCCTGGTAGTTTTGACGAGGTATTTTATGTTTGCTCTGCTGGGAGTAGTAAACATGCCACATGCCACTTTGTTTTTGAATGGAGAATGCCCCCAAAGCCCCAGTTTTCAGAGCAATCAAGTGTGAACACATCTTTTAAGAAGTTTTACCTGTTCAGCATGGAAATACAAATGAAGACCAGTTTTAGCATTGGAAATGAATTTCAATCCAAATGGCATCAAGAGAGGGCCTCCAGGTATTCTTTGGGTTATGTTGAACACAAACTCTTCGTTTTCACCAGGGTTAAAGGTTTCCTACTTACGTTACGTAGCCCAGCTTCCAGGGTGAGTAGACATTCATGTGAGTACACGTACAGACTGGAGGCTTTTTTTTTTCCAGAGAAGCTGTAGTCTTTTTCTGCCATAAGAACACACAGCCCTGACAGTAAGCAGTGTCAGAGCAGTAAGCAGTGTCCCATGTGAAAGTGGCAGCAAAAAACAGCTACTTTGCACCTTCTCGTTGCAAATCATCAGAAAATGCAAAGCACTAGTGAAATGTAAGAGCCCCCTCTGCTCCCTCATCAAGGGTTAATGTGAAGGTTTCCTATTGGAATTTATTTTGGTAGCCATCCTTGAGTAATTCATGCTGAGCAGTTATTCTCCTGCTGCTACAGAGGCAGTCAAGACTTTGTCTGAAACACGGGTTTCAGGTGGGGGGTCCTCTCTGGAAAGGAGAGGTTTGAGGTGTGAGTGTGCTGTCCATACTGCCAATCTCAGAAACTGGTTTTATTTCTCTCTTACACTGGTTGTCTCATACTGTTCTTCTTCATAAGATCAGCAGGTCTGGTTACAGTGCCAGGGGAAATTAAACTGACAGAGCCAATTTGTACTCATAAAATAAATAAAAGTGGCCTTTGGGTTTAAAGCGTGTGATTTCCTCAGAAGGAAGAGGAAGAACAATTAAGATTGCTCACCAGATTAAATTCTTTGTAATTGCTTGTTTTCAAATAGCCCCTTAAACATGAGGAAATATCCAAGAAAACTATTTATTTTTAAAAAGTTTTTGTTGCAAAAAGGAATTCTGTCAAACTGCCTTCCCTGGCTGTTAGGAGCTGTCTCTGCCAAAAAATTGAAAATTAGCTTGTGAGCAAGTATGATTGGACTGGCATCACAGGTGAATGGGCACCTGCTCAGAAAACTGCATCCCCTCTCCTGAGATGTGCTCCCTGCCTCTCTTCATCCTGGTGGGGCCATGCAGAGAGGTCAGAAATGTTTTACCTGGAGAGAAGGCTGGGGAATGGAGCAATTCACTTAAAAGTGAAAAAGCACTGAACCAGCGAGTGACAGGCTGGCATTAAAAGCCTTACCAGATGTCCTGTGTCTTTGTTGTTTTACTCTGGTTCCTTGCACAGGATGCCCTCTGATATTCACCACCCATATTTAATCCTCTGCTGGCTTGGTAAGGGTAGATTTGTAGAGGAGGTATTAAAAATGAGAAGGAGAGCCTTAAAATGTTTAGTAAACTCCAGCAGTCGCGTGCTTAAGCACCAGTTTTGCTTCAAGCAGGCAGCCTTCTGTGGCACTTCATTTTACAGTCCCAGAGATGTGTGTGGAGATCATAGTTTGAAAATATTGAGCAGAAGTTGTGACCCTGGGCCTGTCAGACCTTCCCTCACATGCAGGCAACTTTGCTGTCATACAGAGGAGAACAATAGCACTTCCTCCAGTGAGGTATGTCATGAAAAGACTGCTGATACAGAAGGGGGTAAGGGAAGAGTTTCGATACTTGTTTTTTTCTTCTGCTATTGCACATCATTAATTTAATAGCCATTTAATAGTCATAATGGTGGTAGTCCAATAGACTCAGAAAGTCAGGCAGGGTATTTACTCCCTGAACAGGAAGGGGATGCACAAGAAGATTTGTTTCATTTATGTTAAGCTCTTATACTTTCCATGAAGAGGAACACTTTTTTTTTCCTTTTCTTTTTTTCCCTCTTTTTTTACCCTTTTCCCACAAGTTAAAAGAGCAGAATTAACCCTTTACAGGGTTGTAACAATGACTGTGGTTCAAGTGGTACAGGTACCTCCAGTGTGGGAAGGTGTTTGGGCTGATAGGGAAGCATCTGTGGCCTGAGGTAACTGAAAGGGCTTGTGCTGTAATTTTGTTACTGCTTAATCAGAAGATACAACACTGCAAATCACTGTTTCTGCCACATTTTTAAAAAATGTGTGTTGAACCAAAACCCTAACCTGAAACCAGCTGCTAAAATCTGGTGTGTTCTCTCCCAGAAACAGTCATAGCGTAGCTTGTGCCCTACATTCAGCGCCTCATCATGTATAATGAAGAGGGTACATGATGTATCTCCTTCACAGAGGAGGGCTGTTTCAGATTAAAGATGCCTCCCAAAGCGAAGGCCCTGGCAGAAAACTTGGTGCCACCTACATATTTTTCCTTGACTGGTTGAGGTCTTGCTTACACGCCTCATCTGCCTCTACAGGTGGCCTCTTGGCATGGGCAGAGCAGTCGTGTGGCCGCTCAGCACCAGCATTCCACACGACCTGCGAATTTGGCTGCAGACCTAAGGATCCTCAGAGCTACAGAAAAAAAATAGGAGTTGCCTGCTTACACTAACATTTCATACACACAGATTTGGCCATGAAACCCAGCATGCTTGGATATAATGTGCTTTTGTGCTGCAAATGTGGAAGATTAGGGTCTGAAGCAGGTAAATCACTTTGTAAGGGTCCTTTTTTTCTCAGATTCTGAGGCCAGCACTCTGTCTTTTGTAGTCTTGCCCTTGATGTCTCTAGAAGATAGTATTTGCTGATGGTTCAGCAGATCTCTGATACTGATAGAGACTCTTTACCAGAGAAAAGCATTTCGCTCTTGTAGACCTACTTCATTTCAGTATGGCATGATGTAGGGGACCCAGGGGATTACTGCTTATAGTCATGAAGAAGAGCTGGTTAAAAATTCAGATATGTCAAGAATCTTTGCACTTCAGGAAGTTAAAAGGAATAATTTTTAATTATTCTTGGATCATTTTGAGTTAGATTTCTTCATTTTTATTTGTTTCTTGATCGTTCAGCTGTTTCAAGTTTCTGTTTGAACTTTTTGTTTCAACCAAGAATGCTACAATTTCTATTTATTTTTAAAAATAAACTTCAGGTTCTTTTGGATGGGACTGATGCTTTAAAGGAAAGAAAAACCACAAACAACAAAAAGTAGGAAAAACCCCAACTTACTTTAAGTTGATGGCAATGGTGAGTCTGAATTCCTGAGGGGAGAAAGGTTGTTGGTTTTATCTGAGACCAGGAATAGCAGAAAAGGGTTTAGCAGGGTGTATCTGCTGCCTTTGCTACTGAGCTACACTGCTATACTGAAAACACTTCATTACCACTAGCCCATTCCTTCTTGCAGCATACCAGTGTATTTTCCAAAACTAGTTGGTATGAGAAACAGGTCTCTTAAAAAAAAATAAAATTATCTAGTGCAGCTCTTGTAGGGTTCAGTGAAAACTGAGCATTTGCATGTCCAACTCCCCTGAGTCTGTATCAAACAAGGGTCTTGAGCTCCATCTCCTGCACACCTGGGTAGTGCTCCAGTTACAGCTCTGTCCTCCAGTGACCTCCTGGGCGTGTGGGGTTTTAGATGGCTGGTATGAGGGAGAGCACCAAAGATAAATATCCTGTGACCACAGGTGAGGCAAGGTTACCTAAACTTCATATTGAATCAATAATCAGCTATAGAAATTGCATTTTAAATCTGTTTGCATTTTAAATAGGGTGTTTTATTTCTCCGTGGGACACTTCCCTCTTCATAGTGTAAAATTCTGGGATGATCCAAAATAGCTAATACTGTAAAATCTGTAACTGCTTATTAAAATATCTACCCCTCTACTGTGCAGACATTATGGCACACAGTATTTCCTGTCACTTTAGGCTCACCAAAGTCACTCTTAGCTTAGGACAGGGATGTTGAGTGCCTTTTTTTCTTCTGGTGAGAACCCTATTTACATTCTCTTTTCACAGATTCATTCAACAGGTGACAAAGAGTTTCTTACCTACCCATTTTAAAAATGTAGAGGCTTGACTTGCCTCATTTAATGTGGCTCAGGCAGGTTGTGGAGTGTCTGGTGAAGTGAACTACCACTGCCTTCAAAGGTTCTCCTGTCAAAAATGTCACTTTCATTTTCATCATTGCTGGTAAAGAATGGCTGATGCCCTAGCAGCCTAACAGTAGTAAGAAAACAAGTCAATATCTTATGTAATTCCTCAGGTGAATAAATTTGTTTGAGCTGTGTCATCTGTGGCATCACATCTGACACTAAATTCAAGCCATTTTAACCCAAAGTCCAGAGGCCCTTTGCAGGGGATGTCTGGTCAGCATAGCTCATGTTTTTAGCTTAAACTATGAAGCCTCCAGGAAACTTAATCCAGGGGTACTCAAATGTCACTAGCCCACAGGCAGCAGTAATGAACAGGTACTGTGCTGTAGAAAATGTGCCGCTTTTTTTCTCCATCACCCTACTAAATTTGGGTGGGGGTTTTTGGTTTGTTTGTTTTCATGGGTGGATTGTTGTTGGGTTGTTTTTGCGCTCCTTGTGTCCAGTTGTTTTCCTTGTGACTGATACTTTCCATACAAGCTGTGCATCCCTACCCTGACCTGAGTCTTCTGAAACGGCTTACCAAAGGTGGCCTAGGCACTTCAGGTAACATTTCAGCCTTCCCTGTGGAAAGAATGTAGTCAAGTCTTTTTTTGTTTCCTGATAGGTAAAAATTACTGCTAATTACAGCTTGGAGCTTGTGTCTTTCACAGCAGCCCTTCATATAATTGCTGATTCTTAGTACTAAGCCAGCCACATGCTGTGTTGTTAGGTTGTGGCTCTCCCCACCAGCCCCTTTCCACCCTCTCCCCTCAAAAAAAACATAGCCAAACAATCCAAACAGAACCCAATTAAAAGCTCCAACAAAGCAAAACAAAACAAACAGAAAAAAACCCCAACAAAAACAACAACAAAAGCAACAAAAAAATTTAAAAACCAACCAAACAAACAAAAAACCCAAACACACCTAGCCACAAAAAACCTACAACAGTAAACTCCTGCTTATGCTAGCTGAAAACAGAGCTTTAGGTCTGTTGCCAACACAGTGTTTTTGAAAGTGTCTCTAAGGAGGTGGCTCCCTTACAGGTTAAGTGAAGCCGTGCTCTTTCTAAGTGGTGTGAACTGGCATTTTCCTTGTAAAAGAGACTCTTTGTGTGAATGGACTGAGGGTATGGGCTTCTTTTTTTTTTTTAACAGCTCTCCCTTAGCCTGTGACATCACAGTACTGTAACGAGCTGGGGAAGGAATTTGACTTAACAAGCCAAAAAAAGCGAAGGCCTTTTTGGAAAACAGCATTTTCAGGGTTTGCTTCAGAGTTTACAGAAATGGAGAGAAAGCTAAGATTTCTGACCTGACGCGTGTTATCTATCACATTTAGTCTTTATCATTCTGTATTGGGAGGAGTATTTAAAACACCATTTTTCCAGATGATATTTGTGGAATTCTTTGCTCTGTAGCTGGTTTGTTCATTGTGAGCAGTAGTGAAATTTACAGCTTTCTACTAGGTGTAATACAGGAGGATATTGATCCTAAGGAGAAAAGATAATTTTTTATATCCTGTGCACATATTAACTAGGAGAAGCACCCAGCACATTCAGTGTCTATATTCTTCAGACAGCACTTGCAAAGTCTTCTGGCTGAGTTTTTAGTTGCTCTGACGGGGTATGTTTCCCACTAGTTATCCTTCTTGTGTGTTATCCTTCTTGACACTGTAAAGCAAATTTCGGTTCATAGAGAGGCTTTCGAGGTGTCTGTTCAGCGTCATCTTTTAGTTGTTTAACACTGAAGGAAATTAGGCATGGTACTGTGAGCAGTCACATTTAGCAGCAACAGCATTCCTGCGTTTTATGGCATTTGACGCACGCTGTGACACTTAGTTGATACCTCTGTGCATACACCAGGATAGCATATTCTTTAACTCCTGAGAAATGGGGAAGGGTATTTTAGGGGAAAGTATCTGGAAGCCAAGGTGACTTGCTCTTTCCTTCTAGCCTGTGCTTTGGCTTTTATGTACGCAGACTCCATAGCTGAAGTCTCATGCAGTCAGATCAAATACTGAAAACCAAGCTATTGCTTGTGTGATGTGCTAGTAAACAATACTCTCTTGAGAAGGCCTGGTCTTTCCCCCTTTCTAAAGCAATTTGATCTGGAATGTGTCGAACTTCTGTTTCTACAGAAATGTGAGGTGCTGCTTGCTGTTAAATGCTGAGCCTTTTTATGACTGTTTAAAATTGCTCCAAGCAAGCATTTCCTATCAAATAGCAAATTGTCTGAGAAATGCAGCAACTCTTAATATTACAGCTTAGTGGGCTTTAGTGATCTTGCCAACAGTAAATGAATTAACCACTGTTTATTTCCATTTTCTGTAATTAGGTAAAAAAGAACTCACAACTGAGGGACTGGGCAATCTGAAGGAGTTTTAAAGAAGAGGAGTCTATGAGCTGAAATAGCCAGTTTAGTTAATACCATTTTCCTCCACCATTATCTTAATTCTCCACGTGCCGAAAGAGCAAGTGATGAATGCCTTAATCAAATCATATCCTAATGTAATCCAGATGTGCTGTAGGTCATTTTAATCAGTGCCTTTTCAGCAGGAAGAGAAGGAATAGTGAGTTTTTGCCTGGAAGAGGGGAGGGGAGCAGGGGCAGAGGGACAGGAAGTGGTAGTTGCTGAAAGGAGATGTCCCAGGGATTTCTCTACTACCTTTTTCCCAAATAAGGAATTTTCAATAAAATCCTAAGCAAGTCTCACTTTTAATGAAATACTCTCCTGCAGGAGATAGTGAGATGACGGAAATGCATAGTTTTTGTTATGAGCAAAGCATAGATGAAGTTGCTAACTGTTCACAACCCCAAACTCACATGGTACGTCATATTTATAGCCTAGGAACAGCAATGGCATGTGGAGAATTTAGCAACATCCTCCTTCTTGCAGACTGTACACATTTGGCCTCTCACCAGCAAAACTATTTTGTAGACTCTGTAGTCTCACCTTCTGTTAAATATTACTTATTTGCTGGATATTTCTTGAAATGGTATGTCAAAAGTCCACTGAAATGGTGTGTCAAAGTCCAACATCCTGTCTACATTGGATTCATCATTCAATGATAGCGAGTTTAATTTTGTGGGTATGTGTCTTTGAAGGGGGATTTTTCTACGTAGACAGTCCAGAAAATTAAATTACATGCATGCCCTTACAGGAAGAACCCTGTGAATTCACTCCCACTAGAGTTACAAGGTTTTGGCTCTTCAGCTAAAATCTCCAAATACTGTTGTCTCCATGGTATGTTTCTGGAAAAAGGGACTGGGAGTGAAACCATTTTACGTGACTCAGGCAGGAGAGGTGATGTGCCAGGCTCTTGTTGGAAGTGGCTTCTCTTCCCACGTGGGTGCATAACACAGCTAATGGCAGAGACTTCAGTTATATGCTTGGACCACCATCATATTTCCCCCCTCTTCACTTACATAAAGTGATTTTTGAGCTAGCACTAGGCTAGGTATTCTCAAGTACTTTCAGTTTTCTTTTTATAATGTTCCAGTCATGAGCTTTTGCCTGAGTCTGGAGGTAGCAGCCTAAAATACATTTTGGGTAGAGCTAATTCTAAATAGGGATCTTTTTAAGCCACTACATGCTCTCTCTTAATAGAGTTTTAGAGGTCTCTAGCTTTCAAATAACTCCATTTCCTTGAAAAACTGGGAAAACAGCAATTTGTAGAGCTGGCTGGTTGAGCCCTCGGACTGTAACCTTCCCAAGGCTCACTGCTTGCAGTGAATAAACATCGTCCTGTTCTTAGTGCTCCTGGCAGAGCAGGCTACCTCTGGGTGAGACACACTGCACTGTGCACGGTTACGTAGGCATACCTTCATTAAAGGAGATTTTGTTGTGATGGGTCTTAATCTAATGGATGAGAGCAGCTGTAACAAGTCTTACTGATAAAGACAAAACATCAACAATAATTCTTAACCTTCTTCTGCTGTCAAAGAAACAGATGTTTGGCCTTACATTTCTGAGCATAATTTGTTCCTTTAGCCCAATAAAACCTCTCTGGCAGTACTCCTGTCAAACTCCAATAGGTATTGAACAGCCATGCCTTTCAGAAGTGCAGCAAGTATTAATTAGGCTTTAGAAAATCGTTAAAAGCAGCATGATCTCCAACAGTTAACATTTGTGAAACAGAGAATTGAAAGTGAAAAATCTTAGTCTTCATTCGCAAAGGTTTGTAGGTGGTTGCTTCAGCTGAAGCATTCAATTCCTACTCTATTGCCCTTGAAAGTAAGTGAGAAAGAAAGAACTCCAGCACAGAGATCGTGTATCTTTTCTCAGAAAAAGCAGTTTAGGCTGCCATTTATGAAAGATTTATCGTATTGTACCAGCTGCTGAAAGACTGTGTATCCTCAGAAGACTTTAATACTAATACATCTCAGAAAGCCTATTTGTTTAAGGCAGGTTTATCTCTGTTCCTCACATTTATTAAAGCAGGTTTTCCTAGCAACCATAAGATCTGCTCAGAGAGCAAGTGAACTGCATAGCCTTTTGTCTTCATTTACTGCCTTCCTCCTGCCCCTGCCTAACCCAGATTCCTTCCTCAGGAGGTCCCTTTCTCATGCACCAAAATGATTAACATGCCAGTATTTTTCTGGAGATCGCTCATTTACATAGGAGAGTTATAGATCCATTCTTTAGACAGAACAGGAACCCTGTGCCCCCAATGAAAAGACTAAGGAATTTTCCCCTTGTCTGTATTCTTTTTCGTGCAAGCGCCCGTAAAGGTCACTCTTTCCTTGTGCTGACATTATCTAGATGGGTTAGAGAGTATTAAGAGCAAGGCTTAGTTTAGCGTCCTTTCCCCTCCCCACTGGGATTAGATCATGGTTTATCAGAGCAATTGTTCCATCCTCGACATGTGCAGGGCAGATTTCGACTGCAGCATTTTGTGAAACTGATTTTTCATGCGTACATTCAGAAGTCATGTTCTGCTCAACTCAGTATCTGTATTACGCACTCTGTTAAGCTGAACATTTTTCTGTCCTTATTCAGCTGGGATTTCTCCTCTTTCATTTAACATCAAACCAGGGGCTGAGTGTGAGAGAGTGCTACTAACAGCAGAGCCATTCGCTCAGCTCCACCAGCACCAGCTGAGGGGGAGCCTACCCAAGTGGACTCTGTAAATGCAATAATACAGGACCTCATTTGTAACCTTCAGTTGTAAAGAAGAAATTCTCCTTCTGTTCCTTAAGGACTGTATCATGCATTGAATTCCCTGCCAGGTAGTGGACAGTTTTCTAATTGTGTACTGTTCCCCTTATGTGTTAGTTGGATGGGATGCTCTCTATTTCTCCCCCAAACCCTTGCACTTCCTTAGGCAGCATTGGAGGCTGCTTCACGAGATCAAATTTACCATTTTAAGTGACTTAGCACCACAACCTCTTTAAATCAAGTATCCCAGCTGTTGGAATTCAATCTTGTTTCAGCAAAAGGAGATTTCAGAGACAAGCCATGGAAAAATAAACCTTACAAAAAATCTGTAACATAGTTAAAAAGTACTAACCATCTGTGGTGGTGCTCTTGATTAACACTCTAACATGGTTTTTATTGACCTTAAGTCCAGTGCTGTCCCTCAGCAGCACTGGTTTGTTTCCCATGCCTGCACATGGGTTGTACTTTTCTTTCTGTCCTAGGGAACTGAGTGAAGCAACATGAGAAATAATAATACTTAGTGGTGCATTTTAATTTGAGGTAGAAATAATTTTGCAAGTGAAAGGAGCATCAGAAGTGGGATTTGAACTGATGAGAGTGATGATAAAAACACATTTTTCTGGATGAAATGCGTTCTTATGCACGCATTTACTGCTCTAATTCAGTTGCACTTTCAGGCTGACCTACATTACAAGAAGCTAACAGTGCAGAGAACAGGAGAATGGCCTTTTGAATTCAGATTCTGGTACCTCAAATCATCACCAGTTTACTGATCTCTTGGGTTCTTCAAGCTCCTGTTTCTTCTTATGTGCAACTGATAGAAAACGGGGTGTGAGTGTGGAGTGTGGCAGCACCAAACAGTGCTGCACTTTCTGAATGAGAGTTTAATCACAGCTTCCTGTAATTTCAGATTTGCATCTTGATTATGTAAAACTGATCAGAGGTTTCATAGCAAAGCTAAACAGCCCCACACAGAGTAGTATCTGTGTCTACACCACTTGTATGTTGCTTTCCCTACTACCAGCTGTGTAACCATCATACTCGAATAAACTCTGCATTCTTTCTTCTTTATCAGAGGTGGTATTTCTTTTCACTCAGCAGCTAGCAGTGTTTTGTCCCTAAATATTAGTTTTTGTATATATCCCTTTTTCCATACAGGTGCTTTGTGCAGTTACAGTTCTTTGCAGGAATTAAAATGTTTTGTAAAAAGAAGTTAGTGTTTTATTATTGCTTTTTTACAACAGCTGCACTGGCATTCAAGAAGGAAGATTTATTTTCTTGCTGCTGTAGCAGTAGTTGAAATCTGGTTATTAGGGTTGCAAATTCTTCATGGAGGGACCAGACCTGTGTTTTTAGGAAGCAAGAGAAAATAACTGGCATACAAGAACAGGTGGTTTCCTACCTGTAGAAAACCTCTTCGATTTATGTATCCTGGAATTAGTAGGAAATAGTAAGGTTTATTACAACTTTGGATCCTGACTTACCCAGGAAAAACTTCACCTATTTGTTATTGAGGGCGTAAAAAATGCTGGAGCTACAGAGGCACATACGGAAAAATACAGTGTCAATTGATTGTGTCTTCATCATTAAAATATCCTGTCAGACAGTATATGTTTATCATTAAAGTATTCATAGTTCTTGTGCCATTTGTATCCCTCTTTAATTTTTTACAGCAGCAAAAGAAGATTGGAGTTTGATTTGATAAAAGAGCTTTCTAGTGTATCACAGGGGGAAGCTGAAGCCTGTGGCTCAGATGGAATGAAAAAAATATTGAAAAGCCTTTCACGTGTTTTCTGAAAGAATGCAATCACAACTTCTTTGCTAAAACAGATGAAAAAAGGAAATAGGAAAACCACATAAAAAGTGTCACACAGCAAGCTCTCCAAGTAAGCACTTTTTTTGGCACTGTATCCCCACATCTCTTATTACTGTCTGTATTCCAAAAGAGCCCCTCACTGATTCTTAGGGGAGGTAGTATGAAGTTGCAATTTTTTTTTTTTTTTTAGAACCACTCTTGTGATTTCTGAAGTGTTTAGGAGACAAACCAGCATTTCATAAAGAAAATATTGTACTGTCTGGCTCCCTCAGAAAAGTCACAGAGGAGCGTAGAGAGCTGCTTGAGGAGAATGTCATCATGACATTTAGCACTAACACATTTTAGTAACCAGATGTTTTTTCAGTCTTTGTGTTGAAGACACTGTATAATGTACTGTGGGAGGAACAGGCCAGGTTTTGCTTTTTGTGTGCAAGTAGCATTGTGAACGGAATTACTCAAGGTAGTGTCAGCATGTGCCTGACATGTCTAAAATTCAAAATTTGGTAACAGAATTTGAGGATTTTTTTTTTTTCTGAAACTTGAATTTTATTTCTTTGAGTGGAAAGTTGTAAATTTTTTGGACAACACTTCCCTTAGCAGTTTAAAAACTTTTAGATATCGGTATAAAATACTTTATGGAAAGGAGAGGCCCTTTCACACAGGAGCGAGAAGACAATAATTTGGGTTTGGATTTTGGGGGTTTTTGTGTTTTGGTTTGGGTTTTTTAATGAAAATGTATGGTTTCTGTAGGTGATGTGGGTAGAAACCCTTTCTTTCCTTGAGTTCCATGTCATCGTCTTCACCCCTCTTCCCCCATCCCATTTCTAGGATGTTTCTGAACTTTTTTTCACAGCTACTGCTTTCTCTTAGCTCACCCAAATAGGAAGTTTCCATAACACAAATGTTTGGCCCATTTCTTCAGACTGCTTTGTGCAAAGGCTCTCACTGGCACATTCTTGTCCCTCCAGTGTCAACCAGGGACAATCACATTTTTGGAGGTGTATGGGGTGGCAGCCACCCCATGAGGTCCTGCTAAGGGAGGAAGGGAATGCAGGAGCTGTTGGGAGACAGGAGCTGCTGCAGTGGTTTGGGCTGTCATTCCCGCCTGGCATGGGGTGGGATGGTGGCACCTGTCCCAGCACCTGTTGTGTGGTAGGGAACATGAGCTGTGAGGGATGGGTGCTATCACCATTTACAACTGTAGCTTTTCTGGTTCATTAAGAACTGCAACACTTCATGTCCCTATCATCCTTATAAAGAAAATGAGTTCTGCAAAGGCTTACTGTCACTAGCAAGCCTGGAGCAATACCTGTGCTGGCTAGGAGTTTTGTCTCTGGACAGGGTAGGTGTCTGGAAGCACAAAGGTTCAGCTGACTTCTGTGTCTTTGTGGTGTTTGGGATTGGCTCAACCTGTTACAAAGGTGGCGGCTGTGTTCTTCAAAAGGGTGAGGTGAATGAAAGCAGCTGCCCTCTTGAAGATTTGCCAGGATCAACCTCCTAACAAATCCATCATTTGCTTCCTTCTTATTTGGAAATAAGACATCAGAGAGGCAGGCCAAGACAGTAGGAGAAGAGGGAGAGGATGACTGACATCAGCAAGGAGGTATGGATTAGCCACTCAACCACCTGTAAATGAGGTTTTACTACTAAAACTTCTTGATGTATGGAGGGCCCAATAGTCAGATCCAAGAGAAGAGTGGAAAGGGTTGAAAAAAACGCTGGTTCAGTGGGAGGAGAAGCAATTAAAGTACAGGACATCTCCAAAAGAATATGAAAACCAAAGAAATGGAAGGTTGACAATGCTACCGAGGCCAGGAGACCAACAGCATCAGAAGCTGTATTGAAACGTGGCTGGAGTTGTTGTAGAAGCCCACAATGAGAAAACTTTTGGGTTTTCTTAAACCATGAAACTTCTTAGTAGTTCAGTACTTTCCCTTCCCACCACTGCCACTGATGCTTCAGAAGAATGTTGATCTAGCTCAGAAGGATTGCCTCCCACTTGTTTCCGTAGGCATTTTGTGCTGCATCAAACAAAGGAGGGCACTGGCAGCACGTTTGCTGGGTCTTACTAGTAGCACACCCACAATTTTTTTCCTTCTAAAAGAGCTGATTGCCCAAACACTTACACTTTTGTAGATGAACAATTCAGCCAAAGAGAAAATATGCTAATAATTTTCTAAGCTGCTAATAACTGTAGTTTACTAAAGTGCAGCAGCATTGTAGAAGTGACACTGATTGCCCTGTTGCATCTTGACTTAGACAGAAATGAATGCACATTCAGAGATTGTGTAAATGTAACAGCAACTTCTGGAAAATCTGTGTCTAGATGAGCAGTTTAAGAGCATCACTGTGAATGCCGTATTGCTGACTACAATTAGGTTTCAATGCAGCCCTTTTCCCATTCACAGGTCTTTGTAATGGTGCAGGCTTTGAAAAGCCTCCTCCCTGTAGGCAGCAAATACAAAGCTGCTGGCACAGACTTATCACCAAAGAGCAAAAGCAGCCCCCTGGAAAGCTCGCCTCCTTCTGCCAAACAGCTGAGCAGGGGGTCTGTGTGTATCCCACTGCCCCCCTCCAAACAGCCTCCCACCTGTGGTGGCTCATCCCAACATGTGCCATTTTCCCACACCCAGTCAGTTATCCTGGGCAGGTGCTGTGGCCTGGATTGTATCAGAAAGCTTTGTTTTGTCATCTACTTCTGTCCTTAGTTATCTCAGTTCTCTTCTTCAAGTAATTCATCAGTAGATTGATTTCTGCTCCTCACAGTAGTGTCTGGAACATACTCTTTGTTGCCATGACCTCACAAAGTTGTCCCCAGATTCTCACAGAATGTTTTGAGGAAAGAAAAGGGGTGGTTCTTTTAAAACATTTTTTTTTTCCTCTGCTAGCAAGCCTCACTGGCTTCTCTGCCATGCTGGGAGTCCTTCTTCATGTTCAATTACTACTCCCTAGCACAGAAAGTCTCCTCCAACAAGAGGCAATGTTTCCTCATAGGTTTTACTGCTTAATTGTCTGTTTTGCTACATAATTACATGTGCCACACTAATTGCATAGACACATGCACTTCCAGAATTACATGCTGTAACAAATGTATGCCCTGATTAGACTGTTAAGTGCATGTGCCTTAATTGTGAGCTGTGGGTTGCAGCTATGGTGAGAGGATGGGCTCTTACTTGCTAAGATTTAGGCAAAACACTGCACCTGTGGTTCTGTTACTGAACTTGAATATCCAAATACAATGTGAACTGGAGTGGTTCACACATTAGAGAAGTGGTGGAAATAGACATGCTTTAGTGACTGCGGTCTCTGGGACAATCAGGTGTATTCCCAGCTCCATGGTGTGCAGGTACGAGAAGTACAGGAACAGGGGGCCCTTCAGCTGTTTCAGTGGCAGGAGAACGCGTCTTCATTAACTGATTTTCTGTGTCCGTTCAAGATACGCTCTTACGGTTACGGAGGACACGTGGTTAGCTACCAATGTCACTGGTGGCTTTGATCTGTCTGATTAGAAGCAAATATTAGCAGGAGCATAATTGCATACCCATGGTTTGTGTTCAAGGGGACAGCTATCAGTCCTGCACTTTGCACAGACTGCTCTAGGTGCCTGCATATTCCTTTTTGCACCAGCAAGTCAAGCAGAGAAGATGTTACCCCAAGTATCAAAAAGGTATTGCAGTCTTAAATCCTATCACCTGAGTACCTATTGTGTACATAGAGCTCTGCCAGCAAATCAAGAGCAGTTCTTGCCCTTTCAGGTTAAAAGAAACCTTTATCTATGATACTTTAATTCCATCTGTGTCTACTTGAAAAAGTAAGCACTTTTTATACTCACTCTGTGTGCACAACATCTGACTTCTTGAATATATCATTAACAGTACGGAAGAAGAAACTGGCCACATTTAGATATGTAAATGATGAAAAATACAATATACTTTAAGAAAAGAACTGCTAGAAACTTCAGCCAGAGTATTCCTTAGTTCAGCAGAAAGTGAAGAAATGAAGAGAGTAAAACCAGTGAAGTTTGTCAAGTAAAATATATAGACAAAAGCAGGTTGTTTGTTTTTAAACATTTTTTTCCAATGTTTGAGCACAATTAAGAACAAAATATCTAATGGCTGAAGCCAGCATTGTCCTCAATTGTGTACAACTACATAATTGGACAAAAAGCTCTTCAGAGTGTTTTTAGAAAGAGCTCTTCTGGGTGACTGGCTGTAATTTTTTAAGGTGTGTCAAATGCACTTGCCTATGTAAATCCAGCAGCAATGTGATTGTTCAGGTCACCAGTAAGTGCCATTGTGCTCCTTGTTGATCATCTGCTGCTGCTGTGTATATTAATAGCATGCTGGATAAGGGACAGCCAGACGGGGGTGAACACCAGACAATGGTGCTCTTGTTGGTAGCCACTGAGTTCACGGGGTCTGATCATTGCCATTTGCTTTCAAACTCCATGCCTTATAGAAACACATAAGGAAAGCAAGAGAGAGACTTCAGATACCACCTTTCTGTTTTAAAAGGCGAGTCAAAGTGAATAAGGTATCACTTTTGGTTTTCATGATTTAGGAAGTCAGCAAGAGTTAGCCAGTGCTTTTTGAAGAACCATGTTTAAAATGTTCTCATTGTTTTTGGCGTTTTGGATTGGTTTTGCCTTTTAGCAGTATAGAATTACTGAGAAGGTAATTGATGTGTTACCAACTTAATCAGAAGTTCCTTCAGACTTTACTCACAGGAAGTTCACTAGGCTGCTTCACCAGTAAAATCTGCCTGTATATGAGCATAAATAGTATTTCTTTCAGTAACCTCCTTGTGACCAGAGGTAACACATCAGGGAGAAACATGAATCCAGTCCACCTGCACTACAGATCAAAGAAGTGGGAGGGAGGAGACCATGACTGCCGTCCCTGTCATGCTCCCTGTGTTGTTCTTCATGCTGTGGGAGTTGCAGGTGTATCCCAAGTGCAGGTGTGTGTGGGTTTCCATGTGAGATGGAAAAAGACCCCCTGTCTTTAGAGCACTATGTAATTCTACTCCGTGTTTGATGACCAGGATTGAGCCACTGAGAATTGAACATTCCCTTCCGTTGCCACATCCTTTTTCCTAACTTGGTGTGAATCACCAACTCTTTCTGCACATTAGCATCTGTTTCTGCAAAGCACAGGCGGTAATACTTTTCATCTGTAGAAGCAGAGATTTCCTTTAGGTGTGGAAAGCATTTTTAGAGTACCAAGATGATAGTTGTTGTATACTGCATGTGCAAATCTTTGAAGAATCTAAACTGCCAAGTTACTGTTAACTTAGAAATTCAAATCTTAGTCCTAGTCACAGACCAAGACACAGGCATGAAATGGTGACAAAGTGAGGATGGTAAGTGAATGGGATATTCTTAAATGAAAGTTTGTTGTTGTTTTGGTACCTTTTCCAGCATATGGTAAGGTAACTTCCTGTTTTTTATGTTAATGGCTTGCCTTGCTTTCCCATGTTCTGGGGGAATGCTTTAATCTCAAGTTTAAGAAGCGCTAGGATTTGTTTTCCAGATGGTGCTTGCTCTGCAAAAAATTAAGTGTTCTTTTTTTAAGACTTCATCATAATTTTGCTCTTTTATTTTAGAAATCTTCCAGAATCCCTGAGGATGACATCAGGTTAAGAAAAAACAGAGACCAAAACTGTGCCAATTTCTTGGAGCCAGCTACTGTGCTTGCTACAAAGGAAGAGAAAATGGAAATTGAAGTTCCAGTTTCTGAACACAAAAGCATCACCACAGTGGCTTCACCACATCCCATAGACAATCCAACCCACTTCTTTTCCCCTGCTTCCAGCCGAAATGGACTTAGGGACAGGCATGAATCCCTGGACAGTGAAGTTGCTAAAGAGATCAGATACCTAGATGAAGTGCTGGAGGCAAATTGCTGTGATTCTGCTGCAGACAGTACATTTAATGGAACATCCTCCCCTGAACCAAGTGCAGTCTCCATTATGGATGGCTCAGGAGCATCTGCTAATGTCAATAAAGAGTCAGTATCCAGTGGAAGGGAAGAAAATGTAGCAGACAAGCAGCCATCCTTGGAAGTTGAGCCATGTGAAGCTAGTATAACAGATGAGAACCTGAAATCTAATGGCCATTCCTTGGGTGGACTGAAAGAAGACATTAGGGAGAGTCTGAAGGTGCCAGGAAGTCCCACTTCTTCAAATAGTTCTAGAAGATCCTCTAAGGATGGAGAAACAACTCTTACAACCCTTAAGAAAGAGGCAAAGTTTGAACTGCGAGCCTTTCACGAAGAGAAAAAGCCCTCAAAGCTCTTTGAAGATGAGGAAGAGAAGGAAAAATACAGAATCCGCAAAATGAGACCCTCGGAAGAAATGATGGAACTTGAAAAGGAAAGAAGGGAACTCATTAAAAGCCAGGCTGTCAAGAAAAACCCCAGCATTGCTGCCAAATGGTGGAACCCTCCTCAGGAGAAGCCTCTGGAGGATCAACTGGATGAAGAGCATCTGGAGTCTCACAAGAAGTACAAGGAGCGCAAGGAGAGGCAGCAGCAGCAGCAGCAAGGCACGACACCAACATCCCCCAAACAGGTCAGCTGCTCCTTTGTACCCCCAGAGCCAGTGAATATCAAGAAAGAAGATATTGTCACAGAGCAGATTGACTTCTTGGCTGCCAGGAAGCAGTTTCAGCTGATGGAGCATTCGGGTCCAACTCAGGGTCAGGCCCCACCAAGGCGATCAGGAACACCCAAAATGTTCTCCATCAAACCCTTCTATAAAAGCCTCAATTCTCCACAGGCGGACAGGCCAATGTCCTCTGTGACTAGACCCATTTCAGTGTGTGGGCAAACTGGACAGCTTGAGGGTAACAATGTCATGGTTGTCAAAACACAGAAAGTCTCCTGTAGCTCAGAAGATGACAAAAACGCTCAGACTGTCACGGCTGACATGGCAAGAGAGTTACCTTGCAGTGATAGTCCCAGAGCTGGACCAGCCTCAAAGCTGTGGGCAGAGGATGGAGAATTCATGAGTGCAAAGGCAGTCTTCACAATGGTGAAGGATGATGGACAGGGAATTCTAGACCACTTCCCAAAGTCAGGCAGCGCCTCTTCTCCTCCAGAGGAGCTTGACTCCGGTTTGGATGATTTGTCTGTCAGGTCTCAGGATACCACCGTCTTGGAGACCCTTTCCAATGACTTCAGCATGGATAATATAAGTGACAGTGGTGCCTCCAATGAGACCATGAGCGCCCTGCAGGAAAGTTCTCTAGCGGATTTCTCCTTGCCACAGACCCCACAGGCTGACACTCCAGCAGAATGCAGGGCTGAAGGCATCTCCAAGTCTTTCAGTGACCCAGGCTGTGATTCACCCTCCTCTGCCTTGGCAGACTCCATGCTGATGGACGACCAGCTGGAGTACCACGCTGGCCTGCTGGTTCAAAACGCCATCCAACAAGCCATAGCTGAGCAAGTGGATAAAGGAAACTGCAAGGAAGAAGAAATTCCAGAAGAGAAAGAGGTCTCAGCCAAAGAGCAGCCAGCTGGCACTGGGCCTGCTCCAGCCTCCAAGGAGCATCAGAACCCAATGTTTGAGCCACCGCAGGTGTCTTCACCAGTTCAAGAAAAAAGGGACACCATACCAAAGACTTCAAAAGAGGAAGACTCAGGACTCAGGGAAGGGAAGAATTTGCAGCAGTCACCCATGTACTCAGCCAGCCAGCCATTCCTTGTGGAGGAAAACAGGCATGAAGTCAGCTATTTCAGCAAGTATTCAGAGGCAGCTGAGCTTAGGAGCACCGCCTCCATCCTGGCCACACAGGAGCCTGAAGTGACCGTGGGCCCTTTCAAGTTACGGTCAAGGAAACAGCGGACTTTGTCGATGATAGAAGAAGAGATCAGAGCTGCCCAGGAACGAGAAGAGGAGTTGAAGAGGCAGCGGCAGGGTCTGCAAATGGCACCAAGCCCTGTTACAAAGAGCGCACCACCCATGCCCACCAGAACTGTGTCTTACAAAACTGCACCAGGTAAGAGCCCCAAGTGTCAGAGTGGAAGTGAAATGTGACTGAAGAGTCACATATGGTTTAGTTTTATGTCATTTTTAAATGAAAACATTGTTTTGCAGGGGGTGGGAGGGCAGATGAGTTCATCTGCCTGGAAACTGCATAAAACAGCTTAACTTTTTGTCTGTGAGCACACTCGCGGAAGGTTCTGATTTTTCACAAATGTAGTGCAGAGATCCTGATCATCCTTACTAAACCCTGTTCTGTATTTACACACTGCCACATTGTAGCGTGACATGTCCATCCTCAGTGCTGCTCAGACCACCCACTGAAACTTAGGATCATCTCAAGGAAGGACAGCAGCAGTTTTTACAGCTGTGGCTATTCGAAAGACAAACATACAAGGCATTTCTTAATAGGCTTCCTGTTCTCTTCTGATTAGGGAAGTGCAAAAGTAGTGGAGAAGTGCAGATTTTGGAGTTTTGATTTCTTTTTTTGTGTGCTTTGCTTTCTGTTTTCAGGTCTTGATCTTAATGAACTTTGTCTTGTAAAACGATAATGGTGTAAGTTGCCATGTATTTTAGCTGGTGTCATTTGCTACTGAATTAAACAGGCATCACAAGCAAAATGTTCAATAGATTCAGTGGAAGTCTTCTTGACTGATCAGTTTCTGGGTTCTTTTGGTGACATTCACAGCAGTTGCAGCATATCTCTCTCCCTCTTCCCCCTCTCAAGAAATTGAGTATCAAACACTGATGCCTTCTAAATATAATACAGAAAAAATAATTTTAAAAAACCCCAGAAACACATATTAGGCTTACTTCTGTATAGTGATTTTATGAGCATATACCTACATATGCTTTGCTAGTACTTACAGAGTTTATTAACAATGGTCATTGTGAAAAAGTATTCATTTTACCAAGAGTACTTAAATGCTGTCTTTATTCCCACTGGTGTAAATCTGAGCCAGTGGTAGTCATTTCCTTTTGAAAGTCATGGTAAGCTTGAATAAGATCTAGATTTAGCCCATTACTCAGTGTGATTGTGGACTTGAAATTTTATGGAGCACATAAATAGCGAATACTTAGTTTTGTTTTCTTCTATAAAGAGGATTATCTTAACGTGTGTTTTTTGGAAAAAAATGTAGCAAATATCAGTCATTTCTTTGAAGTGCTATTGTTATAACTTCTCTAGTACAGCATTTTTTCATAAGGATCCCCTCTAATCTTAAGTGTTCTGAGAAATGTCTGACAAGATGTGAGATACAGGGCACCACAGACGTCATTTAGGAGGACTTGTTGCGTAACGGTGTGCTCATGACTGCTTTCAGCATCATGTGTAGCTGAAAGTGCTCAAAATGGGGCAGATAATGATTGTATTTTACTCAGAAGTGATGTTGGATGGGCTGCTGACACTAATGCTTATTTTAACAGAGCTTCTGGGAGAACAGCGTACTTCTGCTTTCTCTACACAACAAGGCATTTACTTTGTGTCTGTAAAAATGTTTGTCATAAATTACATTCTAGAGAAAATTATAAACTTCTGTTTATAATGAATCACTCCAGACAGTTTCCTTTAAATGTCCAACTGCCATATGTTCAAGAAAGAAAATTGGGATCTCTTAGCCAATGACTCAAGCTACTGCAATTTACAGCTGGTGACAAGGCAAAGAAATAATTTCTAGGAAAAGATGAATATGTGGCAGTGTTTAAGAATGTCATTGATCAAAAAAACCACAAAGAACATTTGCCAAAGTCATTCTTAGTTCTTCTACTTTTGGTGCTTTCTGAACAGCGGATGTGCTCAGCATAGCTCTCAGCTGCAGGATGGCAGCTCAGCACCCTTAGCATTGGAAGGTGTATAAACCTCAGCTCATCTCTTCCTTGCTGTCCCTTTAGCCAGCTGTATTGCAGTTAAAGCCTGCAGGCATCCTTAGAAATAGGGTGGAGGAATACCATGTAATCCCTTGCAGGGTTGCAGCAACTTTCCTTGTAATAGTTACAGGATCTCTTCAATATTTGCAAAAAAAGGCAAAATGTGATTTAGCAGAGCCACAAAAATCTGGTTGTTAGGATGTACAGAGGAGAGGTGACATACAGAGCAGAAAAGAAAACCTACTTCTGGTGGGCACAGTAAGGAGTATGCTGTAGAATGTCTGGTACTGTAATACGTTTATCTAGTTTCACAAAGAAAAATAGTAGTAATTCTACTACTGATGATAATAATAATAAAGAAGAAACAGAGGTACTTTTGTCAACAAATTGCCTTTTCCAAAGAAAGAATTGGCACTAGCATCAGGATACCTCAGCAGAAAGGGATTAAATATAGGAAGGGGTCAAATATAAATTTGAAAAATCTGGTTTTAATCCTTAAGTGTGGAAGTGCAAACTCACTCTTTTGAGAAGGCATCATAATTAACTTAATTAGCAATGGCCTAACAATCAGGCTGGTTTTAGGTGATGGTTTGGGCAGAGTAGCTTTACTAGGACTCCTGGTGTTCCCTGGTTATTTATTACTCCTGCCCCTCTTCACTGCTTTGAACTGTGTGAATACTTTTGTGGGTAGCAGAAGGAAAAACCACAAAAAAGGAGTGAACTGCAGTGAACTGCACTGTGATTTAACTGAAGTATGGTAGATTAACACAATTAATGTAGGTGTATGTGTGAAGTAACTGCTAATTACTTGGGATAGCAAACAGGCTGGCTTTACTCACCCTGACATGCAACTTTCATACAACTGATGGTAACTCTCAATTTGTATGCCACAATCCAAAAGGTCTCTTAGTAATAAACTTCTGTACTGCTAACAATTCTCCTTTGAAGTTGGTTTTGATGCTTTGAAGCAACCTTTCAACCCATCTCAGATCACCGAATTGAGACACAGTGGAATATGTACACAGGAGAACTTCTCTAGGGTACTCCTGGAAAGGTGAAGAACCTATGTGAATTTTTCCAAAACAAGTTGGGTTTCCTGCATGAGGAAACTCAAGAAAGACCAAAAAAGTGCCTGAGCATGGCTGTATGGATAGTCACCATGGATCCCAAAATATTTGTGGAGCCCTATTTAAATTTGAATGCTTCCTGTGTCGCTTTGCTGCAGCTCCTGCTGCACTTGGCATGGTGTGAGCAGCTGCACAGCAAGACAGTGGTTTCCTCCAACAATGTGCAGGTGGTACAGCATCTCTCCTGGGCAGAGCATTTGGGGCTGTCTGATAGTTTATTTTGGAGCAGGTTGATGAGACTGTGACGTGAGAGGATCCAGTGTAAGGTTGGTGATGTAATTCCCATTTCTGTTACTCCTTTTATTAGGAGTAACTTTGACTATGAAGGACTTGTATCTAACTTCCTATAGTGTCTGGCTCTGAGTAACCCTGTTCCTCAACAGAGGTGCGAAAATCATTACATGAGAGGTCTTGGTTCAGTGAAGGCTTTTCATCTGGAGCCAAACCCTTTGTCAGTATTTGCTGTCTCATGATGAGGGATGGGGAGTACCTAGCAGAAGAGGCCATGCCTGGGAGACACTTTGGGAAGCTGCCACATCTGCCTTTTTGGTGCTTGCCACTAAAGCATTGCCAGGTGAGGCAGAAGGCACATTGTGCTTATCTGCAGGCACTCAAACCCACTTGCACAGGCATCAAGAGGAAGTGCCCACCGTGCTCATCTTCTGTTGCCCTGAGCTGATGAACTAATTGAGAAAATTTCAGTGGGTGGCGTAAGCCCAGTGGGGAAGTTGCAGCTCAGAGATGCAAGCAGTCAGATACCTCTAAACTGCAGGTAACTGTGAGGGACGTGTGTGCTGCCCTTTTCTTTCTTCTCCCTACTTTCTTACCCTGAGTGGCAGCTGTGGAACTTAAGCCTCTGTCAGAGCAACCACTTCAGCCTGAAAACCATTTTCCACCTCAAATTTTCTCTAACAAATACCTATGTTAAGGAGGCTTTAGGAAGGTTCAGCCGTAGTCTGACAATACTTTTTGTGTGGTGGGAAGAGAAGCAGAAACTTGGGGGCAAGATATTTTGTGGGCATTGCAAAATTTTTAATGCCTTGTATGCGTGCACAGAATAAGGATCAGATGTAATACATATGCATGAACTCCTTTTTAAAATCAGAATTTTGAGAAAGGCTAGAGCAGAAATGTTTATGGAAGATGCTGTTTCCTTACCCCTTTATAGGCACTGGTATGAAGAAGAGAAAGTTAATGATCTTCTCCAAGGATTCCTCTGGAGTGCTCATCTGTCACCCCCAGAATACTTCCAGAAGTGCCTTAACAGTATACTAACCCAGCTCATTTGCCCTTTGCTTTCTTACTCCCTCCCTAGTGGAGAATGCCTATGAAGTGAGAGACTCTTTGAGAGGTTCTTTATTTACTGTTTGCTTGTTTGTGATTTTGGCATATTCACATTGCTCACCTGCTGCTCAAGAAGAGCAAAGAAGCCCACGTTTCACCTGGTGTGGTAATGAGGCTCCCCATTACTAGAGGGGACTTTTTTTTGATGTACTTCAGCAATCCCTGACTCCAGCACAGACTGGTTTCCTAAAACAATCTGTCCTGCTGAAATGTTACATTTTGAAAAGTTTTCTCTGATATGCAGGTGCCTTAAAAAATTTCAGCAGCATCTCTAAGTAAAAAGTAGATGTGTACATGTAGATTTGGGATGCTATAGCCTTTATATAAATACACGTATGTATAATATGTGTATATATATTGTATACATATAAAATATGTATATACATGCAATACAAAGCTTGCAGTCAATTATTTTGAAGGTCTTTCCCAGCATGAATGGTTTTTTGGTTCTGTGAGTATGAAAATTGATGGGCCTTCCCTGAAGAACAAATGGAGCTGCTTGAAGATACCCCTTCCTAAAATGGAAATCCCCAAAACCTACAATTTGCATTGTTTTCCAGGGGAAGGGGAGTGGAAGGATCTCTCAGCCATTAGGCTTGTTCATAGGTCTGAGCATCCTGTGATGTGTCAGTGTCCCTGGAGGAGGTACAAGTTGGGCAGATATCTGAGAAGCCTCATTCCTCCTCCATTGCTTACATCCATCCAAGGCAATTACTAGTGTAAGAATGAAGTAATACAACAAGATATCTGACCCTTAGTCAGGCCTTTCATTTTCACCACACTTTTTTACCCACTGGGCCTAATTGGCAGGATAACAGTAGTTTCAAGTCTCTCCTGCTGAGCAGTCTAAGCTGTCACACATGGGTGCAGCTGGACAGCTCAGGACCTGCTGTTGGCCTCTGCTTTGGCAGCATAACTCCTGTTTGTCTGCAGAGCAAGTCCTGATGCAACCCAGAGAAAACTCTGGGCCCTTAGAAACTCCCCCCTTCAGTCTCTGGTAGGGTTGATTTAAAGAGGATGAATTCACAGCCTCATCACTGCACTGCCCAGCTTAAATTAAGCCTGTAACGAGAAACTTACCATGCTGGGTTTTTCAACACTGATGAGAAATGAAACAAGCCCGGTAAGGAGATTTCTTGTAAAAACACTTCTGCAGTATTGGCTCAGTGTTGGCTCACTTCTTTCTTCAATAATAAATCTTTTTGATACTTACAGGAGACTCCAAGGCTGCTCTCTAGTGGCTGCAACTGTCATGGTGCTTTTTGAAGGACCAGCTAGGGTTTTAATTTGTTTTAATTTGTTTCAAAAAAGTTTCCTGAAAAACAGCATGATCCTTCTGATTATTTCACTTATTTTTAAGGGCTTTGCAGTGGTTATTTTTCTCTTTTTATGGTATTTTTTTACATTCATTGAAGTGTCTTATTTCAAAGAGTTGATGATGGTCCCATGGAAAAGGAAATCTGGTTTTGGTTTGGCATTTCTTTCTCCTGTCACAACTGAGAACCCCCACAGATCATTCCCACAAAGTGCCCCTGTCACTCTTCCCACCAGGACAAGGTGGGTGGTTCACCCCAGGCCAGTGCCTGGTGATGAGAAAGGCAGGCTGTCCTTCCCAAAGAAGCATGGGTTGTCCACCCATGAGCTCTGCTGCAGCTCGTGGCAGTGGTCTCTTGTTCTGGTGTGCCTTTTACCCACCTTTGGGTTCACTGTGCTCAAAATAGTATCCTTCCATGGGGTGCGATGGGCTCAGCCAGAGAGAAAAATTACTTCCCTCTGGCTTTCCTTCAACCAGGAGAAAACTCAAGGGCCCTGTCTGAACCAAGAGTTTATAGGACAGATCCTTCTCTGCCACAGGTCTCCCTCCAGGAGCACTCTGTGCAACCTGCAGGAAACTGCCGCAGGGAAAAGCAGCACTGGGGATCACTGCCTTTCTTGCTTACAAGGCAGATATAAAGCATTGGAAAAAGAGAAGGTCGCTGTGTTTAACAAGACACTTTCTTTGGATGTTTCTTGCACATGGTCCCTGTGTGTTGTATTGGCTGAGCCAGAAAAATGTCATGTTGCAGTTTTCCAGAATTTTAAAAAAAATTCCAAATTGCAGAAATGTATCCTGTAGAAGGAAACACGGATATTTCAAGCAGGTACTTTTGTAAACAGTGCTGGTTTTATAAAAAGATTTTGTAGTGTTTTGGTGTAGTGGGTTACAGGTAGAGGGAGAGGTTTTTTTAAAGTCCATGACCATCTTGATCTACCAGATTCTTTCATAGACTTCATTCCAAACTGTTTTTTCTTTCAAAACCTGTTGAAAATGCTTCTCCAGCTGTCATCTTTGGTAAACAATTTGTGAGTCCTCAGCTAAGGAAGGGTCATTCTTTTTCATGTCATTGCAGGGAAGATAGAGAAGATCAAGCCTCCTCCATCCCCCACCACGGAAGGCCCTGCCTCACAGTCGGACCCTCCATCCGAGGAGTCTGCAGGAGCTCAGCGACCCAAGAACCTGATGCAGACCCTCATGGAGGATTATGAAACACACAAAACCAAGAGACGAGAAAGGATGGACGACAGCAGTGTAAGTGCAATTCTCCTTGTCCCTTTTTTGCTCTGTGGTAGAGACCACAACTCTCAAGAACCAACAGACAACGAGAAAGATTATTTTACTGGAATCTGCTCAGATCACCTTACAAGTGTGTAACGATTTTAACACATTGTAAAGGGCAGGTGTTCAAAATGGAAGGATGTGGGCCAGTGAAGAGCAAGAATGTGTCACTGCAAATATTAAAGGCAACTCGTATTACATTTCATTTTAGTTAATTATGTTAACTAATAATGAGAGCAGTGGGTAGCTGCCCTGTAATTGGCAGATTCTGTTAGTTCACACATCACCCAAGACCCTCCAATGGGTTATTTTAGTGATGCTTTGAAATTTGTGGATCAAGCATATATTTGCACCTGTGTTTTTAGACCTGCCAAAGTCCCATCCAAGTGTGCTCAGTCTTCAGTGTAAGTTGATAACTTCCCCAGAAACTGCCCGTTGTGGAACTGGGCTGAGAGTGTTTCAGAAGTTAACTTCGATCCTTCAACAGCCAGCTTGTTGTGTCCTGCTGGATTTGTTGTCATTCTTCCACACAAGCAGTAGTAGAGTTTAATTGAATTAAGGTGTTCTTTACTAAAGACACTAATAAGAAGAGCTATGAGTTTTGTAGCTGGAATCAAAATTCAGGAAAATCCCTTTTTCCTAACAGATCATGAGCTGTTTCTTATTCAGAGTCATTATTACTGTGCAATGAGTGCAGAAGATAGTAAGATACAAGTTCAATGTCAAACTCTTTAAGTGGACACAGTGTTTGCTGAAGCAGCCAAAGTCCTCTAGACACTTCCCAGATATGTCTGAACGATGACCCTATTGCCAAGGATTCTCCAACAAACTGCTTTCTAGTAACATTCATTAAAGGCATGTTCTCAATAGGCGTGTAGAAGTGAAGGTTTGTAACACGAATACTGCACTAATCTGGCATCTTTTAATCATTACTTGTGAATATTGCACAGTAACAAAAGATACTTAAAATCAGAGGGAACGCACTGTGGAGGGGTCCTGTTGCACTCTTGTTGGCTAACTAAAATGCAGATAGATTCCTGCACACCAGAAACCTTCTGGTCCCTTTTTCTATTGAGACCATTGATAAACAAGGTTCCATTGTCCATCACACTCCTACAGCCACATAGGAAGCCAGCTTGTGAACAGGAGCATGTTTTGTTCTGGCAGTGGCCTCTTGGGGCCACATCTTAGGAAGGAGCTACTGTCTGGTTTCCTCTCCCTCCCCAAAGCTCCTAGTGAAACAGGGTGCCCCACCTGTTCTGGTGAGTGCTGTTTCCTGGCATCTCCCCAGAGCATCTCTCCGTGAAGGTGCTCAGAGGCTTGCAGCGCACATAGCACAACTCTCATGATTTTTGCAGAAGCTGAGAGGAACACAAAAAAGTTGGTTATAAAACTCCCACTGTGCAAACCAGCACTGGTCCTCGTGAGTCCCACACTGAGGCCATCAGCCTGCTGGCCGGAAACTTCAGAGAAGTTGCTCTGCTAATGGGGTGACTCTCAGCTTTTTCTCACTGCACTCTTCCTCTACCCCTGTGATGAGTGAATGTGACTTGCCCAGCCTGTGAAGTGGTGGCTTGTGGCTGAAATCTTAGATCCTGCTCATTTGCCTGAGCACAGTTCCTCAAGTGCTTGCAGAGCTGCGCATGTGCTCCCTAGAAAGCAGACTGGCCACAGTTGCCTGGTCTCTGCTACAGTTTGAAGTGAGCCCTGATGTCCTGACCAGAGTGCTGGTCTGGGCAGTGTCTGACCAAAGGAGGTGTGCTTTGGGTGCTATATCAGCTCTCTGCTGCTGCTAAAGCTGCCCAGGCACTGTCTGCCCAAAGATGCACTGCCAGAGCATTGGTGGCACTCAGACAACCTGTTGGATAGATCCTCTTCTGGCATGAATTTTCAAGGCTTCAGTGAATTTGCGAAGTCCCAGTGCACACCAAACTCCCACAGTGTTGAGGTTTGTTGTCATTCTCCTCTTCTGTAAGCATAAAACCAAACAAGATCTACATTCTTGCTGCTGCCCACCCAAAATCCTATTAGAAGTCTGTGTCCTGCAGAGCCCAGGGAGAATTTCCTCAGATCAGCAGGAGTGTTTTGTTTCTCTTCTCTGGCTTTTTCCGCTCTCCTTTGGTAAACAACTCCTGCCATTGACAAGGGAAAGATAATTTTACTAAGAAGTGCTGCACTTGTACCACTGTCAGTTTGAGTGAATATTTTGCAGTCCAGGCTCAGCAATTATTATTTAAAAAACAAATAGCTTTGATTTCTCAGCAGAGAGCATTTGAACAGTGTTCTCAGGAAAAAGGATTTCTGTAACTAAAGAAACAAAAGAGAAAATCACTGCACTATTTAAAAAAATACATTAAATACAGTGGGAGAGGGAGCATAAGTGACAACCAGACAGGCAGCTGCTACTTGGAGCATTACATCCTGAGAGCTGAAAGTGGCTCAGCATTGCTCTTTGTGAGTGAGGGGAACGGGAGACATCCTCAAGTACTGGGAGCAGTCGGGGTGCCTGGCACAGCAGCCTTGGTGTCCTGAATGGAGAGATTTGTGGAAAAGTTTCGTGTCCATGGGAGCTCCCTCTTGTGCTGAGGACACCAGCAGTACTGAACTACAAAGATCCACTTTCTCCCTGCATAAGCCACAACAAAAGACAGGAGGGTGGTTTCAGTAGGACATTTACCCTCTGTAGTCTCTCCTTCAGGCATCACCACCTTCTGTTTTGTGTCTGGCTTCAGTGTCTACAATGTGGCCTCTCTGCTCAAGGCTTGTGGGCTGTGCCTTTCAGAAAGTGAGGGCAAATCAAGTGCGTCTTGGAAGAGTGTCACTGCTCAGGAAAGGGGGCAGTTTCTTCCAGAGGATGTGCTACAGTACAGGTTTCAGCAGACGAGTAAAAGAGAAAAAGCTGCAGCAAGGAAATGGGTCAAGCACTGATGGTAAACAAGACTGAGACTGGCCAAGCAACGTCATTAAAATAACACCAAATTGACTTACCTTTCTTTTTTATATGACACTGAGTTGCTTGAAGTCTTATACTTTGGAATGTGCCAGTTCTTGGAATTTCTGTAATTTGTTCTTGTTTCCTAGTTATAACATGCTTGTTCAATGTACTAATGCTGGTCTTTTCCCTTTCTACCAGTACACCTGTAAATTACTGTCTAGCAAGGTTATTTCTGAGGTACTTTTCAAGTGCTTGTTTATTTTTGCTTCCTCTTGCATGGTCATTCCAAGTGCATGTTGCTGCAGTTGGCATTTTCACAGTGTGTGCCAGTGCCATTTCAAATCAAAAATGTGTGTGTGTGTGATATTCCCTTATATCTCTCGTAAACAAATATTTGTGTGGCTGTTTTTCTAACCCTTGGATTCTAGTTACAATTTCTGCCATGGGAGGGGTTGTAATTAAAGGGATGGGAGCTGTTGCCTGGGACCAGAGCATTCCTGAGGTGAGAAATGAGAACTTCTCCTTAATCCCTCTTAGCATTTAGCTGGCAAAGCTAAACCTGGGATCCAAGCATCCTCAGATGCTGAGTGAAACTGCTGTGGCTTTCCTTTGTCTCTGATTACAATGTATTTAATACTATCAAAATCTCTGGTATTTTGTAAAGAAACCTGCACACCAGCCTTTCATCTGTGAAAGAGTCAGATCCAAGTGCACAGCCTCACTCTGCTTCATTTTGTGAACCTTTCTTTGTCCCTGTCTGTTGTGATGTGATGACTGATCACAGTCCCACAACTTAGCATCAGTGTTTGTCTCAGAGTAGAATAAACCCAAATCTGCCAAATAAAGGGTATTTACAGTAACATTTGATATTTTAGCAGAGGAGTAACTTGCACGGTCCTTATCCCCACAAAGCTGGACTTGGCCAAAGGCAGTAATTTTAAGAGCAGGTAGTTTAGCAATGTTTGTTAAGAACAAGGTGCTCAGTAATGTGTATATTTTGAATGCCTGTAATTTCCTCTGCAGATTGTGGTAATGACTGATATTCATTTGTCCAACATCAGCACTTTTTTATAAACCTGAACCTTGAATTTTTTTCCTATTTCATAATATATTTGACCGCATCAGCTACCTCAAGACAAGTACATGAATATTTTCTGACCTGGAGAGTAAAGCAAAGTCAAGTCTATGCCATTTCCTATTTATTAAATAATTTAGAGCGGGTTTTATCGCACTGATATAAGCCAGTGATTGATCTTTGTGTATTTATAGATAGTTAAATCAGTATAAGAGCAGTGTGCTTTCAGAGTCCTGGTTTTAAACACAGGTTGTGCCTTTTCTCCTCCATAATATCAGCACAATAATCTAAGTCAAGATTTATGAACAGCAAGTAGAGATCAGAGTGTTTGACGTTGCATGAGAGGCAGTTCAGTGTTTACATGGCCAGGCCATTGTCTTCTGCTGGGAGGAGTTTTGTGTCCACCTTGTGCAATGGTAGTGATACAAAGAGTAAGGAGCTGGAAAAGAATGTGTGTGAATTGGAAGGGGGTTAGAAATAAAAAAGTCTATGGGACCCAGCAATTCCTTATGCAAGTGAAAGTATGTCCTCTGGCTATTTCCCAGTATCCAGACTCAGACTGAAGAAATCATGTGATTTTCACTGGAAATCTTCAGCTGAAACCAGGCAGGTTGTTTCAGAAGGAACAGCAAGGCTCAAGGCACGATATGCCCCTACTCTCTACTGACCCCACAGCTGACCCATGTCTCCTCATTACCAGAGCCTTCCAACATGCACTCTGGTGCAGGCAGGTGGCTGGCTCAGTTTTAATCATTGTTGGCAGTGCTGTACCTGCCCCGTCCGTGCTTGCAATGGCTTGGGAAGCAGCAAACAGCCCCCCAGCAAGGCACTGTAACTGCTGACGTTCAGCTACTGCAGCAACTGCATCCTGCTTCATTAGGGTAATGTCTTGCATCACTCAGACATCATTCCCAAATTCCTGCAGCCTGTACTAAAAGTACATCCCTCTGCTGTTTAAAGAGACCTGTATGTGTGCCCCTATATGGATGTTTTTATCCTCAAAGTCTTCTGCTTTTGGCCTTACAGCTAAACATATATTCAAGTGTACAGGACATTAGCTTGAATTTCCTTAATACCAATCATACTGTAGGAGATAACTGCATGAAGGTGACATTTATGCTACATTAAAGGCTACTGCTGAAAAATTTTGTGTTACAGAACAGAAGATGGAACACACTGGATTTGATGGCATAGGGCACATAGTTTATGTTTTAATACTGACAAGCAGCAATTTAATACTGCCACTGTCTTGTTTCAAGTAAACACATTTTAATCTGAGATACCCAGCTCCTTACTGTGTTTACTAGCAGTCTGGGTATTTAGTAAACAGCATTAAGTAGGTACAGTAAGGAAAGTACCTTCATACTGGAGAAATAGATGTTTTCTCAGTAGTTCCAGTTTTATTTAAAGCATTTAGTTTATCATTCCTGAGCAGGAACACTCACATCTGCAGGAGCAGGCAGCCCTGCATTTGTGCTTCCATCTCTTGGTGCACACTGGGCTCCATGAATGTGTTTCCTGCAGTAACTTTACTACATGGTACTCACAGATTTTAGACACCCAGACCTTTGCATTGTCTCTTTTGTTTTTTTCTTTTAGTTCTTCCAGATTCAGATGGGAAGAATCAGTAAAACATTAAACCTCAGAAAAATTGTTTCGCTTCCACATCAGTTTTGCTACTACTGTTCAACAAAAATTAGCTTGTACTGTATAATAGTCAGCTTTCTGACTGCTCAAAAAACACCACTACTTCAGTGGTTGTGATAAATGTGTTTTGGGCTAAAGCATATATATATATTGCTTTTTATTGTTGTCAGTAAGAGATCAATTATTAAATCTGCTAACTGTGTACTGGAGTTGTTAAATCTGATGGAGGGAAACTGAGGATAGGTTAGTCCCCATCTCTAGAATTGATAGAAAAATTATTCTTACACCTAACAGTGGCAGCTATCTCAATTTTTTTTTTATTTGTTGTTTCAAAATCCTCAAAAAGAAAATGAAATCTGCAAGGAAAGAATCCTCTGCAATTCTTAGTGAGACCTCGAGCTGCAACCATACCATCCAGAAAGAAATTTTCTGCAGAAAGATGAGGAATAGTTCTTACAGCCCTACATATCTTTTGTCTTTCCCTCACACCTACTTCTGCTCTCCAAGTTCTTCCTCTTCTACTACAGCTGGTATTTGAATCACCTCTGCCCAATGAGACATTTTATGTAACGCTTTTTCCACTGGTGTGGCCTTACATTAGGACATAGTTCACAAGCTGGAGAAGCCTAGGCTTAAGTGAAGCATCTGCTCCATGATCTTCCTGCCATCTGCAGTTACAGCTCTGGCTGCCTTAGGACACCCTGAGCACCAAGCCTGGCCCTGTGTGCACCCACTGAGCTGATGCAGGGCATTATGAAGCATTGAGATAGCATTTTTGACCTGCTGTGGAGAGCCTGGGGGTACTGGACTCATTCTGGGTCTAGAGTCAGCCCTGATACCAGCCAAATATATTTTAAAATGGAGATTGTTGGCTATTTTTAGTCAAGCAGCTTCCTGGGTCATGAATTCAATGCTCCATTGAGGAGTCCCAATTCCCCACTCAGTCATTCCAGTTGTGTGCTATAATTATGCCACTGTTTCCTCTAGCAGGTCTAAAACGGTCACAGCCTTGTAAAAACAAGGATTGTTTTAGGTCAAACATTCTTTTCAGTAGATTAGAAGAATAATTCTGGAATAACTATTCAAAGGGATCTTTAGTTTATTTTCTGTACCATTTGGTTTTAATATTGAGCCAGACATCACTGCTTGCTTTCCTGCAAAATCCAGGTCCACATTCAATGCCCTCGTACCTCTGATATGAATCTGGATACAGTTTTGCTTGAAGAGTGAGCAGCATTTGTAGAAGTAGACAAACTTTGGGGTAGGTGTGCAGACCAGGGATAAATGGAAGAAACCCTATTGCCATCTTTTAAGACAAATACAAGCTGACTGATACAAAGCAGGAATCTTCAAAGTTTAAGTGTCCTGAATTTTGCAAGCCATCCCCAGAGACCCTCACAACGCTGTGATTTCCAGCAAAGAACCTGCTGACTTCAAACTGTTCCAAGTTACATAAAATCCATTTTCTTTTCAGCCAGCATACTTTTTTGCAGGCCAAATTCCACAGACCTTATTTAAAAACATAGTGGCAGTTTTAGTTTGAAATTTATGATGAATGATGCACTGATACCCACTCCCAGTTTTGCTTCTCCATTGTTCAGTTTGGGGTGTCTTTTCTTGATTCAGGCATTCTGCAGTGGGAGTAACTCCAGTACACAGCTTACAGGCTGATGTCTCAGACCAACTTTTTCCTACTGATTTTTATTTTAATTTATATTTTATTATTATTATTATTATTATTATTATTATTTATTTTTGTTGTTGTTGTTGTGGGTTTCTTTGTTTTAATAAAATGTTAGGTTTGTGAGCACATTTGCCCTCTACTAGGAAAAACGGAAACCACTCAGACCTGATCCCTCCTTCTGGTGGTTGTTCTGGAAAAAGAGGAGGCATGATTTTGGGCAAAACTTCAGAACAAAATCCCTCTAGTGGACCTGGACTAACTGTAGCCATGGTCAGTGCTGAGAAGGAGCTGGAGCTTTCATTAAAATTTGTCTCCGTTGGCCAGATTTTGCCTTCAGTTCTTTGGCTTGCTCACAGTCATAGTCAAAAGAAACTAGGACGGCAAAGAAATACTAATGCTGGCAAAACTCCATCCTATCTTCAGCTCCTGAATGGAGGTCTGGAGGTTACAACTGGCATAAATGCAGTAGTGCATTCTCATTCCCGTAAGCAAAGTTATGGTGGCCAAAGTTATTTCAGCTGGTAGCTCAGAGCTGATTTTCTGATACTGCCTGTACAAGAGCCTTGTACTGTGTGCTCTTCCAACCACCGCTTGTCACAAGCTGAAAGAAGAATTTCTTTAGTCTTAAATTATTTATTTTTATTCTAGTCAAGGCTTAAGTCCTCACTGCATCTGACTTTCTTCACAGAAGAGTAAAATAGCACCATCCTATCTCAAAAGGCCAGCTACTCTTCTGCAGTCAGGGAGTGTGCAGAGTGGCTTGCAGGAAGCATTACAAACCAGGGATGGCCAGCATTGTTTCAGTGAAGAGTGATGTATTTGTTGTAGGATTTTTTTTAACTGACATAAAAATTTTCAGTTTGCTTCTCTGGGAGGGATGGTTAAAACACACTGATGGCAGTTGACATTGCCAACTCTGTAGTTTCGTCATGGAGCTGTTTGTTCAGTGTTGGTCAGAAAATAACATTGTCATGTGCTTCTGTAAGAAGGCTCCAGACCCCTTTATATCTCACTCTGCTGTGTGGAAAACACCCACAGCCATGCATTATTTGCTGAGGAGTACCTCAGACACACGTCACAGTAACGCCTTTTGGTGTTGTCTCATTTTCTTTTTGACTTTCTCAAAACAGGTCTTAAAACGGTTTCCTACATTTTTATTTAACTGTTTATGTACATACGTACAAGTAGGTACACAGTGTGTGCATATAGCTGTGTGTATGATGTGTATATGAAATACATTTAAATGTGTCGGGCCCATGTTGAACCGGGCTTTGCAGGCCTTCCTTGTATAAGTCTCATTTCCCGTATGTGTAGAGTGGTTGCACTCTACACATACGTGCAGTGGAACACTTCGATAACTGTGCACAGTAGCTGCAACCCAAAGACCACAAGAAGATGCAGGGGCCAGGGCTGGGGGCCGGCTCTGACTACTCCTGCCTGAGAGGGTGATGTGCTGCAATAGGTGGCTCTCTGCTCCCTGGGCTTCATGCACAGCTCCAGAGCAGCCTCTGGACAAAGCTGCAGGGGGGCTGCTGGCTCCTGGTACTGAGGGTATGCAGCTGCCCCTAGGGAGAGGGCCAAAACCCTGGGATGGGGCAATTGCCGCTGGGCTGGTAGAGGTCAGCTGGGGCTCCCCTGGAGAGAGGTGGATGCTGCCAGACAACTCCTACCACTTCTGTCCTCCCATGGTGTGGCTTTGCTCCTGTGTGCCATCCCCCCACTTTCACATCAGTGAGTGCTTCATCGCATGAGTCTTCTTGTTCTGCACAGGGTGCGGCACTGGAGCCCCATGGGGAGCGCTGGCCTGGCTGGTCCCCCCCCACCTGGCTGGTCTCTGCCTGCCTGGGTGCACAGTGCGGGACACCCCGAGGGCAGGATCAGCTGAGTGACATCCTGTGCTTTCCTTTTCTCTCCTGACCAGGTCCTCGAGGCAACCAGGGTGAACCGCAGGAAGAGTGCTCTGGCGCTGCGCTGGGAAGCCGGCATTTATGCCAACCGAGAGGAGGACAAATAACCACACTGCAGTGTGAAGACAGCAACCAGGCATGCCGGAACCAAAAAAAAGAGAAAGGAAGAAAGAAAAAAAAAAAGCAAATACAAAAACCCACCATGAAAGCAGCAGCATTTTAGTCCAGTATTTATTAAATACACAACAAACTCAATGCACATAGACACAGAAATGATCCAGCTCCTGGCAATCCTAAAACTACAGGAAAACACACCTAGAAAATAGCCCCTTCTTCTTCCCTCCATCTCCCCTCTGAAATAATGCAACGGAGAGGGTGCAGGGGGTGGGAGCCCTTGGGGGTGAGCACAAGGGGGTGGTTTTGCTCACGGACCGGATAGGCTGCAGGCATGTGGCAGGATGTCAGTCATGGAGGAGTCTGCAGCCAGGGCTCACACTTGTGTTTCTCACTGACTGAATTGCCAGCCCTGCCTTGCCCCTGGGATCACAGTCCCCCAGCAGCTCCTGTCAGAACCTCCTGCAGTTCCTTCGCCTCCCACAGCCGCTGCACCAAGACCGTTGGCGTTAATTCGGCGTACTCTTATCCAGCCACAAAACACAAAGATACTGCCCTCTGTTCTATTTCTTTGAGGAGACTGAAGGGTTGGGTTTGGGATTGGGTTGGTTGTTAGGGGAGCATGGGTTCTGCTCCCCTTCCTAGTAATTTACCTGTTTAAAACAAGAAAAACCCAACAAACAGGGAGGCAGTTACTGCAAATGTACAATCCAGCAAACTCAGTCGAACAGTCCTTGTGTTGCAAACACAAGCCATCACAATTTAGGAGTGGAATAGATGGGGATGAGAGCTAAGCCAAATGGATTACCTTAGCTTTAGGATCCTATATGCTTGCAATATCACCTGAACTCCAGGTTCTCGGAGCATATTTACGCAACAAAGTTTCTAAGTAGAAAATCTGTATTTAGCGGATGACAACTATTTTTTGATGGTGGGGAGGGAAAAGAATGGCATATGTGTAAAATCTTTGAAGATGGATAATTTGAAGTAGAAAGGTAGTGGGAAAGGGATACAAAAAAAAGACATTTAATTTTTAAATGAGGCAATAAATGAACTAAGCCAGACTCTGGCCTAGAAAGAGGTATGAAATAAAGAAGAAAGATAGTTATGTCTTCAACTATATTTATACAACGTAAAAAGGCTTTGAAGTAGAGTGCTTTGTGGAAGTCTTCACGTTTCCAGGCAACAAAAAAGCTAAAGGGCATAATGAGTTGGAAGGAATGAGCGAGGAAGAGCAGACAAGGGAAGAAAATATTATTTTAGCCATTCAGCCAGTGTTTTCAGCGCTACAAGCAAACCATAGAGCCTTTAGTTATTGCTTAGGCTTGGGATCAGCAGTGAAGGATTAGTGTGGATGTGTGTGCGTGTGTGTGTGTGTGTGAGGGTGAGTGCATGAGGCTGGCATACCAGAAAGTGTATGGCAGTGTGTGTACTGAATATTTTCTCCACAGCTGTTTACCAGCTATAGGGGTGAGTGCTGTTTTTTTTTTTTTTTTTTTCCGAAAGGGGATATAAAAATAAGGCACTGAGTTAATGCAGTATTTGTGATATTAAAATTTGACCCAACATGGTATTTGCATGAGTCACAATTGCAAAGTATTGACCAGTTTTGTAAGCTGACGATTAGGAAAAGAAATGTGGTATTTATTCTTGTGCTTTGTATTTGTATGTAGTATAGAGGCTGCGGGTTTACTCTTTCTTATCACCAAGCAATACAGTAGGAATATTTTACAGCTGAGAACCATAATTTCTGGACTAGAAACCAACAAGTTTGGGAGGTGACAGGAAAAAAGACACCAAGCCTTTTTTCTATAAAATTATTCTGTCTTTTTTATAATCAATTTTTATTTTGACATCTTTTAAAAAAATCATCAGCCAGGATACTGTGTCCTCCCTAAGCCTTTCCTTGGTTTCATGACCTGCTGTGCTGTTTTATCCTGAAACAGTAAGCTCATTTAAAATGAGTACCGATACTGTGAACATACTTCTGGTGCTTTTCTTAAACAAACACAGAGCTTGCAACCAAATTACTCACTACCACCCCCCTTCAGTTCCTCCAGCATGTGATTTCTGTCCATGGACACTTACAGTTTTGAGGCTTATTTTCAGGGAATTGTAGTACATACATTTATATATACCCATTGACTCAGTTCTGTCAAGTTTCTCCAGAAGTGCTATTGAACTGGAGAAAACCCTGCTGAACCGAGAGCTCATCGTGATGAGGGCAGCGAGCTTATCTCAAGGAGGCACCATGGGGAGGCTCCATGCCTGTGAAGGAATTACATATCTGATGAAGTGGACCTGTTTTTCTGGCATGGTAATCAAGGTGAACTGTGATTCATGTCTCTAGGCGGGTTGTTACCGTTCGACTGTGGGAAAAGCACCAGCACCAGTGCAGCACTAGTGAGACCATGTGTCATGTAGCTGCAGCTGTGAGCTCCACGCATCTGTGTCAAGAAGATTCCTGGCCTTTGGGGAGAGCTTAAGAGAGACTAGGAAAAACAAGTTTTCTGAGAAGAGGAGATGGCCTCTGTACTTGGGGTGTGGTGGTCTTGCATTAAATGGCACTCTTCAGAGTTTCCCCCAGTATTTGCTCCTGAAAGCTGGGTCAGCCCTGGACTGCCTTCCCAGGAACTTGCATCTTTATTTCCTTTGGCCTGTAGGCCTGTTTTTCCCTCCAGCTTCCTCACTGGAAGCCAGTGACAATAACGACCCATCATAACACATTTTCATGCTTTGGTCTCTGTGATAGAAACATTTGCTTTCAGCCCCTGCCACAAAAGTATTTCAGTGCAGGACAGACAGACTTTTCACCCAGCAGAGTTTTTCTCTTCCAGAAATTATGGACACTTATAGTCAGCAGCACATTCAGTGCTGTGGTAACAAGAGTGAGATGCAGTTTACTTGCCTCTGTTATTTCATTTGCATGCTACCAAGCTTAGGTGTTTATAAGTATACGCCAGTAATACATATCTATCTATATATGACTATATCAAATGCAACAAAAGAGCACTATTGCAGAGTTAACTTTGTCTCCACAAAAGAAATGCTCAGATCCTTTCCCGTGGCAAAGACTGGTTTTAATGAAACTGTGTATTGAGAAATAGTTAAGCATTAGCATTTGTGATTATAATTGGTTTGGGGTTACAGTGCAGGTTTTCTGAAAAATTTATTTTTAAAGCTGCCAATTTGGACTTCATCTTGCTCTGTACTGACATTTCTGAGGGAAAACAGAGTAGTATTGACATGTTTGGCAACCGAAAGGCAGCATCTTTGTCATGATTTATCAACCAGTTTCAACAATACCTGGCTTTCTGTATGTTAACCACTTAAATGTTATCCTGCTTCTGTTTTATAGTGACTGTGAGGCCTACAATGCAAGTATATAATTATTTTCTCATTAAAACAGAAACCTGTGTTGTGTTTCTATAAATCTGCCTCTTTCTTCGTGTTATTGCAGGAAGGTGTGCCCCTGAAAGCTGCATGTGGCTGGAAGAGAGTGGCCTGTGTCCCACCTCCCATGGCAGTCAGTCAGTCTCTTCCCGTGGTTCTTCACTCGGTGTCGCTCTGTTTGTCTAGAGATGGGAGAGGTCTTTCTCCACACAGTGGTGTCAGTTGCGGGAACAAGAGCATCCCTGCATATTTCTTTCCCATTATCATGCTCGTGGAGGTCGGCAGAGGCCAAATCTGCTTTATGATGAATCTCATGACCTTTCTTTCCTTGCTTCCTCCACACCTTCAGGAACCCCACAGTCCTGCCTGGCAGAGCACACCCTTTTAAATGTGTCCATTTATCACACACCTGGCTGCAGCAACCAGCTGCTTGCCCATTGCCCCTCACTCCCCCTTCATGGACAGCCGGACTGGGGGAGATCCCATCCCTCACCCCTGTTAGGAAGCTGGTGCCAACTTTTCCCTGCGAGAGCTGGGAGGTGCTGGAGTGCTGGGTGCACCTCAGAAGGGCCACAGGGACTTGTTGGGATCTAGCCAGCTTCATGCCAGCCTCTGCCCCTCCCTGTGCTGGGAATAGTCAGGTATTTAATTGCAACCCTCCCATGGGAAGCAGCAGAGGACACCGGTGATTTTGGTGGGAGTTGGCGAGGGACAAGTGCTGCCTTTAGTGCTCTCCATAACACCAGCCCTCCTCTGCTTGTGCAGATAGTATAAGAACTACCTATGGAGAAAATGAGATGTGGGTTTACTTTCCAGTTAGGAAATACTACTGGAAGTCGAGATATGGGCTAGAGAACAAGCTTGAAAATTTATCCATCAATTCCAGTCTTTGCAAAAAAAAAAAAGGTGTTGCTGTCTTCTCAACACAGGAGAGGCTTTCTGTCTTCCTCTGCCTTGCCTTGCTCTGTGCCAGGAAGGATGATATATTTGACTTAGTGGCACACAGTGGGAAAAGGAACTCCTAGGCATCATCTTTGGATTTTATGTGAATTAAAAGTGAAAACTGGACTCTTGCAAGGGAACATTTAGACATTGCAAAGTAATTCAATTACACCAGTGGGTGGCAGCAGGTCGGGAATTTTGCAGTTCTGCTGTTATCAGCTGTTGTTACCTGTTTTATAACACACTCAGGACATTTAAAGTCCCTGTCTCCCCACTGCAGTTGAAATGGCATGTATCAAACTTGAGAGTTTTTTTGCCATGTAGGTGAGTACTATAAAATAGCATTTTATCAATAATTTCTGCCGTAGCCCCATAGGTGAAGATACTGTACCTCATTTAGTTTCAGGTGGCTTTAAGAGGCCCCAGCACAATGGGAAAGCAAATGGAGAGGCAAAGGATCTCCTCTGCAGAGACAGGTTTGATGAAACCGCATTAAAAGGAGAGAGAGCATTCAATACAGTGTTTCCAGCTGAGAGTGGGCACAGGAGATTAGAACACCTTACAAACAGGAATCTGTAGTGTAAGGAAACCAAGTCAGAGCACCACAAGCTGAAGCAGGCTGGAGGGACAGGGCTAGGCTGAGCCAGAACTACAAATATAAGCATGAACTTTAAGCACTAAAGACTTTCAGTTATGTTCTAGTTGCTGAACTGACTGAGGTGGGCAGTGCTGGAAACTATTAGCAGTGTGTGTGTCCAGCCCTCCACTCCTTCCCAGGTCAAAGGCTGACCAGCATCCCAGTTTTTCACATGTCTCAAGACTGAGGGCAAAGGGCTATCCTGTCACTTCAGCAATAGCATAGGGGGGGACACAAGCAAAACAAAAATACTAGACAACAAACAACCTAAGCAGCAGCAGAAAAATAACCAGAATACCATCCAAACCTCATGGTCTGCTGCTAGCTCTGGCTGAGCACTGACTAATTGGCATCTTAACCCACTACTTTATCAATGAGGTCTTCGGGAAGAGAGCTTTTGGCAAGCAGTGTGAGAGCTCCTGCTCCGTTCCAGGCATGTGTCAGCCCTGCGGTGAATTGAGGGTGGTGTGCCACCAGGAGCTGGAAATTATTCAGGCCTTGTTCCAATCTAGAGTGTGGGAGCAGTGGCAAGAAAAATCGATGAAGGAAGAAAAATGTGCAAAGCTCCCTTGTCGCATTCTCTGTTGCTGCGGACGGCATGGGGAGCTTTGCATGGTGGGGATTTGTGTGGCAGCAGTGACATCTGCAGGGCGGATTGCACTGACCGTGGTAAATCCAAGGGTGGCCCCTGGAAGGCCAGATGCTGGGAGCAGCCAGTACGTGGGAGGGACAGGGTGATGGATGCCTCACTGCGGTAGCACCCCTTTCACTTTCACAGAAAGCCCTCCTGCGGCCAGCGAAGGATCAGGGAGAGAGCCTTGCCACATCTCACAAGCTTCCCGTGGGGAGACAGTTGGGATGGGGACCCAGAAAAAGCTGATGTGCTCAGCATGCATACCCAGGGCCCTGGTCATGCCCCTTCCTATAGGAGGACCTGGGACACACCAGCCCTGCCAGGAAGTAATCACAGACTCGGTGTTGCCTTGGCAGGCAGCTTGTTGCAGGAGCGTGGCTGGACACACAGAACACTTGGCAGGGGGCCCTACTGCACTGAACTCCTGCTGTGGGGACTGTTGGTGGCTGAGGTGGATTCAGAGAGCAGGGGAAAGGAGCAGGAGGCTGGAAACTGCTTCACAAAATGGGGAGGATTTCATACTGCAGCAGACAGACCAGTGCGACGCTATCCGCACTGGGGTGTCACTGACAACAAGAGGCTGTGGCTCCGAGTGAGCCAGGATGCTTATGTACCAGTGACCCCCACAAGTACTTCTTCCTCGTAGTATGTGAGAAACCTGAACTCTCTCTGCCTTATATGAATATGAGCATCAAGTCCTCAAGCTGTAACTGAAATGTAAGAAACCAGGAAAATGTTAGCAAAAACAGGTGGATATTGAAATAACCTTGGTGAAACAGCTCTCCACAGGACTCAGATCAGGCTTCCAAAGTGTTTCAGGCAACAATGTTGCACTGTTCAAAGTGTTGCAATCATTAGAAAAGAGGAAAGAGGTCTTTGCAAGGCGTTATCTCCATGGAGAAAGGTGTTTCCAGATACACAAAGGGAATTGACTTGCTGGACAGCTTTGTAACCCCCACAGTGTGTGGAGGTGGCAGGAAGTATTCAGCCCTATTTAATTGGAGTGAAAGGAGGAAGATGCTAAAGTAGGGCACTTGCTCACTCTCTGAGAAGGCTTGTTTGCTTCTAGGAGCATGGGGTACAGCACCAGCCCAAGGTGGACCCAGAGTTTCACAGTATTACTCTTTCCTGTTCCCTGCCCTCTCCTTGCCTTCTGCTGTTCCCTTCTGGTTACCACATGATGGTACTGACACCCAAAACATGGCTGGTTTTGGGCACCAAGATTAGATGGTTTCCACGGGCACAGATGTGTCTCACCTTCCCTCCACTGAGCCTCCTCACTGACACCACTGCAAGGCCCCATCAGCTTCCAGACAGACTCCCTCCCAGGCCCGTTTCCTCTCCAGGTATTTCACTGGATTTACACTTTGCCAAATCATCCCATTATCTATCCCATGGAAGATGGATAAACTGAGAACCATGAGATAAACCTTAAATGGACTGAATTCAAATGTACCAAAGCACTTAGATACCTATATACCTCTAAGGACCTTGCTCTTTGAGGGCTACACAGCACTAAACTCAGCTGGAAGCTCATGGACAGAGCTTGTGCCAATATACTATATTGGATGTGGATATGTTAGTGGGGCTGACTTGAAAGAATGTTAGGGGAGAGCCATGTGAAACAAAAACCTCTCAGGGTTGCATTACTCATGCCAAAAGGGCATGATTTCAGCTTTTATTTAATGCTGTGTTTGAGGAAAACAATTGCTGAACAGAAGGCAGACAGAGCTTGCATGTGGTGCAGAGGGTGGTTTTCAAAGTTAGTTTCAAGTTGTGGGATTTGATGTATAGAGAAAGTGAGGATTAGTAAGGCAGGTCAGAACAGAGTGGTATAAACAATGGAAAACAGAAAGATAAATAGGGGAAGATGTTCCTGATGGGAATTTTTCATGGAGGGAGCCATTTCTGAAGCCAGCTGAAAGCATGATCAGGCAATGTTTGAGTAGGTGTGGAAAGTATATGGCAAAAAGCGTATTTACTTAAACTCTCTGGAAACCACATAAAAACCTCTTCCAGTTACAGCATGAGTCTTACCTGCTGCCAGGACTGGACTGCTGTGGTACAGGACAAGATTCAGCTCAGCTGTCCTTCTTGGGCACTGTTTGCTGGGTCAGTCTTCAGCAGAAGGGAATCAGGAAATAGCTGAATGATATCATTGTTCATGAACCTCATATTTTATGGACATGAGAACTCTTTGAGTTTATAAATTAAAAGGTATGTCAGTACAGTCAGCTTTGCAGAGTGTTTCCAAGGAATTTATTATCAAGATGCTCAAACACTAAAGGATCAAAACAGCATTTTAGTACCCCAGCGGGCTTTGTTTTTCAAATCTTGCTTAATCTCTTGTTCCCTTCCTGTATAGCAGTATTAAATCAGTGTGATTTTAAAATGTCAGGAGCTCAGTTTGTTCTCCAGGCATCTTCCTGCTTTGCCTGAAGGCTGCCCTGGTTATGTGTCCTTGCAGAGGGTGCCTTAAAGCTCATGGCCAGGCATGACTTGCTAGCTGCTAATAGTTCCCACTGGCATCTTGGAGGTGACCGCCAAATCCCTGAAAGTGACAGCTACTTACCCTTGGAAAGTGGGGGTGTGGAAGTGCATCACACGTGGGAGTGAGAGGCTCTTCTGGTTTGGCCAAATTTAGAAATACATCCTCTGATAGAAGACAGGCTGCAACCCTCCCTCCCCCACCAGGTTCGGGAAAAAATAAATTTTCCTCAAAGGAAAGTGGAAGAGATGAAAACTAATTATTTAACAAACACACAGGAAAAGGATAATAATGCTAAATAATAAAACCTCTTGCTATGCTGAGAGAAACCTGGGAAAATTTCAGAGTCCTTCCATAGATCTCTCTCTCCCCCTCCTTGGAGCTGGGACGGGGTAGTGGGCCCACCTCCAGGGCCAAGGCCTCGGTGGAAATTCCTCCCAATGTATTCTGATGTTGAAACAATCCAGCAGAGGAAAAAAGGAAAAACCAAAGTCCCAGGAAAAACAAAAGTTCAACTCTCTGTCTCTCTCTGGAGAAAGAGAAAGGAGCTGAAAAACTGGCCTAAAGCAAGTTGGGTGCCTTCCCCACTCTCACTCTCCTGCCACAGCTGAAAAAAAAGTCTCTGTCTCGGTGTGACCTTGAACAAGCTGCAAACTGCTTCGAAGAAGTTTTGCTCGGGTTTTCCTCCCCCCTCTCAGGCTCAGTTTAAAGGCACAGAAAGGCATAAAATGAATTTCTGGGCATGGGGCAGCGATAGGGGATACACATCACAGAGTCACCCCAAGAGAGAGGTGTGATCCCACATCACCCACACAAGGCCCTGGCCCTGTGGCAGGAAAGCAACCTCACCTGCAGCAGAGCAAGAACAGCACGGTCCTCTGGAGGGAAGAGCGTACGCTTGACACGACCCTCAACTGTGTCCTGTTGGTCTTCAGCAAACAAGAGTGTCTCAGGTCCTGCAATGACTCATGTTAGCAGTCTGTCAGGAGGTGAGTGTAGCTCGCAGTCCTCCTTTCAAGAGCATCACTGGTTCTCGGCTGCTGACCAAGGTACAAAGCCATGCTGAAATGGGTAAAGTGGCTGGGAGATGTCTCCTGATTGCCCACATTCTGTTTAAGCAGGAGCTTTGAAACCATTGCCCAGAAATGCAGAGGTGATAGTGGGAAGAAGAAGTGCTGCTCTCAACCACTTCAGCACAATGGGGCGTAAAAGCAAAGCTTTAGTTCAGCAAAGCCTTGAATATTCCAGAATGCTGGAATGAAACGGCAAGGAAATAGCAAACGCCAGTAACAGCCACTGTCTTGCCACACAGTTTAAAATTTACATTTGTGCATGTATGTGTATTTATATTTATCTGTGCTTGTTAGACACTGAAGAAATGCAGCCTGTAAAAAAGTTAGCAGCAGCAATATTGCTGGAAAGCTGCCTGGACTTTCTTGCTTCCCTAGGGCCCTTTACCCAACGCCCCTCTTCAACTCCAAAATTTCCTGCAGATGCAACAAGATCCTTCAAAGAAAGGAGAAGAAATGCAGCATTTAAGTCCCTTAAATGTCTTTTTCAATGTCTTTTTATACATGTACTGGAGCCCTAAGAACACAGAGAATCTGCCAAGGCTGTTCATTCACTAGCTGCCTGGGAGGGTGCTAGTTAACATTCTCCAAAGCAGTATGCACCGTCTAAATGAGCTTTCTCCAGAGCCTGGAGCTTTCTCCTGGAGCACTTTGATGCAGAGTTGTGGGCCTGGGGAACTCCAGACACATCTTCCCTGTGTTTTGAGTGGAGGTGACACCTCTGCATGGGTAGCAGAGCCTCAGCAGCATTTGCTGCTTTCTGAGTAAGGCTTCTCCAGCACCAGGACTGCAGCTTGGCCACCCAGCCACAATTCTGCTCTCTTGTCTGAAGATTACACCAGTGATGCCATTTTTTCACTGGTGCCCTGAATCAAAATGGGTAGGGACATGCTCCCCCACAGCCTCCCAGCCACCCTCATGGAGGATGCTGGTGCCTTTCCCTTCTGTCCCAGGGACCTCTCCACCCTGCCAGCTCAAAACAAGCTGGATAATTAGCCAGGTGTGGCTGCAGCACATGTTATAAACAGGGTTATCCATATTATTTGCTGTGCCTTGTTGCACAAGTTGTCTGGAAATCCTCATCTGGCATTGGAGTCTGTTTGCAGTGAGACAGTGATAGGCACTGCCCCGCAACCTTGTAGCCCAAAACCACCTCTGGGTGGGCTCTGCAGCCACCACCACCTGTGCTGAGGGGCTTGCGAGTGGCCCACAGAGCATCAGATGGTGCTCTGTAACCACGGAGAGCTTGTTACTGAGTTTCCTGTGGTTTTAATTTCTGATCTGCAGAGGCTGAGTAAACACCCCCCACTTGAAGAGCTCCCATATGGATAAAAGGGTGGTAAGGCTTAGAAATGTCACTGGAGTGTGCGGCAGTACCTGCAGCTTTTGGGTTGTGTATGCCACTTTTTGGTTTTTGCTTTTTCTTTTTGATGAACGACTGTGACAAATGACAGGATGTTCTGAATAAAATAGCATGGAAATTTTAAACCTCAAAATGACTAAAACCATAGCCAATTTCTGTGCTCAGGACCCAGCCCAGGAGAGTAAACAGACAGAGGTTGTGAGGAGTGAGTTACCATCTGCTTGCTCTGGGATCTCTGAATATCTGGGATATCACTGAGGGCTTACTGCAGGTGATGGCTTCAGCATTATCTTCATTTGCCTGAAAAACAGAAATTTAACCAGGCAAAGAGCTAACTTGAGATCTGTCATGTGACACCAGGCAAAGGTGTCTCCAGAAGATATAAAGAAATATTTTACCTTCCCTGAAATATATTTTACCCCTCTCCTGAAAAAGCACTATGCCTTACGGAAAGCATAAATGCAGAGACTGTATCTTTATGCATTTATGATGCTTTTGATGGTTTCCACCTCTCAGCCAGGAAAATGGGGTGGATTCTTCCCTTTCTCTCCACTGTCCTGATGTCCTCTGCCAGCTACTCTTCTTACTTCTTGCCGAGTCTCAGGTTATGGAGAGATAAACATTTCTTCTAATTGTACCTGGCTAGGGCTGAGTTACTTAGCTAAGGTCCAATCAGACCAGAAAAGTCAGCCCTTTCCTTTCCTTTCCTTCCCTTTCCTTTCCTTTCCTTTCCTTTCCTTTCCTTTCCTTTCCTTTCCTTTCCTTTCCTTTCCTTTCCTTTCCTTTCCTTTCCTTTCCTTTCCTTTCCTTTCCTTTCCTTTCCTTTCCTTTCCTTTCCTTTCCTTTCCTTTCCTTTCCTTTCCTTTCCTTTCCTTTCCTTTCCTTTCCTTTCCTTTCCTTTCCTTTCCTTTCCTTTCCTTTCCTTTCCTTTCCTTTCCTTTCCTTTCCTTTCCTTTCCTTTCCTTTCCTTTCCTTTCCTTTCCTTTCCTTTCCTTTCCTTTCCTTTCCTTTCCTTTCCTTTCCTTTCCTTTCCTTTCCTTTCCTTTCCTTTCCTTTCCTTTCCTTTCCTTTCCTTTCCTTCCCCTTCCTTTCCTTCCCCTTCCTTTCCTTCCCCTTCCTTTCCTTCCCCTTCCTTTCCTTCCCCTTCCCCTTCCCCTTCCCCTTCCCCTTCCCCTTCCCCTTCCCCTTCCCCTTCCCCCCTAAGGATAGGTGATTCACTATTTCTTTCTTTCTCCTCCTTTATTCTGCTGTATTATTCTTTACATTATGCTCTGTTTATTATCTTCCTCTAATTCATGTTGACACTTACCACCCAGATCCTCTCCAAATTTATAAGTCCCAAGTCAAATTCTACAGAGATTTTATTCACCCTTAATGTTTTTCTGCAAACATTGTTATTTAAATGTTTTTATAGGCTGTTTGGTACCAATTCACCATTGCCAAAAGTCTTCCAGACCCAAACAAAAAAAAAGTAGACCAGCAAAATTATTTCTAAATGGCTTTGGAGAGCACTCAGGACAAAGAAAGCAGTTTTTGGGTTTGAATCAAGTTTTTATATATTAATGTTTGTAGTTCATTCAGTAGCAAAATTTTTTAATAATCATGCTTTTGCTACAGCTGTTTCATTTTTCCAGACTATCCACTTTTATACAACATAGGATTGCTTAAGCTGTAGTGCTAGGATAGTTTATTTCATTCTATTTGTCAAGGCCATTGCTGCCTGCACACTCTTAAAATTTGCAATGCTTCTGTTCCAAACACATATATACCTTGGCAACAATTTTTAAAAATACATGAATATAAATGAAATGCCTTGCCAGAAGGGGATTGTAAATCACAAATCTCATTAGCAGGCTTAGAGAGGAGGAAGATGAAGGGGGCTTACTTGCCCACATTGGATTGCAGTCCAGGATGTCAAAAGGACCTTTTCAGACAAGGAATGCTGAAGACAAAGTTCCAGATGCTGGTACTTGCCTAGCCCAGGTCCCTCAGCATACTGAATTCCCTACAGCAACTCTGTTCAGAAAGAAAAAGGGATGTAACTGTCCTAAATGGAAAAGAAACATAAATAGAAACAGCAATACTGCACATGAAGGCAAAACATCACCAAAGGGAAACATCAAACACCTCTGGTTTGGCCAGGCTGAAAAATGTTGAAGAGTTGGTAAAACCTGTTCTGACCCTGCCTCTAGTGGGCCTCCAGATAAGACCACTCTGGAGGGAAATTCCCTGAAACAATGTGTTCGTTTTCCAGCAGGCTACACCATTGCATTTTTGTTATTAAGATAGTCTCTGATTCTGTAGGTACATTTTTCTTAAATGTCAAGGGCCACTCTCTTAAGGCTCCATTACATTTATGCTGCGATGTTTTAAAGCAGATGCAAATGTCCCTATAAATATCAGTAATCTAAGAATAGAGCCCTCTGAAAAATTACTAGATAATAGGAATTTTGAAGACTTTGTGGCATCAAATGAATATGGGATTTGTGAAAATTGCTTTTCAGTGGTAAATATTTTGGAGCCTGAGCTAAACTCTTACTTTAGCACTTACTGCTTTGCAATTGCTGACATGGAAAAATATCCTTCCACTTGAACTAGTTCTAAAAAGTAGATTTAATGTGAGTGACCACACAGAATAGCCTGGAAATATAGATGTAATTCATGAGATCACTAGTAACATTTAGCACAGTTCATTATCTGTCTAGGCCTGAACAGTGTTGGCTGAATAAGCCAAGCAGTCTGTATATGCAATCAAGTGTAGAGCAAAAATACCCCTCCAGTAGGAGTTGAGCATATCTGCAGTGTCTTGAGCACACTGACTGTAACATACCTCTGCACTCCAATTTAATTCCTTTGCACCAGACCCCACATCCCACACTGAAGCTTGAATGAAACAAGTAATTTATCTCTCCTTGTAATTCTGGTGGGAGACACAAGGCTTCCTGGGTGAAGCAAAATGTGGCCATTTCTTTGGTTGCATTTGTTGCTTAAACTGGTCACAGGCTTATCCTTTGGGGTTTTCAGTAAGGCTGTCTGGAATTTCCATCCTCTGAAAATATTTCAGGGTTTGCTGAAAAAAAATTGTCACACTTGTCCATAAAACCTGAAGAACCTAGACACCTTTTTCAGCTAATCTGGGGAAAAGGAAAAAAAGACAACTGTTGGAACAACACACATAATTTACAGCTGGCTAAGAGTCCTTTGGTCTAACAAAAAAACAAATTCTCTGATGAAAATGAAATTTTCTAGAGCAAATCATTCTAGCAGGCAATTCCCCACTCCTTTCCCTGTTAGATATTGGGTCTTTCTTCCTTTAATCAAAATACAAGCCAAAAATTATTGCACAACCAAACAGAGTGAAAAAAAAGACTCTTGAGCCATGGCATTGAGTAAATGTCACCTGAATCAACTAAGAGTCCAACAGATGGAGGTTTTAACATTGCTTTTCCAAATTAATCATTAATTTACTTTTTAAAGTAATGACCATAAATCTTCTTAGAACAGATTGTTATTCTGCCTGTTATGATTCATTAAACCAGTACAAAATGAGATCATTATCATTTAAGATAGCATTTTTGAGACTGCCCAATATCCTCCAAGCACTTCCTGCAGCTGGGACTGCAAGCATTGTCCTTGGAGCTGGCAGCCTGCTTCCACCACGTCCTGGTCCAAGAGCTTCTTGTGCCTCTGGCTAGCAGCACTGCCGTGCCCACGGGGCCCTCCTTGAGTGGGTTGTTTCACCTGCCCCTTGGGCAGCAGCAAAATTGGAAGCTGACTTCAAGCTACAAAGCTTGAGAGTGTGTGGCAATAAGCACCTGCAGAGATGCACAGCCATCTCTCCGAGGAGCTAGGGCTGGAAAACTCTTCTCCAGAGGAGGACTCTCACCCACCTCTGCCTGCAGCTGAAATGGCTGATTACTGGGACACAGCAGTCACTGATGTCTTTGGATGAACTGGGACTTCTCTCAACTGCTTGGAAATTCCCACACTGTAAAGCCAAGGGACGCAGCAAGCAGAGTGGCAGCCATAGGAGACAGGCTACCAAAAATAGAACTTTTCCCTTTTAATTTCTCTTTGGTGTAATTTCCGGACTGCATTATTGAAACAACAATGACGTAAGGGGCATGATGCAGCAACAGGGAAAACAGGAGCAGGAAAAAGCAAAAGAGTCAATGACATATTTGTGTACACAAAAGAAAAATGAGGTGGCAGTAAGGGAAATTCACAAATTACCTGATAAAAAGGCACATAGCCATCCCCTGCCCCCACAACCACTCTGAGAGTCCTGTGATACATTAAGTATACCAAAAGGAGAAAAAAGACCCAAAAAGTCAACAAACAAAAAACAAACCACCACCCCAAATTACAGCAATTACTTGACTGGGCATTTTCACTTCCTACTCTGTGAGAGAGAAATTCCCCAGGTCATCTGACCTCTGTTGAAACCACACCAGGAAGAGGAGCAGCAGCAGTCACCAAGTGCAGGGCGTTCTCTGGCTGTACAAAAGCCTCCCATGTATGAGCAAGAGCTCAGAGCAGCACAGGGATGTGCAGGTGTGTGTACACATAGCAAGGCGAGGTGCAAATATCCTCCCAGCCAGATCATCTCTTCCACAACTCTCCAATCCTGTGCAGCCTGGCAGACCTTTTATTTTTCCTTTTGCTGCTTGTTTCCAAACACACCTCCAGAGCAGAGCTTCTGAGGAGCTGTTTCCTCACGTGCATCTCCCTGAAAGCAGCTCTCTCCAAGAAGACGTGGTGGCTAGCAGCATGGTGGGGATAGCAGCAATGAGGACGTGGATTGAACCAGTGGTCGCGGGTTCCCAAGTGGCCAGTGCCTTCTACGACACAGCACTGCTGCTGGTGGTGAAGAACTACTACAATCTGACCAACAGCACTGCTCCCTCCCATGCCATGGAAGATGCTCAGCAGAAGGCTGTATCTAATTTTTATATCATCTACAACCTAGTTCTGGGCCTGAGCCCACTGGTGTCAGCCTATGGCTTGTCCAAGCTGGGGGACAGGATACATCGGAAGATCCCCATCTGCTTCCCTCTTCTTGGTTATATGGGCTCCAAAATTCTCCTGTTGCTCCTGATCTTGCTGGACTGGCCAGTGGAGGTGATGTATGGGGCTGCTGCCTTCAATGGGCTGACTGGAGGCTTCACCACACTTTGGGCAGGCATCATGGCTCTGGGATCCCTGGGGTCCTCTGAGAGCAAGAGGTCTCTGCGGCTCATCATTATTGAACTGGTGTATGGCCTCGCTGGCTTTCTGGGAAGCATGGCATCTGGCTACCTCTTTGTTGGCTTCAGTGACCACTATCGAGAAGGCACCGTGCTGGTGTGCTGCAGTATTGCTTGCTATGCCTTCTGTCTCCTCTACAGCATTTTTGTCCTCACAGTCCCCAAGCCAGCAGCTTCCTGCCCAGCCAAAGCCAAGAGCGCAGAGGAGGTGGGTGGTCAGCTACCTGAAGCAGCAGCAGCAGGGAGTTCCCAACCGTCAGAGGGCAGCATCTCCACTCCAGTATCCCCCTCAAAACTTATCATCATCCTGCTGTTTGTGGCGGCAATCCTCTATGACCTTGCTGTGGTTGGCGCAATGAACGTGCTCCCACTGTTCTTGCTCAGGGAACCTTTAAGTTGGAATGCTGTGGAGATTGGCCATGGCAACGCTGCCGGGTACGTGATCTTCATTACCAGTTTCCTAGGGGTACTCGTGTTCTCCAGATACCTGAGGGACATTACCATGATCATGATCGGAGTAGCATCGTTCAGTGCTGGCATCCTCATCATGGCCTTCGTGCAGTGGACGTTCCTGTTCTACATTGGTGAGTTGAACAGCCACTCACGTAAGTAAATACACCCTGGGACAGGGGTGTTTCAACATCACTGGAAGAGCTTTTTGCTTTGCTTCATGACAAGTTTGCAAGCAGGGAGTTAGGCAGACCATCACATGGGCAATTTGCAGGAGAACATTCTTATTACTCCTCTTTCCCCACATTTCCCTTTGTACTCTTAAGACTCAGCACTCTACAATATTCTGAGGAGGTATACACTCCTGCCAAGGATTAGTTTAAGGCCCACTGACTTGTAATTCATCAGCTGGTCACAGACCAGGTCTGAGCAGAAAGATGTTCACACTCAGGGGGACTGGGAATTGTTGCTGACTCCCTGTACTGGTAGGACCACATCACTGCATCAGTGGGAAGCACTTCCTTCACTTCTGAGGTAAGGCTTCAGGCCACAACAGAAACAAAATGGCAACGGCTTCCTATTAAGTGAACACCTTAAGATGTGATTTATTTTTGTCATATGAAGGCACTTATGGCTGATGGGAAACTCAGTGAAACACTGGAGGTGTAAACTATCACAATAATGTAGTTTACAAATCTCACAGTGTACATAAATTACTAAGGGACAGGTAACAATAGATGGGGCAGCATCCCATGATAAAGGAAAGGCAAGTTTATTTTTGGGAGTTACCCTATGACAAAACACAGAAAACAAAACCCAGGAATTGCATTCATTGTGGCAGAGCTATCTCACAGAGTATTGTCTATTGCATGGCTTTAAGGTTTTGCTTCTGAAAGTGAGAAATAAATTGAGAAAAATGTCCTGAAGTGATTTTTCTGTCTGTCCCTACAGGGAATGGGAAATAGAAAATTATATGAATTTGTTCTAAAGGGAAAGATGATAGGATATTGTATTTGTGTACTAAGCCAAACACTGAGTAAAAATTTTAAGAGATTTTGTTTGTTTAGGCAATCAAGCTGGGGAATAAAAGATAAAAAAATAAAGTTGCTTACTAATTAGGCTCATCTTGAACATGAAGACATGCTGCTATGCAGTGTGTAGGATGCTTATTCCCTGAATTGCAGACGCACCTTGGTACACCAGACATGGACCAGGTCTTCACTGAGGTTGGTTCTGCTGACAGGAAGGTAATTCCAGCTCCCTATAAATTTTCACAGTAGAGGCAGGCTAGAATACTGCAAGCCAGAAGCACCAAGATACAAGATAGATGTAGCGTTACAAAGGTACTGTTCCTGTCAAGACTGTGTAGCACAGGGGGCTTTCTCTGCATGTTACCACTTAAACCATCATCCTCACTACCTCAAAGGAGAGTGAGGATCCCATCTATGCTGGGATGTCTGGCTGAGAACAAGAGACCATGTCTAGTTTGGGCAAAGTATCTCTGCTAATGGGAGCAGTAGGTGGCTTATCTGCCTTGGATGAAGTGAGGACCTACCTCTTTTTAGCACTCAGCGGATCAGAAGAGGTGAAGCAGGGTGCCTGCCCAAGCCAGAGACATGTAATCTTCAAAAGCAGTGGTTGTGTTGGGTGACAAAGAGGTACTGGTGATAACTCAAAATTCATTGCATTACAGCACGGGCAGTGATGCTCTTTGCCCTCATCCCTTTACCAACCATCAGGTCCATGTTGTCCAAGCATGTTGAAGGATCATCCTATGGTGAGTATTTTGGTTACCTTACCAATCAAAACCCCCTGAAATCCCTTTATTCTGCTTAGAGTACAAAGAGAAGGGTAAGTTATTGCTGCAATCTGTGCTTTGTGTAATAATACCAGAACACATGATACCACAAACAGGAAGGGAGAAGCAGAGAAACTGGCTGGACTAGATTCTCACATCCAATCTTCTTGTCCTTGGTTGCATCATCATTTATCCACAGAATTTTCAGCACATACTTCAAAAGATTACAATCCATGCATAGTTCAAAGGCAGGGAAAATAGCTGAGGTGCTGCTTAAAAACACAGTACTGCAGGGAGAACCAAGAAAAGCAGGACATTGAGTTGAAGCAGTGTGATGGTCACACCATTTTATATCTGGCTTCTTTTACTTTCAGTTTTGGGAAGGATGGATTTTTTCATCTTTTTTTCAGTTATGCTCTCTAAACATTTCTTCAAGTTCTTGGCAGTTTGTTCCTGAGACCTGATTTAACTACAAATAATAACCTTTATATAAAAATTGACCCTTCTTGGAACAGCAGCAGGAATTCTTTTCCATTAATATATGTATTACAAATTAATAAAATGTATTTTACAACAGCATATTGAAGCCTACTATTTTTACCCCAATGAACTAGATTTAGACACAAGAGACAGGACTGGCCATTCATTCAAACAGCACCACAGGCCCACAACTGCTCATACCTCCTCCAGACATGTTCCCTCAGCCATCCTTCACATCCTTCTCCTTTCTGCCATATGAACATGAGACTGCACTGTCACCAGTTAATTCCTATTGCTTGTGCTCCGTCAACATCCACCACAGCAAAATCATCTACCTGCCACAAGCAGCACAGCTCACAACTCAAATTAATCACTAGAAATCAAACATTTTTAACCTCCCCCTTGAGCCATACGGGCTGCACGTGACAACAGCATCAGTCCAGACCTCGAGTAGGACCCTGCAGCAGAGCAGCCCTTGCCTTCTGGTTGCAATCTCATCTCCTTAGCTGGTAGCTGCTGGTGCTGAGTGGCTGCAGAAGGCTGCCTGGGCAGCAGGCTCAGCACACAGCCCTGACCTTGCCCCCTGTCTCCATGTCCCAGCAGGGCTGGGTTACTTCCCCTTCACTCATAGATCATGACAGAAACCCTCCAGTAAAGAGTGGTTTCAACTAGAATTCAGTTTCTACCTTTCTTCCACATGAAACATCATACAAATGACACACACATCCCTATTTCAGGCATTATTATAATTTTAACCCTGTGAACCACTTTTCTGGCCTAGGCCAGAAGCAGACCCTGACTAAAATTTCTCCTGTCCTGAAGATGTTAGTCTAGACTACTCTTCTACCTCCTAGGAGAAGGAACACTTACTGACCAGTTTATTGCCGCTCTTCCAAGCAGCTACCTCTATATGTAGACTGTTTAGGCAGACAGTTTTCCGGTTGGATCTTTTGTCCCACGTCTAAAACAAGGAAAAATAATTTAATTGTGGTCTACAAACTCATGCCATCTGGTGTCAGTGAAGCAATGACTACACAGGTGTGATCCTGGATTTGTCAGGGACATACCACAGCTGGTTTTTTAATCCCCAGAGTAACAAACTATGTTCTTGTCTTCCAGGTAAGGTGTTTGTCCTGCTGCAGCTGTCTCTAGTCACCACGGGAGTAGTGACATCTACAGTCTACAACAAGATCTATCAAAACACACTGGACTGGTACAGCGGCTTCTGCTTCATTTTGTCTTTCCTGGTTGGCTGCCTGACTTTCCTACCTTTAAGGTAAGAAACAGGAAAAGTTTTGTTCAAAAGGACATGTTGTATTTTCTCCATGCTTCCTGATTCCAGGTCTAAAATATATAATACATACAGGAAAAAAATTTAAAAAGAAAACAACAACACCCCTCCCCAACTGAATTAAAAAAAAATAAAAGGAAGAAACAAAGAAACTTGCAGAAATGAGTTGACAAATATCAAGGAGATTCAAAGAATGAAAACTGCAATGTCTAGTAAGTGGGGTTTTTTAATCTTATTTTTGTTTAATGTAGCACAAATTGCTGTAGGAAGAGTATTTGGCAGTTTAACAGCTAATAATGCCAGGAGACAAAGCATTCACACATATACAAGTGTTTGATACTGTGAAAGTAATAATAAGTAGAATGAAGGAATAACCCTACACAAAGTGTTTTTTAAAAATTCCATTGTGTTACTTACCCATTATGACAGGAAAGAATAATCTGAGTCTCTCTCAAATGTTTCAAAGAGAAACCATTACCACGGTGAAGGAAATGGTTACTTTTTCCGGTCCACTGAATTTGCCCAACAGTACTACTACTGAGAGTGACTGAGAGGTACAATTTCAAGAACAAATTTTAAGCACAAAACCAGCTTAATTAGAAGAGAGAAAGCTGGAACAACCTCTCCGTCTACTTTTACACCTTGTCCATTAGAAGTCTGCTTCATAGTCATCATTCCCGACTGTGCTTTCTGCCTCAAATCTCCCAGACACAAAAGACTTGTTTCTTATGCACAACCCTCTGTTTAACAGGGGTCACTGCTAGGTATTCAAATGCTTTTTAATACAGGCTCCAAATAGAAGTACCATTATCAGCACAAACAGGTGTTATTAAAGTCTGAAGGATGGCAAATGGTGCCAGTGTCATTGATTGTACACAAAAGAGGCTGTCAGATCATTGAGAGGAATCCCAATAGCATTCAGCCAGCTCCAGACACCCCGACAAAGTTTAAGATACAGATGTGGACTGCAGTTTGAGAAGGTAGTTTGCTCTTATTATTATTACTCTTATTATCTGCATTTGTATTGTTCTTCACAGCTTTGTGGCCATCAAACAACGGTCAACCACTGGGTCCCTGGAGATTCTGACTGAGTAACAGAGGCATCTTTTGGTGATCATTAGTCCCTACAGTAGTTACCAACACTATGGGCTGCATAGCATTTGTATTTCCACTTCACAGCATGCCACAACCTCTCAGCCACTCAGCTCGCCCAGGAAGAGACGTCTGCCTTGTTATTTCTGCAGCACCTCATCTTGCAGAGTATCTGCACACCAGAAATCCTCAGAGCATTCTGCTTTTTGCTAGGCTGGTTAGTAACACCAGAGAGGGACAAGAATACAGGCTAGAAATGAAAACGGCATTTCCAGACACATCGTTCAGAGTGGAAGAGGAAAGCAGAGGATTGGTTTTCCATTAGTTCCTTCTTGTCTGTTCATTCAGAAATCTCAGGGCAGTTCTGTGACTTTGGCTGATGAAACGGGGCTGCAAGCCATATGCCATGTGCACAGGGCCATCAGCAGGACACACTGACTCGCCACCTGCAACAGAAGATGTTATCAGCCCAGCCAATTAATGTTACATAAAAGAAAACAGAAAAATACCACTGTAAAAATATGTAAGATTAACAGAATTTTAGTAATCCCTACAATAAAACACCCCTGAACAGATGTTCATGACCCTGACTTTTGGGAAATTGTCCACACTGTCCCTGGACAGTGCTTCAACAGAGCTCATGCGAGGACTAAGACTCAAGAGCTAATGCTGGTGTTTCGGCTCACACCACCACGATGTGCTGCTCTTGTAACAGGTTAAGAACAGGTAAGTGCAGCACACAGTTCCTACAGGCTTTTTGGAGGTGTAAGGACGCTGATACCATGTAATAGTCACCATGTTACCTCAGCTTTAATCTGGGTTGGAAAGGAAGCTCATACAATACAGCAACTAGCATGAGATGATATCACATAAATCCAAACATGAGTCAAAAGTCTGGCATGTCTCACAAGGATGTGTCTTCTTACATGCTAATTGAGCTAAGAAGGATTAAGGCTACCAAGGTCCTGGACTAAGTAAAGGGAAGTTAAAAGCCCTTAAATAACTGAAATAATCTGGAGGTAAATCAGGCAGCTTCAGTTCAAGCCAGGGGTATAGCAAGCAGAAGCTGGTTCATCACTACACAATGCCTTGCTCAGATAAAGTTGCTGCCACCCTGTCCCCCACATACAGACAAAATCTTTCCTCAACTCCATCACTTTCAGTACCAGAAGTAATGCAGCAACAGGTCAGATGACTTCTAGTTACATCAACCATGGAGTGAGATTTCAGGGGAAGGGTATTTCTGCAGTAAGATAGTGAGCTGCTCAGCAAAATAAGCACACGTAATTTCAACAGTGAAGATTGCAAAAAAATGAAACTTTATTCTAAGTAAAGGAGTCATCTTTAAATACATTTATTGGTCCATTCCATTAAATTAATTGAGGTAAACAAATGGCACATTTTAAAAAAATGTACACACTAATAGAGAATTACAAACAGTTTTACCTCAAAGTATTTTTCTCCATCAATACTAGTTCCATAGTAAACAATGCACAAAGTATAGTTATAAGGATATATGAAAGGGTATAGAAACATGCCAGCACCAGAAGGCAAGACAGCATTTCCTAGCCTGCGAATCTGAACAAGAGCATAGCTGCCAGATTTGGCCAAGTACAGGAAACAAAAGCCTCCTTCCCATTTTTACATTATTTACTAGCTAATTCATACAGAGATAAGTCTTTTCACAGCTTTCATTTTGTATTTTAATGGTATGAACAGTGACTCTGGTTCTGGTGAGTGGGTTTATAGAGTGAAAGCAGAGGAGTCTGGACAAGGAACCAGCACCATTTTGGTCCCCATCACCGACACCTTCACCACAGTGTGTGAGGCTCACAGCCAGCTTGCCTTCACCTGCATGGCCCAACTCTCCAGACCTTAGGGAGGGACAGAGGGATGCAGGCACAGAGAAGTGAGAACAAGGACGGTGCTCCTTTATTTTTGTGTACTATAGACAAAAGCCCTTTGGCTCTTATTGTAAGATTGGCCTTCAGCAATCTGTCTCCTTGTGCAGTGGGAATGTTGCACTGGCGATAACCCTGCAGCTTGACCTGAATGTATGGATACATATCCCAGCAGCAGGGTTAAGGAAATGGTTTAGCTCCAAAGCATAGAACACCAAGACCTTCAAAGTAGTCTAGGACAGTGACTAGCTATTATTGTTTTAGCATGCCATTTACAAAAGGGTGATCTACTTACACCTCTTTGGAAAGTTCCTTATTTTCTGCACATTTACTGTGCTCTAGGCATGCAACCTTAAAACTTGTCCAGTTCATTACTACATACTTGTACAAGTCAGATACTTCAGCAAGACTTCCAAGTGCTATGCACAGAATTAAGCACTGCCATTTTAGTTTGTAAATTGGTTCAACAGCACTCCCAAAAGGTTTTAAATGCCACATTCAGTCTGCCTGAAGGCAAGTTTATTCCTGTGATCCCCAGTTTTACTTCACAAGAGGAAAAAAAAAATAACCCAACAAGTAGTTGCAACTTGCCTATCTTAAAAAAAATAGTCCTCATTTTCCCTATGTATTAGTTGTTGTAGTAGAAGTTAATGCACCCAAGGAAAGAATGTTCTACCTCCAGAATTTGACAGAACATCTCATCTAATGTGCTTGTATAGTCTACACAATTTTGTTCAGTGGTTATCAGGACAAGGATTTTCAACAGTCTGCAACAATAATCATAACTATATCCAGTTAAATTGTGCAAGTTTTAACAAAAGTATGGCTCCTGTTAAAATACAGAACAGTTCCTGCTGATCTGTGAGAGAATTCTTTTGTACCCTGGCATCTGCAGGACTGACACCTGAAGCAATATGAACAGGCTAAGCACAGCCACTGCTTCAAGGCTACTGCACAGTACTTCCACACAACTGTCTCTGCCACTCATGCTTTTTTTCTATCACTAATTCCACTACTTTATCTTTAGCATAAGTTTTAGTGCAACAAAAATCCAAGTAGAATTCAGTGAAGAATCATACTTTATTCTTTGATACAACTCACATGGGAACTGTTTGTGTCTTTAGGGCTACACATATTACCTTTTCATTTTTCAATGTATACCTGAAAAAGCCATGATGTTTTATTGCAAGATTCAGAACCTGGTAAAGGTATACAGGAACCTGTATAATGCATGGTCCATTACTGAGCATAGAAACAAGATCTCAGTGCTTGCTTTATTGTGCTGGTGCCACTTAAGAGAAGAAACAAACCACAGAAACTATACAGAGGTAACTGGGCAGCAGTGAATTATGCATCCTCTGAGAGGGACTTTGCCCTGGCTATGGATTATGAGGAGAACTGGGCTGATTTAAGGATGGCTGAAGGAAGCACACGTTAAACAGGCTCATAGAAAGGTTGCCAGCTACTTTTGGTGTCATTTTGGTGCACGTGCAGAGAGTCATCTTAAGTGATTTAACACTTAACAAGTTACTCAAAGATGAAGCTCCTGCACTATTCCTGCTTCCCTTAACCAACACCTTCTATTTCTCTCATGGAAGTTTGGACCCTCCAAAGTAAAGACTTTTATTCTGTAAGGATTACAGGATAACATGTTAAGAGTTTCACTCTCAGTTCAGGACTCCACCTCCCGCTAACAGCAGTTGTATATGATACAAGTGTCACTCTCCACATCTTACAGGAATTTCCTGCAACTTTTGTAGTTCTCCTGACTGGCATGGCTGCCCCAAATGTCCCCACACCTCACCCACAGCTTCTCCCTCAGTTACCTAGTGATTTACAACACCTCTTCATAAGACCACTCCACTGCCCATAGAAGCTCAGACCCACCATTGCACACCCTTATTACACTGCAGCAATTCTTGCAGAGGACTTCTCTTTTGAATGTCAAGTTTTACTTCCCTTGTATGAGCTTAAGAGGTTTTGGTCCAGACCACATAAGAAATCCCGATCTTCAACAGCTCCATGTTGATTCCAACAGTTACATGTTGATTTGAACTTCACTTGGTACTCTCCACTGTCCATTATGCTTCTCATGAACAGCTGTGATGTTAATTGCTAAATTCTCCAGAAGCAACAGCCACTTCTTCAGTTTGACATAAAGCAAAGCAGGAAGAGGACCTTAGTGCTGTAAGGCATCAGATTAAATCATCTGTAGGAAAAAACCACCACCCTTCCTACTCATCTTTTGCCGTTTATTTTAATAAGATGGTGGGAAGGCTGACTAAATATTAGTTCAAATTATATTTTGCTTGAGTCCCAGTGATGCTGTAGAGTCAACTACAAAATTCCATTTACTCCACATGAACTAATTCAAAAAGCACGTTGATATTTCTTTGTGGAAAACGGGGAAGACTGTAACCCTGAAGGCCAGACTGTTAGCTAGTACACAAGTGCTTATTCTAGATTGCTTCAAGATTATCCTCTTAAGTACTTCCCCTGAACAAGAGGAGTCTGCGATTCTGAACCTAACAGCAACTTAAACCAGAGTTCTCATTTACACCAAAAAGTGCATATTGACAAACTGACCTTAAAACAGGAAACATAGTTTGTTTAGTACCACGGAGCTGTCAGTGAAGGCTGAGTCAAGAAGAACTTCTTAGAATGTTTTATATTTTACTTCTTCATGCAGAGAGCACCATCTCATTAGCCTGACAGCTACCACAGTGTTGCAATAACTCATCTTGAGGGTTCCATAAAGCCACCAGGGTGAGAAGGGTGGCTGCAGGTTCAGTTGGTGTTTATGAAGGAATAAATTCCAAATCAGACTAGCACCTGGTAGGTTGTCACAGGAGAACAGAAAAGTTGCACAAAGTCAATCACTGCTCACATTCTTTGCAAGAATGTTGCCAGAGAACAAGTAATCACTCAAATTTAGGAGTAAGCACAGTTATTTATTGCCCTAAATCCCAGTATTACAGTCATATGAGCTCCGACCCCCCTCACTTAGGATGGTTAAACCACATCAACATTCCTAAGGCCATTAACACCAAGTAGGCATTTACTTGGGGTTGGACTGCAAGAGAAAGGACAAAAAAGGACTTGCAGAAGCAGCTACAATTCTAAAGGCCAACAGAAACTACTAAGAAAATAGATCTATACCAAAAGTAGTCCTAAAAGACTTGCCGTGTGGTTCAGCAGAGACAGATTTGAATACTATGTGTACCTCATAGGGTACCCATCTATCCCCCACCAAACCATTTAAGGCAGCTTTCACACACTGACGCTTGGTGGAAGGAAGCATTTACACCTTTTGGCTTCTGGCTGCTGCAAAGAAAGCGTGGGGAGAGAAAGCAGAGTTCTACTTTTACTAGAGCAGGCATCTTAGGCGACCAAGCCTAAAGTAGCTCTAGTAAAACCCATATTCAAAGCATGGTGCAAGAAACTTCCACCAGGCAACTTCAGGAGCTAGCTTTGGGAAAATTAAAGACTCATACTTCCTCCCCCGTTCCCACAACCCTTGAAAGGCTGCTGTCCAACTCATTCCCACAGCTAGGCTGGTTTTGATCCCCAAGTCAGTCACAAGTACACTTCAGTCAACTGACATTATTTCATAATCACCAAGGTAAACAAAGATACTCAGTATGAACCAACAGCATGCCACACTCACAAAAACCACAGTTCATGCTTGCATCACCGCCTATCTGCGGCTGGTGTTGGTATGGTCTGTCTAGAACCAGCCCGACTCCCAGATGGAAAAGTCTCCAGAGACCATTTCATCCAGAGGGAGCACATGGGCAGTAGCAAAACAGAAAATATTCTTTTGCAGCCTTTTCCTGTCCATTCCAAAAAAAAAAAAAAAAAAAAAGGGATAAGGATTGGTTAGGGAGTACTGTATCATAGAAATAATTATTGGGGGGTTTTTTTTAAGCAACAAAACAGAATGGTAATAAAGATGTCATTTGGCACCTTGCAGTAGAGTTTTATTTTCATCTTTTTAGTGTTCCACTCATTAGTTCCTTCCAGACTAGAGAGGTAAATTTTATCAAGATCCCCATGCACTTTCACTATGAACCCCAATCACTCCACAGGATAAAGAAGGAACCATTCAAGATAACTCAAAAAGATGAAACATACCCCAGTTTAAACACAAAAATTGAGGAAAAAAAATTCAAATAGGCTGGAACAGATACTCTGAAAAACTAAGTGCAGCTGTCATTTCAGTTAACTTAACAAAAAGAGTTCTCCATACAGTTCCAGTATGACTAGTGGTACTGAGCATAGAAGTGCTAGACTGTCCATGAAGGTACTTCTTATTTGGTCTCTGGCTTGTCTTGCAGTAGTGGTATAATTGACTCCCACGCCGTAAGGCACTGAAGAAATAAAGAAAGATTGATTTAAAAAACTGATTTTATATCGGTTCATGAAACTTCTGACCAACCCTTCTAGACCAATAGCATACAAGTAGAAGAAAAGTTATGTGGGTCTTTACAGATGATTACAGAAGGGGGAAAAAAATCCAGGATCTCAAACAGCAAGTAAGTGTTAGAATAGCTGCACCTTCCAAACAAATTCAACTTTTTCAAAGTCACCAGCTGGCCCAAGCCATTAAAAGTCACCAGAACACCCAGGATTTCCAAATACTAACCTGGATTTTTCTAAACTGAAGAATACCACAGCTTTCAGCTAGGCAGACAAACTGTTTTGAGTAGAAATTTACATCTTTGTGGTGTGACTGTGGGGGAACACTGATTTGGACACAATGGCAGCTATTACAGACTATCTCCAGCAAACGTATTTGAAAGAAAACACACCTTTAGGGAAGTTAGTTTTGAGACACAGTACAGCTCTGGGACTTGACTCCAGAAAAACTGGTAGTGCCTGATACAGTAAACTGTAAGTGGAGTGTAGCTTCTGGGTTATTAGAAATCCACTCTGGGCTTTGGAGTCATTTTCCTGGACACATACACTTACTACAGTACTTGTACTGTGTCTTTCAAACACATAGAGCCCAGAAGTAAAAACTGGGCAAATAAAGACTGTGGGATCCAAATTATTAAATGCTGAAAATGGGCAAACTCATCAGCAGCTCTTATATCAACAAGTCACTGTTGACAGACGTCTTCCTTCTAACTTTGCTGACTGTACTGCAGATAAATAGAGTACTTCTAGGTGTGTACCCTGAAGTGACTGGACACTTTCTTACCAAAAAAGCTTCCTTGCTAAAAGCAAAACTAATGTACAGTGTACAGATCTAACTATCAATTGCAGAGGCACTGCTGGATGTTCAGTGGAGTCTCTAACATCCCCCTCCACAGCAGCCTTAGAAGAGAGACCAGGATGAAGGAAGTTCTGTGTGAGTAGTTATGAACGAGACAGACATTGGAAGGGGAAAGGGTACTGCATACTAATATTACACAGGGAGGTAACCTAGCACAGGAAACAGCTTATAAAGTAGATGTAGAAAAATGAACAGACAAGATGAAGTATGTTTACTAGGCTGTGCATAAGCATAGTAGTTCTAGTAGTGTTTAATATTTAATATACCTAAATGGGGTTTATGAGACAGCTGAAGGAGGACTTTTTACAAGGGCTTGTGGTGATAAGACAAGGGACAATTGCTTTAAACTGGAAAAGGGCAGGTTTAGATTAGATAATTAGGAAGGAATTCTTTACTATTAGGATGAGGAAACACTGGAATAGCTTGCCCAGAGAAGCTGTGGAAGCTCCATCTTTGGAAGTGTTTTAGGTTCATGCTGGATGGGGCTCTGAACCACCTATTCTAGTGAAAGGCATCCCTGCCTCTGGCAGGAGGTTGAAACTTAGATGACTTCTAAGGTCCCTTCCAAACCATTCTGTGATCCTATGGTATCAACCACCTCATTGGGCTGCACTGCACTAGCACGATGGAAAACTAGACTGGAAGCATATGCAGTTAAATGTCAAGGTCCTTTTAATTAAAAATAAAAAAATCTGACACCAAACCTCAGGTACACATGCACCAACTGAAAGAGGGCAGAGGCTAGGTATTTTCAGGACTAGTACACAAGGGACAGAACTATGCACCAAGGGACAGAGATTAGAATAATTTATATGTAACAGGTGTAATCTATATATGAGTCCGCGGACTTGCATTAACTCACATAGTTTGATTCAGAAAAGGCAGAATCAAGAGATTTTTCTACTCTGGTAAGTTTACTAAAATATGCAATTCTGGGGTTTTTTTCACCACCACTGCTGCTGCTCGGTAATTTGTTCAATTCAAGAGTGCAAAACAGACAAGCATACATGATAAAATGCTGTTAGAGTGTTTGCAAAAGTCCACTAGTCTCACAGAGATCACTTGAGCATGACTTGCAACTCATCAGTTGTTGACAAAGAGCAGCTTCAGATGTCTAATATTCTTGTCTTCAAGACAGTATGAAGATTTCCTGAAGAATTATCACCACTTCAGAGGAAAACAAACTACTTTACTCCTACCAGTGTTCCAACAGTGACACATACCTTCTCGTAGTACTGGATGTTTTTATCTGCCATGCCCATGAGTAGCTGCCTAAAGTCTTGTCTTTTGTTGTTCTGCCATCTCTCCATATCTGCTTTCAGGTCAGCATTGAAACATTCTACTCGGTCTTGACATTTCTCAACATCTGTGGGTACCTGCAGCAAAAGAAATGAAGATTAAAACTGTCACTAAGAGTGCTAGATTGCTGAATTAGCTCAAACCTTACTGAGCAAAATTACAGAAGACAGGGTTAAGTTCACAATCCAACAGTTATCCTGAATCAACTGACCTATGGTTGCAGGGAAAAAGCCACAGTTCTGAACTAGAGAGGATATGAGATTGCTTCATTTGTTCTTCGCTGTTTGAGGTGGTGAATGCTTGTGCTTGTCCATCTCCATGCCTGATATAGAGGCAGATGGAGGAAGCATTTGCTAAAGGCACAGGAAAACCATTTGGTGTAAGTGCTGGTACCGAGGCTCAGTTCCTAGTGCTCAAACTGAGCAGCTTTGCTCCACAGCAAACTTTCCTCCTTCCCATTTATAGCTGCGGTAGGAATTTCCTGATTTACACCAGCATGTACGTAACAACAAACATTTAGGTTTATCAAAAAAGCTGAATAAGAGATCTCAGTATTGACAGCTGCAGAATAAAATTTCTAAATCCTCAGTTTCCAGCTTCCACTTTGAACCTTACAGGCCTCCTGAACAAAATTTAACTGCAGAGCACTTGTGATCATCACTATAGGATGGGCTCATGAACCTTTAGGCTCAACACTGGACACATTACCATGTAAAAGCAATGAATGACATCTTGAAGGACAGCCCACTGAGCAAGCTGAGGTAGAGATTTAAATGGATTTTTGACAGTAGTCACTGGCTCAAGGTACATACACTTTAGACCAACTAAGTTGGTGTTCTTTGTTTATGTTTTAACTAATATAATGTATACTACCAAGCAGATACAGGAATAATTTACAAGTGTTTCCTCAAGCAGGAAAGCCAAACTCCTTTCTCTCCCTTCTCATTGCTGCATGGTCCACACACAGGAATCCTGTAAGGACATGTAGACTAAGCCCACGACCTCAGAAGAGGAAACTCCTGAATCCTGGTACCAAAGCAAGAAGTGAACTTTTGCTCTGGAAGCTGTGACCTGCACAAAGGCAAAATGCAGAATGAAGAACATTTGAAGAACTTTGTGGTGGCTCCCCTCGTATTTGATTTCAGTAAATTGAACATGTGGCTCCTTCAGCCATCCTTAAATCAGCCCAGTTTTCCTCATAATCCATAGCCAGGGCAAAGTCCCTCTCAGAGGATGCATAATTCACTGCTGCCCAGTTACCTCTGTATAGTTTCTGTGGTGTTTGTTTCTTCTCTTAAGTGGCACCAGCACAATAAAGCAAGCACTGCGATCTTGTTTCTATGCTCAGTAATGGACCATGCATTATACAGGTTCCTGTATACCTTTACCAGGTTCTGAATCTTGCAATAAACATAGGTGTTAAAACATCATGGCTTTTTCAGGTATACATTGAAAAATGAAAAGGTAATATGTGTAGCCCTAAAGACACAAACAGTTCCCATGTGACCTGTATCGAAGAATTCCATTTCTCTCTGAGGGGCATGAAAGAAGGAAGAGGATGAACAGACTAGATAAGAAGCTTTCCATGGACAGCTACAGGAAGTTAGATGTGTGCTCCTATCTTGCAGTTCGGCAAGGTACTCAATTTAGGCAGAAACACACCAACTGTGTTTCTTGTCCAGGACCTGGATTAGGGCTGATCACTGAAGTATTACTCAGAGAAGGTCTTACATCTGTTCTCCAATATACCAACCTGTTCAAGATGCAGGAGCTCTTCATACTCATGGGTTTTGAGTTCCCCTTTATTCACACAACTGAATTTACACTACAGGCAGCTTGGAGGTTCAGTAGATACTCTTTTCCCCTACTATGTCTGAGCACTGTACTTACGGCTACAGAATTCACTCTGCTACAACTCCAGATGAAGTTCCTTCATAGGCTTCAGACAAGAACGACCAAGACAGTGACTGGAAGGTTTAGGGGATGCTCCCCTCTAGGCATGTATTCCTTGCATCAGAAGTACTCTGCTACCTTAATGGGAAAGGCTAGGCTATCAAGAGAAATATTTATGAAGTCTGGAAGCAAAACCATGTAAGATTTCCAAATCCAATTAACTTAGCTTCTAAGCACTCATCAGCTTCCTGCTTCTTCTGCCAGGATCTGAAACCACAAGGAAGCTATACAAAAATCTGTTCTTTCTCACAGCAAGTTCTCTGGCTGGTCAGGCTGAGAGGACGGTATGAGTTTAGAGTTACAGGGATAACTCAGTGATCAGCAGATGCATCACATGTGCTCTCATTAAGGAACAACAACAACTAACTCCAACTATGTCTCCAGAGGCATCATGAAAGCTGTATCTGCACATGCTGCAGTACTATTTAGAAGTGCAAATGCCTTTCCTTACAAAACTGCAGCTTCCTACAACGTAATTTACAACTGTCATAGGTTAGCAAGCATAGTCCTGGAAGGGATGTCCTTGCTAAGGGGTGCTTACAGTTTCCTCTGGGACCTGACAGAACCTATCAGCTGGCCAGTTTGAATATGCACAATTCTCTAAGCCACTTAAAGTTGTGACCACCTCTGTGATCCACATTTAAGAATAGACAAACTCCCCTCCAAGCTCTCTCTCGTTTCCAGTGCTGGCACAGGTGGCTGCAGGCCCCGTGTGGGGGCCAGTGGGCCCAGCCCAGGACCTGCTCGGGCCAGGCCAGGCTGGGCCACAGCCATCCTGGAGCCATGGACCTGTTCCAGCCATGGAACCCCCCCCACTGCCTTGCCGTGGGCAGCCGGAGCGGCTCGGCTCTCCCCCCTCTCCACTGCGATAAGGAAAATTCAACATTCCAGCTGCAAAGCTGCAAGGCCGAGGTGAGATTAACCCTTTTATTGCTGTGAAGAGCTGAAAACCTGAGGGAAGAGAGAGAGGAGATGCTTAAAGCTGAAATTCTGTTGTGAAGCTATGATATATCAGAGTATCCTGTTGTAATTTCATGAAGATATGGGGGGTGGAGTGTTCAACTCGTAAGCAAAGCACCTGCGCTGAGATAGGCAGATGCTGACGCAGCTGTAATTTCATGAGAAGTTTGGACAGGGAGAGATGGACCAGATGAGGACTTTTGCTCCAAACGGGAAAGGAGAAAACCTCAGTTCCTAGAGATGAACCAGATGAGGACTTTTTGCTCCAAATGGGAAAGGAGAAAACCTCAGTTCCTAGAGATGCTCCCAGAGATAGTCCTAACGATGAAGATGATGAAGACCCTTTGCTCCCAGGGAAGGAGAAGGGCCTCTGTTTTTTGTTTCTGAACGGCTCAACCTTAAAATTGTACCCCAAAAAACTTCAAGAGTGGACCCTCGAAAGCAGTTGCAGGAAAAGCTGCAAGTCGGGGGAAGGGACTCACACGCAGGCAGAGAGACTCCTCTTCCTAAATGGACTGAACAATATTTGGAAGTGGGCGGCTGTCTCGTGGTGATAATGTTCTCATAGCACGAGCAAGAAGAGACTTCTCTTTCTAAATGGACTGAACAAGGTTATTATGGAAGTGGTAAACAGACTGAACATCTTAAGGGTTGTCTTTTTACATTGTCAGTGGGAGAAGGGAGGAAGGTGGGGGGAGGAGGAGAGTTCTGAAGGTGGTATAATTCTTTTTTTCCTTCTTTTAGGTCTGTTAATAAATTTCTTTATATTCTTTCAAGTTTGGTGCCTGCTTTGCATTTCTCCTAATTCTTATCTCACAGAAGATAAACAGTAATGAGTATTTTGGGCCAAACCACTACAACAACTCAGTAGTTAAGACAAAATTTTAAGTTAATTAACAGCTTTTAAGCACTTTATATCAGTGCAAAGTCAATGCAAAGAGATATTACGTGTTTATCATCAAATTTGGGCCTAAGTTGAAACATCTATGCTGATGCTTTTATCTGCTTTTACAAGTGGAGATGCTAAATATTAGCTAGCAACTAAGAACCAGGAAGAAAGTAGACTGGATTTTGGGGGAAGTTGCTACTTCCTTACTGATATATGCTCTCAGCTACCTTATAGCTTAAAAGCCCCTCAAGCCACAAAACCAAAGTGACAACTGGTTCAAACTCTTAACACACTCTTAAACGGCCCAGGACTATTTTAATGAGTCACTTTCAACTGATAAGAGATGTATATGCAAGCAAGAACTGAGCATAAAATTGTATATATATGGCAAGAAGTTCTGCATGTACATTTAATCATTTTCATGCTGATTCTGTTCTCTTAAAAAGCTAAGCTTGCCTAACATCTGTAGTTCAGTGTGGGCAATTACAGATGGTGTGTCCACTTTAAAACTCCTCTATATCATCATTACCAAGTAATAAATGGTCCCAAAGCAGAAAAAATCCAGCATTAATTAGACAACTAGTCTTTGCATATGATACTTCTACCTTCCTAGTTCTTGGGAAACAGTTATCTGTTACGAGGCTTTTTTTTTTTCCCTGTAAATATATATGGCCACCTTCTACTTCAAGTTCTGCACTGCCATGTTTACTGTTCCCATAGATCACCACACTTCAAAGCCTTGAGGAAGAGAGAATAAAACAGGTCATCAGAAGCCAACTTCATCTCACCAAAATGAAACCACAACCTCAGTGCGCTGGTTGGATTATTGCAAAATCAGCTCCAGCATGGGTCAGAAATGGGTGAGAGGCATTTCACCACTGCACTCGTTAGAAACTGAAAGGCTGCAGACTCCACATGAACACCTTGCTGCTACTGGTAAACACCACCCACATTGCTTTTGTGTAAGCTTCAGCACTCTGAGCAGTACCTGCTGACAGACAGTCACAGCAGCCCTACAAGCATTCTGCATTCATAGGCCTGAGCTCTAAGCAGATGATCTCACTGCCAGAACAATCTAACGGCCTGGTGAGCTCTGTGATCCCAGGCTGGGTATGTGCACAGGAGGCCCAGAATGCCCTCCAGTGAGAGATCAAGTAGTCCTAGGCCTTCCTTTCATGATCTAAACATAGGCCTTTGTTCTCTTAAGGTTTTGTTTGGGGTCTTTTTACATAATTTCTACCAAATCAGTAAATACGCCACAAGGCACACAAATACCATCCCAAAACTGCAGCGCATGACTCTCTGCCTGCTTTTAGCTTCCTGCAAGTCATAGTTGGGAGACCTCAATGAATATAAGATATGCTGCTAGGCACAGCTCTGAGCTATCAGCTCCAGCTGGAAAGGTTCTGAAAACCCCAGAGATAGTATTTTGTGAACATGCAAGGAGTTCTATACAGTTTGTTCAACTTCATCTTGTAAATGACACAAACTAGTTTTGTTACAAAAAGGTACAAGGAGTTGCCAAAAAATATGCTTATACTCTGGAGAGGAGATGTAAGTATTCAAAAAATTTGCAAGATTTAAATGCTGTACTTTACACAATAATCCCACTGAAATATGAGATCCAAAGGCCTTTTAACAGGTGAGAGATCAGCAAAATTCATCAGTTCCACTGCATCAAGATCTTGGTAAAGTCAAATGCCTAAAAACCTCAACTGGCTTGCTGGATGTGCTAGATTTAGTTCTGTCCATCCCAGATACAACTGTTAGAATACCTGTTTATACAAAGCTACACTGAGGAACTAGAGTACATACCACACCAGAGAGCAGAGGGGCAGGCAGTAGACCCAAATACAAGAGCACCACAAAATACCTAATACACCACAATTTGTAGCTCATTATACACAAAATATCAGAAAAACACTTTTGCATTTCTATGCTCTTGTTCTCTTCAGCTTCTCAGGTTCAAAATATTATGTGAACCTCCTGTACAGTGAACCTTATTGCACAGTAGCCATAACACTGGAAAGCCATCCATTAATTATTAACACAAATAAAAGGGGAACCAAAAACCTCCAAGAAGAGGAAGGGAACAAACCCTGTTGCCATCATCATTAGAGGTGCAGTGATTTAAGAAAAGGCTCTTGCACTCTGTTTCATGCAGAAGCAGGTGGCAGCATGTCAGTTCACAGCTTTGCCTTTGCATGGAGCCCAGCCAAAACCTGTCACCCAGTGACACATGCCATCTCTGTTCAGCATCACACAGGTAGACCTCCCTAGCAGAAAGGGCAAAATATGGAGTTTTCCAAAGCCAAAACCGGTGTTCTGCCACAATACAGCTCCACAGTGCCAGGGATAGGACCTTAACTCAGCTAGCTGACATCCTGCTGAGTCACATGGGACTGTTCTAGCACTGCTTCAGTCCCTATCACTGCACAGTCCAACTGCCTGCTGGCTGTTTTTGAAGTGTTAGAGTCATCCTGCTCTGAACTGTGGAAGATCACTAGTACAGAAGTTGCTAGACAAGTTACATATACCCATACTTGGGTCTTTATTTCACACCAGCTTACCAACAACAAATTTCTGTTCTGCCCGAAACTGCTTATACTGCAAAGAAAACACAAGACCCAGAAAAAAGCAAGTTCTGCTTCCCCATTCTTCTCAGGAAGTAGTGTAAGTGCAAACCAGTTTTGTAGAGCAATTTTAAGTGCTAACCTTTGGACGATCTTCTCTTTTCAAGGCTACTGCTTCCAGTTTTGCTTCATACTCGGCTTGAACTTGGTCTCTCTTCTTCAACACATTCTATGGGCAAGAGAAAAGACAGCTGTGAAAGGGATCCTCTTGTTCCTTCCCCCAGCCTGCAAGAAACACTAAAGTGACATATCTTCAGTGCCAATTCAGCCCAAAGTCAGACTTTCAGATTTACTTTGTTCTATTTTACAGCATTCAGGGAGTAGCTTTTAATAACAAAGAGCACTTGCTCTCCAACAGCTGGCAGGGTCAGATAAAATTCAACATTTGGACAACCTGGAGGCATGCAAGATAGACGCTGTCATGAAACCATTAATATAACCCTGACTACGTAAATTTAATTCATCAGTTGACCTATTATTGCCATGAAAAGGATATAAACAAAAGCATCAAAGCTGACAAGGACTAATGTAAAGTTTCTGATATCCTCAAGCAGCAGACAGACAACAGCATTGGCTAAGAAACAGGAATACCACCACAGAAGGTATTACAGCTCCCTTTTCACTTGCAAAGACTCTTCAGAATCCTTTAAAGCAAGCAAGCTGTCACATCCTGGTGTTAAAGTAAGCCTTTATTTTAGATCAGCTTGCAGGGTTTGGTTGTTGGTTTAATTAAAAAAAAAAAAAGAAAATTATGAAAAGCACAATTTACATGAAAAGCATTGGACTGCCTGAGAGAGCTTCTCAAGCAGTAAACATTTTCTTGACAGAGAATTCACAAAACAGACAGCCAAAGATGCTACCCTTGGCTTCTACTACATCCACAAAGAGCTTCACTAAAGTTATACCACAGTCTTACAATTTGAAAACAATCACAGGAATTGTCTTTATAAGAATGTCTTACTAAAACATAAGCAGTTTTGTGTCTGTAAGAGCAGGCAATTTACCTGTTCAGGTTTCACAAAGAAACAACTAGTATTTTTCAATTACTCAGTTGATGCAAAGTAATTATTAAAAATGCTCAGAGGGAAGTCAGCCAACACTCACTGTAAATCTGAAATTCTCTTGCAGCTAACTTGGCTTTGAGTCTTCCCTTCTGCCACCTAAAAGGAATTGCCCCATTAGGACATGAAGTGATAACTAGTCATTTTAACAGTTCCAGACAAGGCTAGTAACACAGGACTAGTCATGTGCACTGCTGCCTACAGAATTATGTTTTTAAAAGAGTAGCTCCTCAGAGCTCTAACAGCCAGTCCAGCCTAGATCTAACTGAGGACATAAAAGTCCCGTATCTACTAATCATCATCGTTTCCCCTCCTCCTTCTTAAGCCAAGAGAAGGTCAACAGTGCAGTTGCTCTAGACTAGAGATGTTGCCATCAACAGTCTTATAAACTTCAATCCACAATAAATGGGAATGGCACCTGATCCACAAAGCTGCTACTAGATTAGTCAATAAAAATTGGGAAACCTGAAAAGTTCACCTTCAACAGCTTAACTCTCTCTTTTGTCCCACAAGCAAGCATGCCACTGGTTGTGTTTGCTTGACAAACACAACATCCCCCCGTTCTTTTTGGAATCTATGCAACTATGTGGGATGGCCTTTAAGTGATTGAGGTTACCAATGCAACTAAAGTCTGAGAGATTTAATAGGTACTTCTAGTTTGCACTGCCTCTTGAACCTCAGCCAACTGAAATTTCTTCTGTGAAAAACAACTGTCTCCAGCAATTGCATTTTGCCTTTAGAAGCCTGGAGTTAGGGCAGGAAGCTGAATCTATACCAGGACTAGCCAATGATTAACAGTTATTGGCAAACTGGATTCAAAGAACAGGTGTCTTAATTCCCCTGAAGTGCTCAAGTCCACCTACTGTGGACTATTAACAATGAGCTTGTGAATACAGTTTTAAGTATCCAATAATGGCTGACTTGTAAGTGATGGGAAGGATATTGCCCTCCCTTCCACTTGTCCCATATTTTCCTCTGGCACCTCCAGGGAATCTCCTCTCAGTTCCAGATCGATGCCTTGATGCTATAGCAGCAACTATGAAAAGCTCTGCATCAAATAGCCTCAAAATTACCACAGACCATGCAATACTAGTTAAAGTCTCACTTAGAGAGATAAAAAATTTTTTAAAAGTTGGAAGAAAACAAACACCAAACAGAAAAAACTCAACCAGCACACCTCAGTTATCAGGTAAGAACTAAACCAGTGGTGTCTGAACACTGAAGACTTAGCTTGGTTTCAGCAACGCAGTTCCTTCTCCATTTTGTATTTAGTTGAAAGGTTCTACCTTGGCCCATACACAGCTTCAGTTTGCTATCAGCCTCCTATCTCAAATTTCAATTTTGATCCTATTTGCACACCACAGCTTCCTACTGTGACTAAATGTCACAAAAGGATCTCTAGTTACTCATTCCCCTAAAGACACAGTTAACTATTAATGTGGTGCTTGCTTTGAACACGCATTAAAAGTAATGTCCAAGAACATCCCTGAGGATCACATCATTTGATAAGCCTTTCCAGCAATGTTAAGCATACAGAAGTCGTATAACATCCTAATACCTGCACTGAATAATGTATAGGAGAGTTTGTCCTCTGCACATGCCTACCTGGGCAATGCCAGTGTACATCAGCAAATGGGGTACCACATGTTTGCTGACATGGGCCCCACTGCATCAGGAATGGAGACATAACCGTGCCATGTCATGGAAACCATGGAAGAGACCTCAACGATTATCTCGTCCAACCTTTCTTGGCAAAAGCACACTCTAGACAATATGGACCCTGTCCAGCTGGATCTTAAATAGGTCCAGTGTTGGGGAATCTACCACTTCCCTGGGGACATAATTCCAAAGGTTGATTGTTTTCATTGTGAAAATTCTCCTCGTGTTCAACAAAAATGTCCCCAAGAATAATATGCACTGATTATCCCTGTTTTTCCAACGGTCTCCTTGTGAAAAGGGAGCTTCCATCATATTTGTAGTCAATCCTTAAATACTGGTACATGGTGATAAGATAAGCCTTCCCTCAAGGTTGAACATACCCAGCTCTCCCAGCCTTTCCTCACACAGCAGGCTTCTCAGTCCCTTGACTGTCTTTGTGGTTCTTTTCCGGACTCTATTCAGCTTTTCCACATGTCCACATATTTTTTTGTGCAGCAGGGATAAAAACTGAACACATTTGTGGCCTAACAAGCGCTGAGCAGAGTGAGTAATTTGGAAAAGGTCTCTCCTGGACGCTTCAAGCACACGTTTTAACTCAAGGCCACAACAGCAGCTTCTGCCCCGTTCTGCAAATCTTTCAAACAAACCCAGAGACTAGGCTTCCCTCAAACCAGCTAATACTCTGTTCAACCAGAACTATTGGGCTTTGCCTCCATACGTGCAGTTCGGCTCTTCCCCTCAGCTACAACCATGCTCCTGAAGACATCAAGGCCTCTTCATCTCGGAACAGTGACGATAATCTGGCAGTTCTTACCTGAGAGCCATTCAGCCACCTACAGACTGCTCTATAGATCATGTTCCCATACCTACACCAGCGGTACAGTGTGCAGCAAAGAAGCTAATCGAGGTTGCACTGAACTCCTAGTACCTGAAGACTTACCGTCCATCAAGCACCCTGTGCAAAAGATGTGCTCTAAAAGACCCAAACAGACTTTCATCTCACAGGTAGTCCTCACAGCAGCTGATGAAGAGGAATGCACTGCAAGGGAAGAGGACGCCCCTTTCAACAGAAAGCCTCCTGCACTCCAAGTGTAACCTCCTTACTAACCTTGGTTATTTCCTTGGTGTTATGGATTCTGCAAAAACAGTTCAGTAGCCACTTCAGAAACAGCAACAGGCTGATGTTTCCTAGCAGAAGAAAACTGCACTTTGTAGAACCTGAGAGTTCAGTTTTGCTATTTGAGAGGTAAGGAAAATATGAACAGTCTTGGCTAACAGTAGTTTTTGTTTTTAATTTTCAAATTTTAGACTGAGTAAAGCATCTCAGTAAGATGCCCAAGCCAGACACTGAACAGCATAATCCTTTAGAACACTAGAAAGTCAAGTCCACAGTTTAAAAAGCTCAAGCTAAAAAGCAAGGGTTTCTTTGGCTGAAGAAGTACATTAGACAGTTAAGTAACTGTTGGCTTGAGACAGTGCCATTATAAAAGGGTTCTAAAAGGCCAAAAGGAAGCTTAGGTGCAAGTCTGTAATGCCGCTCTGCCTGTGGTAAGTGGTGATTATCTGCCTAGAGTAACTCTTCAGCTAAAGAAACCCTTGCTTTTTAGCTCAAAAAAAATTTCCCCTGCTATATTTGTGAAGAGCACCTCTCACAACTCAGTTTGCCTCTTCAGATGCCATCTTTGGTAGGCATTTTTAGCATCAAAAGCCAGACATTCTGAGTTAAAGTATTTAATCACTAGCCTCATGTTTATTTGTAAGCACACTCCATCTACCTCCACTTCCTACAGTCCAAACATCCTGAGACAAGGCTTCCTACAGCTCACTGTGTTCAAGTAATACTTTACTATTAATAAACTTCCGTAAAGAAAACACACTTCATTCATGCTGGGGTCAAATCCATGGTGACAAAAGCAAAGAATATACTCAGGGAATTAGTGTAAAGTCACCTGCAAGAATACTTTAGCCACACAGGAGATGCACTACTCCTGAAGTTAGGAAAAGACATCTACAAGTAAGTGTTTCAATTCTCAGTTTGAGAAGCATAGGATGAGATTAAGAACGACTACCATGTTCAGACGGTAAGTTTATAATGGGTTGTTAGATCTGTAAAGGAGTGTGTATCATAGCCTTGTAGCAGTTGTTCCAAGTGGAAAGTCTTCAGAAGGAACTTGTCTGTAAGTCCCTTACAGAGGGACTGCTAATACGTACTGCGCCATAGGCATGTAGTGAAAAGCTCCTATGGATGAACCAAAGTCCTTGATATAATATTTTAGTGAAGTTTACTCAGTAGTTCTTCTCCCCATTAGATGTGATTGATTACCAATACTCCTTAGCTTCAAGAGAATAAAACCCACATTAAAGCAGCTTTTATAACATCTGCGTAAACAGTAAAACACCAGGTTCTTAGAGAGATTAAGAGTCACAGAATACCATCTTTACGCAGTTACTTGGTATGCAGAACTTAACAACAGACACATCATGCCTAGGGTATGGGAATGACAGAGGAAGCCGTGCCTGTCATTTGGACACATGGTTCTAAAACAAGGCACCCAACTCTGCTACATACAAGTGACAGAAATTACTGTGCTATCATTCCTGTAGGACCAGGCACTGACCCTGTCATGAAGAGCTGAAGCACAACTGGTTTCAAATCTCAAAGAAAGATTCTAGGCAGCCACAAGATGTCTCCAATAGAGTACCACCTGCCACACCAATGAAGGGGCAACTCTGCAACATGTTGTGTACACCCTACAACACTAACCCTAGCTTGACTGAAGAGCAGACCAGACAGATACTGCTACCCATGCAGTACCCAGCTATTAAACGTACCTAGTTTTGTTTTGACTGTGAAAATATCCTCCTACTTAATGTATTATTTACTTCCCCACTTTTCCCACTACCAGCATTTCTCCCTGTTAAAAAGAACAAACTCGCTAATTCCAGGCAAACACAATGACAGCACTTTCTGCCACAGGGCTCTCTTTACCTTCATTGACTCAGCATACAATATGTATTCCCTAAGCACAGGCAGGAAGTCTTCTGTCATGTCCTCACTGAGTTCTTCAAGAGCTGTGCAGCAATTCCCAATACAGGCAGACACTCCTTCCAGTGGCTCTGACAGCTCAACCTCCAGCCCTCCCCAGGTTGAATAAACAGGCCCATATTCTCGTAGTTCCACCAAGTATTCTGCAGAGGCAGATGGAAAATTAGATTAACAGAGTAAGAGCAAGACACAAAGATGTGCAAACACAAAACAGGAGAAATTATGCACCAAGTCTGAGTAACATTAATCCCCACAGGGAGCCAAGATTTGTGTTGTGTTAGCATTTTTAAAGAGACGGAGCCCTACGGCTGCAGAGGTGACAGGTTCAAGTTGCCTCTTTCTTAACCTACCATTCCTACAGACTTCCAATACAAAGACTCTTGCACCTTTGCAGTAGCCAGTTAGTTTTTTAAACATACATAAGACTTTACTAAGACAGGCCTGTAAAGCTTGTCTTCATCTCAGAATTCCATTTTTATTCCTCCAGGTGGAATCTGACGCAGTCCAGTGCCTTAATTGTGTCTCCCCTGATGGAGAAGGCTTTTTAGAGTCTTTGCCAGGAGTCAGAGACAAATGGGACTTTTAGCCTTCTCTTTCTTCTGTCGTTGTTTATTAAGTCTTATCAGCGAAATACAAGCCACTATCGTGACCCAGACATAGCGTGAAGTAGAGAATGCAAGAAAAGCCAAATTATCAAGATAGCACAGCCTTTTCAAAGGTAAATTAACCAATAAAAACTAAAAATGAAAGATATTTTCACTTTTCTACCAAAGTCTAGTAAATTTTCTTGTCACGCAGAGAGAAACTGCGGAATTCTTTATCCAGTCATTCCAAACTACTTCTACTGCAGAACATGGAGTAGTAGAAGAAGAAGAAGAAGGTCTGGAGAACAACAACAATCCTCCATTTTGATGTTTTTTGCTTTTATCTACTTACTACATTAATAAACCCAAAACCTCTAAATTTTTCACCCTGTGATAATTTTACATAATATTCTATCACCTAGCTCACACCAGTGTAGATTCTAATTCTTCCCAGAGGGTAAGCAATTTTCTCCATGGATGAAGGTCAAAAACAGTGTTGTCCAGGGGGGTAGGACCCTTCCAAACAGGCAGAGAAATGTTCTCTGCATTCTGGGCTCCCATAGAATCTACAGGTTCTTCCACCTTCTAAAAATTCTTTGAAAAAATTACTCTAGTAAGATAGTAGGTTGGTATAAAAAGTTCAACTTTAAAAAAATATTTGGAGAGTTGTGCTAATACCAGATACTGTGTTAGGTTTTGGGCCTTTTTAAAATCTGGAACACGCATTAGATTTTGCCCTGCGTGTGACTTATTACAGGCCAGAATCATCAACACAAATTATCTTGATCATGCTATCAACCAGAGTAAGACACAGAGCATTCAGATGGAAGTATTACGATGGAACACCTTGTGTCCTTACCCAACTGCTCCTTGATGATCCGTTGTGCTATTCTGTCAATGGTACCAAGCTTTAGAGAGAATGTGTCCAGATAATCCCCAATGGCTGCAAACTCCAGTGGCCGACTTCTTAATTTGTAGCCTCCCGTAACGTATTTGACAGATTCCCCCATCTTTGATAGCAAAGCCATTCCTTGCTTTTTGTAGGCATTAAGATCCTAGGAATTAAAACAAACAAAAATAACAAAACCAAAAAACCTCAAACCAAACCAAACAAAAACCAAAACAAATTAAAAAAAGAAACAAAAAAAAAACAAAAAAACCCACCAAAAACAAAAAACCAAAACAACAACAAAAACCACAAAACAAAACAAAGCAAACCACAAAAAACAACAACAACAAAATCCAAAACAAAACAAAAACACAAAAAACCCAAAAGCACACACACGAAGAAATATGTTTAGGAATACTCACTTACATGTTCAAATGTTAATACAATGAAGGATACTTTCCAGTCAAGATCAAATCTTGTGAAGTCAAGAGATTACACGTGACATGCAGCCTTGGACAAAGGCTTTCTACAAGCTGTATAGCTGAGCACAGCTTCAAGTCTACCCCTAGATGGAGGTATATTATCCAGGAGAATAGCATGAAGTACATTAGAAATAACTAAGTAGCCTGACTTTGCATGTGGCCATACTGTCCCATGTTCCTGTACTCTCACCAGAGAAGCAGCCATATTAACAGCTCTGGTTCCACCAAAACAGTTCACATCATTCATCTACACATACATCTAAGTCACAGCCACCATGCCAGTATTAACCAGATGTGCAGCTGGCTCTCATGACCTAGTAGAGAGCTACACATTGCACACTTATTTGGTAAGCAGCCTCCTCACTCCAGTTCCGTGGTCACACAGGAGGCAGGTGAAGACTGCACGCAGAAAAAGTGCAGCATGGGGAGACCAGCAAAGCTTCTCTGCAAGAGGCACTGTAGCTCAGGCTGGGTCAGATGCATCCATGTTGCCTCCACAGAAAGTGTAAACTTCCTTGACATTCCTTTACACATTTGCATAAACCAACTTTCTGAAAACCCGTGCTAACAAGACTGTCTGCCTACAATCTTCAAGGGATTTCATCTTAACAGTACACCAGAAAAAAATTGTTTTAGTTAGCCAAAAATCATTTTGAATTTTGCATTTTACTCTTTCCAGCAGAGGTCAGTATTCAACATCTCAAAACAGGACAGGGCCAGAAGCTATAACTAGGTTATCCTATACAGCCTGAGGAAGAGATGTGTTCAAACGAAGTAGGCCTGTAGAGATCAAGCATTCAGACATATTACAGACTACACTAAAATCTTAAGTGTTCTTAAAAAAAAAACCACAAACAACCGGCAGCCATCTTCAAAACATGCACTATGGTATTCCTTCCAAGTACTTAACATAAGTCAAATGTAAGTCTGATTACAAAAACCTGACATCTTAGCAGCTATTATAATTTTCTATTATGTTTGCATTTAAATGCAGTGGTTCCTTGACTTTTACTTTCCGCGTGTCCTAAGCTCTAGCTGCAAACAGGAATCAGAAAAGATCCTTGAACTCAAAATTATTCACTCACTCTCTCAAGCATTCTAGTATGTTACAGGTCGAAACAGGGACCCTGAAGAAATGCTGGTTTCTCCTTTTCAACCAGAAGGTGATCTTATGACTTCCTGTAGTAACTAAATTCTGAAGTCCTAGCACACTGAACTGACACTCACTGCTCCACTGGACCAAGTTCAAACACTAGAGACAGTCAGCAGAACAGCTGTCCTTTCCCCCTTCCTCCCAGGATGCTCTGTAACCTCAAGGCAAACTCTGCCAAAAGCACAGGATGAAGCCCTTGACATTCATTTTACAGGGGTGGAAGAAGAGAAAAAAGCAGCTAAGAAAGCTGCATCATGCTTGGACAGCTGAAAAGAGGAACAGAGCTATCTGACATTTAAGGTGCTAAACAAATTCTGTTACAGGCTTGTATCACTGGTTAAGTTCACCATGGATGGGAAATAAAAGAACACTGGAGACTGATTCTTAACAGCAAGCAGACCATGAACCTGAAGTGAGCTCAAACATCACATTTAAGTGAGCTAGAGTAATGTGACTTTGGAAAGGCGTGCTTTTATAGCTCTTCTCACCTATCTGGTAAAACCCAAGCATAGCTGCCAGTCCTCTTAGTCTGATTAAAATGCAGTTCTAAAGAAAGCCAAAGAAAATTGCACCATTCCTGCATGAGTCATGCAGAAGATGAGCATGTAACTGCTGGCTGAGAACAAATGAGAATGAGGCTTCCATGCTTAGTTTTGAGGGCATCAAGTGCAAGCAGTATAAAAAGCACAGTCAAGATAAAAAGTCAAGAAATTTGCAAGTTTTTGTGCAAGGGAGACTTCTCTTCTTCTACTCCTTCCCTCCTCCCCAAAACCAGATTTTAAAGTCTACCGCTTTCTGAATTTTTAATCTCTCTTGCGTAACAGGAGTATGTTCTAGGCTCCAAAACAAGAATTCAATTTATCAATCTGCCAAGAGGATTCCTCTTCCCTTCAAGCACAGGGAACCTATACTGTTGTCACTCATAAGGGTCCATCACACACAATAGCCAGGGTCCCCAACAACCCTCTGGTATTTCAGAGGAAGCTCTGATCTCCACATGTAGTTTTGTTAATGCCTTTTCACCTTAATTTTTGAAGGGATTGCAAAGGTTTCTGTTCTTTTGTTCCTGTCAACAACTGCATTTGAAAGTTACTGGCTTACCTTAGCTGTGAGAAAGACGTTGAAGTGCTCATTAAAAGACAGCACTGGGTGATCAGTTATTCTCTTCAAGAACTTGTCTAATGCTTTCCTCCTTGTCTCCACAAACTCTTCCGAAAAGCGATCAACAACACCCTTCACCACAAATTTTTCAGGCAGAGGCTGTCAGAGATAAGCAAACAGCACAAGATTCAAAAGACCAAAAACTTGCTTTTGTTATTTGGAAGCAAACAAAGCAGTCAAATTCCAGTCTTAACAGGAATTGAAACGTTGTGTTTGCTAACAGGAACCATGCATCAGATGGGATTCAAGCTGTGCTCAGAATTACCCTTTAGCTGGTCTGGCTTAAAGCTAGCCATTCTACTGAGTGGCTTCAGCTGAGAGCCACACCAGGGAAGTCAGACAGTACTCACACTAAGTACTTTTAACATAGCTTAGATTGTTCTCTCTACTGCTATCCACATTCACAATCCAGCTCTAAAGAGATGCCAGTAGAGCTGCATGCTATTTGTAACAGAAGTGTACACACCCCCCCACCACCCAGTGTTGAAGCAAGGCTGCCCAGTCTAGGGAAACTCAGAAAATTTGACTATTCTACTTACTCCACACACTCCTCTCTGACCAATTTAGAGGTTTTGAACACGGTCCTCCTGTAAAAGGCTGATAGCCTTACTGAGAACACTGAGCAAAAACAAACCAGCAGCTTGATACAGCAAATGGCTGGATCTTTTCTGAAGTACGAGCACACCCAGTCATCTATCATGGCTGACTTTCCTCAGTATGCTTCTGTAAGTGATGAAGGTCTGACAGTACGTCCACTCTTACATCTTACTGCCTTGAGTCCATCAGTTCATCTCCGCAGTCCAGCTTGGCATGTAAGCCCAGACTGTCTCCAGACTTGCTACAGTCTCCCCTGTTACACTTAGATTACACACTCTGAACTACCACTTTGGATGGAAGACAACTTTTTAAGCTGAAGCATGGTTAGTTTCAGCTCTACCACTAGATCTGCTTTTTTTCTGTACAGACAGCACTGACTTCAAGATTAATATCAGTTTTAAAACTGTGCTTCACATTTCATTCTTGTGAACCAGTCCATCCAGACAATCTGCTTACAGTAAGGCTAGCAATGACAGCCATTTTCACCCAGCTCAGGAAGCAGGATTCACCTCTGGAAAGAGTCTTTGTCATCTAAAATCTGTCAAAAATAATTAAAGAAAAAGAAGTCTATACATATTGCTTTCCCACTATACCCAAGCTGATGTGGCTTGTACATAAAGGCACTATCTCCTAGGTAAGCACAGGCAGCATGACTTAGCTGCAATACAGCTACATTTTTACCACTGTACTTGGTTCTTACAATTTAAGACCTACTTTGTTATGCTTAGCATTCAAATCAGTCAATCAATCTAGTTAAACCAGTGTAAGGTACACTATCATTAGACTTCTTCAAAAGTATAATGCCTTGTGCATTAGTCTTCAGGGAGAAAGAAACTCTCTTCCTTTGCTTTGTAAACTTTAGCTGGGACTCTAGGAAGTCACTACCTCAGCATCATACCTCAGCAGGAGGAAAAGAAAAATGTTTAAAGAAAAGAAAAAAGAGGGAAAGGAAGACGAGTTTAAAGAACACTAATTCAACCAAACACATGCAAACTGGCACTGAATAATCACTGAAGTTTGAGCATTTGAGAGCCACAGAAGAGACCATCTCTATTACAAAGACTTCTGCTGTTTAACCTGCTTTCAACTACAGCAGTAGGTACATTCCTTCCCATTATAGGCTTTTGGAGGTCCATCTCAAGTAATCAATACACAGAGCAATCAGAAATAGCTTCAAGTACCCAAACATGACCATCCAAGGACAAGGACCTTGGCTGCATTAGGTTTACCTTTCTAGTCTAGAGACAGGTCTGACATCAGTTTTACTGTTTTTTGAAAGAAAAGATTAGAACGCCTTAGATCTTTTAAAGAAAATGTAACTATCAGTAGCTGAAGAGATGAAAAGGAACCCATACTGAGCTTAGTTTTGGCTCCTAAGTCTAGGCTATCATGATGCACTTCACTGAGAAGACACATCATTTGCTACAGGAAAATTTTAGGCAGAATCACTACATAGATTAGGAAAACAACTCCCTTCTGATAATTTGTTAAAACAAAAGGCTTTCAAGGATTGCAGTATCCATAATTACAAATACATATAGTCTTAGATTGTCTTGAAACATCTTCTCAGAGTGCACTTGAGTGAACTGCCTTTAGCTTCTACACTCCATCTATTTCTAGATGATAAATACATAAAGCATTTAGCAGTCTCCCCACCATAACCTGCATGGAGGAGATTAATAGGAGATTCCATAACTGCTAACTTGTGCATAAACAGATAAAACAGGGCAGCACATCCTTATATCTCCAGATTTTCTAGAAGAAAGGCACCTAAGATGTTGGCTTGTTCTGCAGCCGGTTCCGTGTACAGGAGCTACTCATGCCAAGTTTGCTGCTCTGTGTGCAACAAATTCCTGGTCACAGCAAAGCAGCTTGATTCCCTGCCTATGACTCACCTCCTGTTACTCTACTATTATTTACTGCCTTACAGGCTTCAGGCAGAACTGGTTGCCTGTTAGTAAACCCAAGAATCTGCAGAAACTTAACTGCAATTGTTCCAGCTGTTCATAGAATGGGGAGTAAGAAAAGAGTATGGGCACTTAACACATTACACATGCCTCCACCTTATGCACACTGTCTTTCTTTTCCCTACTGTTCACTAAACATATTTGCTGCCAGTTAGTGGTGTCACATGGTTTTGTGAAGTACTTCTTATCTCTGGGAGACTCAGTTATTATTCCACTTGAGGCAAGTCCCAGCGTAACAAAGGACTTAAAAACAGCGCTCGACCATAGAGCAACCTAACAATACTTCTCTCACAGCCTACTCCTTGCTGAGGGAGGGAGGGAGGGCAGAGGAACTTCCATCACATCATCCACCCCAGACAGGCAAGCTGAAGTATTTTAGTAGTGTTGTTATTTCCTGACAATTCAATTCCTACAGGACTTTTTAAATTTCTTTGTTCAAAAGGGCTGAAGGTGGTGATCGCACAGGTTTCCTACCTATGCACACAACAAACCTATAAGGTAGTACTAACTTCCTCACATCAAATAATGTGGTCAAATCACCAGTTTCAGCAACAAGAGGTGCAGTAGTTTAGCTAATGTTATTAAGTAAACTTCTGCCTACTGAAGGCATGCAATAGCTACCAAGCCAGAGGCTGAGACTTCCAAGTCTGTGCTATTAAATGTCACGGCTACTAAGTGTTAGCACAAATAGTTTTAAACTACCCTGTAAAACCAGCTCAAAAGGCCATCTTGAAAACCGAGACTAGAACCTGAAGTACGTGTGGCTTTTCATAACCCCAGATGCTCTGAAATACAGATGTAATAATTGAGCAAACAGATTAAATGTATTATGTCACAACTACTGAAGTCAGCACATGTATTGCCATGCAGGAGGCTGACAAAGCTCACCTCTCAGGTGTGCCACTCAAGGAAAGTCTACGCTTCCTAACCAGTCAGGAATGGAAAGTTCTTTCCACTCCACTATAAGACAATTTATAAGTACCATATTTAACTCTAAATACTCAAAGAGAATGGAGTAATGTTTTTAAAATCCAGACACATATCATCCAAGTATTACCCTTGGAAGACAGATGCACAACTGTCTTTAACAGCAGATTCTTGCTTACTACCTACGGGAATAAGATGCGTTGGCTGAGACTCTTCCAGCTTGTTTCTCAACCAGTCGAAGTCCTGGTACCGCCGACGGACAGAATACTCTGGCAAATCAAACTCTGCCCGTGTGGTCTGGAAAAGAACAGGATATATTTAGTTTGCACCAAAGCCTCTCACTTCAGAGCTTAGCAGAAAATGCAGTACAGCCATCCCTCCAAGGGTGAGGCAGAACAAGCCTTGCAGGGAGTCTTAATCCCCAAAATTGTGCAGCCAGCATGAGAGAAAGATCCTCTGGCTTTTCAAGCAGTGGAAAAGCAAGCAATATGAAAGGTGATTACTTGGAACTGATGTGTTAAGATCTATTTGTAGTTCATTACATGTTCTGTTCTCATTACAGGAGAAGTCTGTAGAGCAGAAGCACTGTGTACTACATTACTCTCTTGGCAGTTACAAGATTACAAAGACTGTATGAGATACTCATTCTGAGGACATGAGTATTTTACCCATCAAGAATTAAAAGTAAAGGTATTTACTGACTTATTCTATGGCATGGATTATCCATGAGTGAAAAAGTGTTTCACTGCTGTCCCTGTATTCTGCAACTGATGGGCTTTTCACACTCTAAGATTAAAAGATCAGAATGTAGGCCAATGTGAGGTTCGACGGACTGTTTTTGTTGATTTTCAAGACAAAGAAACAAGTCTGTTTATGTGTATGCCTGATTAGATACATTAGTGCCTTAAATGAAATCTTTTAAATTTTCCTTCTTTAGGGCAAAGTTGCTACAAGTTTGAGGGGAAAAAAGTAAGTATGCAGAGAAACTGCTGGCAAGTGTTTTATCCACTCCTTGAACAGTCCATAGCCTGGAAGGCAGACTGTATGGGGCTGTTTGCAGAGCACATAGTGCAATTGCCTGAAAGTATTTGTGAAACTGTATACCAACTAGGAGTGTCTGCTGAAGAGCCTGGCATTAGCCCTGATTAGAAGGTAGACGGCCCTTGTACTTATGTCCCGCTGAGAAGCACAGGGAGCTATAATTAAGTTACTTGCAGCCATCTTGCAACGAATGGCTTGCAGTGCCAGCACACTACATGTCTGCAGCCAGGCACCAAACCCAGCCCATTCTGGGGAATATACCAGCAATCCCAGCTTTGAACTGGCATCGAGTCCAGCACCTAGTTGCTTTGCTACTTCCAGCCAGCAGCAGCCTTTAAATGCATTCCACCTCTTCACTTGCTCTCTGGATGACTAACTCTTCAGTTGCTGCATTTTACTCCCATCAGTCAGCACTGGGGGTTCTGCACAAGTTCTACATCTGAAATCTTTTCCTAGGGTGAAGTCAGGAGCCTTAACACAGTATCAACAGCACAGTAGGTCTAGGATACTACAAGCAGCAAGCTGATGTGCTGTTACCTAAGAAATGGCTTGGCTTCTAGTAAAGGAAGGCATAGACAGACAGAAAAGAAGAAGGTGCGATCAGCTCCTCCCTCCTTTGACATGCTAGCCATGGTAAGCAATATAGCCATGGACTAACATAACAAATCCTCATGAACTGGAGCAGTCATGTTTACAGATGAGGGATTACCAAGACCTAGACACCCACTGCAGATCTGTGCTTTACTCAGCTACACACACCTCAGAGTAACACCAGCTTATTTAACATGTAAGAGTACCACACTATAAATGTGACTTCTGAGACTTCATGTGAATCATTTTCACTTGTTTCGAGTAACAGACTGAATGCCATTATTCTAGAAATTTAAAAAGAAAAAGAGGGGAAGGGGGGAGGTAGTAATTACTTAGAAGAAAGCAGAGCTTTTGTGAACTGTCACTGCCCAAAGGCATCTTAAGAGATCAGACAGTGAGTGAATGAGAGCAATCAGAATGGCTACACACTACAGTGTCTTATCCTGTACCATGAGGATGAAGGTAAATTTTCCCATCTGTTAGCACTGAGAAGCTTATCAACCACTATTCTGCTAACAGTTAAGGAAAACTGTATAGGACTGTCTAAGAGTAGGAAAGCAGGGTTAAGTCCCAGTATAGAAACAATACATTAGCTATCGTTCACCTCTAGCAAACTGCTCCTGTTGCCTTTCCTTTGCAAGCAGAATTGCAAAGTTTACCATCTATCACATTTTTTTTCCTCTGAGATGAAAATACAGCAGCAACATTTCAGTGTTTACTGTACAGGCTATCAAATCTAGACAGCAAATAAGCTTTTAAAAGACTATTTGGGCAGAACATAAAGGCCCTTCAAGGTTTTAGTGGAACCTCACTAATGCTGAAAGAATTTGGATCTCAGATCAAACTGTTCATTAGTTTAGCACACGTTATTTTTTCCAAACTGCACATAAGGGGAAGGATGATCTTGCCACTGTCCAAGCACAGTATTGAGGAACACGTTCACTGAGGTAGCTTGTGGTGCAGCTGCAGTGGGAGCTGCAGGTTGAGCTCTGGCAAAGAGGCTGTGAAGAGCTGACCCTCGGCACAACAAGGGCCCGGGGACCTGTGGCCCAGCCAGGGGACCGGACACTGAGACACGGCAGGAGCTGATGATCCCAGACCTTCCCACACTCAGACTGGTGAGGGGATAAAAGCCCAGGAGTTCCTTTGTTCTGGGTCCCTCCTCAGAGGCACGAGCTCAAGCTGCTGGTTTGTTATTGCACTATGCTTAAATTAATTTAAGGGTTGAGACGGCTGAGAGTCTGCTATGGGAAACCTGGGGTCAATCCAGTAAGGAAACCTGGTGTGACTGTGTGAGTAGCTGGGGGCCTCGGTCCCAGCTCAGATGGTGCAAGAGTGACTGCCAGAGTGGCTCCTGGATGGTTGGGCAGGGAAATTTCCATAACAAGTGGACAACAAGTGAATCATCTATGTTTTTGACACAGTTAAATTCCTCCTGCTTTCTCAGTAAGATTCATAAATCTCATCTTGCAAGGACATGTCTCTTCCAAAGGAAGCTGAGAAACCTACATGGCCAATCTCAAGCTCCCAAAAAATAACGGGCAAGATGATTCCAGGAACTTATTGAAGATTCCAGCACAGTTCTACTAAGTCAGCACTGCAGCACTCTGGGCTCAGTTTTACTTGCTGGAAATCAGGCAGAGTTACAGACACTTCTACCTCAGTTGCTGAAATGGTTTTGACTAGAGGCAGTATTAAGGCAATCACCAAGTCTTGGTCTTGTGTAAAATTATTGTCTTTCTTGGAAAGAGTTAGCAGTCAAACCTAAAGCTAGCCTGTGATGACTATATGAAAGTATTTTTGAACCCTAGTTCTACTCTCTAAGTCAGTAGACTTGATTGCAGATTCCCCTCCATGTTACTATTTAAGTTTGAGGCAAAATCTTCAACTAGGAAAAGAGAGGGGAGGGGGAAGGGAAAAAGGCTGGTGTTTTCAGCACTCCAGCATTTCCTTTGCCTCAAATAGTTCAGGCTGTTTGAAAAAGACTTCATATCACTTTCACCTGCTCCTCTCTAGGGAATCAAGCCGTTTCATGTGTTTGAGTAATCTACCCAATGCATGGACTGGAAGCATGAGGAGAAGGACAGGAAAGTGAAAACAAGACCTCCACTTCAGTACTGACTGGTTTGAAAGACTCTCCCTTCAAGCCTGCAGAGCAACTGCATGACTCTCAAGAATGGCACTCAGCTGTTCAGACCTCCATGGGAAAAGGCACAGAAAAAGGCCTTGCTATCCTAGAAAGTACAATGAAACTGAAGTTAGAAGCACACTTAATTATGTTTCACTCAGGAGAGATGACTACAGAACATAAGGCCAAGCTTTACTTCCCCCTTCCTACAAAAGATGTGAAATCCCTCTAGGACACATACCTGTCTATGTGAAGAACACAAAGACACCTCAATCATCACGGTCAAGACTAATTAAGTTCCAGCACAAGTTTCACCCACCTTTACGGTTTCACTAGCCTCCCTGTGTAAGGAAACTTCTTACTATCTTGCATTAGTAACTGCATTAGCAAGATGAAAACAGGATATGAAAGAATCAATAGAGTCAGTCCTGAATCACTGTCTTGTTAGCTGGAGGATTACCACTACATTCTTTAAATGTGTTCAACCAAAAGACAGGCTAGGGAATGCTACCTGGCTCTTACTAGGAAGCTGTGAAAACAGGTACACAAGCAGGGTCAAGTAAACTCCTAAGTTTTCCTTTGCAAGCCACTGTTTTGACCCTTCCTCAGTCACCACCACCTGCTGACAAGGTATAAGAAGATGAAAAGCCTGGGGCATACTGCAAGACTTCTCTTATTTTGTTTGCTGTTACAATGAAAGACCTGTATAAAGAAAAAAGAAAAAAAACACACACAACACAAACAAGACTGTTTGTGACTGTTGGTGTACGCTCTTCCCTACAACAGCATTCTGCCACAGCCACAACCACACATTACAGCATTAGCAACTCCCCTCTTGCACCTAGTAATGCTGCTTTTCAGTCTTCAGAATAACTCATTCTATGACCTATGTTTATCCAAACCTTTGAGGTTCCAGAAGCATTCTCCAGTAGAGAAGAAAAAAACCCCAGCGATCCCTGCCTCCTCATTCAGGGGCACCAGAGAGACCCTGTAGAGGTCTCAGACTTCTTTCCTGCAAGGCTGCAAGGGAGGTTTTGAGAAGGCTCCTCATCTCACTCTACGGATTATTCCTGTGCAGCTTTTCTGCCATGTTTAATTACTGCTTTCAGCTACAATGGCTAATTGGCAATTAGCCTGGCATTGAAGAGGTCTTGTTTGTAGGGCAAGAATGAGTTAGACCGTTAATACTGTTAGTCTTAAAAAATGGTAGATAGTGCTAGAGGTTCTGACCCTAGAGATTAACCAAAAGTTTCCAACAATAATAAAACCAAAGAGATGAGGACTTCGTGGTGATTCAGAAGAATAACTTACACAGTTTCATAATAGCATTGCGATGGTATGATATAGCAGATTTATGTGCTACAATGAGATGCAAAATAAAACAAGTATTAATAGGTAATAAGGTAGGTAGACATCCAAATCAGAAGTATATAATTATTTTTTTTAATTAAAAAAGAGACACTGTTGGGTAATACACCTGATCTAAATATGGTAAATACCTTGGCCATGTTTCAGAGTTCTGCTTTAAAAATGAAAGGAACCCTTGAAATAAGGATTTCTAAGCACAAGAACATTATTAGGGTGCCACTGCATAGAGAGATTTTATATTGACAAAATAATTGAGTCTTAATTTAAGAGAGAAACAACGTTAGTCAATTTTGAGCATTTGCCTGTGGAAAGCTGCATCTCATTTTGTGGTTCCTACTCCTTCTGGTCAAGTAAAAGCTGAAGGCTAAGCTCCTCCAAGTAAAAAAACTTTCCTGCAATACCTCTTAGTATATTCAGTAGTCAAGATACAGTGTTTCCTGCAAGATTAAGACTCTTAGAGTAAAAATAAATGACAGAACTGTGTTAAAAGTGCAGCAATAGATAGCTACTATTTCAGAGAAACCCCATTTTCTCCTGTGCAGTCTGAAAGTGAAACTTTGAAGTGGACATTTGGAAAAAAATTATCTGTGGCCTGTAAAGGTTCCTTATCTCCAACAAAAATATTCGCTCCAGTACATACTGCCTTCTAAGTGGGCCAGAGGAATGTTAGTTAATCTTTCTGGACAAGTGTATCAAGTATGTTACTAGTCAAGTTAGTGAACACTTTTTGCCTTAGGTAACTACAAGTGCCCAAACAGATGTCAAAATCACCTAGGAGCTCATTATCATGAGAATGATTCAGTTAAGAGAAATCAACATTTCAGTTGCGAATGTTGTGGACTTTTCAGATCACTTTCCATATTAATATAAGTAGATTACACTCATGATTGAACTACAACAGGTGCTGAAAAAATCTCCAGCCTCTTTTGATAGGGAGTAGCATTCTTAGGCTACTTCATTTTATTATCAGCTGCACAGCTACATGAACCAGCAACTGCATGAAAGCTGGTTTACAGCTGAGGATCAAGACTTTTACTAAAGTGAATAACAGAGGAAATGTAGTAAACAATTCCAGCAACAAGCTTAAAGCATTTCAGGAAAGGATAGACACAAAAAGTGAGATGATTAACAGTGAACCAGCATCAAGGCACACTCCCCTCAAGGGAACTCAAACCAAATGAGTGTCAGATTACTTAAATGAAAAAATTTTGAAGTTCATGAAACTGGCCTTACAAGTTTACAGACAGTTTTATTTAGGAATCAGAGACAAAAAAAAAAAAAATCTAAGCTGACATGTTAAAAGCTTTTTCCACAATTTCAGACACTGAAGTAACAGTTCTGCTAAGACAAGTCTCATCTTCAACACATTCACAAGGTACCAAAAGATACTAAGTTCTTGTCCTTAAGATAGGAAAACACAGTGCAAGATGTGAATATCCAGAACATGCCCTGAAGTTATTCCACAAAGAAGGAAGTACTAGGAAAGAGAATATTGCTTTGTACCTTTGTTGTAACCCTGTATGTGATATATGTCTCCATTGTGCACACGTGTTTTTTGGGATCATCAACAGTAACAAAGAGGTCTCTAGTTTCCACATCCAAGTCATCATCCAGCTGCAGTCTGTTGAGGAGAGATGAGGAGGAGGCTGGGCTAGAAGTGTCCACGGGTGTGCCATTGGGCAGACTGAGATCCTGTATTGGAGAGGGGAAAAAAAACAATAAGGTAAAGCACAGTATTTTCAAAGATACCATTCTCTGATACATTACAAGAGTTGTTTGTTTCAGCAGCTCCGTGGATCGCCCTCTTCCAGGACACCTGGGCAACACCCTGAAGTCTTCAAGCATTAAGCTGAGGAGAAAGCACATCACCACTATACCACCCCTAAGTCCGGCACAACCTGCTTTCTATTCATAAGGAAGTAGAGCACTGCTAAACCCACAGTTCCTGGTGAGACTGAGCCAGCCTAGACTGAAAACAAATCAGGTAGGTAAATCAAGAGACCTACTTACAAGACAGGTTTCAGGCAAAGTGGCAACAGTTCAGTTGCCTGGAATGCAGTCAGCTTTCACCTCTGGAGACTCCTATGGTGGATGAAGGAGCACCTCCTCAGAGGCCTCCCATCCAGTCTGTTAACTTCCACATATGCTGACAGCAGCAGTCAGAGCCTGAATTGTCCTCACTGCACTACAGAACAGTCACGGATCCTACTCTCCCGCACCATGTCCTGGCACACCTCCCTGCTGGGAGTTCTAAAGCAAAGGAAAACACTGCTTTTTCCTTGGAGAGGTCCTCATTCCCATTCTCCCAAGTCTAAGAGTATCATCCAGTGCCTAGAGAAGACAGCGGCTAAAAGATCCAGCAAGTGGCTGTTTTAGGAAGAAAACCACAAATGTTTAGGAAGTCTGCAATTCCTTGAAACTGATCTGGCAGCACGGGAAAAAAACCCCACAAAACAACTTTATAGCTAACTTGGTACATCCACACACCTTCAAATCTCACACTTGAGTACAAACCAACTACTCTGTAACAGTGGTTATTGCACTTGCATAAGTATCACAGCAACTTAACATGTTCTTTGCTCTGGTTTTGTAGCAAAGGGAGCTCACAGTGTGTGACAAGTTGTACAATACATAGGAACATCAACAACAGTATTAGAAAGTCCTAAGGATCCATGGCTCTTTTTTTAGAGAAGTGAGGTTTTTTTTGTTTTCATCTTTTTAATAGTAGCACAGAGATAGATTTATCTACAGAGTGATTTCCCTTGTTGCTAAGCAGAGAAACATCACTACAGCTAAACACCACATTAATTGAAAGTGTTTTACTTATACAGTTACTTCTTAGACCAAATTTCAAACAATCTGTAAGTGGCTGGACAAAATATATCATCTTAGTAAAGCAATCATGTATGGGTGAGACTGTCTCTGTTCAACAGTGCTCCTTTAGCCAAAGGTTCAGAATCACAGGCAAGAGCTTTGAGGTAAAGTTATTTACAAAGGTCTGCCTTTGATAATGGCTAAAAAGACAGCTAAATTCCTACCAGCCGTTGTCACAAACCCATCATGACAGTATTGGGATTTCACAGAGAGCCATCTGTCTGTTGCAGTACTGCAGAACCGTAGCAGCATTGCTCTTCACCTAGAGGGCTGCCTTATGAAGTAGAGAAAATAATTGTTTAGCCTAGACATTTTCAGAAAGGGGGGATCTGAACTATTCTTTATTAACAGATAGGTTAGATACATTCTCTCAGCTAATGTACAGAAGAGCCTGCCAACAAACAGATGAAAGGTTTCAGATTTGACTGGCACATGAGCAAGACCAGAAGGCAGGCACCCAAACACTCTCAAGAGGGCAAAAGAGCAGGATGAGCATGACATAGCTTGCCAGTTCAGACATGAGGTAGACACCTCAAACTACACAAGCATCTGGCTTGGACTCAGCATAGGAGGAACATGTGTAACAGGAGGAAGCAATGTCACAATAGCTGAGTAGATAACAAGTTCTGTTGAAATTACACAAACAGAATAAGCAGTAGACAGGATATGGTTAACAACAGGAGATGGCTTCAGAAAGTCTGCGGTTCAGCTAGACAAGAGAATTTGGCTGAACAGAGTAAAAAGCAAAGCAAACCTTGGGATACCACAGTAGCTGGAGACAAATCTGTTTCTGTTTCCAAAAGGAAAAGACAGCTCATCATTGCCCATGTGCAATAAGCATTAACGTACAAATTGTGCCAGAACTGCAGCCAGTCAAATTCTAAGCTTCCAGTATGACAATTAACTTGCAGAAACAGCTTAAGCCTGGTTCCACAGGAGATCTCAAAAGCTTATAAGAAAACTCTTCCAAAAGACAGCTTAAAGAATACGATGGAATCTGCTTAAAATATGAGAATCTAGAGAAAGAACCAAAGATGGAGCTTGCAGCCAGTTGCATGAAGTTAGCACTTTCCTCACCAGTTCTGCTGGGAGGTAACAATATCATATGAGTATGCTTTGCACATTTTAAGCAGGGCAGAAGTCTGTGAAGGCTTGAATCCACTTCATTGGACTTGAATGTGTTCTTTTAGTCATGGGTCCCGTGGAATGTCTTGGGTGTTAAAGGCTGTGATAGTTCTACCTTGGATGAAACACTCCAGACTCAAGTGTCTCAAATAGAGTTTCTGTACCAGCAGTGGCTCAGACCAGGAGAGCAGCTAGCTGCAGTGGTGGGGAAAGGACAGATGATGTGTTACTGTGCTATACTGCCTCATCTGCAGGATCCTCCCTCCCCTGGCAGCCACAGCTGGCATCATATCCTGCTACTTGGCTAGTTTTCAGTAGATGAAAGCCAAGTTAGAAGCTAACTATTTCTCCTCTTGAACGGGTGGAACCTCCTAGCTAAGTAAACTAGAAACGATGCTTATGGCTGCTGAACCCTCATTTAACAGTAGACAGGATCAGTTTTGCTGAAGTTTTACACTATTGCTAGAAAGAGGCAGGCTTTGAAGTATGACAGAGTTCCCAGCAAGATATTTCAGGTTGTAATCCTACCAGCGGAGTACCTGCCTGTCATGTTAATTGCCCCACCTTTCTTCCATGGGACCTGAAGAAATTTTTTTTTTGCTGTTGTGGAAATGAGACTGAATCATTGGTGTAGGTCTGTTTTTACCACAGAGAGCAGAGTATGTTCTGCAGAGTCTAGTGGGAAAGGAGATGGGCAGCCACCTGTGTTTCTACCTTCCACCTTTTTCTAACTATCATACCCACACGCATCTGAAATACTGGCCAGTATTATCTATTTTATATAAACAAGCTGGCAAGCTGTGTCTGACTTCAGTGCCAGTGGCTCACGCATCAGCTTCACCTTTAGTGCACCAAGTAGCTGCCCATCCATGTTTTAAGTACCTCTCTGCATTATTAGACCAGCACAGTCCAAGTCACAGCAGGTTTTGTCACAGTACCTGCTACTCAAAGTGGTCAGTCTGCGATAGAGCTGAGCAGTCCCACAGCAGAGAGGAGGGGAGGCTGCTTCTGGCTTTGGTCAAGGTGGCATGGAGGACATGTTTTGTCAAGACATTCTTCACTTCTTAGAGAGCATCCATAGATTTTCCCAACTTTTGAAGCTTTTTCTAAAGTAAAAAGGAAAGATCCTTAGTCTCTGTCCCTCACTGCCATAGTTTTGCTAACTGTTGAAGTAGGTCAGGTGAAGGTGTAGCAAGGCCTGGATCACAACCTGAAGTAGATACAGTGTGACATTCAGACTTTCATGTTCATGAGCTACATACTAGGCTCTTGAGTACAGTTGTAAAACCACACAAAGGCAGGCCCTTCATGCATTCCTATGAATTTTCTAGAATTCCCCAAGACAACGGAATTTATGGATACATAAGTCAGATGATTTTAGCAGCACATGTTTGGTATCCTACAGTGCCAGGCAAGTAGGAACTAACTGCCTGTGTTGGAAATGCACCCTGCCAACTATGCAGGCTGCTATCTAGTAAGACTGCTTCACATTAGTTTGCTGTCTCACGCTGTCCAAACACCTTGACCGGCCAGCCTGCCCAGAAACAGATCTTAAATCTATCAAGAAGTTCACTCCATCCAAATATAAAATTCAACTGAATTTTTTAGACTAGAAGTCTGCATGTGAAATCCAAAATGAGTTGGGAAGTTTCCAGCTGTTGTCATCTTCTCCCAGGAGATTTTCCACGATTCCATTTACAGAGCAGTTTGGATCCACGTAAAGTAAAAACTTCAGGAGCTTGGTATTCAGTCTTCTGGATGGAAGCCTCCTCCCACGGAGTTGTATGCCAGAGAAAGCATCCAGGACTCAACCCTTGAATACCAAAAAAGGGTCTAAAATTCTGTAGGTATTGCTTTATTGTGAAGTGAGGACCATGGAGTCTTCTGCTGAGGTACAGGCAGCTAGTCAATATAACAGTTTCCACAAACTAAGTGCTAGTTTTCACCTATCCTGCCTGAGCAAGTGTACAGCTTAACCAGATGGCTTTGCTCTCTAAGCAGCAGTCTACAAGGAAGCAGAAGGCGTGGTTCAGCCAGGTCTTCCAAGCACGCATGAACTCACCTCTGGAAAGGGTTAGCCTGAACCCATGTGATGTTCTGTGCCCATTGCTCCCATTCAACAAGTATTGTGTGACAGTAAGAGACATTTAGAAATGTTGGTGTTTATATGCAAGAGGTGCACTTAACCCTAAATAGCCCTGCCTAACTTAGGGACCATAAAGCCAGGCCTGTACTGTTCCTAAAACCTCATTGCTTCATTTCCGAAATTCAGAGTGCTGTATATTTCCTCCTTCTAAAAGGTGTTCCATTGCTTTTTTCCATTCATTTCCCAGAGACACAATGACAGCCAGAGTTGTGTTAAGTGGACAACAATTCCACACAAAAATTGCAGCTGGTTTTTGGAACACTCTAATCTCCATACCTTCAGTACATGACAGTAAGTCAGAGAAGAGTGGCAGCCAGTGACTGGAAGACTGACGTGGTTTAGACATAAACATTCCTGAAGGCATTATAAAAGCTTACATGAACTTGGCTTTCACAAACCTGTTCACAGCACTCCAGGTCCCATCCCAGCAAGTTTTGAACGCAGGTATTTTTTGGACAGGTCAGCTCCATGTAGAAAGAAAAAGCACTTCTGCATCCTCCAGTACACCTAGATTAGCTCATCTGTGCACAGCATTCTATTAGAAGACCCCACTAAGCATCTGTTCAGTGAAATTTCAGTCTACACAAGACTATTATCCAATACCAGCTAGATAGAGAACAAGGGAAGAAAATGTATTTACTTTCCCTTTATGTATGGTCGGTTTCATTCTCTATCAGGCAGTAGCATCAGACTTTGTTTATTAGAGGTCACTTCTGTTTCTTGACATGTCTGAGGTACTTGACAGTACCTTGCACTTGTTTTTGAGCAGTTAATTTAAGTCACCAATACGGGGAGACAGAGTGCAGAGAAGGGAGAATGCTATGGACACAAAAGGGATGGAAAGAACAAGGCGGTAATGCTCAACTGTGTTAAAAAAAAAATAAATCCCCATAGTTAAATGCCAAAAACCCTATTCATTTCCAGGAAGAATAACCATGTTCTTACACTGATGTGCAAATAAGACAGTGCTAAGTTGTTGTTTGACAAGAACTGAAGAATTGTGATAATCAACTCCTAGGCTAGACCTACCCTCCTGGGAAAGGGTAAGTGGTTCTATGTGCCAGCTCCTGACATCCTTCTCCAGTAATGGGAAGGATGGTATAATTTATGTGGATGTACTTAAAAGGAACAAGATGGTACTTTCCAAAGAGGTCAGCGGTTTCCATTATAATAATAATCTAAAATCAGACTGTAAGAGGACATTTTAAGAGCAATACAGAATAAGTACAAATCATAAGGAATTCCTCTTGCTCTTACTTTAAAATGTGTCGGTAGACAAGGAACAATCCTGGGTTTCTGAGGACACAAGCCCAAATTTTCACTTCTTAGCCATGGGGTATTATGAACCATATCTGTGGGCTCTGCAGGGTTGGGCAGAAAGCCCCCAGTCTAACAGGGCCATGCCTCATCTCTAAAGTTTCAGCAGTACAACTGGTATTTTGCCCATCTAACCAAAAATCCACTAGATAAGACTAGATCAATTTGCTCTCAGAATATTTTAAATAGGCGTCCAAGTACAACATGCTGCCAAGCCATGAGTCTGGTAACTTTGCTCTGGTGTTCATTTGAACTAATATTTCTGCTCTGTTGGTCAGAGTTGCCTAGAAACATGCTCCTCAGCATCCCTTAAAAAAATAAGAATTTAAGATGCAACAGCTAATCACGATGGCCTGCAGCCTGGTACCACTCAAGGCCTGGGAGCATTCTTGCATATACAGGTATCATACTTGGAACAGTGCTTCTTTGCATTTCAGCTGGACAGAGAAACACTGAAACAAGCTTCATAGAGGCACCGCATGGTTGACACGAGCATTTTCCAAGCCTTCTCATGTAGGTCACGGGATTCTCACCTCATTTCTGAGATTAACAGCCAAATTGCATAGGACGGATTATTTTACTTGGTGGTTTGTTTTCCCATAAGTCATCACAGTTAAGCTAAACAGAACAAGAATGTGGGCACAGAAATACTCTGGAAAACACCATTTTCAGCAAGAGCTATAAGCTATCTCCAACCTCTGCTGCTAAAGTCTTTAGGGACTCAGCTACAATATGGCTTAGCTTCAGCATTCCTGTGCACCACGGCAAAGGCAAGTGTCACAAGAAGGTGTGAAGTACCACATCAGACTATCTGTTCATATAGTCTGGCTGCAAGTCTGTCTTCTCACAGTCCATAACAGGCTGGCCTCTCTCCCTAGTCTGGAACAGGAACTGTGCAACACCACTCTAAACCTAAATGTGGTTCAGGTTAGACTCTGAAAATGATGAATGCGAGTGGCATCTCACAGATGTTTTATGACAATTAAGACAAGACTTTCAATACTAGTAATAAGCCATGTTACTGTGCTGCTCTGTCCATGAAAGGACAAATGCCTTCGAAGACCAGGCATCTGGAAGATGACATGGGCTATTATTTGCAGCAGGCATTAATTAGGCAAAATGTAAAGGTATACGACATGCTTTTGACTTATTAACTGCCACGAAGCTGACATGTAGACCCCCACATCCTTTGAACAGGAAAGAAAGTGCAAGGAGTAACTGCAGGATTGCCATAGCTTCCTTAATGTGGTAAACGTCAAGAGGTATTTTAACACATCCACAAGATGAGCTGCTCTCTTGACATAAGATGTTCCAGATAAAAGGTTAGCTCTCACATCTGTTTTTAGAGCACTTGAATCCTTTGAGAAAGCTACATCTATCTTCCTAAGGAAGATGCCAGGCTGGCAACTGTCCAGCACAATTAGTTCAGTTAAGTTTAAGCTACACAAAGTAGTACTTATGACCTGATGGAAAGCAAGAGAGTTTAAGATTTCAGCAGACTTGGATGCTCCATTAGAAGAGCCATAGGTTCTTTCTACAGTTCTCAGTAGAAAGCACCAATTCCACTCTTTCTTCAGAGCTCAAAGGCCTCCATAAACGGCAGAAGCTACATGTCCTTAGAAACATTTAGAAAATAATGGAATTTATGAATCTCCTCTAGCTCTGTTAAGTTCCACATCTGTATGCAAGGATTTTGTTTCAGTAGTATTGTTTGTTATATGGATTCTGCAGTTCTGTGCACAGAAACACCAAAAACCATTCTAACATGTTAAAGAGCACCTTGTTAACAAACAAGTCTAACACACCCAGTGTTTTGTTTAAAGCTTCATTTTCAGAAGCTGAGCTCTGACTTTAAATAGCAAAGTAGCAGCCAGGATTTCAGACCATGAGCAGGAAAATTTGAGTCCTGCATATGACTAGGAATCATTTCCAATCCAAGAAACCAGATTTATATTTGATTACAGATGAAACGGCTTATTAAGCTTGTCCAAACTAAACTGCCTTCTCCTAGAGACATACAGTTCTGTGTTAAAGCTCTGCAGACACACCATGCAGAAGTTTGTTTTTTTCCTGTTCACCCTCTAGAAGTAAGTTTAGTTGCATCTGTTATCTAGGTACCCAGTGTCACCAAACTGTTAATTTGGCCTTTGAGAGCAAATAGTAATATGCTCAGTTTTTTTAATGTGGACAGATGCAAAGGACTGGGGAGAAACACAGAAGAAATAGGAGGGAAAGACGTAAGAGGGCTGGAAAGCACTGTAGTATCCTGGGGAATATTTAATTTAAAAAAGACAGAATATGCATACACTATGATGTGAGTTCCCTCATGCTCTCTGTTTCAGATGAGTTGCATTAGCTTTCCTGATGCAGTCCAGTGAAGACTTCGTGAGAGCAAGTCAGACTGACAAGGTATCACTGTGCAAGTAACAGAGGCAAAGATACATAAGAGGGGAGTATTCATGTTTACATCTCAAACCCTGGAAGAGTTGGAGGAGTGTATTCTTGGAGAAGCTCTCAGAGTTAGTTTATGCAGGTACAATTAAAGAGATATCCCTCTATTACATTCACTGATACACAAGACATTTTCCAGTAGAAATCCATTTGCTCTCAAAGGTACAAAATAAATGAAGTGCTCACCTGTTGGAAGAAAAAAAACCCAACCCTAAACCAAAACCCACACAGTATGACTGCTTCAGTCCCTGCTTTGAGGAGAAAAACTGAGCAAAAGCAGTCATACAGTATTTCCTCAGTAAGAAAACTATCTATAGAGACTGATGGACTTGAGACCTACAGACTATCTAGAGGAACACCTTTTAGTTGATGGTCTAGGCTTACCACAGCCACAAAGGTATACGAAAGTTATTTAGCACACATGGCTTTAAGTGAAGCATACTGATCCAGGAGCAGGCTAGTCAGCACACTGGAAGTCAGCATACAAATTGTGAAGAGGTCAAGATGATCACTGGCAATAAATGACATTGATTAAAAATTTCCACAGATTTTCTGGGCAACAATCCAAAACCCACAACTTCATCTCGTCAATACTGAAGATTTTCACTCAATTTGCCTTACACTAGCATCTAAAAAGCCACAGCAAAGGCGACAGTTCCACACAGAAAACCATGGGTTTGAGTACTGTCAGGGTAGTCTATCACTTGACATTCCCAGATGCCAGTGCTTTCGCCACAGAGTTAGCTGAAAGTGCCTGCTGCTAACCCCATCTGCACTGGTGATGGGGAGGAGGCTTCCCTGCCCCTGAGCAACACCGTCTGCAATGCATTCCTTTTCAAGGAATACACAGCATCATTCAAGCTGACTGGAAAAGTGAGGCAAACTGTACAGTAAAACTTAATAGCAGGGGAGTTTTATCAGACTTAAATTCAGCATGAGATCAGAGGACAGATTGATAATCATGACGAAAGCATGTCCTTCATTGCTGTAAGCCTTCCATCACTAATAACACTATAGACCACTACATTAGTAATACTACTGATCACTCCAAGACAGGAAGAGGTTGTCACTCTCACAGTAGGGTCTGCTCTCTGTAATTTGAGGCATAATCTAGAAGCAAGTTTACATTTTACATTTTCCACATCTTCCTGCAAACCAGAGTACTACATATTTTTGCCATGTCTTTGCTCCCACACTTGAGTAGTAGTCTTCAACCAAGATACCTAAAACGACAAAGCAGAAACCCGTCTTTAAGGGTTATAGACACCACCACTTTCACTTCCACAGTAGCATCTTACCTACTGCTTATAGCTTCCTAGAAGCAGCAGTGTAGAAGCTCCAAATGTGGCTGACAGTAATGCTCTCTAAGAGGATTTATGCTTTGAGGACCACTCTGACCACAGCTCATGGCTAAACTCTTTCCTTGACTATTGTATAAACTTCAGATTATTGTTTTTATTTTCAGAACCATTTCAGCTAGTTCCACTAACCATATTCCCTAGGTGCTTACCGTGATAGATACCTCTTGATTTCAGTGAACTATCTGGTGAAGAATAAACAGTTTTGGTATTGTAACATCACTTACAGCTGAAGGTGACATCTCTTTCAACCCTTTGACCCACCCAATTCAGAAAGTAGAATTTTTCCCATAAATTCATCTGTCAAAAAACAGCATCACAGAATGGGCAAGGTTGGAAGGGATCACATTGGGTCATCTGGCCCCACCTCCCTGCTCAAGCAGGGTTAACCTAGAGCATGTTGCACAGGATTGCATCCAGACAGTTTTTATACCTCTAATGAGGGGGACTCCACAACCTCTCTGAGCAACTTGTCCAATGCTCCATCTATCACACAGTAAAGTTCTTCCTCAGAAGAACCTCTTGTGCATCTGCTTGCCCACTGGTCTTTGCCCTATTGCTTGGCACCACTGGGAGGAGCCTGGTCCATCCTCTTGACACCCTGCCTTCAGATACTCATAGACACTGATGGGGTCCCCTCTTGGTCATCTCTTGTCAAGGCTGAAAAGCCCCAGCTCCTTCAGCCTTTCCTCATAAGAAAGATGCCCCAGTCCCTTAATCCTCTTTGTTGCCTTCTGCTGGACCTGCTCCAGGAGCTCCATGTCCTTCTTGTACTGAGGAGCCCAGAACTGGACGCAGCATTCCCAGGTGAGGCCTCACCAGGGCTGAGTAGAGGGGCAGGATCACCTCCCTGGACCTGCTGGCAATGCTCTTCTGAACGGAGCCCAGGGTACCATTGGCCTTCTTGGCCACCAGGGCACACTGCTGGTTCATGGAGAGTTTGTTGTCCAGCAGCACCCCCAGCTCCTCCACAGAGCTGCTTTCCAGCAGGTCACCCCCAGCCTGTGCTGGTGCCTGGGGTTGTTCCTCCCCAGGTGCAGGACTCTGCATTTGCCTTTGCTGAATTTCAGAAGGTTCCTCCCCGCCCATCTCTCCAGCCTGTCAACGTCCTTCTGAAGGGCTGCACAGTACCCTGGGGTATTGGCCAGTCATCCCAGCTTTACATTGCCAGTGACACTGCTGAGGAGGCCTCTGCCCCTTCATCCAAGTCATTGATGGATAAGTTAAACAAGACTGGGCCCAGTACTGAACCTTGGGAGACACCACTAGGAACAGGCTTCCAACTGGACCCTGATTATGACCTCTGGGATCCGCTGTTCAGCCAGTTCTCAATCCACCTCCCTGTCCACTCATCCAATCCACTCTTCCTGAGTTAGCCTATGAGGATGTTGTAAGAGACAGAGATGGAAGCCTTGCTGAAGACAACATCCCTCCACTCATCTATCCAGGTAGCTGTTTCTTCACAGCAGGCAAATCAGGTTGGTCAAGAATGATTTACCTTTAGTGAATCCATGTTGACTACTCCTAATCACCTTCTTGTCCTCCCTGTGGATAAAGACGACTATCAGAATTAGTTGTTCCATCACCCTTCTTAGGGATTGAGGTGAAACTGAGTAGTCGGTAGTTCCCTCTAGGTCTCCCTTCTCACCCTTTTTGAAGGCCATTTAGGCTGGACTGGCTCTGGAAAGTGCTAACTCATTAAAATAATTACAGCTTACTAATTTTTTTTCCATCTTCAGTTGGTAATTGCAGTATTGCTAGTAGCTACCTTGCTGTCAGTTACTGCCTTTAGTAACTGGAAAGAAACTGTTCCCCTTTGTTTTTCAATAATTTGCTAAGAGTAACTTTACACAGATTTTACTTTATAGTTTTAGATGCCATGGAGTTCAGACCTTTCTTCCCCATTACATCCTAGTGATGCGAGCAGTTTTCCCCAGCCACAAGAACTTGGATATCTCAGCTGCGCTGGCACCCAGGCTCAGGCAGTCAACTCAGTCACAGCTTAAAGACTCAGTACAGCTCAGCATTTAAGATCTTGCTCAAGGTCAGCAGAGAACAAGTCTCAGTAAAGTTATTTCTGAGAAATACACAAGATAAAATGCCATTTTTAATAGACTTACTAAAAGTCTTCTGCAGACTTAAAGCACATACAAGTTACAATCTCAAAGATGCACTTCAGTTGTGGCAAGTAGATTTTCTTGTAGCAGCACTAAGTCCCACCGCACCAAAAGAGCTCCCTGCCTTGTCTCCTGACCTCCTTTACAGAGACCAGTCTCTCAACTCAGACCAGGAGCAGACTGGCTCATGTGACAGCCAGACCATCTGTTTAAGATACCACAAGAATACACCACAATGCTAGAAGACACCAGGACAACAGTTTGCACATTAATCTAGGAACCAAGGTCTCCCAGATGAGTGTGTCAATAGCAAACCTTCATTCTTCTATTCTCTGCCGTTCCCACCTTCAATTACAGGGACATGCTGCCTGAGGCACTGATAGTAGGAGGAAGCACCCACACAACTGTGATAACAGAACTTATCAAGTAGTTATCCCATTCCATCCATGAATGAGCTCAGAAAGCATTCAGCTACTTGGGTAAGTTTAAGGCGCTCCAGCACAGGCAGCCCTGAGGATTCCTTCTGACCACCAAGCATAACTTTTTCCACCATGGCTGACAAGTTATTGCCAAGCCTCATCCTTCTGAAATCCATCTGAAGAACCAAGTTCCTCTACATATGCTCTGAATATCTGTTTTCCATACTCTGTCTCGTTATGTATGAAGAAATCCTGTTGAAAAGATTATTAAAGATGTGCAACACTGAATTCAACCTCGTATACACCCCTCCCTCCATTAAGCTGAAGTAAGAACCACAAAGTAATAATACTATTATACAGTAGAAGCTATGTTTAGCTTTATCGGGAGAGATTGAAAATGTAATGGTACTAAGATAGTTATGCTTATGCAAGTGTTTGTTCCAACTTGCTAGCTAGCCTTCATCTTGTTCAGAAGAGAGGTGAATTGCCAATTTGAGAAACTCGCTGTAGTTATGTTTCCTAAAGAGACCACTGAGTTTTACAACAGTACTAGAGCATCTATGGTGTAAGATACTGTACTAGTTTGAAAACAAACTAGTGGGAGACACCAAGTCAGAATAACAATTTAATAGGGAAATAAAAGGAGGGGGAAAGAAAAACAAAAAAACCCAATAGAAGCGGATAACACTGGGTTAAACTGACAGAGTTAAGATACAACCTGGCACCCTGTTAGTCAGGGTGGTGGTGGTGGTCTGGTAGAATGGTGGCTGCAGTCCTCCCGAAGTGGCAATCCTGTAGGAAAAGGAAGGGTCTGCTCCTCCTCAGAAGGTCCAATGGTGACTGTGTAGCTCCTGTCCTCTGGAAATCCAGTGGAAAGGTCTCCTCTCTGGTTTTCAACCTCAGCTTATATCCACGCTGGGATGCTTGGTTCCTCCCTCTGGGTGGAGCATCTCACAATGGGGTAATGAGTCATAAGGCCAGGTGTTGATTGGGCTCATTAACAGATGATAGTCCAGAGGGAGTTATCTATGAGTCAGGCGGCAGGACAATGATGGGCCATTAACAGCAAGATAGTCTGGGGGAAGGAGGCAAGGAAACACTGCCCCACCTGATTTCAACGGCTGATGGGGATGGTAATAGAATACACTGCAACCCAGGACATTATCCACCCCTTATTCTATTACCATCTACATCATCCCAAATCAATACCTTCTTTAAACTCTACACACACATACATATATATATATATATACAATGAAACCCTACGCACCGTTCTCACCTAAGATTAGGTTTCCTTGTGGTACACAATGGGTTTCCCCATCTTTTTGCATTACCCACCAAGTGCAACCAGGTCCTTGAGCAAAGACAATCCCACGGATGGGTTTGCCTTTGCCTGAGGTGGGATTGATCCAAACAGTCTTTCCTAAAATACCCCTCAGGTGTACCGCAGGGACTCTATCTCCATCCACTGTGTGCAAGGGTTCAGACTCGGCGGGACCAGCTCGATTGATGGACCCTCGGGTATTGACCATCCAGGTGGCCTTTGCTAAGTTCACTTCCCAATTTTTGAAGGTCCCCCCACCAAGTGCCTTTAGGGTGGTTTTAAGTAGTCCATTGCAGCGTTCAACTTTTCCGGCAGCTGGTGCATGATAAGGAATATGATATATCCATTCAATACCGTGTTCTCTGGCCCAGGTGTTGATGAGGCTGTTCTTAAAATGAGTCCCGTTGTCCGACTCGATCCTGTCAGGGGTGCCATGTCTCCACAGGACTTGCTTTTCCAGGCCCAGGATGGTGTTCCGGGCTGTAGCATGAAGCACAGGGTAGGTCTCCAGCCATCCAGTTGTCGCTTCAACCATGGTCAACACGTAGCGCTTGCCTTGGCGGGTTTGGGGAAGGGTGATGTAATCAACCTGCCAGGCTTCCCCATACCTGTACTTTGACCATCGTCCACCGTACCACAGAGGCTTCACCCGCTTGGCCTGTTTGATTGCAGCACAGGTCTCACAACTGTGGATGACCTGTGAGATGCTGTCCATGGAAAGGTCCACCCCTCGGTCACGGGCCCATCGGTATGTTGCATCTCTCCCCTGATGACCAGAGGCATCATGGGCCCAACGAGCTAGGAATAATTCTCCCTTGTGCTGCCAGTCCAGATCCACCTGAGATACTTTCACCTTAGCAGCTCGGTCCACCTGCTCGTTGTTGCGATGCTCTTCATTAGCCCGACTCTTGGGTACGTGCGCATCCACGTGTCGAACCTTCACGGTCAGCTTCTCTACTCGGGTGGCGATGTCCTGCCAAATCTCAGCGGCCCAGATGGGTTTCCCTCTGCGCTGCCAGTTGGCCTTTCTCCAGCGATCCAGCCATCCCCACAGAGCATTAGCTACCATCCACGAGTCGGTGTAGAGATAGAGCCTCGGCCACTTCTCTCGTTCAGCAATATCCAAAGCCAGCTGGACGGCTTTAAGCTCTGCAACCTGACTCGATCCACCTTGTCCCTCGGTAGCTTGTGCAACTCGTCGTGTGGGGCTCCATACTGCAGCTTTCCACTTTCGGTTAGCGCCTACAATTCGGCAGGAACCATCAGTGAAGAGGGCATAACGTCTTTCAGTCTCCGGTAGCTCATTATATGGTGGGGCTTCCTCAGCACGAGTCACTTGCTCTTCCTCTTCTTCAGAAGATAATCCAAAAGTCTCACCTTCAGGCCAGTTTGTTATAATTTCTAGAATCCCAGGGCGATTCGGGTTTCCAATACGGGCACGCTGTGTGATGAGGGCGATCCATTTGCTCCATGTGGTGTCGGTGGCGTGATGCGTGGAAGGAACCTTTCCCTTGAACATCCAACCCAGCACCGGTAGTCGGGGTGCCAGAAGCAACTGTGCTTCAGTGCCAATTACCTCAGAGGCAGCTTGGACTCCTTCATAGGCTGCCAAGATTTCCTTCTCTGTGGGAGTGTAGTTGGCTTCAGACCCTCTGTAGCTTCGGCTCCAGAATCCCAGTGGTCGGCCACGAGTCTCACCAGGCACCTTCTGCCAGAGGCTCCAGGACAGACCATTGTTCCCGGCTGCAGAGTAGAGCACGTTCTTCACCTCTGGTCCTGTTCTGACTGGGCCAAGGGCTACCGCATGAGCGATTTCCTGCTTGATCTGGGCGAAGGCTTGCTGCTGTTCAGGGCCCCAGTGGAAATCGTTCTTCTTGCGGGTAACCAGGTAGAGAGGACTCACGATCTGGCTGTACTCGGGAATGTGCATCCTCCAGAAACCTATGGCGCCTAGGAAAGCTTGTGTTTCCTTCTTGTTGGTCGGTGGAGACATTGCTGTGATCTTATTGATGACCTCAGTGGGAATCTGACGCCGTCCATCTTGCCACTTTACTCCCAGGAACTGGATCTCTTGAGCAGGTCCCTTGACTTTGCTCCTTTTGATGGCAAAGCCAGCTTCCAGGAGAATCTGGATGATTTTCTCTCCTTTCTCAAACACTTCCTTTGCTGTGTTTCCCCACACAATGATGTCATCGATGTATTGCAGATGTTCTGGAGCCTCACCCTTTTCCAATGCAGTCTGGATCAGTCCGTGGCAAATGGTGGGACTGTGCTTCCACCCCTGGGGCAGTCGATTCCAGGTGTATTGCACACCCTTCCAGGTAAAAGCAAACTGGGGCCTGCATTCTGCTGCCAAAGGAATGGAGAAGAAGGCATTGGCAATGTCAATAGTAGAGTACCACTTCGCTGCTTTGGACTCCAGCTCGTACTGAAGTTCCAACATGTCCGGCACAGCGGCGCTCAATGGTGGCGTGACCTCATTCAGGCCACGGTAGTCCACCGTCAGCCTCCATTCTCCACTGGACTTACGCACTGGCCATATAGGGCTGTTGAAAGGTGAATGGGCCTTGCTGACCACCCCTTGGCTCTCCAGTTTGCGAATCATCTCATGGATGGGAACCACAGAGTCTCTGTCGGTGCGGTATTGCCGACGGTGCACTGTTGCTGTGGCGATTGGCACCTGTTGTTCTTCAACTCTCAGCAGTCCCACAGCAGAGGGGTCATCTGAGAGGCCAGGCAGTGTACTCAGTTGTCTGATATCTTCTGTCTCCACAGCGGCTATCCCAAAAGCCCAACGATGTCCTTTTGGGTCCTTGAAATACCCATTTCTGAGATAGTCTATGCCAAGAATGCACGGGGCCTCCGGGCCAGTCACGATGGGGTGTTTCTGCCACTCGTTCCCAGTTAAACTCACTTCAGCTTCCAGTACAGTCAGCTGCTGGGATCCTCCTGTCACTCCGGAAATAGAAATGGGTTCTGCTCCCACATACCTTGATGGCATCAGAGTACATTGAGCACCGGTGTCAACCAAAGCCGTGTATTTTTGTGGGTCAGATGTGCCAGGCCATCGGACCCACACAGTCCAAAAGACCCGATTCTCCCTTTCCTCTACCTGGCTAGAGGCAGGGCCCCTCTATTCCTGGTCGTGTTGCATGTTGCTCCCTTCCGGTGAATACGTTCCTGAGGTCCCTTCAAGAGGATCGGTCATATTATCATTCCGGTACCATCTGGAGTTCTGTGTGCGAGAGACCGGAGCAATATTGACTCTAGATGCGCTTCTTGTGGTAGTTGTCCCTCTTTTTAGTTCACGTACCCGAGCTGCTAAGGAGGAGGTGGGTTTTCCATCCCACTTACTCATGTCTTCTCCATGTTCCTGAAGGAAAAACCAGAGGTTACCTCGTGGGGTGTATCCTCTCTCCCTGGTTGGGGGACGCCGGCTCCTAATGGCAGAGACTCTTGTTGGTTCTGGCGAGATCGGGTAAATCTCTTCCTTAAGTTCCTTTTTCAGTTTCTGATGGCCTTCTTCGATCAAGCTCCGGACTTGCTCAGCCAGCCTTGTTTCCACAGATGAGACATGAGTGCGAAATGGGGCTGTGACGGTGTCCTCGTAAATCCTCAGTTTGTTCACCAAGACACCCACCCTGTCCTCACCTTCCCTCCATTGCAGTGTTGCCAGGTAACGGGAGTATATCTCTGGTCCAAGGCGTGCGAACCTCAACCACATCTGTGATGTGCACTGGACACCATCTGGGCTCTTCGGAAATCTCTCATCTTCTGAGAAAATTATCTCCAGCACAGCCAATTCCCTCAGGCACCGGATACCTTGTTCCATTGTGCTCCATTTCCCTTGGTGCACCTGGAGGTCTTCTTTACAAAGGTACCTGTCCCTTACACTTGTAAGCAGTCGCCGCCAGAGGCTGAGAGTTTCTTGGGTTCTCCCGATCCCCTGGTCAATGACCACATCCCGGGACAGAGATCCCAGCTGCCTGGCCTCACTTCCGTCCAGAATGGTGTCATTGGCTGCAGCATCCCAGATGCGGAGCAGCCAGGTCAGGATAGACTCGTTTGTCTGGCGGGTGAATTCCCTCCGCAGGTCTCGCAGCTCACCCAGGGATAGCGACCGAGTGATGATCTCTGGCTCTGCCTCTTCTGCTGGGTGCGAAGGTCCTGCTGCATCCTCGTCAGTCACTATGCGGACTGATTTGCTTTTTGATTTCTTCTTCTGAACGGGGGCAACTGCAATCGGTTTAGGCTGTTCTGGTTCAGTAACAGTTTGTGTGGAGATGCTGACAGCGCCTTTGGTTTTTTCCTCCTCTGCGTCAGTCTGCGTGGACATAGACGCTGCAGTCTTGCGTCTGGGTTCTTTCTCCTCTGCATCAGTCTGCGTGGACATGGACGCTGTGGTCTTGTGTCTGGGTTCTTTCTCCTCTGCGTCAGTCTGCGTAGACATGGATGCTGCAGTCTTGCGTCTGGGTTCTTTCTCCTCTGCGTCAGTCTGCGTAGGGATGGATGCTGTCACTATGCTTTTGGTTCCTTTCTTCTTTGCGACAATCTGTGTAGACATTGTGCTTGTTGCTCGGCTCTTTTTTTTCCTCTCATCCTGGGGATGCTGTGCCATAGCTCTGATCCTAAGCATGGTGTACACAGTGCAGGTCATAGAGAAAAAAGAGAAGAGAACTGACAAGAAGATTATGCCATCCTTAACATCCACAGGGAACTCAATATTTTCAAAAACTGCTGTGTCCGGTCTGAAAGGCTGGAAAAAAGCATTCTTTAATCCTCCCCCCAGGGGCTGGGTATGATTGTTGAAGCCCCAGATGTAGCAGCCTAAAGTAGGACAAGCAGATAAAGTTGAGTATATATTCCGAATTATGTTCATTGTCTCGGAGGTTATCATGCAGTAGGCGTAATAGACTAATAAAGCAAATTTTATACCATACCCTGGTCTACACAGGAGCATTGCAATCGGCAGATAGCTCCCCATGTGCGGAAAAATATAGAGAGCCAGGTACAAGACCCATGTAAGAATGTTGAACATCATAGTGAGTAGGTGGCTTCTACAATACGAAATTGTAATTCTGACTTTTCTCAGCAGCCAGCCCCACGTTGGGCGCCAAATTATGTACTAGTTTGAAAACAAACTAGTGGGAGACACCAAGTCAGAATAACAATTTAATAGGGAAATAAAAGGAGGGGGAAAGAAAAACAAAAAAACCCAATAGAAGCGGATAACACTGGGTTAAACTGACAGAGTTAAGATACAACCTGGCACCCTGTTAGTCAGGGTGGTGGTGGTGGTCTGGTAGAATGGTGGCTGCAGTCCTCCCGAAGTGGCAATCCTGTAGGAAAAGGAAGGGTCTGCTCCTCCTCAGAAGGTCCAATGGTGACTGTGTAGCTCCTGTCCTCTGGAAATCCAGTGGAAAGGTCTCCTCTCTGGTTTTCAACCTCAGCTTATATCCACGCTGGGATGCTTGGTTCCTCCCTCTGGGTGGAGCATCTCACAATGGGGTAATGAGTCATAAGGCCAGGTGTTGATTGGGCTCATTAACAGATGATAGTCCAGAGGGAGTTATCTATGAGTCAGGCGGCAGGACAATGATGGGCCATTAACAGCAAGATAGTCTGGGGGAAGGAGGCAAGGAAACACTGCCCCACCTGATTTCAACGGCTGATGGGGATGGTAATAGAATACACTGCAACCCAGGACAGATACCATGAAAGCACCCTTCCCCATTTCTACAAGTGAAGGCAACTGCAAGTAAGAGCACCAATGTCCTCTTGTGTGTTACAGTTTGCTTCTACACCACCAAACCTCAGAGTGGCTACAAGGAAAAAAAAGACAAACATTATCTTTTCAGCAGGATACTGTGGTATTAACCTATCCAAGTGGTATTACAAGTCTGAGAGATGAATAGCTACAGAAAGCAGCTCCAGTCACCACTATAATGAAAGACAGGAAACTGGCTTCAGCCAGCAGCTTGATTGTGGATAGAGCACTGATGACATGCTGAAAGCCATGCTAGGTTTAAGTAAGATCTTTTAATCAGAATAGAAAAGAGCATGCACACACACTGTGCAACAGGACAAGAGACAGCAGTTCCTTTGAACAAGATGACAACCAAGCTCAGCCTTTGAGAGCTGATGGCCTACTTAGGAAGTATGTGGCAGACAACTGCCTGTACCTAGAAGCTTTCTGGCCTAGGAAACACAGCTCACTCCTGTCTTCAAAAAGGATACAGGGAACTAAAGGACAGGCAACTTCACCTCAATCCCTGGAAAATGGTCAAACAAATATTAGAAACCACTTCCAAACACACATAGCACAAGGTGATGAGAAGCCAGCAAGGACTTAAGGGAAGTCATGCTGAACCAACTCAATGCCTACCTGCGATGAAGATATCACTGGGCTGGCGTGCAAGAGGAGAGCTTTAAACAGTTCAACTTTAAGAGGGCTTTCAACAAAATCTCTTATAACACAATCCTAGACAAAATCTCTTATAACACATCCTAGACATCATCCTAGATGTACAGCAAAGTGAACTGAAAACTGGCTGAACCACTGAGCTCAAAGCATTGTGATCCCACAAATTCCAAATGGTGTGCATCATCAGAGAGAACTACAGCCACTATTGTTTTAACACCTTCATCAATGACCTAATGATGGAACAGGGTACATCCTCAGCAAGCGTACTGAGAGTATACAACTGTACAGAGGGCTTGATACATCAGATGCTTGTGCTGTCATTCAGGAAGACTACAGCAGGCTGGAGAAATGGGCTGTGGGATACCTCAAAAAATTCAACACGAGGAAATGCGAAGTCCTGCACCTGCCAGGAGCAACCCCATCCAGGAGTGTATGCTGGAGGCTGGTTGACTGAAATGCAGTTTGGCATAGGGAATGAAAAAAACCGTCACAGACACTGATGAAAAAGTTGACCAAGAGCCAACAACATGCCTCAAAGATGGCAAACAGCCTGGAGATAATAATGCTCAGGAATCTTATCAATAAGGATAAATATTTGATGGAAGGGTGTACAGAAGGAAGTGATAGACTCTTTTTAGTGAAAATTAAAATACTGTAAGTTTCACTTAAACATGACAAAGATATTTTACTTTGTGGGTGACTGGATGAAGGAACAGGATGCCCAAAGAGCTGTTCAAAAAACAACTTCACAACTTCCTGGGCAGCCTGCTCTATCTGAGCCAAGAGGTTGGACTAGACAATATGAAGAACTGCCTTCCAGCCTCAACTTCACTGTGACTGTCATTTTTGCATCCCTGTAGATAGGAACAGAGATCAATCCATCCATATTGGCATTGTTTCCCAAGTTCACCAACTTCAGTTTGACTTTCTGCAGTCTTCAGTCTCTCCCACAACTGAGAATTTACCTCCAGCTTCCTTTAAAAAACAATACATGGAGCCCATCTAGTCAGAGAAGTTCTCATCTAGTCAGAGATGCCCATCTAGTCAGAGAAGGAAGAAGTTTGTATAAGCTCAGGCAGATCTATTTTAAGTTTTCAGATTATACTGCAAACTGGTTTCATCTGTGGGTGGATAAAGTTAAGAGCAATAATTATAAAATAGCAACCAAGGAGGCTGAAGTAGAGCTTCAGACTCCCAGTACATTTTTTGAGTTGGAGAGATGCCAGGCTTTCAGAACAAGTACTATGTAACAGCACTCCAGCAAATGCCAAGTATTTCTATTTGATCAGGTGCTAATAAGAACTCTAGGAATTCACCAGGGTGGTAACTTGGAAGCAGAGGAGCATGCAAACAATAGTTTTCAGTTAGTAACCAGAAGTTTGCACTAGGAGTTTTAAAGTCCATCTCCATGAACTAGCAAATTCAAGCTATGCATTCACTGCAAGCCTGGTATTCCACATCAGCTCTGCGATCTGCTTGATATACTACATGAAAAACAGCCTTGAAGCTCAGCTGTATAGAGTTAACAGAGGTAAACGCAAGGTATGCAGAGTTTCCAAGAAAAAAAGCTGAGAAAGTTACAGGTAGCTGGCCACAAATACAGTGGTCAGAGATGTAGTACAAGTACAAGATGGCCAGTACTAGTAGTCAGAGATGTCTGAAAAAGGACAACAGAGTCTGAGTCCTAGGACAGGTGGGATATGAAAGCTTTTGGAGCCCTTGGCAAGAAATCAGTGGTATGAATCAGGACTCTTATCAGATAGCTGCCAGTCTCAAGGCAGCCTGTAGCAAGAACAGCCAATACCACTGAGTTAGGAAGATACTCTTATTAGATGATACAAGTCTACAGAGACCACAGCTAGACAACAGCGGAACTAAGCCATACAGAACACTTGCTTTCTAACTCTGCACAGCCTAGCACTTCCAACTCTTGGCAGCAGCCTATTAAATCTGCACAGCCTCAGGAGAGCTGAATCTGATTCTTCACACAGCAAAATACCATCCACTTCTCACCTCTGCTCTGAACCCAGTAACCTATTAATACTGCCTTTCTCCTCACTGTTGAAGTGTTTGTCCTAGCGCACAGAGCAGATTTGCTAACAAACCTGACAAACTTGTGCACTGGAGTCAAGCAGTCATGTGCAAGCAGAACTTCCGTCTTTTTTAAAAATGAAAAGGCAGAGAGAAACCCACAGACACTTCCCCATTTTTCTTGCCCTCCTCAGCAGAGGATCTGCCCTGAAAACCAGATCTCAATTAGCTTGCATGTGTTCCAAAATCTAAACCAGAAAGACCTCAGTTTTACAACTAACTCTATGACTAACCCTGCCATGCAACTTGAGGATTTTTTTTTGTGCTGGATGTTTCTCCTCTCACCTGATGTTAAAAAACCCCAACCAAATAAAAGGAAAAAAAACCAAAACACAACAAACATGGCAGCACTCAGGTTCAGCTTTAACTGTCTCCTTATCTGAAAGCTAGCAAGGATGAAGGGAGAATAAACTCAAAGACACGGTGGTCACATGTCAAGACAATGTTTTATGAAATTAGATGTTAGGGGAACAGAAAGATCTTTGTAGAAGCACATATATAAATGCTTTAGAAACAAGAATCTACAACTCAAGTGTTTCATGTTTCCTCCAGCATCACTGTGAAAGTCAAGTACTTAGCTAAAATGTCCTTTCATTTAAAAGGTAGATGCTATCAAAAGTCAAGGCATCCTGGTCGTAAAACTATCTCCCACAACAAGTCAGGATGAAGACAACAAAAGCTCTGCAGCCCTCTTCTTACAATTTGGAAAACTTGAGACTAGTCTACTTAGATGGCCTCAGTAAACAGCACAAAAGATTTGCCTTCCCTTTCCCATGACCTTCTGCTCTAGTAGCATTAGCCACTGTTCTTGAACAGCAACCTAAGGTTTATGAGACTTTCAAGTTACACAGGCTCTGAACTACTACATTATTCCCATATTTGAATCAAAATCCAAAAGGAGACACACAGGCAGGTGTTCCTGTCCCCCAGGTTTCCCTGACTCTGAAGTGGTGTCCTTACTCAATGGATCAAAAAAAGTAAGAAAAGCATGCTTTAAAGAACACAAAGCACAGCAGAGGTTCAGCCACTTGAAGCTACACATCTGTGGCAGCGAAAATTGAAGCACCTTATGGACAGAAAACCTCCCTTTACTTCTGAACTTTCTCCACTCAGAGGATTTCAGTCTTAGGTACTTGCAGCTTGCAGCAGATTTTAGGAAGTATTTGCTCAGAGAAAATATGAGGAACTCAGAAAAAGCAAATTATCCATTTCGTGGTGATGGGTCAGCTATCGTCACTAGCCCTCTTCCCAAAGGGATATCCTAGTACAGGTCTGATATGGAGAATTGTCCTTAAAGAATCTAACTCAAAGACACTTTGAAGCAGGAGACTTCGACCAAAACTTGTGCAGTACCAGTCTCCACCAGACTCTCCCAAAAGGCCAGAGAGAAGATTACAACAGCTCCTACTCAAGAATCAATAAATAACAACTGCAGAGCTTTAAGCCTAAATCAGACTTGAATGCTGACCTCCCTTTGTTACTCAGTTATTGAAGTTACTCAGCACTGTTATCTGATTAGTGAGCCAGTCTCTCAAAAGATCAATAATCCACCATCAGAGACTAAGATTTTTAAAATCAACACTGGAAGTGTGAAGGCCAGGCTGGATGGAGCTCTGAGCAACCTGGCCTAGTGAGGCGTGTCCCTGTCTACAGCATGGGGGTTGGACTAGATCATCTTTGAGCTCCCTTCCAACCCAAACCATTCCATGATTCTGAGACTGAGACATACAAATCACTCAAAAAGTGGTTTTACCAGTTTACCTCCTCTTACCATACTTCCTCTGTAGACTACACAATACACACTGCAAGCATTGCCTTAAAGCTAGGAACACCTGTCTACTGAATTTTTCTTCTAAGGTGGTAAAGAAGTTAACATTTTTTTTTCTTGCCAGTGTGTGAAGTATTAAGCTGAAGAAGGGACATCCCATATACAGCAGAGCTGTTGATCTCCTTCCATCAAGAGGATAAGACACTTGGCTTTTTCTGCTAATTCAGCTAGAAGGAAAAAAAAATTATATTCTCTTCCTACTGGATATCCTTTTATTCTGCAAGGATCATAGCCTAGTGCCATTTCCAGGTCAAGCACAGAACTGCTCTCAAGTCTGAACATCACTTACCACAGCCACTTTTCCTTTGCCTTTAGAGTACTTCTATGCTGCCAAGTGCCTAGAACAGGATGGCACTACATACAGGGTACGGGAAGGTGCATTTCATTTTTATTGCTGACGGAAAAACTGGGCGAGAACTTTCCTACTTATCAGACGTTAGCTGACCATAGCCCAAGGCTAGGGAGTTATTTCTGCTTCCAGGTTGTCAGGAATACTGATACACTTCTCAAAACCTCAAAGCAGTAGAGAGAAGCTTGCTTGCACTCCAAAAGCAAAGAAGCTCTTCAAGACAACTGAGGAAAGACGTTATAGGGTGTGAGTAACTCCTCAGAACACTGCTTCTCACCAGCTATCTAGCAGTGTGGACGGACTGTGCTAAGAGATGCAGCTCCTCAGCTGCAAGATTTGTGAAGGCAGCTGCCAATTTCTACTGCTACACGTTTGCCACACAACAACCTAGTTACATAATTAAACCAATCTATCACAGACAAAAACCTCCACAATTTCTACCCCTGCCTTAGTCACATACCCTTTTCTCAGCAGGTCACCAACTCTGACTAATTCTTTAAATGAAGGCATAAGTTCCTGAAGAGAAGGTAAGCCTTGCTTCTCACTAGAGCAACAGTGGGCAAATGATCACAGAAAGGACTCCTTACATGGGCAGGAAGAAGTGCTGAATCCCTACATCACAGCTGCACACAGCAGATGGTGAAATATGGAAGAGGCCAGGCTACCTTGACTCACTCTCCTGTAGCATGGGAGTGTATCGGGCCAGATACTGCTGACGGCCTCAAGGCTTTTGGAGCCTAGGGGATCCTTTCTCCCAGAAGCAGCTCCATACTTCCCAGGACAATAGCCATACAAGAAGCACTTCTTGCCACCAGCAACTCAGAAATATCTTGCATGAACAAACCCGCTGTGCCAGAACTGCTTTCGAGCCTGTATCACCTCTTGCAGTTCTTGCTCCCAGGAAATCCTACCTTAAAAATTTCAGGAAGTCTTATCTACAGAGATACCAAGTCCTTGCAAGTGTAGCTAACGTATCAGCAGTGTTGTACTGCCACTACCGAATTATCACCACGGGGAAGGCACTTCACAGAGTTCACTAGCGTCCTGTGAACACATGCCAGAGCTAGGAAAGGGAGAACAGACACAGATACTCCTGCAGAGCACCGTCTGCATTAGTGCTGGGAAGAAGTGAGCAGGAGTTCAGCCTGGAAAGGACAATCACAGACAACTTGATGATAAGGAAACAATGCCAGCTCCAAGCCTTCCCGTGAGGGCTTAGAGGAAGGAGACAGGAAAGGAGCTGCAGCAATTCCTGAAAAATTTACATCTATCTGTGGACGGTATGAGCCACAGGCAGATACAGTAAGTAAAATATTGCCTCTCGCAACCCTCCGGTGACAGCGCGACCACCAGTGTCCCAGCCGGTCCCTCGCAGCAAGGGACACGATGCCTTTTTCCCCCGGAGCCGCTCTGGGCTCTTGCAATGGATGTCAGCAGCGCCCAGGGCTTCATCTCCCCGCGGGGAGACGAAGCCGGGAAAAGGGATGTGTCAAGAAAACACACACACAGCCCTTCTCCCTGCTCTCCTTCAATGCAGAGACCCCTTCAACACCAGACGCCCCCCTCAAATGCCGTGCCCCCTTCCCCCGGGCCGTACCTTGTCGGCGATGCTGCGGGGCAAGAGCAGGTCGGGGCTGGGGGTGAGCGCCGGCCCCATCTCCTCGCTGCTGGACGTGGCCAGGGGATGCGGCATCTCCCGCAGCGACTTGGGCCCGGAGGACGGGAGGGGCTTAGGGGCGCTCGCCGCACCGCCCGACATCGCGCCGGGGCCGGGCAGCGACCGAGGCAAGGAGGGAGGGAGCGGAGGCCGCGCCGCCTCGGCGAGAAGCTGCGGGGCCGCGGCCGGAGCCTGCCCGCCACCGCCGCGATACGAGGAGGCGCAGGAGGCGGCGGCTGCGGCGGCGACAGCGGAGGAGGAGGAGCGAGCGCAGCATCCGCCTGCGCCGCCGCCCGCCCCTTTCCAAAGCGCCGTCCGCGCCACCTGCCGCCCCGCTCCGCCCGGGCCGGCCCGGACCGCCAGCGGAAGGCGCGGGCCGCCCTGCCCGGCGGCGCGGACAGAGGCACCGCCCTCGGCAGCCACCCGGCGGAACGGAATGGAACGGGGCGGCCGGGGGAAGGCACCGGGTCTGGTGGAGCCCGGGGCGGGCCGGGGGAAGGCATCGGGTCTGCTGGAGCCCCAGGCGGGCCGGGCCGAGCCGAGCCGGGGGAGGCACCCGCGCCACCGAGCGGTCCCGGCGGTAACCCCGGAGTGCGGCGGTGTCGCTGCACGCTGTCGAACGGCAGGTTAAGTGCCAGAAAAGTAATGCAGCTCCTCGGCTTTTCCAGGCTCAGTTCGCCGACCTCAAACTACGCTCATGTTTGAAGGGAAATTTGTAAACTGGCGGGTTGCGGTGCAGGACCTACCCCAGCCGGGCACAGGAGGGGACAAGGCCCGGCCTCCGGGACTCTCTCACGGTGGGAATGCACCGCAGGCAGATACACTGGGAGATGTCTTGCACGCAAGGCCTGCACAGAAACCTGCTTTCACTGATGCCATGTGTTTACGTTTGGCACAGAGATCTCACGTTGAGAGATCTTGTAGTGTAGGATGTTTCATCGTGCTGAAAGGAGCTGAAAGATACACCAAGACCTGTAGAAGCGATCCATGCCAATCTGTCTAGTAGCATGTATCCATTACAAAAATTCAGTGATCTATCCACATTTAACAGTGTGGAAGAAGTGTTCATGACTGCAGAATAATTAATAAATAGGAGAAAAATCATAGTCTGGTCTAAGATGTTCCCTGAGCAGATAAAGCAGCAAAATTTGGCTGATTTTTTTTTTTTTCCAAAAAATTGGCTGCAGCACTAATTAGATGTGATAGAGTAACACGCTACTGGGGAAAGTGATGTATCACTGTAAGAATGTCACAATCCTTCAAGCTACAGATAGATATATGAAGATAAACATGGAGGTATGTGGCCAGATAAGACTTGGATGCTGTAAACATTTCACTTGGGTTTAACTTTTCCTGACCATTGAAATCAAAAGGGCAGCACCAATACCTAAAGCTAAGCTAGCAAGTTTTACAGGTGTCACTGCCAGGTGCCACATAGCTGGACAAGCATGAGAGCACAACACTGTGGACTATCATTACAAAAAGAAATGCTGTTTCTCATGGGGAAAAAATACAGAAAAAAAATATCAATCCTTACTATGAATAACTATTTATTGCATAATGTTTGAACCCCAGCAAAGATCAAAAGTCCAAGCCAAGGGCCGGGCCCAAAGTGAGAAAGCACCTGTGAAATGCTCCTTGTTCATTACACTTCAGAAACAACAACCTATTTATCTATCAGGAGAAGGAATCAATACAAATTAGCCTGCTTAAACACATGCATCCCAACTTTCTTTTAGACTATCCAAATCTAAAGTGGAAACTATTGTGATAAAGCAGTAGGCAGGTTCGCGTATCTGCCACACAGCTCAGGAATTGGTTCCCTTCAGTTTTGAAACAGTCTGTATCTCAAAGATTTACACCTTACCAAGAGCTCTTCTTCTCTTTTCCCTTAAGCATCCTGTGTTTCCAACTCAACTCTTTTCCAAAGGAAGCCTGTCAGGGACACCAACACGTAATATTTGGAAACCTGGGGCCATCTTAGTTCTGTGCAAGTACAGATGACCTTCTACTCATTAAAAGTTGGCTTAGTGGGCAGTGAGCCGAGCATAAGGCTGCTGCATCCTTGCAGCAAGGAAGACTGGTGGTATCCAGGCTGCCTAAACAGCAGGCAGCACAGGCAACAGATTGAGGGCAGGGTTTATCAGTCCCTGCTTGGCATTCATTAAACCTTATCAGAAATCCTGTGTTCGATTGTGGGACGTTTATACTGATGCTGACAAACTGGGCAAAGTTCAGAGGGGGGGCACTGAGATGGTTGGTGACCATCTGCAGCAGCAGCTGCATGGCTGAGGCTTTTTGAGCCTGGAGCAGATAGCTTCAAGGGCAGTTAATTGCATCCTCCAGTATCCCATAGGGAGGGGGTGGAAAAGATGGAAGTGGGCTTACCACAGCAAACCATAGCAGGAGGACAAGAGACAAAGGACATCAACTGAAACAGGAAATTCCTAATGGATGTTAGGAACAACTTTCCTCCCCCAGAAGATAGTCAAGAGGCAGAACAGATTGCAGAGAGAAGTTGTGTCGTCTTCACCCCTGAAGATTGTCAAGACAATCTGGCACAATCTCACATCTGACCCTCCTTTAAGCAAGAGATTGGACCAGAGATCTCCCTACATCCCTTCCAGCCTGAATGATTCAGTGCTGCTATAGAAGTCATGATGTCTGGTTTTGAGATTATGTAAACTGACCTCTCAATTGATCTGTATATAAGAATGAACTTCCAAGCTGCAGAGATTCACTTACTGGCCTAGTTTCCTGTGATAGGGCAATATATGCCTCTTTGTTTATTAATTACATTTATCTGTGTTACCTGTTTCTGCTATGTCATCCTTACTCATTTCATCTGACATAGAATACTTAGAAACATTTTCAAATAACTAACTGGATCAGTAAATAAAAAATGCAGGAATATTTGTGCACCTGTGAATACAAGTAAGCTGAAATCTATTTAGAAAAACTTCAGAAGACATTAGTGGAAGAGCTGTTACATGAAAGGAAAATGACAAACTTGATGATTATTATGGTGATATTCCTAAATTCTGGCTATGAAAGTCATGTTAAATTTCAGAATTCCAACACCATAGCATACTGTAAAGTCAAGCTGGCTAACTCTTGACACTAGATCACTTCACTGTAATTTATGATAATAACATGCTTAAAAAAACCCAAAAACAGACAGGGTAAGCGATCTAACCCTAACTGTCTTGATGACTAATGACAGATGTCTCTCTTCCTCTGATTTCAGTGAGTACCAAATCTGCAAAGATTTGTACAGACAGCAATCTAGGTTTAACAGTGATACATATCTTAGGTAGCAGATGCAAACTATGATACTGAGAAATGAGAAGAAGACCAGGTTGGATGGAGCTCTGAGTGATCTGATCTAGTGAAAGGTTCCCTGCCTATGACACGGGGGTTGGAACTGGATGATTTTTAAGGTCCCTTCCAACCCAAACCATTTTTAAGGTCCCTTCCAACCCAAACAATTCTATATTCTATGAGAAGAGCTCAAAAATCATAAATCATATCTGAAAATAGAGTAAACTTACTTTAAATGTGTAATCTTAAAAATCTGTACAACTGTCTGGCCTTTGCTGTATTCTCTGTGAGTTCATATCACAGACTAGGGTGAGCTTTTAGCTGCTTCTTCAGCTATGAGACAAACCCATTTCTATTTTTTTTAACATGGAAGATGACCATGTTATGTAGTTGATTTCAAGAACTGGAACTTCAAAAAGATGATAGAACATAGAATTTGAAATTAGACTTAGGAGCAAATTCCTGTACCTTGATTAGAACTAGTCACACAATATGAACAGCAGTCATAAAGAACTCCAAATCTATTGTGCATGAAATGAAACAGGAAAAAAAAGGTACGCCATGCAGCTGACTTCTTGTACGAATTGTTTTCTACACACAAATAGGAACCTCTAAATGTGTCAGCATGTGGTCATCTGGCTCCAACAGCAGGCACAAGAGGTACTGCGAAAAACGGAGGAAGGAAAGTGTCTATTTTTCTAATACCAGCAGTGAAATAAATAAATGTCCTAATTCTGCTAGGAAATGATGAGTGATTAAAAACATGGTTATGTATCCATGGTGGTGTAATTTTACAACCATAATATTTTGCTTGATGTATATATTGATAGTTTTCTTTTTGTTAAACATCAACCAAGCTAAAACCATTCAGTACATGAAACATGCAACCAGAATAAAATACACAGTGGAAACCAAAATCAGTGGCAAAGAAAGAGATTGCTATTCATTGCCCACATCTTAACCCAAGTTAACTTGAAAGAACTGGCATGCTCTCCTAGCAAAGTCATAACTATTTATTATGTTTACATCATCTCAGCTCAGAAGCAGGACGAAACAGAGAGGTATGTGTGTAATACTAAGTGGGCAAGAAGACAAATGGTCAGGTTGGGGTTCAAGAATCTCACCAATTAAGACAAATGTCACTGGTTTCACATGTTTTTTTCCTGAAAAAAATAGTTCTGTCTCTGTATCACTGAAATCAAAGTCCTGCAGGCTACCTCTTAGGACTGTTTACTAGGATAAACAGGGAGAAGAAGGATCCACGAATGATGCACAGGAAAACCTACTTTAAAATGTAAACGTAACGCCTATCTTGCACTGCTGTTCTGGAGTGCTACAGTTACTCCAGTAATACCACCCAGGATGTTTTTATAATGGCAGATGGCTTTATAAGTGCTCAGTGTGAGCCTGAGAAGGACTCTCAGTTGTTTCTTAACACTCTTTTCGTAATGCATCTTCATTTTCTTGTCCAGATAATGAGACATAAAATGGCAACAGGGTTTCCAGTTAGTATCAGGAGACTAGGTTCACGTTCTATTAATGTACATGTAAAACCCACCTGCTTTTCATCAAGTAGTCTATTTAAAGACTAAATTCTAGGATTCTCAATAGCACACTCCAGACAGTACAAACAATAAGGTAGGCTTGAGGCCACAGAGACACTGGCAGGCTTGGCTGGTTTGACAGGTCAAGGGCAGTAGAAGTTTTCTTCCCTGCTGTCAAACAGCCTCTTCTCAACTGCTTTATCTTTTCCCTACTGTGGTCTACCTTGGCAAGGATAACATTTGTGTCTGCCTGCACATAGGCACACATGAAACTACTATGGAACAAGACCACTCTAGAAGATGTAAAAAAACCCCCAAAACAATTGTCTTTTAAAAAAGGTCCTGCCTTCCATAAGCTACTAGACCTCATGTCTTGTACTGCAGAGATTGGAGAGGGCAGGCTTTTGACTCGATCATATAAAATCTTATGCACATGCTCAATTAGTTTCTACAGAGATAGAATCAGTTTCAAGTCATGAGCACACAACACCTGCACATTCATGCACACATATTAGATAATGCATGAGCTTTTGCTGCATCAAAAGCCTTCAAAGCTGTCAGGTTTTATGGGGCTGCCATAAACAGGATTGTGGGAACAAAGGACACTTGTGATACAAAGTGGAAATCTGTGCTAAATGGCTATAAAATGAAAAATCAAAAACCCAATTAAGGAGAAAGACTATAACTATGGATATAGTATCTTACACAATTGGATATAGAAACCCCAATCAGTCTAAAATGTTTAAAGCTCTTTAAAATGTGTTTTATTTGTTTGAAGGGGTTTATTTGTGACACACACAATAAATAGAGAAAGGAAGTGTTTAGGATGGATATGTATGAGTAGCACTGCCATATGGAAATAAAAACAGCATTCTGTAAGATCTTGGTTCAACCCAAGGAGACATCATGTACATACTATTTTCACTTACAGGGGAAAAAACCCAACATGTTATTCCAACTATTCTACCTCAGCCTATAGTGAATAGAACTGCCTATTGTCATTCTGAAATACTGCAGTTTATATTCATTCAGAATTACAGTCAGTTTAATACAGCTTTCATTTATATAATGGGATACACAGCTCCCTCTACTCCAAGATGATGAGAACAGCTAGCCTGAAAAGCATTTTATTGCCTCAAGGGACAGCATGGCAAGATTTGTGAGGCAGTGTTCAAGAACAACCTCTTTTTACACTGAAGATTTTGTGATGGCTTTCCGAAAGACACACTATAAATGCTTTATTATATATATTTTTAATTTGCTTATGCTGAACACAAAGGAGGAATTTCAGGCAAAAGTATTCTGACACATCAGAGATTAGACACAATTCCTTTAAAGGCTTACACTTCTTCCTGTTTCTACAATCCAAGGAGGAAATTAATTGATATTGATATGAAACTCCTCCCAAAGCCAAGGGATCATTTGACTTGAGGCATGACCACATTTTTGTAGAGATGCTTGAAGTTACTACTATGATCCATATTCACCACACTTGTACAGAAATGAAGAATTAATGAGTCCCAGCTTTTTTTCAGCTGAGTTTCCTTGCTCATGACTCTTCTTCCTTGCCCTGCTGCTTCTTGTTTCTCTATCTTCCTTTCTTGACCCCCAACGAAGAACCACTGTCCACTAATTAATTCTTCTTACCAGTGTTAGCTGCATAAAGAGGAGAGCAGCAGCTAGGCCCATCTGCCTCAAACTACAGGGTTTTGGAATCACATACATCCTCAGTTCTGGCATTACAACACACAGAATTGCACCAGGTAGAATTATTAGCTTGGGTGCTGTGCTGCTCTTCACTCACCCTGCTTCTCAGCTGTTAAGGATTGCAAGCGAGGTGTCTAGATAAAATGGTCTGCAGATCATCCAAGGGAGAATAATTTAAAAGGGAAAAAAATTAGCACATATGACATTTCTAAAGGCAAAATGAGAAATTACAAAATGAAACAAAACAAAAACCAATACCAAAACAGAATCAGGAGGGCAGGTGCTCAGTCAGCTGTTCATGCAAAGAGAACAGTTGACAATAATAGGAGTGGGAATGGCAGCAGTGTTTGCTTCCCACAATATTAATCAACAAGGCCTTAAAGCAAACAGAAAACTCCCTGAGATTGTCTGCTGGTTTGGGTACAGGCACACACACACCCCCTTACAAAAACACACATACACACACACACACACACACACTGCTTTTACCAGGCAAACAATCCAGGGAACTAAATTCTACATCTGGACATTTCAAGTTTCCAGACACAAATTTGTTCAGTTTTACAAATGTCAAACACTTAGTGAGTCCTTGAAAAGTACAAATGCAAGAAGAGACAGCATACTTCTTTAGCAAAATATTGCCTATCTCACAGAATCTCTGTATATAATACTAAGGCACACTATTTTAAGACCAATTAATCCATTATTATAGCTACTGACAGTATTTTTATGTATACTGTACACTCTCAAAAATGTGATTTTTTCATGATCTAGTAAAGCTGGCTACAGCAGATCTTAAGAAATTGTTAATTGCCTTCAATATCTCTGTATATATTTGGTTGTCCAAACTAATGGATTAGTGTGACATTTAGCACCATGTATACCCTACGTGTGTCCTTACCAAGATAAATAATTCCATTGTAACTAAACCAACAGTTTTTAATAAGCCCTTTTTCTACTTTAGGCCTGAAGAGTGAGGAGGTTATGGACTTTTAGGATTTGATGAAAGAGAAAGCAGATGAAATTAAATGCCCTGCAGTATACTGAAGGTTTGACTACAAGATCCAGTAACATCCTTGCTGTAAGGAAGTGTCATTTGCTCAGAAGTGCCTGTTACATACATCATCAAAACCTTAATATTAAAAAATTTAATATCCTGCAGTAAAAGCACGTCTAGACACCTTGAACTAAGTCATAAAAAAAGGTAACGATTTCCTGTATTTATCCTTAAATTCGGGTAAAGAAGAAAAAGGCCCTTTATTTCATGAAAATTGTTTAGTGCCTTAAAAAAACCCTGCATATAAAACTGAAGTAGAAAATGTGATTGATTTTTGGCTACAGAGAGGTCAGTATTGGCCTATCTGTATGCAGTCTTTTAAATATTTATTTATTTATAGCAGTCCTTAATAATTGATTTATGTACAATCAAAGCTACAGCTGCTATGAGCCACAGTTTCAATCACTACTCAGTTCAGTTTGATGCAAACTGAAGTATTTTAACCACAAAGACATAAACCAAAAAGTCTCAAATTGCTGCTTTAAGACTAAGATTTATTCTCCAGGTCAGACCGAATCACTTAATCAGATACCCTAATCTATAGAGTTGTTACTTGACATTCCAAAAGCAAACCATGCACTGGTTCCATGAACAAACTTTTCTGGAATTCATGCCAAATATTGCTGCTGTGTTCAAACACAGTCTGCATGGCAGTGATTTAAAGAAAAAAAAAAGAAAGAAAGAAAAAAAAGGGACAGGCCACGAGGACACAACCTCGAGCTGCTCCAGGAGACGTTCTTCCCTGAAAGAGCAATTAGAAGTTGGAATGGGCTGCCCAGGGAGGTGGTGGAGTCACCGTCCCTGGATGTGTTAAGCAATGACTGGAGGTGGCACTCAGTGCTATGGTATGGTTGAGAGGGTGGTGTTGGGTCACAGGTTGCACTCGATGACGTCGGAGGTCTTTTCCAACCTGATTCTGTGACCCCGTCCCTTCCACTTGTGAGTTTTTTTACTATTTAACCGCGGTGCTGCCTGGAGTCCCCACAGCGTGGCCCCAGCGTGAAACCCTCGCGCTTCCTCCCGCGCCCGGGCGGATGCCCACGGCAGGAGCCAACACAGGCAGACACAGCCTTACCGCTGAACGCAACACCCCGCACAAGCCCGACCCTTCCGGGCGCGGGCAGGGCGAGGGGGCCGCGGGAAGTAGGAAGGGAGGGCACGGGAAGTGCGAGGGGAGGGCACGGGAAGAGGGAAGGAAGGGCGCGGGCAGAGCGAGGGGAGGTGCGGGCGCTGTCGCACTGTGCGCGCGTCACGAGCAGGAGGCGGAGGCAGCGCGGTCGCGCTGCGGGAAGGGCGAGCGGGGCAGAAGGAGCTGGAGCCCCCAGCCCTCGGGCAGGTGGGTGGCGGGCGGGACTGCAGGGACCCGGGCCGGGGCGGAGCGCTGCCGCCAGGCCGGGGAGAGCCGGGGAGTCCATCCATCCATTGTGGGCGGGAGGGAAAAGGCGAGCGGGAGAGCCCATTCCCGAGCCGTGTGGGGGGAGGCGGGCAGCGGCGGGAGTGGGTCAGGCCATCCATGGCCCTTGGAGAAACCCGCTGTCACTGTGTTTAATTAATACTGTCATTGAGTTATTCATTCATTGCAGCGCTGCTGCTCAGGGACCCACAAGTCCAGGGCGTAACAGCGGCTCGGTCTCCTGTGGAAGTCTGACTGTGACTTCTGATTCACGTTTCCTGCAGGATTCAGCGTTCCCGTCCCTCGGCTCCGCCTGGCTGAGCCAGAGCTCTTCGCCACTGCACTTTACAGCCTGGCACCTTGATGGAAACAGAAGTTGATGGTGGCCCGAGGTGACGTATGGCCGAGGAGCAGGCCTCCTTTTTTGTTTTGCCACAGCTGCAGCCAACTTTGGCTGGCCTTGTATGTGGGATTTAAATTGCCTCTCCTCAAACAATTGAGTTTTTCTTGAGTTAGAGCCTGAACTGAGGTGTTCCAAGGCTTCAGCTTTTAAGGACTACAAAGGTTTGATGTTATTCTTAAGTGTAGTCTGACATACCTTGTCAGGAAGAAGTTCAGGTGGGAAAATGACTGTATGACTCTATAAAGTTATTTTTACTAGAATAGAAATTACAAGAAATTATTACCACTACTACTACTACTACTAGAAATCACTAGAATCTGAAAACAAGGATTGATCACAACCCTTGATATTTCAAGCCAAAAGTTTCAGTCAGAACAATATAAACTGTATAAGACATTTTAAGCAACACACATGCTGTGTTTGTCTTGTGCTTTCTAACATTTGCCGTATTTATGAAGTCTCCAACATTGAAATCCAAGCTCTTCTTTTAAAGGAGTATGTTTATCTTGTATTGTGCCTGTTTTGCAGATATTTGTGGGGGTTGAAAGGCTTGAACTCCAGCTGAATAAAACAAGGGCTGAAAATTGAAGGATGGCAGCAAATCCTTCAGGACAAGGTAGGTTTTGTTCTGTGTATTCAAGGGAAAAGACTGCAAAATGTCAGTGAAGTCACCAATAACTGTAAGTTTATTTTTATGGAAAGATGAAGAAAGGGAAGAGAGGTGGGACTGAAAGCAGCAGAATGACAGCAATTCTTCTGGGACAAGGTACACACTTTTAATGGCTGAAGAAGACCATTGATGGCTGGGGAGCTCCGAATGACTGAGCATAATGTCATGCTCAGGGTTAGGAAGTACCTACCATGCATGTGGTACAGTGATGATTTCCTGAAGCTTATTTCAGACACTTACAACACTTGGCACTGAACATGACTTGCAGCTCTTGCACTCAGCATCAGAGAGAACAGCCAGAAGTCAAATACATTCCATGTGGTGATAGGAACAGCAAGACCCAGGCAGTAATATCTGTCACAGGCAGCAAGTGGCCAGGCCTAGGAGGGAAAGCCAATTAAAACCATAATGCTAACTGCGATGAAATGTTCCATTGTACCAAGATGCATCTCAGTTGCATCCTTAAAATAATAAAAGTCTTAGTAATGGTCCATCTGTCCAGGCAATGCAGGTGCTTTAGAGGGGGCTGAGGGTCTGGGAGTGTCACCCGGTAAATTTGAAGGAAGGTCTTAAATCGCCCTCTAGAGGTGTTTTCTGGAAACCGTAGGGAATCTCTGAGGCTTTTCTTTTGTCAAAGAGCTAAGGAAAAAGCTTCTCTGGTACGGCTCTTCCCTTACTTGGTTATGAGAAATGAATTCTGGGTTCAGTTTCCCAGCAGTTGGAGACTTTTTGCAGATCTATGTTTGTGTTTGTGTCCTTACCTCAATGCCTGAAAAGCTGGGTGTTGCTGGATGATACTTCAGGGGATATTATATGACTCATGTGGGTCCAAAACACAGATTTGACTTGCTACTTGATGAAAAGGAAGTAGTTTCTAGAATGAGATTTTGCAAGGTGTTGAGAGAGGAGTACTGCAGATTGCAGAGCTGTCTGTTTGCAAATTTTAACTCTGAGAAAGTATTTGGTACATAGATCTTGCTTTATTCTGTGAATACCAAATCAGCATCATTGCAAGGAATAGAATGTTGTCATGTTGGTTTTTAGTGGCAGAATACCTTTGCTTTCCTCCCAATTCCAGACCTTATAATTTAATAGAGACTTCAAATCTTTTATATTTGAGATATCCCTTACAGACTCACTAAAGGAACTGTGTAATTATCATATGAAAATTGTTTGCATTAAGCAGACAAGAAACACTATCAAGTTTAATTACCAAATAAGCCTATAAACAGAACCACTAGGAAAATTAGAAAGGAACAGGTAAATACAAACAACAGTTCAGGGCTTCTATCTTGGCTAGATGCAGTCTAGTAGTGAAAATGATTGAGAAAAACCCTGCATTTTTTGCTTGCCTCATGGCATATGTATTAGTACTGTTCAAGCAATCCAAGGAATAGAAGTTTACTGAAATGCATACCAGAATGGTTCCGATTGGTAGCACTTAGGCAGAGCTGTAAGGATGAATTAAACATTAGCCTTCTACACCAGTAGATAGTAATGGGATTTTTTTGTACCAAATTACTCCTTTTCCTTTGATTGGTACCAGGTATTTCTTAGGAGTTAATTTGAGTTTTCCGTTGATATAACAGTTAAGATTTTGTGGACCAAACTTTTATTCACAGGCCTCTTAGAAAAGCACTCTTGGTGGTGAGCTGCATGTGAGTGCAGAAAAACCTAGCAGAATTGAATGAAAATCCTTATTTCAGTTTGTTAGTACCACACAGTACTGATTGCATGACACTGACTGTGGCGTTTAAAAGCAGTGGAAAATCTTCTAGCATGCTGTGCATTGTCCACCAGATGAGCTCATAGACCAGAGTGGTACACTTTGAGGGGTGGAAATCAGCTTCTGAATTACAGCAAATACTTCCAGGTGCTCAGAAATACACTGCTTCTACTGCAACACTTCACAGTACTTGGGCAGCATGCATTCATCAGGCTGCTCTCTTGGGTAATGCCTTTGCAAGGCCAAAGCATACCTTGTGTGTAACTGAATTACCATGCTGTGTGTGAGTCCTCCTAGAGGAAGCCCTCTGAGATGAGAGAAATGTAACTGCTCAGGACAGAATTTTCCTTTAGGTCCCCAAAGGTGGAAAAAATACAGATCCTGCTTCAGACAGGGCTGAACATTTCAGAAAAGAAGAGTTCTGGTATGTTGGCATGTTGGAAGAACAAGCTCTTGAAATACGAACAGAATTCCAAGTTTCAGGCTGTAGCAATTCTAAAGAGTCTGTTTATATCCTGGCAGTTGTTTATGCTTTTGGACTAAAGGTATGTGAGTGCATTCACATAGAACAGTCTAAGCAGCTAGATTTGGCTCTCTGTTCACTGAGTCTGAAAAGAAAGATGGTGCTGCTCTGCACTGAATTTTATCATCATGTACACACTTTGCTCTTCCCCATCTGTGTCTGATCTGTGTGTAAACATAGTACTTGAGAAATTTGCAGCCATAAAGCTGTCAATTACTTACATTCAGCTATGCATATGTAGCTGTTTTCTGGAGGCACAGACAAAATACTCACGTATTTTTAAGTAATTCAACTTAATTTACTTAACCAGTTTGCCTTTTGTTTCATTGTCACGCAAAGTATATGCGAGCCTATCCAGATGTAAATTGTTACTGAGAGTATTGGCGTGCAGCAGACTATTAGATGATGTTTTGAGATGCCAGTCATCATAAGCAGAAGAGGACATGAGAATAGAATTACTCCATTTTTTTCACAAGTGGTGCATGTTTAATAAGGTCTTTAGATTCTGCTTTTTAAGAGGGTGCTGCCTCACTTCATGAATGCTGCCATTTATAGCAACATATACTTCAGTAAAGAAATTGCTTTAAATCTTTCTGAATTGAGCAGGCAGGACAATATGCAGTGCCTTTCAATGTTCAGAGCTTGGAGCTGACATACAGCTTTGAAAGCATTTTCCAAGTAAATGTGTATCTTGAACACAGAGTAGTGGAGGGCTCTTTTGTGCTGTTACACATCTGTGGACAAATGATAAATAGTGCATCTTAGAAAAAACTTAAATGTGCTGTGAATTTGAAGCAACCAACAGATCAAGGAGAAGATAATGAAAAGCAAAAACTTAAAAGAAGATAAAGGTAATGCTGTTTCTTGCCATGCAGAGTTAGAAGAACTAACTGACATAGATAATGGTGAGATGGGGTGGTAGATAAGGTGTTAAGGTTAGGTTAAGGAAAGAAGCTTGCTGTGAGCTCTGAAAGCTGCCAGTATCCTTCAGCAAGCCTTCAGCTTTCTCTGGCTTTCTGCCTTTCATGTGCAGAAAATAGGTGCAAGTAGTCTTTCCAGTCCTGCACAGATACAATGCTTGATACCAGAAATTGAGGTGTCAGAAAGGTTTAAATTTTAAATGTCCTGAATCTGCTACATTAGAGAGTAATCTGGGGATCTAGTTTGATGTCTGACATGCCATTAATCTATTTAGCTGCCTGGAACAGGTCATTTTGTGTCAGGACTCATGTCAGCAAAGCAGAGAATATTAATAAACTGCAATATTCAAACAGTTGGAACTCAAAATATTAATGCAACTCAGCCCAGTCAAGGGAAGTGTAAATTTAAAACTTTATTGGGAAGTTCCCATGTTTTAAAATCTGCACTTGCTTTCACAGATGAGAATCTGGTCTGTACTAAGGATGGCTTTTGATTTTTGCATGTCCACATTTTTAGTACTAGAAAGCAGAACCGACAGATCTACAGATGAAAAATTACTCTTATTTATAATTGAAGTGAGAAACTTCTGTAGGAGTTTCAAGCTGGTCTTTATGAAAGTGCTTTGGGTTCCTGGACAGGGAAGAATCTAAATGGAAGTCTTGCTTATATATTGCCAAATATGGCTAATTACTTTCTCAGGATGCCAGAATTTCTCTGTAAAATGGATTTCTCATGTTCTACCCCCTCCTTTTGTTAACCTTTAAATTAACAAGCTTTGCTTTCCATGTTGAAGAAGTTTACCTGCAGGAACTTTACGTTGCTCAGCTGAGGAGTACTAACATGTACGTGTTGAATGTGCTTGTCCACTTTCTTAAATAGGCTTTTTTCTCCTTACCAGTAACAAATTTTCTTGTTTAAGTGTCTTTTTCAGCACAGCAGGTTGCTGATGATCACTGTCTGAACTCTAGTGCAAAGTACTACTTTAGGAAGCAACTGACAAATCAAACAAAAAACACACCACAAAGCTCTTAGTAGAGGTATAAGAAAAGAAAAAAGACTTGGGTTTCTTCTGAATACTTCTAGAGTTTCTGCCAAAAGATACTGTAACAGGACTCAAAATAGAAGACAGAATCTTCTACAGGTTCTCATCACAGTTTAAAAACAGCATTTTAAATGTTTCAGGCTTTTCTGAATCATACCATCTGCTTCATGATAAATTTAAGCATATTTAATCTTTTTTTTTTTTAGGTCACAACAACTTATATTAAAAACTGGTCTCCTTTTTCTTTCCTTAATCATCATATCTTCTGAATTCCAAGCATGCATTTAGATTTATGCAGTTCAGGATAAGCAAGCAGTAGCAGAAGGGTGCTGAGTAATATGTCAAGTATAAAGATTTTTTGGATTAAAATTGTGTAGAATGAGCATACAGACATGGTTGTTTTAGGTCAGACCTTCTTAGAGGTGCTTCTGTCATCCTATTCCCACATTGCTTCCAGAATTTACAAGAGTGTAAAGTATGGGCTAGTTGCAGCTCAGAAATATTAAATCCTAGCTTGTTGGCAAGATTTGTCAGCCTTTGTATGTCATCTGTGTTTTAATGTTTCAGATTCATTGCACGTGTAAGGTCTTCAAAAAAAGAGATAGTGTACAGTGCCCGAAGAGCAGAGAAACATCAAAGACCTGAATCAATACTCTTGCAAAATAGAATTTAAGTGGAGCTAATGCCACATGGGAAGGAGAGATTAGTGGACCAAAAAATACCAGTTAATTAAATGTAATTGAAAATCTTACTAACTAACGTCAAAATTATTGTGGGTGATCTTACATAAAACCACAGCACAATATAATCAAAAGACTGTGCACCTTTCAAGAACTCTTGAGACACTGAGGATAATGGGGTGTGTATGTTAGGCATGGTAGAAGGAAAAGGTAAGGGTTTGATAGCAAGGCAGTATAGATACAAATTGTTATTTAGAATTGAAGGTTTCTCTCTGGTAATTGTTTCCTTCATTGAGCCATGCAGATGACAGGAATTCTGGATTATGTAATTGAGCATCAACACAAGGTCTGTCAAAGAGGATGACCTTTAAGTGCAGCTACTGAAAATAAATCATTTTACCTTGACATGATAATACTCTCCTTAAGAGTTACTGTTTCTGGCCTTCCTAACAGCTTGTGTGCTACCATATTTTAGTGCTGTCATTGATACAGTTCTCAGGGCAAGGGCACATCATGCAGCAATTTCCAGTGGGAATCTTTGACTTTTTGTATGGAGAAAATAAAGAACTTGACTTTTACATGTCTTGTTTTTTATGGTGGTGTCATAGTTTGTTATTTGTAGAACAGCAGCAAATCAGAGATTCAAAAAGTGTGTATTTCTGACATGAGGAGTGTCCTTGGTGGCACAGAGGTGTGTAAGAGTCAGGCCTGGAGCTGTTGTCATCAGCTGTGCTCTTAGCACATACTTGGCAACACCAGGGACTTGTGCATCTGGATTGTTTGAGGGCTGCAGGGAGATCCTTTATTATATGAGTCTGGTGTAGGTACAGCAGTTTTGTCATGTTTGCATTTAGAAGGCAACTTTGAAAAATACATAGGTTGCAGCTATTGTAGGCATTTTTAAAATTCTTTCAAGTCACCCTACTTCCTGACCCCTTCCCTAGTATCCAAGGTCTCTTTGGGAGAATGATGAAAGCAAATGGAGGCCACAGTCTTAAATTGTGTACAGACAGCTTAATAGTTTAATTTTGCTTCTCTATTCCAGCATTTGATCATACTTAGAGTAAGGGTAGTGTATATAGGTAAGGACAACAGTATATTTAAACTTCTCTGCACCGATTGAATGAAAGATGTTTGTATAAGCACATGTGCAAGCTTTGTGATTAGCTCATTCTTACCTGTTACATATATAATGCTTGTGTTATAGTTTGAGATCACTGACATGAGAAGTTAGGCCCCATGAGTGTATTACTCCATTGTTATTGTTGAGTTGAACATTCAGTGACTACATTTTAAATCTAGAACCTGGTAAGTTGACTTTTTGTTTTGGAAGGCAGTTACTTGATAGTGTACCTTGATTGTAGCTCCAGAGCCAGCTTGGGAAGGGATAGGATCTAACTTGAGTTAAAAGCCTCTATTTTAAAATGTGTTAATATGCATGATAGCTTATGGAAGCTATTGCATGCTGTAAAATAAGAAAAGGAAAAATTAAGCCTATTTATTAATAGCCTTTTCAAATGAGTACAAAGCTTTGAAGATTAGTGTATTCATCTTAGAGTAATTTTGTACAGGGACTTCTAATTCCACAGGGTTAGAGTTGGGCCACAGAAGTCAAGTAAATATCTCTAATATTTTTCTGTCATTCTCACCAGGTTTCCAGAATAAAAATAGGGTTGCAATCCTGGCAGAACTAGACAAGGAGAAGAGAAAGTTACTTATGCAAAACCAGTCTTCCACAAATCACCCTGGAGCCAGGTATTTCATGTTCTTAGACCTGTTTGGACATCACTGATTACATCAAGGGAAGAAAGCAAACAGCTAGTGAGCCGTAAACTTATATAAATATTTAACAGAAGTGTTTTCTGACCATCCTTAATAACAAGGCAGAGGGACATTGCTCTTTAGGAACATATTAGTATTTAAATTTGTTTACATAGCATGAATTTTGGCTTACATAATTTCCATTTGAGAGTGAGATAAGCAGATATGCTTACTCAAGTGTGTTAAAGTCTACCATGAAGAAAAATCAGGAAGCAGACACTGGGAAAACATGTAATTATTAAGCTGAAACACACTGGGGAATGGAAGTAGCAGACCATTAGGTTCAGGATTGTGTGTGCTTAGAGAAGAACAGTTACAGCAGGAGTGAGTTTTTCTTGAAACTCCCTATGTGCAAGACGAAGCCAGTTTATGTTACAGCAGATAATCCTGTAAAAGATTATGTGTTGTAAGGATGATTCCACACCATAAGGTGTAATAATCTAATCTGAGTGGAAGGGCTGTTACTTGCATTTCTCCCATACAAGACAAAAAGATGAGATTTTTGTCATAAATCAGTAACTAGAAAATCATGCAATAATTTATGTGGAGAAATTGAGATCCTTAAACTTGTGGTTAGCATGAAGTGAATACAGTGCCATATTCTAGACACAGTGTAACCCACAACAGCTGTACCAGAGTCAAATACTCTGCCTGCAGTCTGAGGGCTGCCCATGTCTTTTTTTCAGAGATTCCACGGCACTTTTAATTCCGTCCTAATGTGAAAAAACGTGCAGAATACTTGAAATTTCCTGATGTAGACCTCTGAGATAAGAAGTTATTAGTAATAACTGTATGTGGTTATTATTTGAGCAAAATTGTTGGAAAGAAAAATCAGACTATCATGCTGTTATGTACAACTCCTGGCAACAGTGTTTCCATACTTCATTACAAGTCTGACAGAGTTTCAGGGTGTGCTTGTTTACTCTCTTTTTTCTTTAAGGAAATACAACAGTGTATTATAGTGAGCAGAATTTGAATTTACTAATTTTGAAGGTGGGCATGGGTGGAACCTACAAAGCAGCAGTCAAAGTCTGCGCTTTGGCATGGTGGGCTGATGTGTGATTTTTGAGCAGCTTACAGTTTTTTCATGTTGTGCCTTGGACCACAGAGTTGTCAGAATTGAGACAATAAAAATTGTGCAAACTTGACCAAAAGAGGTTGATGTACCTGAAGCACAACAGTGGTATGGACAATGTAAGAGTGAATGATTTGATTAATTGATTTCTGGCCTCTGGCATCCAAGAACAGAAGACCTCTTTTGAAAAATGTCAGCTTATGGTGAAGCCTTAAGCTTATCTACAGAAATCATATTGAAAAGTTAGGGGGTACAGATTAAATGAAAATCAAATACCTTCAAAATAACCAAAAATACTGTGTTTTAAATAAACTGAGTAGTACTCTTCTCCAGCAGTGAAGCTTATCTTAATAGTTGCCATAAGCAAAAATTTTTCTGAATCGTTTTGGTTTTGTTATGCATTTAGGCATATATTTGGCTGAAGATCTTTTCAGGAGCATGGCTGCTTCTCAAAAACGGATTTACTAAATCAGCTGTTGACATTGAAGCTGTTGGTAAAATTCAGTTGATGAGTTTGCTTGGAATCCTCATCATTTGTACTTTTGTCTCTGTGATTGGTAAGAGCAGTCTCCAGTGACAATTTCAGAGGTAGCTGTGAACTGTCTTGCAACACAATTCTGATGGCAACCCTCATCTGATTTCCATGTTACTTATGTAGTTGGGTGTATATATATACTTTTATAGAGTTGGGGATGCATTTCATGTCTTGTTTTTGGGTTAAGAAGGCAGGCAAGTCTTAAGATATGAAAGACAAGAAAAAACAGTAATAAATTTTAATTTGAAACCTTATGCTGCTTTGAAATAGATAAGCTAAATCAGTTTAGGTACTCCAAGCTCTTATCAAGGGATCATTATTTCAGTTAACATCAATAGGAAGCTCCTTTAGCATAGGTAATGAACTGCTGTCCTCCCACCAAAGAGCTATTCTTGTACTGAAGTCTGCAGAGCTCTTGTTAGTGCTTCCATTTACCAAAGTTGTTTAGAACAGTCACTCGGTGACTGAGCAGTGGTGAAAGCACAAAGCTGCTTTAGAAATTCCTTGTATTGTGTAACACTGTACCCCAGTGGTTTCACTGACTTCAGTGGGACTCAACCCATGAGGAAAATTCGCAATGGGCTTCAGGTTTAGTTTGGCAGGAGTTGTTTATGATGGCTCAAATGGTACAGCTGTGGTCATTCTATCTAGCCTTTTTTCTCTTATATTAACAAATAGTAATTCCAAACAGTAACTGACAATTGTCAAGCCATGAGTGAAATAAATGGAGAGCTGAGGAAGTCATAGTATCTATGGCTAGAATTGCAAGGACACGTGTTTTGTCTGTGGTCTGTGTCATACCATCTTACTCTTTCTTTCAGCATTGCGCTTGCAAGATCACCTCTGAATAAGGATTTTCGTGATCATGCTGAGCAACAGCACATTGCAGCACAGCAGAAGGCTGCACTGCAGGTGAGCTGATACAGTCAGAGTTTAGCTTGGCTCTGTTTCAGATGCGCATCCCTTCAGAGAGCAGCCCTGCTCCTAGAGATATTGAAAAGCCCCTTTTAGAGATTAGGTGTCACACATGTCTGTATTTGTCATTAAGTGAAGTCTCATTCATAATGGCAAAACATGTCCTTGGGTATGGAGAGCTTCACGCAGCCCCACAGCCCTCTCTTTGTGTTTCTGTTGAACACCCTCCAGTTTGTACCTCAAACTAAACTCAGATAGCTCCCCTTGGCCTGCTGGCCATGCTGTTGCTGGTGCAGCCCACGGTGCCAGTTAGCCTTGATCACTCCAAGGGCACACTGCAGGCTCAGGCTAAATTTGAGATCCAGCAGGGCTTTTCCCCAGTGGTGGAGGGAGAGAATGTGCAGAACATCTAACTTGCTGAAGTCCAGCCTTTGGACTGGGGAAGGGTATGTAGGATTTCACAAAGGTGTTCCAGAACCATAGAGCAGCTGCCTCCCTCAGGTGAACAAGCATATCTACACCACTTGAACAGAATCCTGGTGTCCCATGTTCAGGAGTATGTCTGGTAGCACTCTACGTGGCAGCTGTCATAAACCAAGACTTGCAAGCTAGTTGTGGAAGGGAGTGGAAAACACGGGGTTTAGGCAAAGAGGAGCAATCAGGAGTTGATTTGCCCCACCTCCATGGGGTTGGCTGAAAAGATCAGCAGAGAAAATGTCCAAGTTAATTGTGTTGATGGGCCCTATTCTGATGTGGCTGATCTAAAATGCTGGGTTTGAATTTGACTATCAGAATTAAGGAGCAGACTGGAAGAAATAAATAATTAATGCTGCAGAAGCCATGAAGTCTTAAATCATGTCAGTGCTGAAGGGAATTATGCTTTAACAAATGCTTTTCTCTTTCCAGCATGCACATGCACATTCCTCAGGATACTTCATAACTCAAGACTCTGCATTTGGAAATCTTATTCTTCCTGTCTTACCTCGACTTGAGGCAGAATGAGGAGTGTTGTTTGTCTCAGAACTTTTAAGACGTGATCTTTGTCCATAGCAGGAGCTGTCTGACCTTTTAATTTCTTTATGTATCTTAAAACCTACTTTTTTCTGGGTTTTTGCAAATGCCATTCAGGAGTGTGAACTCTAGTTATGGGGAAGTAGTGTTGTTGAAAAATTTTTATCCTGTATTTCTGTTCCTCTGTCAGGTCGAAGTCAAATGCAAGACTTTTCTTGGGGTTTGAAGTGCACAGGGTATTCTCTTCCCTGTTTCAGTGCTTCCTTTAAATAAATGTCCAAACCAGAGTCACCAGGAGATGCACAAACCGTCAGTATTTGTGGGTTTTTTTTGTTATGTACAGGTATGATTTTTTGTAATGAATAACAAAAAAATTACTTCTGTCCATCAAAACAGACACGAATTTATCAAATGCATCAGCCAGTCTTCCTTCCCCACCCCCTCCTATGCAGGAACATTTCTAGTGTACTGTTTGCCATTGTAACATCATCTGGTCTCAAGTCCTTCGTTATAGTGTGCCTGCCTCTTACCTTGTTTTGTGAAATATGGAAATGAATTAAAGTGGGGAAAAAAGCAAACGTGTCAAACAGTCTTTTTACAGACAAAATAAAACGTCGTAAGTTCTCTGGAAATTTCAGGTGGAAAGTGTTGTCTGCAAAAACAATTCCATTTAAAAGGTCAAATTTTTCTAGTCATGTCTTTTTCAAGACTCAGTGGGTTTTATTTTTGTTCACTTTTCTCCTTAGTGTTTTTATCTGTGGTAAACAATTCCAGCTTCCTGCGGAAAGAAAATCTGTTGATCTTAAGGTAAATGATTTTGGAACTGTGGTTGTGCTACCAGGATAGAGTAACTTAGAGTGAAAAATAGTCCTTACACAGACTTTCTTATATCTCCACAGCTTTGCTTATACAATTACTTATACAATTATGCTACTGCATTGATTGCTTTGCCTGTGGAAGCAAGTTCTAGAAAACAGAAAAGAACAGGAAAACTTATGTGATAACCATAAATCAGAAAGCATCTGTTAAACTGGTGCCCATTTGAAGCAGCTCTGTCCTTTGCAGAAATTTAGCTGTCCCATGAAGTTTCCAGGGTTGTAGTTGGCATTTCCTTAGGGACATCTAGGGTATCCTGTTCCCATTTGCAGATCACGTGAACCCAGTAAGCACTACTGAGCTATCTGTTCATATTTCACTGTTAATGTTTGCATTAATCATGAATACAGAACAAGTACCAAGAGATGGATGCACATATAAGGAAAATGCCACTGCTTTCATATACCTCAGCTGACTATAGGCCTTTGCAAAAACTGGAGCATACTGAAACATTTTCAGGAAGGAAAATCTTCTGGAGCCAGCCTGATAGAGCTTAAAGATGTGCAATTTTAACAAGAACTATTTACCATTTGCTTTTTTTTTGCATTCTGATGTGATGAGTCACAGGAGTGATGATGGTTTTTGTGGGCAGCGGAGAAAGAAGTCACTTCTGTTTTCAGTGGTTGGCTCTGTGTAGCTTTTTCTTTTTAATTACCAAGAGTGAATATGAAATTACTATATGAAATTGTCCTGACCATTATTCTGCAGTGTGAGCTGCGTATCTTAGATGCTTTGAAGAAAAAGATCTGCAAATCTCTGTGTAGAAGAGGCAGCTATGAATCTGTCCAACCTGGAAACATACACAGGCAAAGAAGTTAAAGCAGATGCAGCAGAAAGTGTGGATTTTGTGTTTGAGTTGAATTTAACATTAAAGGAGCTCTGTGCTAAAAATTTGAACTATAGAATCTGTCAAGTGTTGCTGTATGGACTGCAAACGATCCAAGCAATGAAACAGTAATCATCATTCCCCCTTGGAAAGTTACTGTCACTCCACTGAAGGAGTTACCTTGTTGGCTATGTTGTTTTCACCTTGGGTGTTGAAAGATCTGCTTTTGAAAATTCAGGGCCTGGGCTCAAGAATTTGAAAGAGGGGGGTGGAAATGAACACAGTTGTTGTGGTATTTTTAAGTTATAGTGTCTCAAATTATTCCTTGCAATTGTGGGGGTCTTGGTGATATATGTAGATAGGATTAACTGTCAAATATACAAATTCCATATATGGAAGCAGCTATCTTAGAAATTACAGCCTCGAGCAATTACTGTCAGATGCATCAGTTTGTCCTGCCACTCTTTCTTTCCTACTATTAATCAGTATTGAACACATTACTCTAGCCCTATAGAGTAATTTCAGCAAAACCCTTTCTCCACTTGGAATCACATGTTCAAATTCAAATCATTACTAGTCAGAATACATGTGAACCAGGAGGTGTCTGGAATGTCTTGCTTCTGGCAGTAGCCACTAAGTTGATCACATGAAAACCGAAGGCCTGTAATATAGTGCTGACCTGTGTACCTCAACACACATGGCTCAGGTCATTTTACTTCATTTGCCACAGTAGTAATTAGCCTTCCCACTCACCACAGGCTGGTGTAGAGTCTGTGTCAGAGCTGAATGGTGGGGTGAAGGCAGCTCACATTCTGGGCTAATACACAGTGAGGTCAGATATTCTAAGTGACGGCAGAGTTGTAATCTCTCAAGAACAGATGAGGTAAAGGGGTCAAAGATGTACTGAAGCACTAAAAGAACTGAACCACAGCTCCTTTCTTAGCTCTGTCTTCTTTTTCTTCCACTAGACAAGTTTTCTCTTCATATCTTTGTTTTCCAAAGTCACCCACCATTTCCCCACCACCATAGGCTCTGGAAAATGCTCTGGTTTAACCCAAGAAACTTGGCCTGTAAAACCATGTGTGGTTTCCTACCATACGTGCTTTTAGTCTCCATTTTTCCTTAGCATTTTCATTCTGCTGATCTGCTAGAAGCACTGGTATTAAACTGATCAATAGTACCTGATGTTGTATTGGACTTTATATCAGAACACAAAATACTCCATGAAACTCAGTATTGGAAAGAAATTACACCCCCTAATGTTCCTTGCCTAGATCTTACTAATTGCTTTGATGTGCTCAATCAGTTAAAATTGATAAATGCTGCTTTTGCCTTCACATGCTTTCAGCACTGGACAAGGCAGCTGTAATTTTCTAGTACTGGGGACACAGCTGGGTAGCACTGTTCATGACGAGAAGTCTAGTCTGAGGTACACACTTTGGATGGCTCTAGTCTTTTACTAAATCATCTTTGTAACTTAAAGGCTAGAGGTCACATACCATCTTGCTGCATAGCAGAGAAGTTAGTGCTCCAACCCAAGCCTTGTAGAAATACGTGAGGAGGCCAGGCTTTTCCCAACCTCTTTTGAGAAGAGGAAAGTATCAATTATCAACCAGTTTACAGGGAACATGAGCTTGAACTGATGGAAGGAAACGCAGACAATGACATCTTAAGAGTGTACAGCTTTTTATGGCTTCTCTTACAGAATCTGCAGTGTTGCAGCAGTAGAGCACAAGGGCTGAAGGCGGAAATGAGCCTAAAACTGTATGGTGTGGAGTCACAGACATGAGGAGGCAGTGACTATCTCGGCACATCCTCTTAAGCATTATGGTATCTAATCCATTCAAAATCAGGAGAATGGCTGAGAAAGCAATGGGATGACTCCTGTTGGTTAAATTTATAGCTGTGGCGATTCCTCCTGACAAATCAGCTCAAATAGCAAGTCTTCTTGAAGGTCAGTCAGTCCTTCTGCTGAAACTGAAGCTGATTCCCAAAAAGACACATGAATCCTAAGGGAAAAATTTATTAAAAGTCAGCTGGTCTGCCGGGTGGTCTGTGTTCACAGACACCTCTGAAGGAGGGGGTGGAGAAAGAGGGAAGGATTGTGTGACACCCAGCTGGAAAAATCTACCCATGCTCTGTGTGCCTGATTTATGTTTTACTAACACACAGGGAAAATTCTATAGCACCTGCTAGTAACACCCTTGTGTCTGGAAAGCCTGGTAATCAGTGTGTTCTGAAACACTTGTGGAGGCCATAGGGAATTCTTGGGCTAAAATACAGAGCTCTCTGGAGTGAATGGTAACTTCGATGACTAGTCAGTGAAGTAGTTTTCATATGCTGTTAGGTTAATAGCTTGCTCAGTGAGTTTCTGCATTTGTTGGAGGCACAGAGCTTGCCTCAGGCATTTTACTGCAAGGACACCACCATCCAGTTTCCTAGCTCTTGCTCTTCATAGAAGGAACCAAATGATATACATTTCTGGGGAAATGATCCTTACTTGAATACAGGTTTTTTAGAGAGGAAGTTAAATGTACTAGAGAAAGCTTGATTACTTCAGTGAGACATTATGAAAAATTACATTAAACTACTGGCAAGGAAATTACTTTCCTTAGCTATTCCACTCTGCCAGGTTCATTCAGGCATTGAATTATGAAAGGTGGTGACATAGTTCTCAATCTTTTCTGATTCAGGCCTCTAATTGGGGTACTTTGGTGTCAGTGTTGCTTCTTTTTGCATCAAGATTTTGTAATTAGGGTCTGAAAGTTCAAAATCTACCTGGAACATGCAAATCACAAGCTTACATTCCACCTTCACTAGGCATTGTACATTAGCATATGTGTATGACTGGTTGGTAGTGCATAAATTTCAGTAGGGGAAAGTATCTCATCATAAAAAATTTATGTAGATTTACAGACATCTTTACATCTTCACAGGCTTTTTCAGTGTGTTACTTCAGTCCTCACATGACATAAACTAAGTTACTGTTACCTTCATTTTTGCAGATGGAGAAAAATGCCAAGGGATTCCAATGCCTGCAGGTACACAGAAAGCCAGTGGAATTGTCAGGATTAGCTGCTGGTTAGTCAGCTGGTGTGAGGCATCATTTGGAGACTATTGCTCTGCATCCCACACCAGCAGCTGGCTCATCACCCCCTACAAGAAGATGCAGAGCTCTTTGGTTTCTGGTTTGTCTTTGCTTTCATTGAGAGCTAGTGATTTAGATTTAGTTTGGGTATTTTTTCAGATGGTGAAGACAACAAAGTCAGAGTTTGGGCCTTTTATGTTTAAAATTTTGGGTAGGAGAGATGGAAACCAAAAGAGAGCAACATTATACTTGGTTTTTGGAAAGGGCTTTCTTTTTTTTTTTTTTTGTGCTTTGTTCTTTGCAACAGTGCCCAGATAAAGTTGCCCATTATGCTGGGGTTTAGCCATCACTGCATGCCCTAAGTAGAGGTACTTTAGAGCACCTGTCTGCCTGGATAACTCTAGACCTTCTTCGTGTGGCAGTCAGTGGCCATTTGTGGAAGTGGGAATGGCCAGATATGGGCCCAAACCACTCTCTCTGACAACTGGGATGGGTCAGAAGGACTGAGTGTTTACAGCCTGTCAGAAGAGACACACCAAGAGTCGTATGTTCTCAAAGTGCCCAGCAGAGGGCTTGCCTGTCCAGAGAAAGCAAAATGCTGTGTGTTGGCCTGTGTAGAACTGGCTGCAGTGCCAGCACCCCTGGTAGCACCTGTAAGGACCAGGTGGTTTATGTCCCATCCAAATGAAGGGTTGGTTTGAAGCTACTTCATTCTAAGCATAGCCTGCTTCCCTGGACTTTGAGGTTTGCAAACTTTTCCCTCTGAGCTGGACCTGGGTATATGTCCCAGTCTCTTATTCACACACAGATTGGTTTTGTCAGATTCAGGCCTAATCTCTTTCAATTCAATACCTTGAACTGGTCAGTTTGCTGAGTCAGCAAACAAGCCTGCTTATCTGTTGGTTGGGATAAACCATCTTTTGTTGATAGGTTTGGTCATCACCTGGCACAGCAGCATCCCGACATAAGACAGGTTCCTAAGCACAGGATGCCATTATTAGGCACAAATTACTTCTGGTGCAGCCTCTGTTACTGATCCTCCTTTCAGCTAGCATTACCAGAGCAATCACAAAAAAATTATTCCCATTTATAGTAATATCCTCTGTGCTACTTTGTACCTTATTCCAGTGATAGACTCAGAGGCAGGGTTTCAGAGATATCAGCATGACATCCTGATCCCTGCAGTGTGTAAGAAGAAAGCATAAGGACAGCAGCACTCAGCACAGCTTTCTGGTGATGCAGACATATGTTAAGGATAGCTGTTGATAGTCAGCCAAGAGTGGATAGTCTCAAGACTAATAAATTTTTGCTTATCCAAAACCCCATCTTAGTGATATCCTCCATGTCTTAAGTCAGCAAATTGCTTCCCCCCAGCATGGCTGAAGACAGTACAGCAGCAGAGCTCTAAAGCAGGAAACATGGTGATTCTTGTTTCTGTGATTATTACTTTTTAGTCTTTCCACACTAACGTGGTCTGTGATTCTAGCTGGCCTGTTCATTACACCCTTTTGGTCCTCTCTAAGTCTTGTCAGCATTTTCTTAAGACTTTCTAGGGTCAACCTGTCAGAGTTGCCATTTTTTCCTCTGCTAGACACATTCATCTCTCACAGCTACACTGTTGCTTCTCCAGCTCCACTTCTTCCTTACCCCCCATCAGCGTTCCTTCCTTGCAGTGTCCCTTACCGTAGCTACTTGGTTATGCCACAGCAAACGTGCTTTAATGAAGCTCTATTTCAGTACTAAACAAGATGCAATTCTGTTTTCTGACATGTGCAAGCAAGACTAGGATCAGAACATTACTTTTGGGAACCGTCAGAGTGTGTTCAGTTGAGAAAGGCCATGACTCTATTGGATAGCTCAGCATCACCCTAAAGTACTCAGATTCATCGATGAGAAAGTTGGGGGGTTTTTTGCAGCACTTAAACAGTTCAATTATTAATGAAGAGTGACGTAGATTGTGAAGAGTTTAGCAAGCCGAGTCAAATGAAATGCTGGCTGATTCCAGCTTGAGCACAAGCCTGATGACATGAGTGAGGGATGCTACCTGACTTTGGTGAAGAGTCACAACAGCACCTGATAAAGCACATATCAAGCCATCTCAGCCCAGAGCTCTCTAAGGGGACAGGTTGAGGCTAGGGGGTGTAAGGCTCCCCTGCTCTAACCCACAGAGACCACATGCACCCCGCATCTGGTCACTTTGCCACACCCTGTGGAAGGCAACTGGCACAGTCCTCCCAGAAACTTATTTTTGCCACTGGATTGTAAGGGTCAGAAAAAGAGGGTAAAACAGGTGAGTGGTGACTGGATGAAGGTTTGTTTTGTGGCCCATGGGGCTGCAAGATGCAATGCCAGTGCTGTCTTGAAACACAGGTTTGTCTGTGCATGTGGGAGCACCTCCATCCTTTTAGCTCTGGAGAGATCTTAGTCTCTGCTCCTCTAAGACAGTCTCGTTCTCCAGTTCTATGCTGGGAAGTGCAAATGTCACCTTAAATACAAAATGATAATTAGAGCCGGGTGAGGCTCTAGTTCTCACTTTCCAAGGGAGATCTTGGGACTTCAGAATAATCTTACTCTGTGCTAGTGCTTCTCAGACCATCTGAGAAGGCAACCAAAAACCCCAGAGGTAAGAGTTCACCACGCAGGCGCAGTCTGTGTGCTGCTCTGTCCAGGTGTGGAACGTGAACCTGACCTCCATAGCACAGGAAAGTGCCTGGATTCATGCTTGCAAAGGCAGTACTCTCAATCCAACTGGAGCTTCTTCCCTTGGGATAAATGGTGGAAAAATAATTGGAACCCAAGCTGACCCACGGTTTCACACAGGCCAGATGAGAGCCTGACCCTGAAGGTAATAAGGCTGGTTTTGTCCAAGGCAGTGAATTCAGTGTCTATCTAAAGAGGATCAGTTCCAAAGAGGGAGGTTGAGATAGGTGTCTCAGGAAAATGCCTATTCTGTGCTAGTGAGTATTTGTATGCAAGGTCAGAACAAGGATAATGCCAAACTGGAGTAGGCTTCATCTCCTCTCAGTAGTTCACACCCAAACAGAATTAGTACAGGAATTTTCCCTCACTCAGAGGACATAAATCTCCATCAGACAGCAATTCACTGCCTCCTAGTTCTGCAATGTGTTTTCAGTATGCATTGTGCATTCCCCATAAACATGTCATTATAGATTCATGTAGCTATGTCACTGTCGATTTCTTGCTTGCTTTTGATACAGCAATGAAAGCCAATGCTGGGTCTCCTTCCCCCTCCCTGACTCTATCTATGCTTTTCTTTTCTGTCAGCTATTTCCTACAATATTGGTTTCAAGTGGCAGGAGATCTACCAGTGGGATTTCCTAATGCATACACTATAGTGAAAATTACAGGCTTCTATCTGACAGTCAAACTGATTTTAGAAATAACCCCATAAGTAATATTTACAGTGAGTAACAAAATACACCTTGCAGTCCTCTATAAATATGACAGCTTTTCAAAACCAAGACCATTTTCATGAAGAACAAAGCAAAATACTGAATCACAGCGAGGGTTCTTACTGGTCTGATATATAATGCATTATTTACCAGCCAGTGTTAGCTTTCCTGCATCTCATAATGTTGATAATTCACATAATGGCTGGGAATTTGTTTTTAATTCTTTTGCATTTACGGACTGGATTTAGAATTGAAAAGAATTCAGAACTCAGGTGAAGGAGTAATGATCTTTTGGTGACTTACAGATTTCAGTTGCAAGTATAACTGTTGAAATATTTGCATCTCATTAGTAGTCAGATGATGATCAACGATTATGCCATAGTGTTTTGCTTTATTCTGACATGGCAGGGGAGAGGTGTTATAGAGAGCTAGAAAAATCAGTGTCTGTATAGTGGGCATGGAAAACCTCACCAATCCTCTCACAGTGCTGCAAGACTTACATGGTAAGTAAAAACCCAGCCATATCCTTCCATTAGAATAGAAGCTGATTGTACATCATCAAATATTGCTCCCCAGCTCTGTGTTAAGTCTTCCAGGTTGTCTTTGTTTGTGACTTAAAGGCTCATCACAGCTCCAGCTGAAATGAACTTTTCCTCTCAATAGAAAGTGGACCAAGCCATAGCTGTAGGAGTTGAGGGCAATTATTTTTATACCTGATCACCAATTTTTGAAAATTGCATCATTTGGATGCCAGACTGAGCATTTGACTCCTAATATAAGCCCCTTTTACTATGTCTCAAAACCTGGTCAGCCCCAAACTGCTGGGTTTTGATTTAGGTGCTCAACATTTATACGTGACTGACTGAAAATGCTGTCCTTTGCGGATGCTATTTTTTGTCTGATATTAATTTGTTAATTAATTTCATCTCTTTGTTTATTATTTGGTATAGCCAATAGGAGTTTATAGCAGTGCCTACAGATCTAGTGTAAATAATCAGGTAGTGAAAAATAACTGTATTTACAATACACTGAACAAGTGTACACAGCTGTGAACCATTAAAAAATATGATTCACAATAAAGTAATTTTTGTACAGTGGCTCTGAAAGCATAGGCACTTAAGCTTTAGGAGCTCCTGGCCGCCAAAACTCAAGTTTCCTTTTTCCTAGCTATTCTTACTAGGGAGGAAAATCCATCATATACATCTTACTGCCTCCAATGAGGAAAAAGCTCTCCACCAGCTCTTTCCTTGGAAGATCTGTTAGTGATGAAGGAGACCACTGCTCCCCAGCTCTTCAGAAGAAAGCAGTGTTCATCTCCAAAATGGGATCACACCATGTTCCACCTTCCTCTGCCCTGTCCTGTCATTCCACTTTTTTCTCTTGTTTGAAAGCAGCTCAACTTGTTCACAGCATCATAAAGCTACTCCTTGGGATGCTGGATGCTGAGAGCAGGCAGAGGGCAGAGTTGCTCTGTCTTAGATGCTAAGACAGAAAAACTTCCTGGAAGCCTTAGCGAAGGAGACAAAAGTAAAATTTTCATGATGCTCCAGCTTTCTTCACGAGCTTGGGGATGACAGTTCTGAGGGAGCAGATCCCCACCCTTGGCTCCTCATAGCAGACATTCTCCCTGCAACTGACCTGCTCCCAAGCAACCAGGTAGAGGGGTGACTTGGCCTTCCTTTGTGTCAGGGGCCCCAGTATACACAGGTACTTTTAGAGAAGGCACTACAGGCAGAGCTTGTGCTCATGGGAGACCTGGCCATAACACAGTTTGTGTTCTGGCCATTTTCTTGCTTCCTGCTCCCCATTCTGGCAAAAAATGACCTGTTCTGGGAGTCTCTGAGCAATTCAATGTCATCAAATGCTATGCCTGCCTGCTCCTGCAAGGTTTCTATGTTCAGGTACTGGCTGCTGTATTTCACCTCCATGGAGAGCAGGGCTATGGGGCTGTCACCTCAGGCATCCTGTCCTCCACACCTCTTCCTTGTCAACAAGGAAGAAGTAGACATTGTTGTGGAAGCAGTCACCAGATATGCCAGCCTTGCTCAAGACCTTAGGCTTATCCTTCAGCTTCCTGGTGGAAGAGATGAAGGTGCTGCTGATAGTGGAGATAGCAGCCACCAGCATTCTGGATCTGGTCCAAGCATTGTTGGATAGTGCAGAAGGATGTGGCTACAAACTCAGACCTATCTGTTTTCTTCATGCTGATGTAGAAGTCCTCCAGGTGTTCACTCAGCTTCACTGCTGGGATCTGGAACAAGAGGAAGGAGAAAGATGTGTCAAGGTATTTTCAGAAAGGAAATGCATCACATGTGGGAAAACACATTTAGGGCTTCTCTGTGCTCTCTGAAGAACCCTGCAACAGCATCCATGCTTCCCCAGAAATTTATTTCTTGGCACCCTTGGAGTTTTGGGAAGAGGCTGCAATGAAACGCTGTGGTGTAAAGGGTATTCAAACAAATCAGATGCATTTCACTTGCTGGTGCCACTTTCCCACCAGCTGTAGAAGTCCAGATTCAGAAGAAAGGAGCCAAATTCCTGGCTTTTTTTGAAGCGAATGAAGGTTCCAGTTACACTGAAGTGTGACTGTGTGCAAATGTGTGTGACCTACCACTTGGGTGTAATACTCTGTACTTTCACAGCACCGTGGTACATATGGAAATGGATACTTTTCAGGTAAAGAAGGAGGAGAAGTAGATGGAGGAATAAGAAGAGGAAAAGAAGAAGCAGTAGCAACTTATTCTTTTAGCCATGAGATGTCAGTATTGCAATCAGACTGCCAGTCTGGCTGCTTTTGCCTGTCAATGTCTTAGATCAACCTAACAGAGAAATTTACTTACAAAAATGCGAGCAAGGTTTTTATACTTTGGACCTTAGACAAAGTCCTTATTTTTGGGGTGAGGTGAACACTGATGTTTCTGGGAGTTCATTTTTGGAGACAAGTTCTGAAATGCTCAAGATTACACTGGCTATCTCTAGAAGCAGAAACCCTACCTTAGGGTAACAGCAGGAAATTTTGTCATGTAGAGCATGAGACTAAGGTTGTGCAGAAGCGTTATGTACAAAGAAATCTTTAGCATCACCCTGGGTTTCAAAGCTACTGGCTCAACCACAAAGGAAACAGGGTGTGAATTAGAAGAGGTTACAGTTTTATTGAGAGAAACTTGGAAAATCCCCAAGACCACAAGGACATAAAGAAGGCTGAAAATGCATCTCTTTTAAATTTTATGATAACTTCATTTCACCAGAGGGGCTGGCTCCCAGCACTGAGAAAAACAGTATTTTTCTAAGTTTCCTGACCTTAATGATGTCCATGTAATCTCTGAGTCCTTTGGTCGTGCACCAGTATCTCCACACACTGAGAGCACAGGGGTAGCCTTGGTGGTGTTGGGGCTCACAGCATCGGTACACAAGTACTTGAAATCATCATCAAAATTAAATTGTTGTGCTTATTTGAATATACTAGAAAACAAATAAAGAAAGGGCATAAAAATAGCTTGTCCTAGTGACATGCTGCCACCATTGCTGACTAGTAGCAACTTAGTGTTTTTCACAAAATGTGCAGGATTTAAGAAAGATGATCTTCCCTGATGATTTTTTAGGAGTTTATGTGCTGAAAATTCAGAGGCACCAACACGAAGTCACCCTAGTGTTGCTGCAAGGCTAAAAATGTACTGTCACACAGAGCCAGTAATAGAGAGGAAATAACACAGTGACTTTTGCCTTGCTGTAGAAACCATGGAAGGATGGCAAAGGCAAATGTTTTTCCTTTTTTAATTGACCCTGGCACCAGGGAGAAACTCTCTCAATTCTTATACTGGCTAACACTGCTGCCAGTGCATCTCTCCACCACGAGTGTCTGTTCAAGCTGGACAGGCAATGCTAGTCAAGTAGGATTTTCCACTCATATACACTTTCTTCTCCCTATTAGACACAACAAAACAAGACCCTGTTGCTTGAGTGGACCAAAGGCAGGTGCATCACATCATAATGAATACCATGAGTTAAATGAAGACAGACAGTGTGCATTTCATAAATGGAGAGCTTCAGCCCTACAGGCAGGAACAAAAAGCAGGGGATTGATGGAGAACTTCTTTATAGATGTTCAGACACTTAATATCCTTTATGAAAGAGTAATGCATTTTTACGATACCACTATAATTTTATTATATCTACTATACTTGGTCTACTTTTTATAGAGCTGAAACTAATGGGATTTTGCAGCCCAATGAATTTAGCAGTGAGAGGTTGCTCTGAACATTCATGCACTGCGATCCCCACAGTGACTATCTCAGTGTGGCAGGAAGAGGGAAGAAGTGGTACACTCAAGGTCAACAGGAGGGAGATGCTGGATTTCTCCTTCTAACCTTCAAATTTTTGGCCACTGCTGACTGTTTCTGTAGCCCCAGAGGTGTAATGCTGCACACTGGGAAGACGTGATTTTCAAAAGAAGTTTGTACTGTTGCAGATTTTGCTGTTAATATAGTATATAAAAGGTAAAGGAACTGCATAAACCCAGCTGAAGGACGCACTGCAAGAAAATCAAGCTGGAAAGCTGAACAGATGAGCCCCGTGCAGGCTAACAATGCAAGCACATTGTCTAATCCTCTCAGCTCTGGACTCTTCTGTAAAAGGAGTCCTCAGTCTGTGGCATGCATATTCCTGACAGCCCAGGGTCTCCTACTAAAGACTCCAAGAAAGATTGCTGGAAAAAAGCTACACATAGGGCACATGCGATAAATGCACATTGCTGTGCAAGCCTGTCGAGGGGCAGAAGTCTCATGAACTGAAGGGACCCCCCTCTTCTTCTGCACACTAGTCAGTGAACAAAAACAGGACTTCCTTCCACCTGAAAGGTAGGCTGCAAGTATTTTTCTAAACTAAGCTGTGTTTAAAACCTTTGCTCATGGCAAATGTTCCTCCTCTGTCTGTGTGCAGCCTGGCAGCCACTTGATGAGCTATGTGTGGTGAGTGGACAGCTCTGCTAAGAAAGGCCAGAATGCTCACAGAAATGATGAGCTGGTCTCTCACCAGCAGTCTCCTTGACAAAGCTTTGCCCTCTTGTGCCCTTGGGTCTTGGTACAACCCTCTTGCAGTGACTGTTCAGGCACTGCTTTTGCCCTACATGTTCTCCATAGAGCTTTCTAACTCTGAGGATGTTTCTCTGCCCAGTCCAGGATCAGTAACATTCAGCCCCACATTTCCTCACAAGCTCCTTGCCATCTCATGAGCTGTGACTGGCTCACAGTAGCTCATACAAGGACTACTTCTGAGACACCCAGAGCAGTTTGGGAAACAGCCTGATAAAATCAAGATCCTAATCATACAACCCCAGTTGTCCTGAAAGATATAACAGCTCCAGCCTCACTGACATTCTCACACTGCAATTAATCCCACTTAATTAACTTCTGACAGGCCTTGGTGTAAAAATTATGGTGGTTGTTTCTTGAATCACAGTATCACTCAGGCAATTTATTGAACTGCAAAAGGAGACAGAGACTTAGATTGCTTCTGGCTTCCCAAGGCAGGATTTATCAGGTGCTAGGAAATTAAGTCCTAGTTCCCACTTTCTCCATATTCTAGATTTTCAAAATTGGTGTGTCTGGTTTGAGCTGAGCTCTGATACTTGATAGTGCCCACACTAGCAGCTTCTTATTAGTTCTATTCAGTCCTGAACAGGAACAGTGAGCCAAGTGCTTCAACAGATCAGGGTACACAGGTGGCCATTCAGGAATGCTTCATACCACATGCACAGTGATGCACATTAACATCTCTATCAGTTTTTCCCTTCCTTCCCACCTTGTCCTCATAAACAACAAAAAGCGGCATGAATTGGTCTAGGGCTTCGGTGTGTAGCGAGATCAGAAAGCAATGGCTGCTGTGAGCAGCATGCAGCTCTAATGCTTGCAGAAAAGGAGTCTTAGCATAACAAAATAAAACTGAAATAAAGTTAGGGTTTTGTGACGGCAAGCATGTATCAGCTACCATCTGTAAGGGTATTGTATCATCAGAAGGCTCGAATAAGAATTATCCAGCTTTCAACTCCTCCAGGAAATATAGCATCCTTGCTTCTGGGGTTTTGGGGGTTTTTTGTTTGGTTGGTTTTTTTTAATTGGCATAAATTGTTTTTTTCTGGCCCAGAAGAAAACAGTTTATCTTTTTCATTCCAAACAGTGTGGAAGATTCCTGGAAAGACTGGGATCTTGGTTCAATATCACACCAGCTCATGGGCTCTGTTTAAAGATAAGCCTTCGTTCCTGACTTCAGTGGCTGCATACCAAATCACAAAGGTCTTTGTGCAGCATTGCCTGTCAGCAGCCAGATGATGCTCCAAGCATTTGAAATTATGTCTGAACTCGTCGTGGAGTTCTTGGAGTACTGTTGCTCTCTTGCTTAGCTGTCAAGTAATTAGGCTTTTGAAAAGAATAGATTCAATTAGTGCTAATTGGAGTATGACATTCACTGTCACTGGTCTGTAAATTCCAGAGATAGTCTGATCTTTATTGCACTTCACCTCCATTTTTATTCTCTTACAATAATCTTTAAGAAGTCTGGTTCTGCTGCATTAGAGATTGGTTTCAGTGTCTGTACAATGTTTGCTACTATTGTAGTATGACTTCCTATTTTTGATTTTTAAAATTTATATTGGTACAGCCTTAACTTACAGAAATAAAGACCATTTAAAATAAATCCTCATGTATTTAATAAACTTTTTCTAAATTTTAAAACAAACTGTTGGAGCATCACCAGGACATACTAACAAAACTACATCCTTACTGAATGTACACAGGAGTTCTCACTGGGACCTGTCAGATGGAATTTGGAAAAGCATTAAGCAGCCAGGAACATATGTCCTATATCCAGAAGAGCCATGCAATCACTGTTGCTCTGTGTTACAATCACATCAGCACTAGATGGTTCCAGATCAAGTCCCACAAGACTGAATTTTTATGTGAGTAACTCACAGTCTGCCTGTGCAAACTCAGTGCCACTCTAGGTGCATGAATAACTGATAAAGGAGGAGATCTTGCACCTAAATCAGAGTCCTGCTCCCTCAGCCCTAAAATGCCTTTTGTCTCCCTCTTCCTGGATCTTCCTGGAAGGTTTACTTTCTAACCACACTTGGGGGTTTTGGGCTAGCCATGTGAACACACAGCACCTGAGCTTCATTACCTTCAGTAAGGAAGGTTCCTTTGGGAAAGTTATCTGTGGTTTTGGTTCAGCTGATGCCATACTCATGGCAGAAGCCCTGCAAAATCAACACAACACTGCCATCTGTGCAGGCACAAGCCCTCTTGCCAAACTTCTGTCACTGATACAGGAAAGAAAACAGAGATACAGGATAGAAAACAGTGCCGAAACATGCACACACCCTACATCTATGCAGACAACTGTGTTATTATCTGACGGTTTGTGGGTGTTCCATGCCAGACCATTTAAGTTGAAATCTACATGGTAAATGTCTGGACACCTAATGCTCTGCTCCATGCTGATGCTGGCAGTTGCACTGTGCATGTGTTTGGTGAGTGGAGGACCTAATAAGGTGCCAGATGAGCTAATAAGGTGCCATCAAAACTGGTTAGATCTCAGCTCTGATGTCTCTTTCCATCTCTGCATGGTCCCCTTAGAGCAAAGGCAGTTCCTCACGAAGAGCCTGTTGCTGCTCATAAGGCAAATTAGTACTCACTTTCTCAGTGGCACTGCATCAGAAAAGCCAGCATCTGTCTTCATTCTCCCTCTGTGGAGGCAAACATACTAAACTCTCCCCACAACCACTCTAAATAAAGAGGATAAAGATATCTGCAGTATCTGGAGGTTACTAAAATCCCCAGATTCTACTCATCTTTAACTGTCTTTTACTTGTTTTTGTGGTAGCACGTGCAGCAAAGACACTGACACACACCACAGGCTCCTATCAGATCCCACTGTTGTCCAGAAAGAACAAGGACTTTAGATCCTGTTTAGAGGCCACCCAGCTCTCATTGGGTGAGCCAGGACACACTTCCTGCTGGCTTGCAAGCACCAGGGCCTGATGCAGCACCAGTGTGGCCTGACCAATTAGTGGTCTGCTGAATAGTTTCATAACCACTTTTTACAACAGTGTAAACAGACCTGTCTCCAGGAGGGGCTCTAGACCCATGAGACTGAAGAACACAGATGTTGTGGAGAGGTGACCCCCACAGCGGATGGCATTGCAGAGGAGGATACAGCTTAGCTCTCTGTTTTTGTAGGATGGGCAATGTTTGTCTGCTCAATCATTTTCTCATGCAACCCTTTGCACACGAGAACTTTTGGCCACCCTGAGCCTCCAGGGACATTTCTGAGTGTCTCTCACCAAGGTCCAAATACACAGAAATCTCCTTTCCACTGCAGATAAATGGCATCATCTTGTATGACAGAGTTATTGGTTCCATGGCTAGCAGCATGCTATCTCCTCAGCACTCAATGCCTCTGCTTGCCTTTCCCTAGGTACATATTTGAAGCATGTTTTTCCAGTCCTGTTCCATTTACTATTTTGTGTGGTGTGGTGGTTTAAAAATAGCTGGGAATTGAACTCCAAATAAGCTGTTCCAGTTCCCACCACTATTCTTCCAGTGAGAGGGACAAAGGCAGATATGGGTAGAGAGAACAATTTACTGAAAGTAAACAGCAATGGAATAAGAAACAGACAATAACAGCACAATACTAATAACAAAAGTATGCCAAAAAGAAGGTGCTTTACACACAAAAGGGGTTCCCCACCTCGACTCAGTCTGTGTGACTGCTGAGACAAAGTCAACACGGCAGATGCTCTCCCCAGATGGCGTTCTCTGTCCCCGCACACAAGACAGTGAAAAACAATGATGGACAAACCCCCCAAAAGCCAGAATAGTCTGTGTTCTGTCACCTGCTTTCGACCGCTGGGCTCGGCTGTGCTCAGCTGTGCTCAGCAGCATCAGCTCAGCTCAGGCCCTCTCTGCTGGGCTTGGCTCAGCTGGGCTCAGGCTCAGGCTCGCCTCCATTCCCCACGGCTCTTCCCACACCATTGCCATGGTGCTCTGCTGGGCTCAGCTCTGCTTGCCGCTTGGGGTTGCATTCTTCCTGAGGGACAGGAAGGGACTGACAGTGGCAGGAGAGGGACAAAGTCTGTAGTGCTGGTCCCAGAAACTTCCCTGAGGAAGAAACAGAACAAAACACTGCTGCTTCTGTGGCGTGTTCACTTTTTCTCCTGCTGAAGCCACGGCCCAGCAATGATGTGGGTGGTATAGAATAGCAGCCCAGCTGTGCCCACACGGCCACAGGCTCCACCCCTTGTCAGCCCCTGCAAGCAAAACTCGGAGACATGGGCACAAGAGTAACTAAAGGTTATTGTAGTACACTGAGAGTTTTGAGGTGAGTAATCATAGTCATAGAAATGTTTGGGTTGGAAAGGACCTTAGAGATCATCGAGTTCCAACTCTGCTGTGGAGAGGGGCACATTCCACTGGACCAGGTTATTCAAAGCCCCATCCAGACTGGCCTTGGACACTTCCACAGTTGGGGCATCCACAGCTTCTATGTGTAACCTGTGCCAGTGTCTCACCACCCTCACTGTAAAGGATGTCTTCCTAATATCTAAACTAAACCCACACTGTTTTGGCTTAAAGGCAAAATCCTATCACCCTATGCCCTTGTAAAAAGTTCCTCTCCAGCTCTCTATAGAAACCCCTTTAGGTACTGGAAGATACCTATAAAGTCTTCCCAGAGCCTTCTCCTCTCCAGGCTGAGCAGCCCCAACCACCTCAGCTTGTCCTTGTAGAGAGGTGCTCCAGCACCCTGATCGTTGTCATGGCTCTCCTCTGGACTTGCTCCAGCAGGTCCACATCTTTCTTATGTTGGGGACCCCAGAGTTGGATGCAGTGTTCCAGGTGGGGTCTCACCAGAGCAGAGGGGCAGAATCCCCTCCCTCCCCTGCTGCCCACACTGCTTTGGATGGAGCCCAGGACACATTTGGCTTTCTGGGCTGTGGGTGCTCATGGCTGGGTCATGTCCAGCCTCTTTTCCACCAGCACCCCCAAGGCCTTCTCACAGGGCTGCTCTTGATCTATTCTCTGCCCACCCTGTGTTTGTCCTTGGGATTGCCCCGGCCCAGGTGCAGCACCTTGCACTTGGCCTTGTTTAACTTCATGCATCAGCCTGCCTCTCAGGTATCCCTTCTCCCCAGTGTGTCAACTGCACCACACAGCTCAGTGTTGTCAGCAAACCTGCTGAGGGTACTCTCAATCCGACTGTCCATGTCACTGACAAAAATGTTAAACTGCATTGGTCGAAATACCTGTCCCTGAGGAACTCCACTCATATCATGCTAGATGCAGGATTTTGTCTTAAAGCTTCTCCACGTGTCATTTTCTTACAGTTTTTTAGAGAAGTAGCAATAAGCATCTCATATGCTGCCAGTCTTCCGTGTGCATTCTCTCCCTGTAGGAATTTAGACCTTGGAACAAAGTGTCCATACACAAATAGCCACATCTTCTTATTCATAGATATCTTAGCTAGCCATCTGGGGTTTTTTTTCAGTTCTTTCTAAATAGTCTTCTATCAGTGGTGAAGGTTGTAACACAGTAAGCCACCAGGCTACACCACAAAGAAATGTTGTGGATCCTTTGAGGAATAGCTGCCTTTTTCCACTTCTCTTTGGTGTATACTGCAGAGCAAGCCACCAGCGAATTACATATCCAGTTTGCCACCTTCAAAGCTTATCTGAAGAGGCAACATGCCATAGTGTCCCTAAGCAACTTCTGCATCAGTTGCAGTCATGGTACCCTTCAGCAATGTCGTGAACACAACATTCAGATATATTCAGCCACAACTGAGCTCAGGAGGTTCTATCACTCTTGTGAGACCACCCTGGAGAGGCACTCCTGATTGCCCAAGCCAAATTCCTCAGAGCTGCTTGCCCTGCTACACCGAGGGCCTGGACAGTGCAAGACTGCACCCAGCATGTGGACACTGCTGCTGGTTATCCAGCCATTCCACTGGCTGTGGGAGCATGGCAGCTCTCAAAGCGGCAATCTGAGTTAATCCGTGTACAAAGGGAAAAGTGAAAGCAGCTGAGTTACCAGAATTTTGCCAATATGCTTAGCTGAATCTGCATTAAACACATTCACCATTAACCACCCACTGCCTACTCACTTTTAGACCAAGCATAAACTCATTAACTTCAACCTCTGTGAAGAGAGCTTAATGCCAGCTATAAAGCTTGATCCAACAGGTTTACTGTGCATGTGTAACAGACAATGAAAGCACCTGGTAGCCCCTGGCCATCACCTGTCCATACCTCACTTTTCTGTCTCTTCATCCAAAGGCCTTTCTTTCTTCCTTCCACTTGTCACTGGGACAACAGCAGGATCTTTGATAGGATACCTTTTACATGCTGTGCTAAGCAGAGTCCAGCTGCTAGCACCAAGCATCAAGAAGGGATTTTTTTTATCAGAATTTGCCAGGTGATAGGAATGCAGTCCCAGAATATCTGGTGAAAATCATGTTCCTCTATACCTTACCCATGGTGCCACTTGTCTCTTATTATCCTGCACTATCTTGCATTGATGTCCTAAAAACAACACACATTGTAGTTCTCCAGGTGGCAGTTTCAAGGGGAATTTGGCTTTTCCCTTTTTCTCATGTTCCTTTGGCAGAACTCCAACTGGAGTTCCTCTGACCTTCTCCAACACAGTTATCATCCTATGAACAGTAGCTCTGTGGAATTTCTTAAGGGATTTTTCATCTGGGATGTTTCACAATATAGGGGCTTTATTAGCTTTAGTTTTCTGGTCCTTTCATTTTAAAACCTCTTGAACAGAAAAACTTCATACCTGACAAGCAACTGTCTTAAAAAATACATATTCATGGATTCATACTTTATTCTAGATGAACTTGAAAACAAAATATCATGGAGAGCAGATCTTATTGCTGAAAGTTTGAGTGCAAAATAAATCATTTCAGACCGAAATTGTGCCTTGGAATTGAGGTTCAGGAAAATGACTTGCAAAAGGCTCTCCAAAATGGCTTTCAGACCTACTATACTGAGATTAAATGAGCACATGGTTCAAGTCAAGCTTGCTTTTAAGTACGTTCCTGAGCAGGGAAGGACTTACTTAAGCAATTGTTTAAATGTTTTCCTAGAACACAACCCCAGAAGTTAGGAGGGTATGACAGCAACTATTTCTTGGTGAGCCTATTTGCACTCTGCTGATCAAAATGCACCACAGGTGCATGGCAACTCCCCAGATATGCAGATACTCATGCTTGAAAAGCATGAGACACAGCTTGTGCTTTTTTTATACAACATGCTTCGAAATGCCCCCGTAAATTGTTTTCACTCGATTAAAGAAAAGAGTCAATTTTGCAGAAAACAGTTTATTAAATACATGAGACTTGGTTGCTACACCTAATTACAGACAAAATACTGTGAATAAAGCATGCACTTATCACAGACATCAATGACTATTTTGATTTATTTTAAATGGTCTTTATTTCTGTAAGTTAAGGCTGTACCAATATAAATTTTAAAAATCAAAAATAAGAAGTCACACTACAATAGTAGCAAACATTGTACAGACACTGAAACCAATCTCTAATGCAGCAGAACCAGACTTCTTAAAGATTATTGTAAGAGAATAAAAATGGAGGTGAAGTGCAATAAAGATTAGACTATCTCTGGAATTTACAGACCAGTGACAGTGAATGTCATACTCCAATTAGCACTAATTGAATCCATTCTTTTCAAAAGCCTAATTATTTGACAGCTAAGCAAGAGAGCAAACTCATAAACACTTAAAAAAAACCCCTCTTGATCTCTTTACTTTCTTCTTATTGAGGGCACTTCTGTACTCAAATACTTAAAGAACAGTTTGCAAGGAGACATTGTCGCAGACAACAGTACAACACACATTTGTTTACTCTATCCCCATTAAATAGTGGAATGTCCTGAAGAAGAAAAATACATCACAACCAAAAAAAGCAGTTCTCAACTGACACAAGTGACAGACAACTTTGTTGACTGTATCAGTCTTCACCTGTGAAGGACTTTACCCTGTATGAAGTTTGTGTCTTAAAAATATGCTGCAGGTGTGGCAATGTGACATTCACATGGGTCAAAACTTATCCAACTGAAAAAAAAAGCCCTGGAGACCCCATTGGGGATCTGATGCTCAAAGTAGGTTATGAAATCCTTCTTCATTTACAGCCACGAATCCTTTTTGCTTGTTTTTCTCATGTTGCTGTGCAAATACAGAAATAAGGTAATTTCAGGACAATGGGGTCAAACAGGTAACTGAAAATGGAATAGTTGACAATATTGCTCACATTTTCAGAAAATGATCCAGTAATCTCCCCCTTTCCCCCAAATTCCTAGATTTGCAGAGCTTAATGCATTAAAATGCATCAAAATATTATGTCTCCCTAATAAACTGTTGTTTATATAATCTCCCAAATGCAGAAGCAAGAGATCTGTGTAAGATGGTGCCCTGTGTACAGGCAACTGCATTTGGAGTGGAAGATATGTAACACTCCTCACACTAAAATCTCTGCCTTAAATAGCTGATTACAGCTGGGGCTTGCAAGGAGGTCTAAAAAAAGCTAAGTCCCAAATTCCACTGGGGTTTGGATGGATAATTCTCTCCTGGATCCTTTCAGCAGCACAGGCTAAACTATATTTAAAAGGAAAGCTGATCCTTCAATATCATGTACATCAGACAAAATGCAATTACAGGACTGACAGTATGTACACTGAAGGAATCACTGTGATTGGAAGGTGGTATGTAAACCTGCACACCATAAATAACATCTAGTTTGCATCTTGAAACTGATCAATTGTGGTGAAAAGCAAACAAATGCATCTGGAGACTGACATGCCATGGGCAGTAGGCTAGATCACGTCTGCACCTATAGAACCCTAACTGCATTTCCAGCATGCAAAGTGGGAATAAAGGATGTTGATGGCTTTTCTGACTCAAATCTAAGCTGGAGATAATGCAGATATACCTAGCTTCACAATAAAAAAGAAGAAGTTGGGGAAAACCTGCTGCTGTGTTGCAGGAATCTGACTCTGGTTTTTTGGCAAGTTAGGCCAACACACAGAAGAAGTTAGAAAGACCAATTGGTAAGACAATTAGTGCAATGGTGGGACCACCGAGAATCTGATCTACCTGTAAATAGAAGAAATGCAGGATATAAGACCATGCCTTGAATATTTAATATTAGGGCCACATAGGCAGGAGTTCTGTGGCGAGAAAGCCCTTCACTGATACTAATGGAAGCACATGTTCATATGTAAATGGCTACTAGACAACTAAAACAGTGGAGAACCACTCTGTAACTGGTCCCAGCTGGCTCCTCATCTGGTAAAATGAGTCTGAAAAAGCTTCCAGTTTTTAAAGGACAATAAAAGGACCTAACATTTCTGAAGAGAGCCCTGTTCCCTCCAGCTGATGGAAACTGAGGTGCTGCAAAAGGCTTCTCTTCTATCACTTGTGGAAGGTTTTAATCTTCAGCTGGGGTTTCTAAATTCATCAGGTTGTGGGGGACTGGCTTGCAACCCATTACACAGGATGATTTTCAGTGTATTCTGTATGCTTCCTTTATATTGCTTTTTGTAAATGTCCTGGATATCACTAAAAGGAACAACTACATGGAAAATTTTGGCATAAACTTCTTTATCTTTTGGAAGTGTTTTACATCACAAGGGCTGTAAATTTTCCTGCTTGGAGACAGAGATCTTCAGACCAATACTTCTAAGGAAGAATTCAATGTACTCTAATTTTCCCCAATCACGCAGTTTTTCTGGTAACTTTTGATTTGAAAAGCCTTTTCAAGATATGTAACAGGCTTTCATGTCTCAATAGAGATGGAAAACTGATGGCCAGTCTCTTCTTTTTTCCATACAAAATCCTATCTTAAAAGACCAGCCTAGGTACCGTTAACCATGCCTGGTGGCTGGGAAATGCACCAAAGAGGTGAGTATCTCACATTTCCCACTTGCCTGTTTCTGTTGTATGAGTACAGTATGAAACAATTTCAGCCTGTCAAAATCTTACAAAGATCTAAACAAACGCATACGCTTGTGTGTATTTGCAATACTGCTAGATTTTAGGCAGAGGGTAGGAGAGGAACTGAAAACACAATGTCAGAATTTTGATAAACAGGGCTTGTCTGCCATGGGAGCAGTTGGAAAGAACAAGACCAAAAGTCTTGGGCTTGAATTTCATCCAAGTCTCATTTGGCAGCAATGTGTCGCTTCAGCAGAGGCAGAGCAGAGACCGGAATCCACCACTTGACCAGGCTGACACTTGTTTACAAGAGCCAGCTCACAACTGCTGAGAGCTTACAGTTTCTTATGGTAATCAGAGGACTGCTTTAATTAAATAGCATTTTAGCATGCTCCAAAATTACTTGAGCAGACCCAGCTATTCACTAGATCTGTTACCAACAGGAACATTTGGGTGCTACACATTCCTTCATACCCCTCACAGTTGGCAGACTACTGCTGCAGGAGGTGTGGCAGGAGAAGATGGCTTCTTTTCAGCTCTATTAAAGGTTTTCCAAATAAAAATCAATGGGAAGACACTTTAAAGAAAGATGGAGAGTTAAATATTATTTTTTCCTTTTTTTTTTAAGCTTCAAGCTGGTAAGTGATCATCTGTGCAGACAAGATACTAGAAATTTGGCACATCCCATCTACCACAACATATTGATTCCTTCTACAGAAGGCACTAAATACTGGCGTAAACCAAGAAATGATCAGCAGAATGCAGTTTTAGCATGACACACAAAATCCTGCTAACTGGCACAGCTTCATAGTACAGTTTTCACTTACCTAAGATGGTGGTAATTATAGCAGCAATGGTTAGGATTTTTACAAGTACCACATAAACATACAAATGTCAGAACATCTAAAAAACATGCAGAATTCCAAGAGCAACATCACTGAATCACACAATGCATAGAATTATTACTGTTACTATTACCATTATTATGCAAGACAGTGTAATCTTTTTAATAAACAAAATATTTAACAAAAAACCCCTAGTTTTCTACAAACTGTTCCTTAAAAAAAAAAGTTGTTAAAGTCAGTGAGTGAGTGTTAGCCTTTTAGAGGTTTAACTCTAAGAATGAATTGGTCACTATGGAGAATTCACAGTTAGGTGGAAATTCAGATATACTTAAGCAAAATATATTTGTCAACTGCTGTTTTGGAAGAAACTGTGCTAATCTCGTCAATTTACAAAAGGCAAAAAATACATTCACATTAAAAGATTAGAAAGATTAAACATTGCATGCAGGGAAAGAAAATCCTTGCGTTAGCTGTTTCTCCTAGCACTGCTCACCATGAGACCAAAGGTTGTCATAGCAAAAATGCTTTTCAAAGGCAGAGTTAAAGCCTGCAGATAATTAAAACAAATGGAAAATGTTTTCTAATTCCACTGTAAAACAAAGTAGGACATTAAAGGATAAGGATTACGCTTGCCTTCTTTAGAAAAAAAGACAAAAACTTCCATTGTGTTTGCCAGGCTTTTCCACTGCCTTTCCACTGCCTTTTGTTGCACTTGGATGTTCTGCCACTTCTTTTTCTTCCAGTATTGAATATCTGGTCTGCCTGGACAGGTATCGAGGTGAACCCTGATATGGATGGACCACATGGATAAAAACAAGCACTGACAACACATCTATGGCCAAGTGATGTCCTTTCCTGCACACCTCAGACTCATTTCCACTGGGGCTAGTCATGTGCTTGGGGGGAAGTGCAGGAGCAGCATGAGCTGGGTGGAAGCAGTGGCACAGGAATGCACTTTTCACAGCGCTCTGCAAAAGTGGCAACAAATTCTCTCTGGCAGCAGCACCACCCAGCTTGCAGGTACTGCCATAAATAGGTGCAGAATCAGGTCCTCACCATTTCCTCCCGACAGCTTTCAGACTTCATTAAGACAGTTCATTTCACATTTTGCCTGCACATCCCTGAATGCCTTGGATACTTCTGTACCTGTATTTCACATCCATGCACCCACCCTTGTGCAGAGGAACCCAGTCTTTCAAGCTGCCCAGAGAAAAAGCTCCTGAGGAAGGTAAAGCTTCCAAGACCTGAATCATAAGCACCAGGCAGAAAACAAAGGTCTCCACAAAGCAACTGACACTGCAGTCATTGTTCAGAGCACCATTAGCCTCAGAGACAACTAGGATATTTTTCTCCATACACAAAAGTTATCAAGATCAATTTGAAGCCATTTGGGATTGCCTTGCCTTCTATATCCACCATTGAAGACAGTAAGGCAGTGTCTCCTGCACTGGTTTGTTTTCAGGCTGGAAATTTACATATAATACGTGAATTAAATGTGTGATTGTAGAAGAGAAAGAGGAATCCCACTAGGAGCAATGTGGAACAGACCAAGGACTACATAAAGCTCCACATGATGTAGGCCAGCTGAGAACATGTTACAATGGTAACAAGGGCAGTCTCAGCAAGATTACAACCTTCAGAAAGCAGATCAAATTCTAGGCATGAGCAGTGTCAGAGAGTTGTACTTGTTCACAAAAAGAAGTGACAAAGTGGAAAAGATAGTATCTGTTGAATTAATTTTAACCATTTAGTTTTCAATTTTTGTCCTAAACATTTTGCATTTTCTTGATGTGTTTCCTTTCACTTGACTGTTTTGTTATTTTCTTGACACTTACAGACTGTATCAAACAGTAGTAACCAAAGAGTACTCATTGATGGATTCCTAAAGCTTTGTTTAAAAGAGCTAAACACCTCTTCTCATTCCAACTGACACTATCCCACTGAATTTCAAAGATAGCACCTACCTCACCAGCACCTTAAATGCTGTGAAAGAAACTTCTTTTAACTACAAAAGATCAGACTGAAATCTGAAATGGTACTGTTTCTTTAAGACAGTGATAAATGCAGTCTAATGAACGCTGAGCACAAGAACAAAAGATTAGCCAAAAGCATCCTAATCCCTTTGAAACAGCAAGTCCATTTTTTAATGCACAGACAACTCATTTAGTGGCATTTGTATAATAAAATAAGTGGAATTTTGTATGCATTACCAACTACCATTAACAAATTCAGTGAGAAAACAGACGAAATAAATTAATTGCTTGAAACAGAGACCCATCAGTTCCCGTAATATGAAAATTTTGTGGCAAACATCTTTTCCCACATCAGATTAGGAATTAAAGCTTTAGACATCACCACTGCTTCAAATACGTTCCACTGACAGGATAGTGTCAAACTTTTCAACAAGCTCACGGTGTCTCTGGGCTGTGGGGCTTCATGGCTTTGCAGGATTTTGCCACTGTAAATGTCTCTCTGCTGCTTCCAGGCAGAGTCAAGGTGCTGGAGAACAACGGCAACAGGGCTTTGCAGGGCGTCAGCCAGAGTGCAGTGGGGACGAACAGGCTGGAACCTGGTTTGCAGGAGTCAAGCTGGAGGCAGTGCAACCGTGCACCTCACTGGGGGCTCAGAGAAGGCCAGCTTGTCCTCAGAAGGGCCACTCCCTCACCGGCTGTAGTTATGCCCCTGTGAAAGAGGTGGAGCACTGATGTCCCTGGGGACCCTTAGCTTTCCAAAACCCTTGAAGAGATAAAGCACAGTCTCATGTGTTTGTCATATGCTATCCTTTAGAAAGTATCATCATTTAGTTGAGCTTAGGGCCTTCCCCCTTGGCTTGCAGATGCCCAGCTGATAGGCATGTCCTTGAAAAACAGCCTTTGGGCTCTCTGTTTTTGGAGAATAGTGCAGCAACTTTCATGCTGGCTCTGCACAAAGCAAAGAGATGTGCTGGGGGACACCAGCTATTATGGTGTCCCCAGCCACCAAGGCATGGCTCAGTATATGAGGATCATCACCAGAAAGCATAGTTCCAAGTTTTTGGCTGGGAATATAGCCATCCTTTACGATGGATGGTCTTGTCTCTCCATTGTTCCTCAGCATTGAGTGCAGATTCAGCACACACAGGAAAGCAGAGAAATAAGAGGAAATACATCCCACCCCTTAAGAACAAGGACAGCGAAAAAGCCATCTCTTCATGGTGACATCTAGCAAAGAACCCTCATTAAGAAGAGCAGACCCATTTCCTGCCATGTTTCATAGTGAGAAGTCCTTCTCTACCCTAACCGAGAGGGATGAACCAGCTCATTTCAGGCAAATAAAATGACAATTCTGCATCCTGTAGATTCTCTTTTTTAGCACACATTCACACTGCCTCTGGAAGTTCAGGGAGCTGGATGGATCCCAACGCCCTGTTGTCCGCACCATGAGATGAACTCCTCTCCATGACAGAGGGAGCCCAAAAGTTGCATACTGTAGAGGACCAGTCATCTCAGCCCTATTGCCAGTCCATTGTGTCAGTGGAGGGCCAAACAGCACACAGATGTTGGCCTGGTCCTCTGCACAGGAGTAAATTTAATCTCATTTCATGACTTGGAAGCCTCTCACAACAAGCAGAAGAGGGAAGGAGAGCACTTCCAGCATGAGAGATGCGAGCCTCCAGCGTGCTTGAACGCAGTATCCCACAACCCCGCATATCACATGCGAGGTGGTCCGCCCTGAGCATGTTATCCCCAAAGCACAAGGTCACTTGATGGGCAGGGCTCCCAGCCAAGAGCAGCCCTGCACAAAGCAGTCCCCATGGTGCAGACACCAGGAAAGAGGAATATTTGAGGATCAGGAATGTTGAGAGGAGAGGGGCTGTTGGGGTTGGGGAAGATCAGTGAGTCAATCACAGTCATTTGCAGCTAATTGTCAGACGGAATGATCAGCCTATGCACCACATGTGCTAGTCGGGTCAGTCAATGCACTTACGGGATGTACACAGACAGGACAAGAAAGGGTAAAAGATGAGCTGAACAGGAGGAAACCTAGTGCAACAGGAATCTGTTTCCTTTAAGGCTGTCTCAGTCCTTAGGGCAGCCTGGGCTCCAGAGTGACACAGCACCTGCTCTTTCTGATCCCCATCTTACCACCCCACATCGCTTGCGCAAACAGCAGAACAACATTTGGTCACAAACACCTAAGACACAAACACACAACAGTACAACATTGCTTGCATGTCATTCTCTACACAGCTTTCTAAGAGGGCAACAGTGCTGTAGAGACTGAATACCAGCACACAGCAGCTTCTAAAAGCAGCCTGAAAGTGTTGATACTCTTCACGAAGGAGAATGTGCAACAGGGACACAGATTCCCTTGTCAGATTATCCTCTATGTCAGTAGCCCTGACGCTGCTATCATAGAATTATTGCACTATGCAACTGAACAAGGTATGTGCTGTTATTTTAGATATCCCTTGGAATTTAGTTTACAGTGTAGTTCATGACAGTATTTCATTCTCCTGCACTTAAAAATACATTTTGTTGCATAAATACATTTTTGAAAATAAAACGTTTGCGACACCCAGATATCACAGACTTGAGTTCCAACTAACTGCATGACACATGTAACATTGTGCAAAACCACAATATCATAAATACATGCATGGATGACTAATACAACAGAGCTTACACCATCCAAAGTGTCCACAGCTCTGCCCATCTACATGTGCAATCACAAGAACAGATCCAAATGCATGTATTCTGCACAGCTGCATCCAGATCAGTCCAGTGACATCCATGTATAATCCCCATGTTTGACTCTTATTGTGGTGTCCTGAGAAGGCCACATGGGAAAGTCAGCACTAACATTGGTGCAGACTCCTTTGCACTGTGCAAGCCTGTGCTTTGGCACTTGGCCTCTCATCTTAAGTTCAAGGCCAGATTTTGCTCTTGGTAGCACTGAGCAAATATCCCTAAAGCCAGTAGATAATTCTGAAGGCATCCAATACATCTGCAAATGACCCATAAGGGTCTCAATTTGTATTATCCTTTTCATGGGTTTCCAATGGGATGCAGTAGTTGAGCCAGCCTAATGATGCTGGTAGGCAAATACCATCCTCTGTCTCCCCAGCTGGGTCTGCATCTCAATTTTTTAGCAGATTCAACTCAGTATGTTGTCAGAAAATTATCTGACTTCCCCCTTTTTTTCACTGTGTTTTTTTCTGGGACACTGAGTTGAAATCACTCACTGACAAGCTCTAACATCAAATCAAAGAAAGGTGAGTGGCAGGAAAGAAAGGAAGGAAAAAGAAAGGAAAAAAGCAAGCCCCATTTTGGAGCCAACTATCCCCATCTTAAGGAATTCGCAGCCTCACTATGGGGCAAAAGCTCAGCTTTTACATCGGAGTACAATGTAGCCAGGAGTGCAGCCACCCACCTGCAGTCCCTCACTGTAGCCACGGCCCTGAATCACCATCACACAGCCTGTGCTGGACAGGAGCAGGACAGTGTTTTGCCCGCTGCCCTTGATTTCATGGTAAGTGGTGCACAGTATCAAGAGCCAAGGTTGGAGACCACAGTTCTTCGTTTAGGCAGAGGGACAGGCTGCTAAGACTTGGCAGCACTAGCCCCTGGCCACACTGCTGTGTCTTAGCACCAGGGAAGCTGCACACCATCACTTGTGAGCTTGCAACTTGCTGCCAAAGCAGGTGCGATACCTTCAGTCGGAATTGCAAGTAACTGAGTTGTCCTCTCTTGGCTAAGATACAGAGATTAGGACACCTACTCTCCTACCAGTATGAGGCAAAACCATGAAAGTGGTTTAAATCTGAAGTCTCCCTCCCAGAGAGTTAACAACCTTTCACAGCCTTAATACAAATGGTAGTTAGATAAACTCCGGTCACTCAATTCCTTTAACTGTCCACAAATAATGACTGAACAATGGGTTGTATTAAATGTCCTCCAAAACTAGTAAGATTTTTTTTGTATGATGATACTACTTGGTTGTCATATTCTGTCCATATGTGTTTAACTTCTTCAACAAGTAGTCTTTGTGGGGCTGCCCCACCAGAACTTGCTAGGCAATCTGCCATCAGCACTGCTGGAGTTACTACAGATATCACAAAGCAGAACAGAACTATTTCTATAATCACAGAATGAGAGTATGGGTAAGGTTGGAAGGGAACACAGTGCGTCATCTGTCTGAAGCAGGGTCATCCTAAAGCACATGGCACAGGACTGTGTCCAGATGGTTCTTGAGTATCTCCAGCGAGGGTGAGTCCACAACCTCTTTGGCCAACCTGTTCCTGTGTGTGGTCAGAGAGATGCCCCAGTCCCTTAATCCTCTTTGCTGCTTTCTGCTGGACCTGCACCAGAGTTCCATGTCTCTTTTATACCAAGGAGCCCAGAACTGGACGCAGCATTCAAGATGTGGCCTCACCAGGGTTGATTAGAGGGGCAGAATCACCTCCCTGGACCTGCTGGCAATGCTCCTCTTAACGGAGCCCAGGGTACCATTGGCCTTCTTGGCCACCAGGGCACACTGCTGGCTCATGGAGAGTTTGTTGTCCAGCAGCACTCCCAGCTCCTCCACAGAGCTGCTTTCCAGCAGGTCACCCCCAGCCTGTGCTGGTGCCTGGGGTTGTTCCTCCCCAGGTGCAGGACTCTGCATTTGCCTTTGCTGAATTTCAGAAGGTTCCTCCCCGCCCATCTCTCCAGCCTGTCAAGGTCCTTCTGAAGGGCTGCACAGTACCCTGGGGCATTGGCCACTCCTCCCAGCTTTGTGTTGTCAGTGACACTGCTGAGGAGGCCTCTGCCCCTTCATCCAAGTCATTGATGGATAAGTTAAACAAGACTGGGCCCAGTACTGAACCTTGGGAGACACCACTAGGAACAGGCCTCCAACTGGACCCTGTGCCCCTGATTATGACCTCAGATTATGTTCAGCCAGTTCTCAATCCACTTCCCTGTCCACTCATCCAGTCCACTCTTCCTGAGTTTGCCTATGAGAGACAGTGTCAAAAGCCTCATTGAAGTTGAGGTAGACAAGATCCTCTGCTCTCCCCTCATCCATCGACGCAGTTGTTTGATTGTAAAAGGCAAATCAGGTTGGTCAAGAATGATTTACCTTTAGTGAATCCATGCTGACTATCCTGATCACCTTCTTCTGTGGACAGAGATGGCATCCAGAATGAGGCAGTCCCTCACCTTTCCAGGGATTGGGGTGTGGCTAACTGGCCAGTAATTCCCTGGGCTCTCCTTCCTTCCTTTTGAACACTGGGCCGACATTTGCTTTCTTCAGTCCTCAGGCACCTCTCTGTGACCTTTCAAAGGTGATCGTGAGCAGCCTCAGGTATAGTGTCCAAAAAGTCTCTTAGCACTTGTGGATGCATCCCGTCAGGGTCCATGGACTTGTGCATGTCTAGGTGTTTCTCCAACTCAACCCTCCTTTACCAAGGGAAAGTCTCCCTTCCAACACTCCTTTACCCTGGTCTCCTGGGTCAGAGCTCCCTGAGGGCTGGTCTTGCCAGTGAAGACCATCGCAAAGATGGCATTCAGTAACTCTGCCTTCTCTACGTCCTTTGTTACCAGGGTCCCCCCTTCATTTAGTAACAGGCCCATATTATCCTTCCTTTTCCTTCTGTTATTGATGTATTTGCAGATACCTTTCTTGTTGTCCTTGACATCCTTGGCCACATTTAATTCCAGTTGGGCCCTGGCCTTCGTTGTGATAATATCGTGCTATCACAATAAGCACACATACTCCACTGCTTATTCCCTAACCAGACAAGCAAAAGTTGCTGACGCGCCCTGCTAAGTCAAGGGTATCAGAGATGTTGCCTCACTGCTGCTGGACATCAGCACAAACCATCCTAATACTGTGGTAATCAACAACTTAGACAGCACGTAGGGTCAAAAAGTCATGGGAAATGCTTTTTTTGACCTCCCAGTTCAAAACCCAAGAGTGCCAGTCTTCTTTCTTCTGAGGTCTCTATTGGGGCTGAATTACAGCACTGACGCAAAGCAACACTTCAAAGGGTTGCTTGCAGCAAGCTCGTGCACAGCCAGTGACTGGCCTCCTCAGAGCAAAGGGGTGGGCTGGGCAGGGGAGGAGAGGTGGGAAACAGAGATCTGCTGCCCCACAGAGGCCAGCTGATACCCATCCCCATGCTGCAGAACAGGAAAGGAAATGCAGGGAAGTATGTCAGATATAGCAATAGCTGTCACCGGGAAGTGTTGAGATGAGTGCCAGTGGGGGAGAAAGAGAAACCAGACTCCCCTAGAGGTTGGCTCCATGGTTGAGCTCTCACCTGGCACCTTGAGAGAGGTCCTTGGCATGGAATGCTCGCACTCCAGCACATATTAAGCACCACTGCATAAGTCCTCAGTGGAAAACAGCAAAGAAATCCCACAGCAGCACTGACCTTGCACAACTATTTTTAACTGTATCACATTAAAAGCACTGTTGTGAAAAGGCAAGGCAGTGCAAACAGCAAACAGATGTCTGGCCTCATCTGGAAACTGGGCAGCTGTCTTTCTGGCTTCACCTAAAATCTCTCTGTGCTTCTGTCTCCTTCACCTACAAGACAGATGCCATGGCACTGAAAGTCATGGACAGAGCTTGCAGTCACTTCAGTAGAATCATAATTTGGCGTCAAGCCCCAAAACCAAGCTACAAAAGGAGGGCTCTGCAATATGAACAACTGCTTGTGCCCACCAACCCACTGCCTACCCTGAGAGACAGTGGATGGTAAATGGAAGACTGTAGAACTGGTGGTTACATTACCATGGCGTGTCAGACACAGGAAACACAAACTTGGTATCAGCCTTGCTACATGTGGAAAAAAAAGAGATCAGAGCCAGGTTGTGTCACCTTCATAAAGCTTCCTGGGAGGACAGATATTTATTATAGGGGAAATCTCTGCCCTTAGACTTTTCAGTGGCACATCTGCTACCTATTTCATCCCCAAAACAGACCTTCAGTAAGGCTTAAGTGAGGTGCAGACACTCTGCCAGCTCCCTCACACACAGAAACATTTCATCCTAGGAACACAGAAAAAAAGGTTATAGGTGCCAGGTGGCTTACTTCTATTTGCTACCTTTCTTTCACTACTTCTTTGGAATAAGTGATGATTAAAGTCATTGCACAGTTGCAGATCTAAAGAATATGAAGGATATGCAGGAATGTGAAGAAATACAGACAAACAAGCATAAGGAAACACAACAATTAAAAACTGCAAAATAAGAAAGCCTCTCAGTAACAGTTTGGTCCAATACCCAGGGGAAGTCAGCCAAGGTTGTCTCTTTCACTGACTTCATCAGGCACTCAATTACCCCAGCAGACTTGTCTAAAGCCTCACCACAGCCCTAGCACATCCTTGTGGAACTTAACTTGAAAAGTACTGTTCCTAATTTTAAGGGTCAAGAATTATAATTGATTACTGAAATACTGAATTTGTTAGTGGTTTTCCCATACTTGTAGTAGAACAATTACATGGCAAAGTAGAACAGCAGAACTCGTTATTTCAAGGCTTTAAGATCAAAATTCTGCCTTCAGATTCACATTCACATTTTCCATTGTCTGCAATGGAAACAGATTGATGTGTAGCTAAGTTAAATTTGTATTCCAGCATTTCAAACTATCCAGTTTTTTAACTTTCTGTAGAAATTCTTTTAAAATTTCTGTAGAAATATTGTTACACTCTCTATTGCTTTGTGGATTTCAAATGATGGCTTAAGACATAGCTGATGCAATTTTTCTGTACAGCTTGGGATAAGACTGCAGATTTTTCTGCACTCTTGGTTTTCCCAGAATACTGAAAGAGTGCTCTATGTCAGTAGATTTTACACTACATACACACAGTGACAAAATACTAACAACCTATGCTTAAAGAGGTAAAATTATGTGTGTGACAATGGTTTTGCCATTATACTTTTGCATATTGTTGAGAACAATACTTTTTAGCCTAAACACCAGCAACATTTTGATCCCAGAAAATCAACAAACCCAAAAGTTAAAAATAATGTTTAGCTGACCTCAGGATCTTTGTAGCATAAATGAGCCTCAGGAAACATAATAAAAACAGATTAAAAATGCTGTAAACTGTTTTGTGAACTTACATTGATGTATTTCTTATTTCTTGGTCTTGCTGATAAAGAATAAGCTAGCAGGTAAGAAGCAGCAGCCAATGTTAAGTTTGTCTCCTCCACTGTGGGAGGTCATGTTAAAACACTAAGTTGAAAAAATGCTTTAGAACAGAATTCGTATGTAAGCCTCCCTGGGGATTTACACTCATTAATGTGTGCATGTTAAAAATGGTATTTTCACTCTATCCTGTGTTGCCTGAGAACCATTTTTATCCTTTTAAAATCTGCATTCATATTATAATCCATAAGTACCTTTCATTTTTGCATTAACACTATAAATACTGTTAGTAATACTAAACTATTTCTGTTGACTTATTTGTAAAAAGAAAAATATATTATATGTTTATATATTCTTATAAAGTGAATTAACACTGGAGAGAGGGCTATGAGGGGGAATAGTGTACAATCACAGTTGATGTGTATTATTGAGCACAAATTCAATGCCTGAAACAAAAAGGAAAAGAAAAAAGTGTTTGGTGTTCTCTCAAGCCGTGTCAGACGAAGAGTCATAGGACGCTGACACTATGAAGTTGCCGGTATTGGAGTGGCTTGCCATGGACTGGGCAGCCTGCTGGCTCAAGTTATTGCAGATCAGCACCAGCTGGTTGCTCTGCGCTTCTGAGAGGGTGCTGCAGCTCTGGTAGACACTGAAGTTGGTCTTGCGGCCAGGGATGTTGCCTTTCTCACACATCGTCTTTACCATCTTGGCAAGCTTGTTTTTCCCCAGGGCTTGGCAATTGTACCAGTGAAGTGCAGCCAAGTTGACAACGGGTTTGATGGACAGGTAGAAAGGCGCATCCTCGTAGCGCATGGCCGGAGGGCGCCGCTGGGCGTACTCCTTGTAGTCCTGCACAGGGCAGGTCTGTGGGGAGTGCTGGGTGGCATACACCCGCGAGTCCGTCCCGCCTCTCTTGCTCTTGGTACTCACGTCCCCATTGTCTGGCCCCATCCACTCCAGGTACTCCAATCCAGTCTCTGTCACCCGCAGCCGGATATCGCCCCACTTGAGGGTGGACCCATGGAAACCTGTGCAGTGTCCAAATGCCTTAGTGTTGTTCAGCCACACAAGGTTCAGCAGCCCTTCAGGATTGTACCGGCTCAGTAAGCCTCTTTTGCGCAGGATAAGCTCATCAGCAAAGGTGAGCTTCATGGATTTGTGTGGCTTGTTTCCTTTCCCTTTACATCTCAGCTCTATCTGCTTTTGCTTTAGAGCTTCCTGGGACCTCTTGAACTCCTTATCCCTCGTAATACTGTATCCATACCTGTGCTCTTTTAGATACCTCTCCAGTCCACACTGATAGTTGGCCAGACTGTTTGGCTCATATTCAGACCCATCTTTTTGTCTGGCATCCACAAAGAAGGACGCAAGATAGGCATCAAGCTCTTTGCAGGGGATGACATAGATCTCACGGGTCTCAGAGGGGTACTTGGAAATGAGGAATTCTCGGAAATTGCGGAGAGCCGTCTGCGTGCTCCGAATGGTCTTCTCATTCTGCTCCCTGCTGAGCTCTGCTGCTCTCTCATCCTGGTCTGGAAGAGGAAGAATGGGACAGAAAAAAAGCAGAAGTAGTGAGTTTATGTGATGCTTTTCCTAAACTGAATTTCCTCAAAAAGGAAAGAGTTTAATTTCACAAAGGGCTCTGGGAAACATCTTTAGATACCTCTGACATGACTGAAAAGCCAACTTCAATTTCACAAATGATACACTATATGACACAAAAAGTGAGCTCCTCATGACACCGAGGCACAGTTTTGTGCATGGAGATTTGTGAAAATCATTGAGATTAAGAGGCAATCTGCTTTTTGCAATAAAGGCAAGGTGAAGGATTTTCTGTGGATCACAATGCTGTGTGCAGGGCCCAGACACAGGAATAAGCTCACACAGAATTATTTCACTTATGAAACCACAGCTTGTACTGGTTACAATTTTTCCTACAAAAAAAAAGCTAAAGCATCATAATTAGGGCAGTAATATTTATCTTTAATCAGGCACATTTTTAAAGAGCAAAATAAATATAGTCAGAATGTACAGTACAAAATAAGGCAGCACACCCTAAGGAGTTACTGCAGAGCAATGTGCAATTTACAAATGTACAAGAATAAAGAAAATATATTTAATACGTTCACATCAGAAAACATGTAAAAAAGCATGATTGTATAATCTCTCTATGTCATCAAACTGTACCTTGACAGTACAATTATGACCATATCTTTTCATTCTGCAGAAAAATCTAATTCTGGAAACAACTTCATGTTGCTTTAAAGGCTTTCCTGATTTCCTTACAATCAATGACACATCAAAACACAATATTCAGATGCCACCACTATGATAGCTGTTACTGACAGCTGATTTTCTGGTTGATCATAAGAGAAGCATAAAAAGGAAAAGCCTTGTAAGTGATGTGTGTTTTTAATGACTGTTTTCTTGGCATATGCAAACTATTCGTTTGCACAAGAACGCAGCTTAAAGCATATACATGGAACTGTCATTCTGAATGTGAAAAATCTTAATGGTTTTAGAAAATTAACAGCAAATGCAAAGAAGGAAAATTCAATTATTTCACTGTTTTCTGGAACTGCACGTGAAGCACTTTTTGTCTCTCTTTCACTTAATAAGCAGAAGAGGGAGAAAAAACCCCAAAGTTCTTTTTTATTTGGTCTCATAGCAAAACTCTTACGTTTTGGCATCCTTTTAGCAGTGCCATAGCAACACTCACCAGGTGTTTCCCACCCAACATACACACACAAAGTGGTATGAGACCAGGTGAAGCTCCCATTGCCTCTCTGCCATTCAGGCCAAGCTTATGTCAGGCTGAGTAGCAGAGCCTTGGCTTTGCACCAGTGTTCAGACACTTGCTCCTCTCTTCCCTGCAAGCCTATTAGCAGGGGAGAAGGCAGCAGGGAAAGGGAGGTAGCCTCTCCTTCCCTACCCCACCTGCAGTTTTCCATGTGGTGCAGAAACACTGGGGCAGAGCTGGGCAGATTCTCCTTCCACCAATCTACAGGGTGACTCTCAAGGAAGTTCATCCCATCACTTCCACACCACACCTGCAGGCGGAGGCATGGGGAGTGACTTGCCCCAGCACTTCCCAGCAGGATAGAAACAGGACTGAGTTTATAACCCTCAGGACCAGTTCCTGTGTCTTCAGAGTGAGGCCTCCTGCATCCACAGCACTCACCTGTTTAGAGGGATTTCTTAAATCCTCTGCAAAGCACAGAGAAGTGGCCATCTGCAACTGAGGTCTTTGGGGGCTTCTGTAGGCAGGAAAAAAATGGTGCCACAAAGCACTGAGGTTTGCTTGAACTGTGCTCCAGGGGAAAAAGAAAGGTCACCTTCCTGATTCAGAAACTCACTTTAATACTGATGTCAGTATCAAAGCACTCCTAGCAGCCTGCAGTGAAGCCTCACGCTTCAGGCAATGTACATAATAGATCCTTTTAGTATGGCTAGATGCAGGCTGGAAACAAAGAGACAGGCCTATTTAAAGCTCCAAAACAAACATTTACTCTGGTGTTTTGTTCACTGCACCCACCACCACTTATTACAGAACTGTGTAAGTAATCAGTGCTTTGACTGACAGCCCACATCCTAAGTTCCATTTCAATACAAACAGCACATATAATGGCTCAGTTTTATAAATGTCATCAATCACTTCTTCTTAGAGAGTAGCCTGTCACAACACAGCAGTGACACCCAGTCAGTCATTTACATTACAGCATCTTTCCTTAATCTGCAAAGGAAATTGCCCTATCTGCAGCTAACAATTATAAAACCCATGCTGAATTAAAGATCCTCCCAACTTTCATGAGCAAAATAGTACCCCAGAAACACTGCATTCCTGCAGTGGTGTGTTGTGTGTTACTTCACAAGGCAGGTGGGAAATGTTAAAAAATAATGGGTCAGGTTTTCATGCAGCCACATCAGGAGAGCTACATTCACTTTGGCTGTGAATCCAGGCTGAAGTAGCAATAGTGGATTATCCTCTTCCTATGAGACCGCTCAGATATTGGCAATGTATTATGCACCATGGTACAAATGTGGGGTGTTTCCCATGTAACAGTTCCCAGATGTTTGTTTTGTCTCACTTTGCTGCACCTTGCTGAATAGAGACCAAAGCTCTTTTGATTGTTCTGTGGAGCTGGTGGAAACTACTGGAAACACTGGTGGGGATCTACATTAGTTCCTTGACTTCTGCAAACATAAACCTGTTTGCTCTTGGACCTCCACTGCTAATAGCATCATCAACTCTTCAGTGTGCATGGGTTCCAAAACTGGGTAAAAGCACAGAAAAAAAAAGCCACAAAGCGCTTCTCAATACAAGAGAACACCTCTGTATCAGAACGTCCCCAAACTGCAAATTGATGGTGATAAAGAATGGAGAGGTGTTATATATGTTTTCACCTTTCTTATAGTCTTCTGTATGTCTCTGTTGTTAGGCTTTAGGAATACAAATACTCTTGTTTTATGATCTAATTTCTCTCAGCTGGTTGGTCAGAACCAATCAACCAGAAATTACTGTCATCATTGATCTATGAAGCCAAGCTCTCCTTAGTGTCTTTTCCTTGTCATAATGCAGTCTTTGGAACTAGTAGTGTTGTTACCCCTGTTTTACAGACTACAACCAGAAGCATGAAAAAATGAATTGAGATGGAGATGCATTTCCTGAGGTCCTGTCCCCTGAACTGCATCAGTGCACAAAGGACCTGGTTATACCTCTTGAGTTTCTTACCATATCCCACATCTTTCATTTCCAAGAAAACCAGAGTGTGGCAGAAAAAGACAGTAAAACCCACCTTACTGGGGGGTCCAGGGTAAACTCCCAACCATGAGTTTGAAAAAGTGATGAGTACTTAAGATGTTCTAGTTCAAATGTAGAGAAAGAGATAAAGTGACCAGGGAGAGATTAAACAGACAACCTAGTGGGAGCGGGATGTCCCAGGCTAGCCCATGACCATCAGATGATCTCTCCCACAGAGCAACAGCTGTTTTCTGATCTTTTCATAATCTGATCTTAACGCAGCCAAGACTTAATATTATCAGCACAGTTATCAAACTCAGGCTTGTTTTAATATCAGCTCACACACACACACACACTTGGACTCCCTGAAAAGGATATAACCTCTGTAATTACATATGGCAGGGAGAAAAGGCACTTGCTTTCATGATAGACAGATACAGATTGTTAATGTTCAGAGAGCATTTGTGACATCAGTGGGAGTCACAAACCTGAGTTATTATTGCAAACAGTCTTAAACTCTGCATATGGTAAGCAGTGAGATATCACAGACGCACATTAAATGTAAGGTGGGTTTTCTTGGTGGTAATCACATCACCAGCCAGTCTTCTCTGCCAAATTTGTGTCCTGACTAGGAAAATGCCTCTGCAGCAGGCCTGCTTCCACTGATACGCTTTCATTCAAGAGAAAAAGCCTAGTTAACCACACACGAAGCACCACGTATCTCTATGCTGGAGCTAAGTGCCGTCTCTCCACTCCCCAGCACCTTGCAGGTTGGCTGTTGCCCCTGTTTTGCAATCCCTGAAAAGCAGCGATATCCAACCTTCAGGCTGTGGCAATATGCAGCCCACTAAGACAGTTCAAGTAAACCCCAGCCTGCTCCTACCTTTTTCTCCTGTCCCCTATTGTTTCAAGAAGGTATCTATATGCAAACAACACCCTCAAATCTACAGTCTCAGTGAGCAGAGGTCATTCTGTTGCTCAAAGGAGTTATGGTCAAGTCACAATGGGGAACAGCTGCATGTGCCTCTGACAAATGTGCCCTCCTGGAAGCTGTGCTACTGCTTCCCTGTCAGAACCAGCTGAATACCACTGTCATACCACAGCATCCCGGAATATTGCTGCATGCAAATCTTAGAAAGCCGATTTTCACCATATCACAAGAATAACCCAGCATTCTCATGTCTTGCTGCCAAAAATGAGGGTGAGGGTAAGCGCAGAAGGTGTCCACAGCAGAAGTGCCTCTAAACATTTGCAGAAACATCCTGAGAATAAGTAGACGAAAGTGCATCTGTAATTTTTCTTGAATTTCTGCCCTACCCCTCTGATGTTGTTACTAAATTCTGTTTAACAGTTAAAGTTCCCTGTTCCCACTACATTAAGTTAAACTCTATTTTACCATTTAATATGTTAAACTCCAGTTTAACATTCTCAGAAAAGGCTTTCATTAGCATGCAAAATCTGTAGTATGAAAGAAATTAATTAATTAATATCCCCTTATGAATGACACTGTGTTTTTGGCAAAAAAAATTATACTTCCATTCAGTTAACCTCCTCCAATGAAATTATCAGCAAAATGTTTTACAATTCTAAAATTAAAAAGCTTTAGATTATGACAAAGAAAAAAGGACATAGGACAAATGAGTATGGGAATATTTATTCAATGGTATCTCCATTAAGTAAAGTCACTAAAATAAACTTTAGTCACCTGAACAATTTTTGCAAGGTATAGAATGGTCTGACAATGAATGCTCACTTAAACACTAGTGCTTATTTCCAGTTTGTGTTCTCTTTCACTACTTTCTCTCAACAGCTTGAACAGATTTGAGATGCAGTTTGGCTGCTGGCAAAGCCAATAATAAAATACACATCGATATTAATGGGACTTCTGCACAGTCCTCAGATGTCAGAAAATCTGTAGCCATGATAAGGGAGTAAGAAGTTACGTTCTCCTATGACTGACTGGGTCACCCTCTTTTTGCAGAGGGTACTAGCCATTGCTAATGAACAGTGCAAAACAGTAGCACCCCGGGAACTCCAATTTTTACAAAGCCATCTTCCTTCTCCACCTGATGTACATGACATCTGAGCCATTCCAGCACAAAGGTTCTAAAAATGCATTTTCTAAACAAAAAATGTTCCCATTGGCTCACTTCATCTAGTTGTTTGGTTTTGCTTTCGTCATGGTAGTGGAAAACAGAAGTGCTGCATTCCAGTTTTAACTTCCATTTCCCTTCTTCCACTGAACAATTAACAGTGGCATTTCTGGGGTACGAGGCCATACAGTTACCTACCTCCTTTTGAAGCTGTTCTGAGATGCACTGGCATGAACTGCTGCAATGCAAAATGGGATGTATTTCCTCTGTACCACCACACAGTGGGATATTTACCCAGATTCCACCTCCATTTGACAGGAAGAAATACACCAATTCCAGCTCTCCCAGGCTTACCCAACACTGCAACACTGCACAACAGGATGCTACGGCTCAGACACAGCATGGAGAACAGCAGAAACAGAAAATACCTTTCAGGAGTACTAAGAAACCCATATATCTGGTACTAAAGCAATAGTACAGGCAATATACACTCAGCTGGCAGCTGGAGTGGAATCTGCTATTTAATCTGGCTCGTTCCAAGTCAGTCACCAGGATTGTAACCAAGCCTGCAACCATCGCCAAATCTACCTGCCATGCTTCATCCCACTCTCATTTCCATAGCTATTATCTTTACAGGAGGTATATAAAAACAAATTTTTTGGACCCTTATATAACTTATATAACTTATCTTCAGGGACTCAACTCTTCATAGAGGTGGAGGATATAAAAGCCACACTTAAGAGTTCTATACACTACAAACACAAAACCATTAGAAAACTTTAAAAATAAAGTGAAACCCCATTCCACCCTTCAAAGTAACTGACTAAACTTCCTTCAACAATGTTCACTTCTAAGATACAATTTCTACTTTTTCAAAGCTCAGGTTAAACAAATCAAGTGAAACTGGGAGTGCTGCTGGAGTTGGTAAGTAGGAAAACATTACCTGTAAAGTGAAGCTAATGTCAGCTGTGTATTGAGCATGCACATTTGTATTCAGCCATATAATATTCTAATGATTTCCAAACAACTAATAGCTAACACCATTAGAAAACTGCAGGTACTCGTTTCAGTTTAAAGCTAAAGAAAAGAGACACTTTCTGACAATTATTTTCTTCTGACTAAATATTTAACCCTGGAAAACATTTTTTTTTTTTACCCAGGACTCCTTAGCAACAAAGAAATTTTGCCCTTTCAAAGTAGGTTAGTTATTTAATGCTTTGTGGCAGAAAGAATTAAAGAAATGATTGTAATGGTCTACACTAGCCTGAGTACTGGAACCTGGGTGATGCACAGCAGAAGGGATGCACTTGTTTTCAAAGAGGACCTGGCTCAGCACCAGTCCAGAAAGTGTTGCATACACATCCTCAGTAGAGTATCAGTTTTTCTCCCAAGTAAGTTTCCAATTCAACAAAGCATATTTTAAGTGTGTTATGGATTGGTGTCCCTGTATTTAAGTATCTGCTTACGTAAAAATTAACTGGTCTAAGTCATTATATGTATAGAAGGTGGAACTGAATAAAATTTATATGCATACAGTGACTTGATTCAAAACTTGATAAGAGGAAAAAAAACAAGAAGAAAAATCAAAAACGTGGAGCGAAAAAACTGTAAAGATCTGAGACACACCTCCTTTATTGAATTAAGTTTACACTTCTCAGGGCAAAAATCCATTTCTTACATAACAAAACCAAGAATCTACATTTCCGGAAAGGTTTCCACCTTTCCATGTTCCTACAGAGAAAATCAGATTTATAGATGTGTAAACAGATCTCAGAAGCAGTGATTGCTCAGCCAGAAATTTAACTACTGGGCTGGTTTACACAAAATCACGGGTATAAATTTATATATAATTTTGGAATATTTGGCACAGTGGAATTTTGTGCCCCTCTGCAATTGAAAGCCCTCTGGAAGATGAATGAGAAATGGGGCCTATGTATCCCCTTACAATTCAGTCTTCTCTAACAAGAATTTTAATGTAAAACATGTAAAATGTGCTACTTCACATCACCAGAGGTTTAGCATGTTCTCAGCAACAGTGTACCACCAGTTTGAATGCAATCACATTTAAGAAAAACCTTTAATAAGCATAGTTGAGAAAGCAGTGCAAGAGGTCTGGAAGGGACGAGCCAGGGCTATGAAGTTTGCCTGCTTTTGATTCACTCTAGACAGCAGCTGAGAAGCAGAACTGGGAAATATGGGAGAGAAATAAAGATGAGGGGGAGAGAAGAGAGAATAAGAACAAAGGATATGAAAAAAACAACACCAAAGAGAGATTAAAACCAGATGAGAGTCCTCATCATCTGAAATCTAATTTATATCAGTGTTTCAAAATGAGTCAGTCTAACTGGGGCAGCAAACAGAGAAACAAAGAAAAGGAGAATGTAATAAATATTTTATTACATTAATCATAATAAGCTGCACTTTAAGTCTTGGCCAAAGCATATTCTTAAATCAAGCTGAGAATGTGAGCAGTTTCAGACTTAAGAGCATGAGGCCCACATGACTGTAATTAACATAATAAATCATACTGTGAAACTCTCTACACAGGCTGACAGCACTTGGTTGATATACTGCTTATTAAAGACTGCAGACATTTTTCCCTCTATTTTATTGAAGTGCCATTGGTAGTGAATCAAAAAGAACCCTTTTCTGTTCTGGCTGAACTATCTACTGCAGATGTAAGAGGAAATGTGTTGGCAACTCGTGCCATTTACTTCTGGTAATACAGATTGCAGCACATGCACCCCAAAGAACTGCATTTCAGTATTTTTTCTTTAATTTAGCAAGGTATTCCAACTGCCTTATTAGTGACCTTGATGTATCATTTCTGAAATTCTGTGCTGGTGATTTTGCCCAGGCAGACCAATGTGTTTTTACCTTTCCTTTCACTGTATATTGTCCAGTAGGAGTGAAGCAAGCTATGAAGGGCACAAACTCTGTGAAGAGCTCACAATTTACAACCTCACAAGGAATTTCCATGTACACTTTTAACACACATATTTCTTTTCTCTTTGCTGGTTCAGAAAGCAGTATTTGAGGAGCAGCTCTTCACACAGTTCTCCAGAGAGAATGAAGTCTAACACTTCAAGAGAAATAGCTTTTAAGGTGGATTTTTAGCCTGCTTTTCTATTTCTCTCCTCCTCACACTCCAGAAAAAAAATGACAACCATGAACTTTATTTTACAAACACAACTTTCATCACATTACAGGGACGGAAGTTTAAAATGTAAAGGTTGGGGAAGACTCAAAGCTGGGCAGAGGGCAGCGCCATGAATACATCCCAGCTTGCAGGAAGAGGACAGCCCTCAAGCATTAGATGCTCCGCTAGGCAGCTGCTCACACACCCTGGCTGACCGAAGACCACTTTATTCTAGACTAAACATGGCACACCTAGGCATTTGCCAAGACAAGGACTCCCAAGAGGTGCAGGAGCTGCTGGAAATTTTGCACAGTGAGGAGACAAACCTGCAAGAGAAGCACATTCATCAAGAACTGGACCGCTGTTCATAGCACAACTCATTTCTTTCTGTCCTTGAATACATGTTTAAACCTAATTTATCACAGTTTGACTGAGTAAATATTTAGTCACATTTTGCAGCTCTACTTGAGTAAAGTCTCTTTAAATAAAATGAGGAGTTTCAGATGTTTTCTAGCTATGTACACACTCAGGAGAGCATACAAAAATTACCTACCTGCTCTGCTGCTCAGTATACTGTTATTATTTCTCTTCTGTATTTACACTGCCAGAATTTTCCTGTCAGGAATGTTTTGTTATTTCCATAGAAATAATTTGTTCTTCTATATAGGATATGAACAATCAGTTCCCCTGCTACTGAATGAGTTCATACCAAAACTGACACAAACCAATTAATCTAAGAGGTCACATGGGGTATAGTTTAATGGATATAATTATGGATGTGTTATACATATACATGGTTATTTTAATATGCACTAGCACAATAAACAGTCTGATGTATTCAACAATTCTGTAAGTGAATGGCAAATGGGACAAGTTACTGTCAAACTGTAAGTTTTCTGAGGACTATCTTAAATGGGGGAGGGAAAACAGAGGCATAAAGCCAATTCTTTATACAGAGAGGAAAAATAAAATGTAAATTTTTGAGCAAAAAACCAAAATGTCTATCAGCATATAGGCATGAATGTTGTTCTGCAATGCTAAGAATACTGCCCCTGTCTGTTATTTTGTTTTCTTGGCTTTATAGTCATGCAAGAAATGAAGTCCCAAACAAGTGGCAATGCTCCATCTGCTAGGAGCAAAGGACAGAAAAAATCTCCATAAGCTGGCACATCAACATGATTGAAGGACAGAGCCCATAACAATCAGAATAGTGCTCCAAGTTGTGCACAGGATGGAACTATTCCCATAAAAAAACATCAGTGCTTCTCTGGCTCATTCATACTGCTATCTTTGACCAGTCACTGTAGGAAAGCAGAGATTAGGCATATACCCAGTGAAAACAGAAGTGAGTGTAAACAGAAAATCGAAACAAGCTATTCAACAGTCAGAGCTGAACATCGGGTTTTTTTCACAGGCTCAATCTTTGGGTACAGGTTTCCTGGTTGAAATAATACAGTAATACAGCACATTCAGCTGTTGCACTGGGGTGATGTGACCTGGGGTAGAACAGTTCAGAATACATTTTCTCCTTCTCTGAACAAAACAGAAGACCAGCTTTTTTCTTTCAATTTTTCCTTTCCAAGTACAAAGCAGAAAGCAATTGACTAAACATTATTAATCCATTGTTGTTTCAAGTGATGTTTTCATCATGAAGACCTAGTTAATGAAAAGCTACAGCAGATCACAGTGCCACTGTGATAGTCACCCTCACCAACAGGAACACATGCAGAATTTCTGTGTGTGTGTATGCGCATTTACTGTTCAATTAGAGTTAAAGGGATTAACAGGTATATATCAGAAGTAAGACGCAGCCAATGCACTTAATGATCAATGTATAATTAAGCAAAGCTTTAATAACATGAAGTTTTAATCAGACTCAGCAAGGTCCTCAGCACCACTTTTTGTAAGACGTGCCTGCAGGAAGCCCTGCTCCCAGCTCCCGCCAGGGGCAGCATTCAGTGGGAACCATGACCTGGGAACTGCTGAGTCTAACACAACATTGGTGTGATCTGCAGCATCCTTCCATTTTTAAAGGGCAGCACGGCATGGCTCCAGAGAAAAGCAGACTCATTTGGGAAATGAAAACACAGCCCTGCCCAAACGTTCCACAGAGGCCACCAGCCACATTCAAGCTGTTCAAAACACCCAGTGCTGAAAGCAGCTCTTCTGTGACCACTCTGTGGAGCACCCCAGCAAGAAAGATTCATCACAGAAAGCAGGCATTCCATTTCCTCTCTCTTGAGGCTTTGATTTAATAGCCTGTTTCAACACTTCCTGGAATGGGCATATGCTTCATTTAAGCATACTTTATCAAACAAAGATAGATTTCATTATGTTTCAGTGCTTCCAGGATCTGAATGTTTTAGCAAGCACTGGTCAGTGCTGTGCCAGCTGTGATAAAATATCTAAAATATCATCATGCCTGTGCTTTCTTTTCTGGAAACATTCAAACAAGAATTTCTGTATTCCAAATTTCTGTCTTGCTTGGAGAGATAGAAAATATACTCAGATATTTTTACTGGTCTGTTTCATGCTCAAGCAGATTTTAGGTTCACTGCAAATACAAAAAGAAGATGACATGACAGAAGAAGACTCTCTAAGAGGGAAATAATTTAGGTATGAAGAAAATCGGAGAAACGAGTAGTGGCTTCACAGAACAGCTTATGCAAAAATGCCATGTTCCCATCGCTGAGACAGGTGAAACAGTTATTCCCAAGGTCTACTGCTACTAAAATCTTAGATCTTGAAAACATGTGTGAAGTAGTCCTTCTGTAGGTATAGAATCATTGAATCATAGAATTGTTAAGGTTGGAAAAGACCTTTAAGATATCAAGACCAACCATCCACCTATTACAATCACCATGTTCACCAATAAACCATCTCCTCAAGCACCATATCCACACATTTTTTTGAACAGTTTCACAGGGATGATGACTCTACCACTTCCCTGGTCAGCCTGTTCCAATGCTTTACAACCCTTTTGATGATGAAATTTTTCCTAACCTTAACCTCCCCTTGTGCAGCTTGAGGCCATTTCCTCTCATCCGTCACTTGCCTGGGAGAAGAGACCAATTCCTACCTGGCTGCCCAGGCTGAACAACCCCAGTTGCTTCAGCTGCTCCTCATCAGTCTGCGTTCCAGATCCTTTCCCAGCTTTGCTGCCCTTCTCTGGACATGTTCCAGCACCTCAGTCTTTCTTGGAGTGAGGAGCCCAAAACTGACCACAGGATTTGAGGTGTGGACTCACCAATGCCCAAAACAGGGGAATGATCACTTTCTTGGGCCTGTTTAGTGAAGTACCAGCCTCACACAAAGTGGAAAATCACTCTCAGACAGTGTCCTGATCTAAACCATCAAGCCCTGTGTTCCCTTTTTGTCCCAGCATCCCATCTGAAGTGCAAAAGGGAAGTGTGTGTCTGAAGCCTTTCCAGGGTCAGCATCCCTCTTGGCTGCTGTGCTGCATCTCCTCTGCAGATCCCAATCTGACTCTGCCTTGTTTCTCTTTTCTTAAAGACTCACAAATCATAAGCTGAAAATAGCCCCAAAATGAAACAATTTCAAAGATCACACAGAGAAACAGATCTCTGATTAAAAGCACCGTGTTAAATAATCTATTTCCTAAAATTAAAGTGATGTTCAGTACAGATGTGACCAATTTTGTTTGTTTTTTCCCATATGTTTGCAGGAGAGCTGGAGCCAGCAGAGGCTTTATTTTCTTCTTTTATACACCAGTATCATAAAACAGAGCACTTTGCACAAAACAGTTGTCTATTTAAGACACCTTTAGAGAAAGGGAGAACATAGCATCTCAGTCATGTTGGTTTGCAAAAATTATTGTTTTCTACTTTTCACTTGCGCATCCTATTTTTTGCTTTTCAGCCTTTCATGTTAGGGTAATGGTGGACAGGGTACATTTCTAGGTCTGAAATGAATGGTGATGCTCCAGAACACAACCATTCATTGAAACAGGCAGTTTGTCTTCTGGTATAACATGCCATCTTCCTTAATACTGTTTGTGCAATGGTACTTTGAATGAAAAATATATATTTATATAGAAAATAATTCCTCTCTTCAGAATCCCAGTGAATATTCTCAACTGTTTGTCAGCTGAACTTGGCACGCTCTACAAAATGAATCCTTAAAAACTGCTGGGGCCTGGCTGCAATAGTCCTTTTCTTTCCTTCCTAGCTACGGGCAAATAACCTTCACAGATTGCATGGAAACTATCATTCCTCCACCTTCCTCTGTTACAGAGGATCAGTAGGCCTATGCAGCTTTTATTGCAGGAATGCACCTGAAAGCCCATCCATCCCCAAACATCTCCCACACCAACCTACTTTCAGTATCAATACTCATGAATAGCCTGCTCCAAGAACTATATATATATATATATATATACATATATATATATATATATATGTATCTCCAGTTACAGTGCTGCCAGGAGATGTCTCTTTGTGCTGCACGTACTTCCCACTCAGAGAAATTCCATGCTGAAAAGAGGAAATAAGCCCTGACATCAAAGAAAGCAGCAGCCTAATCTTTTGCATGAATAGCTGTTCTGATAAACACTTAATATTTAGGACAACCTGCATGTGACAAGTCCATTGCTGGTTATACAAAAAGGCTGGCATGAGCTTTCTGTGTCTGAAAGGAATTTTCACTAAATAAAATACATGTGAAGTCCTGAAATGGTAATAGGTACATTTCTTAAGCACAGTGAAAAGCTAAAGATATTGTAGTAATTGATGCATTTTCATTTCTGTGTTCTCCTGCAAAAATTACTACCTTGATAAATGCCTCTCATAGGAACAGCTTCATAAACAACTCTTGTATTAGAGTTGTTAGTACTACAGATTCATTCCTTTTTTAAAAATTTGTTTGTCATGCTGTGCACCCAGATGATAAAAGCAATTACACGACTACTCTGCCAAGGCTAAACTTGTCCTCTTTATGCTACGGTCCTGCTTTTAAACAGAACTCCCTTACAATATTGTAAAGATAACTAATCACTAGCTAGACTTCTAGAATAAAAAAGTCTAGCTAGATTTCTAGAATACAGCCCCCAAAACATTATATTATAATTTAACAGCACTTGGATGAAGATATTTGAAGGTGGGAGTGGGCTGGCAAATCCATGCTGCAAGACCAGGTAATTAATCAGGCCAGTACCTTCCTTTTCCTGATATTTAAAACTACAGTGATCTAATTTTATTCTTCTAAATAAGCTAGGCTCTAGCAACTTTTTTTAAAAAAAAGTGCTATATTTTTTGCAATAATGTATCTCAGCAATTATTATTTTTAGTCCATCTACTAGAGCAGGAATAGGTATCAATTATGGGACCTAAAGAGTCATCAGTGGACTCTGAACTCTTCAGTACAACACAAAGAGCAGAGACTGTCTCACCCCTACACATATTTAAGTGTTCACTTGATCACTTGTCCAGCAGCATATGTCCATGGAGACTGCTTCAAGCAGTCACTTTAGCCAAGAGTCATCAATCTTCGCATGTAAACTACAAATACAGAGACTGATTAGCAGTTATTTGATGTTCTTGGAAGAACTCTGTTTAAGTACGAGCTTTGTAACTTTCTTTTGATGTGATTATTTTTCTTGCACTACTTTCATTCTTGGCACGGTTCCACTGGGCTTGAAATAATTACAAAAAGGATTAATTTTGCCTTTCTGTATGCTTTATATACACCTCTAAAAATGGCACTATTTTTTCTTGTTTGCACTTCTTTGGAATGTGCGAGGCTGACACTTTTTTTTACATATAAACAGTGATTTAGAAGGTAGAGCTAAATTTAGTCAAAACTGTCAGTTCCTGAGATGTGAGAGACTCCTTTCAGCTCGAAGTTTTGTATCATTTTGATGCTCATCTAACAGATCCTAATCCACAAATCTTATATGAGGATCTTGGCTACCACATAATTCAAATTTACACCATTGCAGACAGAAAAAAGGGGGAAAAGGGAGAGGTCCTACTACTTCTAATTGCAGAGAAGTACTTAAAATATTCCACTAAGAGCTCTACATCAGTATCAAACAAGCCCCATTTGAGCTCCATTTTATAATGGTCATGCTCAGATAGAGCCTTACATAAACACCTGTAACCAACAGGGAAGTCCACACTAAGAGCAGAACAAAAGTCAACACATTAGGTGACAATCGTGAAAGGCTGCAATCTTGCTTACACGTTCCTGTGACAAGAGCACAGGAACAGAACTAGATCTTTGCCCAAGTTACCAGGCTAAGCTGACACTAAGCTGGCACTGATCTGGAATCCTGACATACCTGCTGCAGAAATAAAAGAATGGAGAGGATCTCAGAGCCAGCAAGGCTAAGCACTGCCCTCAGCACAGACCAGCATCATTCAAACATGGGTACTGTTTGATAACAATGCCAGAACAGTGAGTGGCACTCTGACTACGAGAGCACGGGTGCTTACAGACAAACTGTTTCCCCTCCAAACTCTGAAAATGCCTGTACACGTAAAACAAGCAGTCAGGCGAGTTCAGTGATGGATATACATGAAGGCACTGTGATGGTACACACAGAATGTAACCTGCCACATCCCTGACAGAAGCAACAACCCCAGTCAATACATTTAGATGATTTTTTATTTTGCATCTCTACTTACTACTCTGCATTCTGCACAGTTTATATATAGGGGTTGGATTTCTTTTTTTCATTGAACTCTTTGTTCCTGTATTCATAGTGATGCACTAGTGTTGAATCAGAAATGTCTTGCTGCACTGTCTTGTTAATACAAAACACATCTCCACCCTGAGTCTCCAAGTGGAAAATAAATATTCTTCATAAATTCTTCAGCAAACCTGTTTACAAAGTAAATCCTATGTCTCTCAGAATCAAAACTTGTGTTTGTACAAAATAAGTTCTGTTCTTCTCTGAGCCATAGTCTCCCTCCATAGCCTTCTGCAATAACACCAAATCATTTTCATTCCTGGTTTCAGACATCCAAACGTCACTCACTAATTGCTCTAGGCTGCATGTACTACAACCCAAAGCATCATGTTTCTTACTCATCTTCCATCTCCATTGATGTCATCTACCTTGCCCTTGCTGGTTCTTGAACATTAAAACTAGCTGAAGTATTAGCAAAAGCAAAGGACAGAAGAGGTAGTTTGAGAAGTAGAAATTGCAGAAGTTCCCTGCACTCCACCATTGCAAAAATTTCTCTCCTAACAGATGCAGGTCCTCTCAGATTTTCCAGAATTAAAAAAGGACTAAATAATACCAACATACATTCTTAAAGGCTTTGCTAATAAAATGGCAAAGAAATATCTGAAAACTCTCAGATTAATGTCCCCTTATTAGCAATGAAATTTAATGATGAATAATTCAGTATATGCCACAGTGCTCAGATGGACACCTAGACAGAAAAATCTATGTCTAACCTAACTGAATTTCCATTGGGATGCCACTTCTCTTTTGAGACATGAAAGTATCTTTGTAAGGTCCCTGCTTACAAATTCAGTTGCCACAGCTTAATAGAGTAAATGAATTAAAAAAAACTATGTTTGAAAGAGAGACTAGTCCATAAGCATCACGTGGCTTAAACTGGCCTAAGCTAACATATATCATCAACATTTTTGATTTCATGGATAACCTCATTTCAACTTTCACAATCTACAAGATTACCACGCATGGAAACTACCAGCTGTGTCTGGTACAAATGCAAGGAATATGTCACTTCAGCTAAGGTTCAAGTAGTATTTCCTGCTGGCTGGATTGCAGCCTTTAATCATAACTTAAATAAAGCCTTAGTCCTATTAAACCTTACACTAGCAGTTCTAATGGGGCCAGGAGCAAGGCTTCACATCTTGGAGAGGACAAGGCAGAATTCAAATCCCCTGCTCACTTTCAACTAAACCTTTGTTTGTCAAGCAGGCACTGAGTCTATAAATTAATAAAAGCTCTAGGTTTTTTGATATAATTAGTTCTTGCCTTTTTTTAATATTGGAATGTAAAAGACTCACATCTGTCTGTTTAGGACAGAAAAGATTTTTACACATGATATATAAACATCCTCTTGTAGCTCAATATTGCTCAAATTTTATATATCATGCACCACTTTCAGTACATCACTCTTTGTTAGGAGACAACCTAACAAAATCACTGTACATGAGCAACCACCCTAATCTAGTCTTTATCAAACCTCCACATTTTACCTGCAAGCATCCGCTGTGCATCCATAATAAATTAAATTTCCAACATTGCCCACCTTTTTGCAACTTGAAGATTTAATAATGCCAGCACTTCTTTCCCAAAGGAGCAGGCTCTATGGAAATGGGGGACTTTACTCAGGTATCAAGTTTTAGTCACATGTCAGTCATTGCACCCTTGTTAAAAACGCCACTACCTCTAAACAAAGTAACAGCATATGACAACACTGCACCAGTCTGAAGAGAGGAATTGTGTAATGCTTTTTTGGAACAGCACAAGAAATTTAACCACTGAGAACATAACTGATTAAACTAGAATTTGGACAGCACTCTGAGAACCCCATCACTGTCTATGCAAAAAGCACTCGGAGGTTTTCAGGGTTGATTTATGCAGTGGGTGTAATCCAGGTGCAATCTCACTTTGCCCTCGAAGTGACACACTAGACATGGACCAATTCCGTTCTTGAAACTATATAAATGCAAAAATGTTGTGCTGCATCCATTCCTGTAAGGTTTAACCCTAACCAGCAACAACTGCTGACCTTGTTTGGCTGCTGAGGACCTGGAAAAAACAGTTTAAAGGAGCTTGGATTTTTTAATGGATCTGTTGACAGTACATCACTCTCCCAGATAACACATACCTAATATGGAAAAATTCTGCCCAGGTTTGCCTTCTGTTGTCCCAAATTGCAAGTTTGAGACTGAACAAGTTGCAGGGGCAGGTTGGTAGTAAACAGGTCTACAGTGATTGGCTATAAACTGAGGAAGGCAGGAAAAAGTAGATTTAGCACACAATTTGGGTTGAGTGGCATCTGGCATCCTGCCTTTCTCATACTTCGCAGAGCAGAGTCAGTTCTAAACCAGATGGAGTTTTGCAAGGGACTACAGCAAAATAACATCTCAGAGGTGCAGTCATGCAAGAAATGGGTCCCAAAGAAGAATTTGCTTTGCTGTACCTAAGACAATTATCATCCTTCCAGATTTCTAATGCTTAATAGGGTTTTACTTAGTAAAATAGTGTATTTGACTTTGTCTGTTGTTTTACCTGGCAAGAAGATCTGCAGTCTCTTGCCAGTTGCTAGATTTACTAGCGTTCAATCAGTTTTCAGGATGTTCAAGTTAAAGTCATTGTTTTTAGCACTTACAGCACCTGCTACAGGGACTGCATATAGGCAGGTTTTAACCCCTTCTCTGTTTTTCTGTACTCTGTTGGACTAGGCAGCTGAACCAGCAAGGGAGCAGATGGTAAACTTGCTCCTGCTTCATCTCCTCCTGGGATGGCACCACTGATGAAGAATCTGGAAGAGTGAGAACTCTTCCAGCTGTCCATGCTCAGGTCCAGAGGGAGCTGACAAGTACCCTCAAGAAACAGATTTCCACCTCCTTCTGAAGACCTGTGGCTAACAGTTATTCTGCACATGGAATAATCACACAGCAGAAGAAAGCTGTTTTAACACACTCTTTATGCAATAATGTTGTTCTGTTTGTGCCAATTCTATGTGCTTTGGCAGGAGTTGAGAAAAATTATGGACACAGAGCATGACAGCTTTCACTGGGAAAATGGAAAAAAAATCATTTTATCATGGATTCAAGTGTAATCAATTTCATAGTTAAGGCTGTACTTACACATCTTGTCTTCACTGCTCTGATTTACAGGTAACGATTTACAGAAGTGAAAACCTCTCTCCTGGTACTCTCCTTTGCCTTTCCATGTCCAACAGCACCCATCTGACAATGTGAAAGTAACACGCAACTCCCCAGTTCTAGGCTACACTGGCTGAGACCACTTCTTTCTGGTTTATCAAGAGAGTGCATGGCCCAGTTCATGTCCTTGCTGACTTATGCACACAGCAAGGTCGCTGCACGCTCTCTCCCATGACACAACTGTACCCAAAGTGGACCTGAAAAAGCATTTTGCCTATGGCTGCAGTACACTTTCACATGTGAGGGTGCTTAGCTGGGTTTTTCTGAATCCTCTCCCAGGTGTATGTCGCTTCTCTACCTACTGACTTATGTGCCAGCAGGACCCTGAGGCAACGCACCACACACGCCCCAGCTGCAACCTCACTGAGCCAGGCCTGGGGGCCACCCCCAAAATGCCACCGCCCCTCCACTCCGGCCCAGCGTCCTACCTGGCATCAGCTGCGCCGCTGCCTCGGGGGTGGTGGTAGGCGCGGCGTGGGGCTGCTGCTGGCTGGAGCTGACCTCAGGGTCAGCGCTCACCGAGGGCGAGCCGGCCACCTCGCCACCCGGGGCCAGCTGTGGGACGGACGGGAGGGTCTCCTCAGCGGCCGGTGGCTCCTCCTGACCTGGCAGCTGCAGGGCTGAGAGGGGGATGCTGATGGGTTTCCCAGCGGTGGTGATGGCATTGGAGCTGGTGGCTGGCACCTGCAGGGCGGCCACGGGGCCACCGCCTGCCCCCCGCGCCGGGGAGGCCAGGGGACCCCGGGGCGGCCGCTGCGTGGCCATGCGGGGCGGGCCGGGCGGGGAGGCGCAGAGGCGCTGCGGGTCGGGGTCGGGGCCCGCGGCCGGCTGGGGCACGGTCCTGGTGGGCCCCAGGCAGGAGGGCCCAGCCGGGGGCTGCGGCTTGGGCTTGGACATCTGCGTCAAGGCCAGGGCCGGCCCATCGGCGCCGGCCGTCAGCTCGGCGTTGGCCACTATATAGTAGTCCTCGGGGAGCTCCTGCTTGATCTTCTTGAGGAGCACGTCGCCGCCGCCCTCGTCGGCGGGCTGCGCCTGGGCCTGGGCAGCGGCTGCCGGCCGCTTGCGGGGGCCCGCGGGGGCACGGTGCGGGTGTGGCTCGAAGTCACTGTCCTCGTCGGTGACAGAGGACTCACAGACCATGTCGAAGAGGGTGGCCTCATCCTCGTACTCCTCCACAGGCTCGCCCAGCTCTGACGGCTCGCTGCAGTAGGAGAAGTCGCAGGAGTCACGAGTACGGGTGCAATCCAGCTTGGCCTTCCCCGTCCGGCCTGGGTAGCGCTCCAGGGGGCTGGCCTGTGCCTCTGATGGCACCCCCAACATGCTGGGGCTGTCCGAGTTGAAGCTGCGGCTGTCCTGGAAGCAGACGCGCTCCTGGGAGCCAGCCCGGCAAGTGGCGGCCAGGGGCCAGTGGTAGGCATGGCCAGCACTACAGCCCCACATGGCTGTCAGGTTGCCGTGGGCCCCCTCTGAAAGCAGGTGCTTGAGGTTGGGGATGAGGCTGCAGATGGTCCCATGGCTGTGGGCCCAGCTCACCAGCTTGGAGAGATTTTCGGAGGAGGTGTGAAGGCAGTCCTCCATGGTACAGGATCAACAGTGCCTTGCCACTGGGAAGTCAGCTGAAGACACGGTTCAGATCACAGGGTCCTGGCACTCGTGGTTGCGTGTTGCCAAGCTCATATTTACTGCTCACCTGCAGAGAGAGAGAGAGCAAAACCCTGCTCTTCAGCACTCCCAAAGCATGACCACATTTGCACGGGCAAATGAAACATTTGTACGCTCAGCTAAACCCATTTCACTCTTATCTCATGCTCTTCAAAACATGTCTCAAAACTATGCCTGGTTATAAGCAGCCTCATTCCTCACTCTCAGGAACATCCCTGCAATATACAACTGAAGAGAAAACTGATTTTCAAACAAGCCAGTTCAGTATCAGTGGCAAAATGACTAGAAGCTTAAACCTCTGACAAAATATAAAAGCAGTCCAAAAGATGGTGATTGTGTGTTCATACCTAGGAAATTAAAATTAAAAATACAATTAATTTTAAACACCAGCGTGGCAATCAAGCACCAACTTTCATTGAATCTGAAGAAACGATGAAGTTTTACATAATTTGTGTACATTTGTCAATTGAATCAAATATCTCCTTTTCAACTGAATTTGAGAGACATCAAAAGGAAGGCTTGGAACTTGAGTTTTCAATACAAGGAATATGCAAACAAGCTTAGCCTTCACTGTTGTATACTGATAGTCATCAGTTGCTCAAAGGCTTAAGAGACTCTTAAAGGACCTACAAGACCTAAGCCACAACCTTCCTTCAACTTTGAGATTTAACATTTTGCTTTTTTTCATATTGTCTGTTTTCCGACATCTAAATAATTATTCAGTTCAAGAAAAGCTTTTGCCATTTTCATCAAAACTAGAAATTTGCAGTACAAGATGACAGCAAAACCTGAGTGTCTCTCTTTGTATATACCTAATGACAGAGAAGTCATCTCCAGTGACCTCAGGCAGCTAAAGTATCTGTGAACTTCTGCTCATTTCTGCAGGTCTGTTTGGAGGCTCTCCCTAACCCTCTCTCCCATGTGCTTTGTGAACATGACCTGCAAGTCTTGGAGTTCCTGTTGTTCTCATTTCACTTTTGTTTTCATATAGGCAGAAAAGCGCATTACATTTTTCCCAGATGAAATGCAGCATTCATGGCAATGTTACACCTCATTTTATTCCTTGTCCTCTTCTATACAAGCACTTTTGGATGCAAAATTAACTGTCAAGGCTTAAAAAGACAGCCACACGGTGCCTAACTGCCCCTGGGGAACGTCTTCCCCACAACACAATCAACACAAATTACTACCTGCCTACCTAGTTGTTCCTCAGTGTCACCTGTCACCAGTTAGCTGCAGATAATCTCTGTTTGCTCTGTGCTAAGGGAGGTAAGGAGGCTGTGTTTCAATGATTTTGCAGCCTGCACATCCCTGCCCACTCCCGTTCACCAGGCAAGGGTTGGTCTGTGGATACCAAAACTGCAAAACTGGAAATAAAATAGACAAGTACTGCCTACGATCTGCCCCACAAGGCTCCTCCCAGGTCTTTTCACCCCACACACTGTGAGTCTTTGGTGCGGTCAAGAATGGACCCAGCATGGGAATTTCTAGAAACTTTGCAAATTTCTAGGTATTTTTCAACATCTTTGAAATTAAGCATGGAGGGAATGAATGAACAGGAAGAAGCACATCATTAGGAAATAAAATTGTGTAAAATTCAAGCTTGTTTTTGCAGTAGCTCAAGCCAGAGTGCATGCACAGAGAACAACTGCTACAATAACTTGAATTCTAGCCCACATGCAAACAGAGACTTCAGACCATCAGCTGCAATTCAAAGCTCCTTGCATGACCAGAGCATCTGTGAAGTGTAATAAATGCAGAAGGTCCCCAATTTGCAAGTCTTTTAGGCACTGGAGAAGACTTCCCTTTTCAAACATTAAACTTTTAAATATCTAAAACTTCTATTTTGTTACATTTTGTTATTTGTTTTAAAGCTTTTAAAGATTCACCATCACTCTTAACAGGGGTCAACACACCTGGGGCATCCATGTTTCTTCTGAGAGACATATTCAAAGACAGGTTCTTACAACGTATCCTGCCAAGAAGAAACACCAAACGACAGGAGGAGGAACACCATACTCATAGCAAGGCAAAGAAGAAATCTGGAAAGTGAACAGGGGAAAGGAGGGAGAGCTAAAGTCAGAAGCTGCATCAGTGTAAACCTGTGTGGTATCATAGTGCTGCTCAGTTGCCACACAACCAGGAATGTATCTTGGGAAGACAGAAAGCCATGTTTGGCTGAAGGACCATTTTCCCCTTAGGGAAATGAGATAAGGTCTGCCACTGTCTGACTGCCACGGTCAAAATTGTTTGTGCAGTTACTCAGAAGCACCTTGTCTTCAGTTTGCCAACTAAAGAGAAGTTGCCAATGGCACTTTGGCAGGGAGAGACTCATGCTGTAGAAAGCACAGCAAATGCATCATTATGTACCTGGTTTCCTGAAGAGGACCTTGTCTGCTCAGTCAGACAGCATGATCCTGGATGACAGTCTGCTCTTGTTATCTAAATCACATTTTAGAGATTATGTAAGTTCTTCATTCAGCCTGGCAAGATCTGATAAAATGACTCATGCTTAATAACCTGATAACATGATAACTCTGAAATCATACAGTAACTAGCAAAAACATGCTGTAGCTTCAATGTGATCTACACTTTTAACTGCATTACAGAAGCCTTAATCTTCCACAGCACTTTTCTGCAGTTCAGAGCCTACAGTTCAGATACCTAATTCAGAGTGAAGCATATTTGGGTGCTGAATTCACTGCAGCTATCTGGACCCAGAAGACAGAGTCAAATTTTAAGGCTTTTTTAGATTTTACAACCTCATTTATAATGTACCACTATAATGACTAATGCGTGCAGAATGTGTGCTGTGCAAGAATGTGCTACTATTGCAAAACCATGCCTTGAGATCTGTTAGTGCATTAAGGGGGACATAATTTGATTTGGGAAAGGCAGTATTTTCTGTATCCAGAACCAGAGGTTTTGCCATAGTAGGTCTATTTGATGACCAAAGGGCAATGAAAAGTAGCAACCTTTAAAGAGTAGCCCTTTTCCATGTTTTAGGATGGGACTTGTCTTAGCTACATTAACGCAGACAAAATTCTTCCTGGTTTTGCACAGAGCAATAGCAAGAGACCCTTTGTTATGATGCAGAGAAGATGCACTGACACCAGGCAAGTCCCAGGAGCAATAGCAGTTGGTAGCTGTCCAGCATGACCCCTTTCCTTTATCCCATAAAAAGAATGAACAAACACCATTGGGGAGCAGAGATCTGGCTACCTCAACTACATTTTCTCTTCTGGCTCCTTGCACATGAAAGTGATAGAGTGGAGTTTTGGTTAGGACCTTGTGGAAGGTTCCTCAGGACTAAAAGGGAATTCTGTGATATGGCTCCCTCAGAAAGGAGGCAGCAGAGGTGAAGATGCAGTGAAGGAGCTGAATGCAAAAAAAATGGGATGATGCAGAGGTTTAGAGTGGGAAGTGGGTGTCCTCCAGCAGTGTCTGTACACTGCAACATGCATTTGATGGACCTACAGCTCAGGGAGGGTGATGTTATATTTTATTGTAAAGAAGGAAAAAAATCTTGTTGGGATTCTGTACTCTCACAGAACCCCAGGTAGTTAGCAATGGATTTCCTTCCCAGGGTAATGTTAGATAAGTCAATTCAGACTAACTTGCATCACACATATCTATGTTTGAAATTTTATTACCATTACTGATTTTTAGTACTTCCATGCTGATTCTTTTTCAAGGGAACAATATAGCCAGGACTACAGTAACAGTCCTCTTGGGACATGATGCCAAGGCTGATACTTAGAATTTTCTAAAAGTTCAAGATTCTCAAGTAAAAATACAATGCAAAATTTACTTTTGTTAATAACAAAAAATAATTGTTCTAATCAGACAGCTGTATAAAAACTAAAATCCAAATACTAAAACATTAAAAGACAGGTGTAAAAGCCCTTCATTTACTAATTTTACATAGAATGGATGTCAAACCAATCTTACAGCAGCTGAAACCTGACTTTTAAGTGTTTCTATGGAGAAGCAATGTTTTATCAGCTTCTACATTCAAAAAAACCTTGAAAGCAGTTGGGCTTTTCTTTCTCGTACTTACAAAAGAAGCTCAGAATATTTTAAATCCTTTCTGTTTTCAGTCTCTCCACCCTGTCCAAACTTACCAGGCTATTACTCCATCACCATCTGAAGGGGAAGCATTGCTTCATTTTTTTGAAAGACCTATCTTTCCATACTTAAAAGCACTGTGTATTAAAGGTTTGGCCACCACAGTCAATCTCATTCAAGATTTTAGCTAATGGACAATACTAGGGCTTCTCTTATTACTAGCATTTCTTAAGCCAAATGTTTTGCATTGATAAATGACTGAGGTCAATAACAGCAGAAATCCAAATTCATCCACAAAGGCAGAGTAGTACTGAAGTCCCCACAAAGTCCTCCTGCAGTCCCACAGGCCCTGCTAGCCATCAATCCAGGATCACCTGCATATTGCTCTTTCACAAAGTACGATGCTGAAGTAAACTCAGCAGGAGCTGCAGCCTTGCCCTGATAGCACCTCCAAATGCTGGGGGCCCCAGCCATGCAACAGAGCATCCAAAATCACACCACTGCTAATCACCTTCTCTGCTATCTCCTTTGAGGGGACCCTGCTAACAGTAGAGTTGAAACTCAGCCTCTTTGCCCCCCAGTGCTTTGATTTCTTCACTAATATTGCTCAGGAGGTCATCAAGATGACAAAGGACCAGGATGGACAACCAAAACAGACCAACAAACTGGAAGGAATGGGAATAGGTTAGTGCATTTTCCCTGATTTTTGACATCTGGAGTACAAAACTTCCATGTCAACTCAAATATAATTGAATTTACTTTCTGCTTGAAATGAGGACTATGAAGCAAGAAGAAGCACAGAGAGAGAAAGCAAGCATGTCGAAAACAATGGCATCTTATAGACAAAGTATGAATCAACTAGTTTAACCAGTTCACCATGGGGGGAAAGGGTTGACTTCTACCTCTGATACAAACTGTATATGGCTCCTTTTACTTAGGAAGACCTGTTTTTAATTGAGTGTCTCTCCAGGAAACAAAAGGGTATTCATTACAGAGGAAAGGCTCACAAATCCTGGCAAGTTTTGCAAGCCTGTGAGGTAGTTTGGCTATGTCATGTATCCTTAAGCTAGTGAGTAATTCCTCCAGTTATGCTCATATGTGACTGTTCCTTAACACTTTCATACAGTCTCTGGATGGTGTCTTCAAGGGAAAAATAACCTCTCACCACAAAAAAAATCACATCTCCAACTTATGCAAGCTTATGCTATTTGTTCATGTTTTAGCTCTGTAAGAAATTATTTAGAAATAAATAGGGATACACATTAGGAACAAAACAAAACCTTCATGCTAATTTGCCACCTCCGCAATTTTAGGATCCCAAATTTTACATAAATTCAGTCATTTATATGTAGCAAGTGCCTTCCCTCTAGTGTGTCTCAGAGATTTTGTGCTTATATTTTGGGCTTTCTGAAGTCAGCAGGAGCTGTGCTGCTGAATAAGCAGGCTTTACTCTCAATGAACCACAATTACAATTCCTATCAGTAACAAGCAGCACCATGCTTTCCTGAGAAAGGGGCTCAGAGGGTAATAGGAAGGAAAAATAATGCATTTGTTTCTGGGCAAGTAATGCTGTACTTCATTCAAAAAAATGTCATGGTTGTCTGTCACATTTGCTCCACAAGGCTGCAGTTCCTTCTAAGTTGATGGTTAGTCTTCAGGATGCTTTCCTTGCCAAGTGTGGCACGCCTTCAGCTGCAGCTGTCATTACGGCAAGCCAGAGCAAAGCGGCAAAACCTGTTTGCTGCTGAAACTCCTTCAGCTGGCTGGGACAGCATTTGTGGGTTTCCTCACCTTTTCATGTGGAAGATTATCACAGGATTAAGAGCCTCCCAAGGGCCTGCCTCATTCACAACGTAAAATGATTCACCCATTGACAGCAGAATTAACTAAGGAACAGTTTGGGGGCTCGATCCTTAATCTGAATGTAATGCTACCACTGTTTCTGGTTTTGTAATCTTTTTCCCCAGCACCTACCTAACAGGGGCTACATGAGCCCTGCTCTTGCACAGTGTGTCTGAAGGGTCACAGAGAGACCAAAAGAGCACCAGGAGAAGCAGGTGAAAAGGGAGCAGAACAGATGGTGCAGGAAACCTGGTCAATCTGAGCAAGATCTTGTCACATAAGAACCTCTCTTATTACCTACATGGCAGTCTCAGTTAAGCTTCCTGAGACTGACATATTTCTCACTCCTTTTTCCCCAGATCATTGTGATTCTTTTGATAATTCCTCAGACATGTTAATTCCTTATCATGAATCCCCAGCCAAGCCAGCCCTTATGCTGGTGCTTCCCTGTCCTGAGCTTCAGTCCTCAGGAATATAAGCCTGATTTGGTTGTTCTCACTTGCAGGGTGCAGGATCATCAGAAGAATGGTACAGAAAGGCACAGGACTTCCTTGGAAGGTTCTTCCTTCCAAGGAACAGGTCAGAAAGGAAAGTGACCTGTACTAGTTTGAAAGCAAACCAGTGAGAGACTTGAAATCAGAACTACAATTTAATAGGAAAATTAGAAATAAATGTAATAGTACAAAACCACTGACAGAGTCAGGATATGACCTGGCACCCTGTCAAGGCAGGGTGGTGGTAGCAGTCCAATTAAATGGTGGCTGCAGTCCTCTTGAGGTGATGTGGTTCTGTTGAAGCGGTGATCCTGCAGAGGGGTCTGGTCTTCCTCTGAAGGTCCAGTGGTGGTTATGTAGCTCCTGTCCTCTGGGACTCTAGTAGGTAAGGCTGACTGTGGTGTTCAGAATCTCAGATTATATCCAGGTAGGAATGCTTGGTTCCTCCCCCTGGGCGGAACATCTCACAACGGGATGATGTAATTTATGAGTCATGCAGTGAGGCTTGATAGCCCATCAACAAAAAAAATATCTCTCCAGAGAGAGTTGTCAGGGATGTGTCATGGAAGAGATAAAGAACAATGCCCCACCTGGTTTTAACAGATGGTGATAGAATACATATTCTTGGTTACATCTTACATTGTAACCTAAGACATAGCTTTCTCTAGTTCACAAATGTATCTGCAAAGTTGCTGAGTACCTACAGCTCCAGAGAAGTCAAAGCACTTGGCAGTGCTATGCTTCATCTTTTTCACCCTGTGTCTTCCTTACACATGCCATAAAGAACATGTGCTGCCAGGCTCTTCACAGAAGCTCTGTGGCACTAATGTAATCCTGTAAAATATCAACACTCTACACTACTTAAAACTGAGCAGTGAATAGCTGAACGCAGAAAAGATTTTAGGATTTTGAAAGCACCTAATAGAGTAAACATAGTGATAGTGTTTACATAGTGTAAACATGGAAGACAGAGAAATCCTGCTTGTTCACTTCAGTGTTTAGCAAGCACAGCCCTGAAACTTTCTCTCAAAGCCTCAATGAAACTCATTTTCTTAATAAAGACACTTCTCACAAAGTGAGATCTGCAACAAAGACCTGAGAGACAACAAGGACTCTGTTTCCTAGCTTAAAAAAACTGTGTTCCTTCAGATTGACAAATGAAAGCAAATTTTAGGACTAGCAGTTCTGTGGACCGACACACTGTTGGATGAACTGTCCAATAACCATTATGTGCCCCTAGGTTAGTGAGCAGAGAAAAGTGTGGCAGGAGCAAATATTTTCAGTTGTTCTCATGGCTTTGTCTACTAGCAGCAGTGGAGGTGATTTAGCAAGGATGATCAGTGCAAAATCTGTCCTGGCTTTCCAGCACTTGGAAAACCGTATAACTGCGATTTGTATGAATTTGGCTCTACCTTCCACTGAGGTTATAATGGGTCTGACACAGAACTTTTCCACATCTACAAACAAAACCCATCCTTTTCATAAAGTGTCTTTCAACAGCAAAGGCAAAATGAATGTTTCCACCTCTAACATTTTTACTGTTGCACTGTTCCTCATTCCTTGAACAGAGGTAGGACCACTGTTGCACAGAAAGAAACAGTTCTTGTGGTGCAGCCAAGCTATCCACCATCAAATTTGCTTAGAAGACTCCACTGAGTGCAGTGGCCATTGAACAAGGTCCAAAATGTCTTTTCTGTGATGTTGGACTTGCCCAAGGAAATGTCACTGCAGCCACTTCCCTGGATGGATGAATTTTGGAGAGGCTAGATAGATGGGCTGTGGCCAATTGGATGAGGTTCAGCTAGACCAAGTGCTGGGTCCTGCACTTTGGCCACAACAATCCCATATAGTGCTACAGGCTGAGGGCAGCATGGCTGGAAAGCTGCCCAGTGGAAAAGGATCTGAGGATGCTGGTCGACAGCAGCTGACCATGAGCCAGCCATGTGCCCAGGTGGCCAAGAAGGCCAAAGGCATCCTGGCCTGTACCAGCATGCTATAGTGTGGCCAGCAGGACCAGGGCAGTGACTGTCCCTCTTTACTTGGCACTGGTGAGACTGTGCCTAGAGTGCTGTGTTCAGCTTTGGGCCCCTCACTGCAGGAAAGACACTGAGGTGCTGGAGCATGTCCAGAGAAGGGCAAGAGATCTGGGGAAGGGTCTGGAGCACAGGTCTGATGTAGAATGGCTGAGGGAGGTGGAGTTGTTTAACTTGGAGAAAAAGATGCTCAGGGGAGACCTTTTCACTACAACTCTACAACTCTTTGTGTAGCCAGGTGGGTTTGGTCTCTTCTTCCAGACAAATAATGAAAAAATAAGACGACATAGCCTCAAGGGGTTCAGGTTGGACATTAAGAGTTTGTTCACAGAAAGGGGACTAAACATTGGAATAGGCTGCCCAGGGAATTGATGGAGTCACCATCCCTGGAGGTGTTTAAGAAAAGATTGCATGTGGCACTTACTGCCATGCTCTATTTGACAGGGTGGTGTTCAGTCAAAGATTGTACTTGATGATATCAGAGGTCTTTTTCAAACTAACTGATTCTGTCATTCTGTGCTTTTGATTTCTGTTTTTTGAAAAGCCCGAACTGCTTCAAATATGCCTCTACACTCACATAATTATTTTATCGTTGGTTTTGATAACATTTTTTAGCTCAGTCACCAGTACTTCAATCCCTTTAGTAATCCAGATTCTGTTGCTTTGAGTTCACATTTTGTCTACGAAAACGTAAAACCCAAGAATAAGACCTCTTGCTCCATTTTTCTCAATCCAGTATCTCTTGTAAGTGCTAGAAATTCCTGCCTCCACTTTTAATGACTCCAACCTGTGTTTTATACAGAGCTGGCATCATCACTCAGAGCAAGCTGGGCAAGGGGCTGAGGTGACAACAGCAACACGACTTTCCAGAGCAAAAAAATGTCCCTGGTTTTGCTTTTGCCAGAAATGTGTCTTGCAATAACCAAGCAGGGACTCTCAGGTACACCAGTACTCGATGCAGAACCTCTGGCTTAAAACCTGCTTTGGGAAGAGGCAAAAATGATAGTGACAGGGAACTCTGCATCCAGTCAACACTTTTAATAGTTAAACAGCTCTGCAGAAGCAGTGCCAGGGTGAAGACCTGAGATTCACAGTGCCTCCACAAACTTTGTCAATATGAGTGTCAAAGGCAACATCTGCATAAATGTGATGGGGACAACAATGTACATTGGTATACCATGCAACCAGTGCTACAACACAGAGGAGTACTTGAGAAGATGCCTGTGCATCAGGATTAGTAAAACATAACAGGGAGTTTTGCTGTAGCCTCAAGTCAGTCTTGGTCATCTCTCATGTTTTATTATCTACGTATTCAGCAAAGATATTTTTAAAGAAAGAACATATCTTCTGAGAAGGCATTTCTGAAAAGTATATCAGCAATAAGATTTTAAGGTCCTGAGCATTTGAAAAAAAAAGCCTATATTTTACTGAAGTTACCAGGGAGCTTTTCTATCATGGATTGGTTATATTGTGTTGTTTATTAAAATTTGTTCCAAAATTGCATCTGCCTTCACACCATTTCTCATGATGACCTGAGACTAAAATTGCATTATATCAAAGATGCTAGGATTTGTCTCAGCTTGTAGTTCACAATCATACTTTAATGGAGAGATCACACCCTGTGTTGGGAAAATTTTTAAAATACATAATTTCCTGAGTTTACAACGAAGTGTGTGTACCCTCTCTAACTTTAGAATTACAGTGAGAAGAATCAAGCACACACAGCCTGAAGGCAAGATGCTTTCCCTGGCTTTTCATTTTCCTAGAAATTATATTAAGAGAAAGTCTGCACATGATTTACTGAAAATAGGAATATTAACACTGACTTGCACAAAAATTATGAAGTCCAAACTCTCCCATCTTCTTAGAGGGAAACCAATTCCTTCACTTCCAGCCCAAACAACTTAACTATTCCATGCTATTCCTCACAAGCAAATGCAAGCAGCTTCTGTGGATGAAAGAATTTACTGTGCCAGATTTGATTTGTTATTTTTATTTCTAGGATTTCTTTCATTTCAATCAATTGAAAATTGGAATAGTGCTACTGTAGCAGTATTGAAAACATGCATTACTTGCCTAAATAGTGCCAGTGAAACAACACTATTAACCTCTTATGAAAAATGGAGGCTATTTCCTACAGAAATTAGAAAAATTGTAGAAACTCAGCATTTCTGTGTAACGATGAAATTTACTAGAATTTAACAGTTTAGGTTTTTCCTTTTTTTAACACAGAGATGGTTTTGGATGTTTAACAATTCTCAAAGGACTTAATTCTCAGCAAGAAAAACTTCCTGAACTGTCTTTACAGTGTGCTTTTTGAAGTATCAACAATTATTGTTTTCATTGAACTATTGGCATTACTCTGAGGTTCTGTCCTACAGCTGCTTTTTAAAATCTTTTAAAAAAACCCTCCAGTCTCAGAGAAAAAAGTTATTCTTCGCGAACAAACTTGAAAAAAATACAAGAAACTTAAAGATAGCAGATTATTCCATGAACAGGCTTGTATCCAACTGTGCACAACAGAGCATAGGCAACTGAGTCCCTAAGAAAAGTTCCTAGAACTGACTTTGACATGATGTAGAAAAACCAGTGATATAAAAGCTGCCCTAGAAATGAGCTAGCAAAGATTTGCATTCAAATGTAAACCAGTCAGAAATACAGTTACATCCTGTAGCTGACAGCCAGAGGACAAAAAGATTAGAAATGCTTCACTCAAGTATGTGCTAAGTTTCCTTTTATCCCTAGAAACATATCTAGCTGTGTGCCTCTAACATGATATAATTGATCAATTGAGATTAAAATGAAAATTAAACCGAGATTTAAAACAGATTACATTTCAAGGTTAACAGGATGAGTTCCCTGAAAGTATGCAGAGATCGATGCCTCATGATGCTTATCCACATATAGGTGAGGGGTTGGTGGCAATCCCACAGGACAAGCAGCGTGACCTACTGTTCTCTTGATGGAGAAGGTGGAGAATGGGACATTCAGAGACCTGAGGGACCGAGCCCACCCAGGCCACTCTGCATGCCACCACAAAAACTTGCAGGTCTGAGTTCAGTGGGGCTGAATGTACATGGAAAAGGTCCCTTTGACACTGGCTGGCTTAGTCAACCCAGGCCCCAGTTCTTAGAAGCATTTATGTAATCAAAAGCAGTGAATGGGATCTTCAGAGGTCTATGTAAATTAACATCTATAAAATCTCACCCTGAGGGTCTGAAAACCTGACAAAGCTTTAACTAGGCAAGTACTGGGACTTTGGCCAAAAGAGCTAAATGTGTGTTCTCAAGTAAGCGCAGCTCTTTTTAACATCAGTGCAGGATTTGGCATGTACAATATGTAGATTTAGGGAAGGTGCGTGATTAAGAAACAGAGAGAAACTCCAGAATGTTCAACTGGCATGCAATAGACTTTGGAAGAAGAGCTCTATCTATTATGGAGGACCCTCAAATGTTACGAACTCTCACTTATTTCCTCTTAGAGATTTAAAACCCGAAGTGTAGCCTTTGGATAACTGAAGTTCAAAACAAAGTGCTACATGCACTGCTGAATGTTTGGCAATGCAAGTGAAAACAAGACTGAATAAATCACAGGACCAGTAAAGTGGAAGCAGGTGTGTAAGAAAAAACATTAATATATTGTTGCATGTATTATTACATTGTTGCATCACATGTCTTCATTAACCTGTGGATGCCCCATTCCTGGAAGTGTTCAAGGTCAGGTGGGATGGGGCTCTGAGAAACCTGATCTAGTGCACGGCATCCCTGTCCATGGCAGCAGGGGTTGGAACTAGATCTTTAAGTCCCTTCCAACCCAAACCATTCTATGATTCTGTGATTCATTAAAGTCTGTTCCTGTTATGCTTTATTAGTACTGAACTTATTGCACAAAAATAGATGAGGAAATTCCTTGCAAAATTACCCATTTCTGTTCATATTGGTTCATTTCATTAGAGTGAGAAATGGCCCTAGACAAAATGCTGCTAGTAAAAATAGCTGAATAAAAGTAATTACGAGCAGGATAGGAATTTATTTTAAGGTATACACCTCCAAAGCAAACCACTAACTTTCAAGAAATGCATCCTGACAAAATTCTTAGTCTCTAGAAAGATAATTAAAAAAAAAAAACAAACAAATTTTTCCACCTGTGATGCTCCTCTCCTCTCCTCTCCTCTCCTCTCCTCTCCTCTCCTCTCCTCTCCTCTCCTCTCCTCTCCTCTCCTCTCCTCTCCTCTCCTCTCCTCTCCTCTCCTCTCCTCTCCTCTCCTCTCCTCTCCTCTCCTCTCCTCTCCTCTCCTCTCCTCTCCTCTCCTCTCCTCTCCTCTCCTCTCCTCTCCTCTCCTCTCCTCTCCTCTCCTCTCCTCTCCTCTCCTCTCCTCTCCTCTCCTCTCCTCTCCTCTCTCCTCTCTCCATGCCAATTAAATAACAGACAATCAACCAAAATATTTCTTAAAATACAGTAGGTTTCAAAGAAAACAGGTGTTTTACTATATCAACATGACAGTGTTTCCAACTAATTCTTTCTTGTGGTTGCATTTAGTCCAGCCTTTCACTAGAGTTAGTAGAAAACATACAGGCTTTCCTCATTCAAAAAAAGGGAAAAACCCCAATACACCTTTATCCTACAAATACAAGCTGAACTGTCATACTGTATAGGCATGCCAGGGATGTTGATATCAATATCTAACTTCTTCTAACTCTTTCTAGATATGAATAACCTATAATTAAAGACAAACACTGAAAAACATGCCAAGAATAGCTGAGGACCACACTCTGGGTAACACAGAGCTTTCAAACATACTAATTATTAATCTAATCTTTGACAACGTTTTCTGCAAGGACATGCACAGATTAGATACCCATTCATTTGACTGTGTCATGGAGTATATTTGCATTTAAAGCCAGTCAGATCTCTTACACACAGCAGACATCTGGACATGTCTTGTTTGAAGAAGTAAAACAGAACCTAGAAGAGCTATTTTGGAATTATAGTGAGGAATGACACAGGATCTTATTTAGAAGTTAGAACCCAAAATAAAAAGGAGAAAGGGTGAAAAAGAACATGCTGACATTTATACAGGATGCAAGTGTATTGAACTGCCCTGACCAGTTTTCTTTAAGTACTGCTGACATTTTTCCAATCGGATTTCACTGGCAATGCACTTAGACAGCTTCATCTCCTCTCAGAAAGAGTTCCTTCAGTCAAAGCTCCTGATTATTTACTAGTATGAGTCCAAAACAGAAAAATCTATACTGTGAATTCTTGTGTTGATGCTTTGCACCACTCTTGAGGTGTCTGAAAACAAGGCTGGCTCCTTCCAGTTGCAAAGTGTTACCAGTGAGATACAGTTGGGGGGGCAGCAGTGAAAATTACTGCCACCAAACTCAGCAGTGATGTTGTCATATCTCTGTAGACAGTAGCACTTCTGGATTTGCCAAGGCAAGGCGTCCTCTAATACTGCTGCGAATTGTCAATGCTGGAGCAACCTCAGAAAGAAGCCAGAGAGACAATTACCCCTTGACTTACACCACATCTAAGCCTTGAGCTGAATTTCACCTTGTTTTGCACTGACAGCATTTCACCTTTACCTGCAGGCATCTCAGCAGGCACTGTGCTACATACAGGCAGGGGAAAACAGAATCCTCCAGATCTGAACAAGAGTTCCTGTCATAAGTTCACACACACACTTCCACCTGCCCAATTGCAAGTAAAAGAGAAAGACAGGAGTGCTGACTGAGTATTACCCCTGAAAAAAGTCCCTGCTATGCTCAGCCTCCAAACTCTTCTGATGCTGTCCATTCAGTCTAAGGTTTCAATAGCATCTGTATGAGACTACATTGAAGAGTCAGAGCAAGATGGCATCTCCAGCCACAGTCCTATGACATGTACAAAGCCAAAGACAATGCTGTGAACCAACCCTTAGCAAAGCAGCCCCCTATGTGGGGACTTTGCTGGTGTGCCAAATGGAAGGGCACATTTCACTAACTGTCCTGGAAGGCTCAATATGCCCCTGCCCTGGCTAGACAGAAGGCTGGAAGCAATTTCTGACCCACGCTTTCCTGCAGGAACAGAAAAAGAAATTCTGCCAAACACAGCAGGTGAACACACTTAAGTCTTGTAGGACAGACACAAGTGTTGCTCGTGTCATGTATACTAGGGAGAAGATCATCTTTCTGCAACTGCCTTTTAAAATGTAACCATGTCACTAGAGCAGAAATGCAAGTACTGAAGTGTTGCTTCTGATGAGGCATGAATGCTAGCACTTCTGTAACTCTCCCTCTTTGTAGCCAAATTACAATTGCCCATGTCCACAGAAAAAATGGCACTGAATCAGAGCACTCAAAGGCTTTACAAAACACAGAACATCTGAGAAGTCTGAGCAACCCAAATTACATTGTCTGAGGGCAAGCTCCGCAGTTTCATAAGGCCCAACAGCAGCATGAGATAAAATTGAACAGCTCTGTTCCCCCTTTCAATGTGAAACTGCTTTTAGACCAGTTAAAAACATAAAGTAGCTCCTTCAGTTTGGCCCTCAGAGATGGAGGTGTGTCTGCCTTTGTTGAAACCAGGTTTCATTTCAAGCTGCACCACAGCACACTACAGAGAAATCCATTCCTGTGGTTGCTAAAGCAAGCAAAATGCTCAGGGATATGAGGAGAAATTTAGCTTACTTGCTGTCTGCCAGACTGGAACAAATGGATTTAGGAATACTTCTAAAAGAGATGCAAACAAAAAAAAAGCCTCTCACAGCATTTTAAAAGGCCTCTGTTTAGAATAGCTGTGCAATACAAGGACAAATCTGCCAAAGACAAAAAGGGAAGAAATTAAAATCTCTTGGCTGTACACTTTTGGAAGATGATAGATAGGGAAAGGGCAGTCAAAAAATTTCTCTCTCTGCAGCACAGCTGTGCAAGTTAAACATTTCATAGCTAAGAGCACTGTATTTGGTAAATAGCCATTAATTTTTTTTTTTTTAACGTAAAGCTTCTGGTTGTTCTCATCCAGAGTCCAGTCCTACAGACTAGGCAAGATGGACAGTGCAGGGCAAGGGGATGGAGAGCAGCCTCTGGGACAAATACACCATTTGGCAGGCAGGATTGGTTCTGTGCCAGTAACTGGAAGTGATACTTGAGTCAACTATGTGAAGATACAAGACATGCAGAAGAAACCCATGGTGGCACTGCTCTCCAGTGCATGGAGATCACTCAATCCAGTGGCAACAGGTTGAGAGCCTAAGAAACTACCTTGCCACTAGGCAGGTGGTGCTTGGTGAGACTGACTGCTCACCTGGGTGGGCTGCAAATGCTTATCACTCAAACATGGTGCAAATCTGAACCACAGCCATCACCGTGCACCATCCAGTGATGGGGCTGTATTTATTAGCTTCAAGCTTTACAAACAACCAGTTCACTTTTGTTACCTATGGACTATTTGTGAAGCCAGTAATGTACAAAGTCTATGGCACCCGCATTTAACATTAGGAAAAGGCTGATTTAAGAAATGAATGTCAGCAAAAGGCTACCAAAAACTCCAAATCACAGGTATATCTTTAAACAAATGTCCATAAAGAAGACAAGTGGGAATGTTACCACTGCACTTAGCTTCTCAGTGAAACAAAGCAGCACTGTCACCTGCCTCTGCTTTAACAAGTGCTTCCAAAGAAAGTTAAAGACTGACTTTAATAATTACTATTAAGAAATACACTCTTAACCCAGATGTTTAAACCAAATACTCACTGCCAGTTTCACCAAGGCTCACATGTGCCTGTAATTTTCTTGATTCTTCCTCATAGCATCTGACTGACCCAACATTTCTAGTAGTTTTACCATTAGGCATAAAGGCATGCAGAAATATGTGAGCCATCTAGGTCCATCCAGAGGGACTGGTAGAAGGTAATGCGAAGGTTTCCAGCATGGTTCAGTTTCATCAGCTCTCTTCAGCCCCTGCACCTTCACAGCACATGCTGTTGCCATGGATGTCACTGCCAAGTGGCATTCCCAGTTGACAGTCATATGCCAGATCCTGAGTGATGCATAGTGAGGGCACTCCCTTGATCTTCCTTGTACCTTGCACTACACACATCAAGCTGCATTTCCTAGCAAGCATCAGGCAGCACCAGGTAGCCCTCGCATTGCCCATTTTTAATTTTTGCTGTTTAGCTGTAGTCCCTTTCTCCTCAAGGTATCACTGACTAAGACACCAGCCCTAAAAAGACACTGTTGGATATTGTTCTCTCCTCTTACTAGGAAAATACTATTGCTTTAACCCTGTCTGTGGGGAACGGCTTTCTGTGTCTCACTTAACACCACAGGAGCAGCTGGACGGAGAGTGAACAAAACCAAGGCACACTATTGCAAAAGGAACCATTTCAGAGTGAACTGTAGTCTCCTGTCTGGAGAATCTGACTCAATATTTGGTTTTCCCTTGAGAGATTTATACCAAAATACAGTAAGCACCAGTCCTGAGCCACAAGGGTTTTGAGGAAAACTGAAGTTTTAATGTCCCACCTCATCCTCCCACCCAAACCCTACTGTGGCATGTGATCACCCAATTATCCAGTGCACTTCCATCAGATTATTTCTGACCTGAAGGGCTGGAAACTTCTTTGTATTTTTGAGTTGTTTTCATCCTGCTCTCATTCTTTTTCTGAGGATATTATTCACACCTGTCTCTTCAGAGTTCTTGAGCAAAGCAGATTTTCAAAACTTGAGGTTTTCTCCCCTCCACAGTATATTCTTATAATGAACTATCCCAAAACTTGAGTCAGCAGTGTCCCTGCCAGCCAGGAGGGCCACCCGTGTCCTGGGGTGCATCAGGCACAGCATCACCAGCCGGGCAAGGGAGGGGATTGTCCCGCTCTGCTCTGCACTGGGGCAACCTCACCTCGAGTGCTGGGGGCAGGTCTGGGTGCCACAACACAGAAAAGACACAAAGGTAATATAGAGCATCCAAAAAAGGGCCACAAGGATGGTGAAGGGTTTGGAGGAGAAGCCATATAAGGGATGGCTGAGGTCACTTGGTCTGTTCAGCCTGGAGAAGAGGAGACTGAGGGGAGACCTCACTGCAGTTACAACTTCCCCATCAGAGAAAGCAGAGGGGCAAGTACTGATTTTTTCTCTGTGGTTAGCAGTGACAGGACTCGAATAAAAAACATGAAGCTGAGTCAGGGGAGGTTTAGGTTGGATATTAGAAAAATGGTTCTTCACCCAGAGGGTGGTTGGGCACTGGAACAGGCTCCCCAGGGAAGTGGTCACAGCACCAAACCTGACAGAGTTCAAGAAGTGTTTGGACAATGCTCAGGCACAAGGTGCGACTCTTGAGGTGTCTTGCACAGGGCCAGGAGTTGGACTCAATTATCCTTGAGGATCCCTTCCAACCTACATATTCTATGATTCTATGAGTCTATGAAAACTGTCTTCCTGCAGTTTCCTGCCCTCAGAGCACAGAAATACTGGTTTCTTACAGGAGCTGATCGTAACTGCTGCTTTTCACTCTCCTGATATAAAATACAGGGACGATGGCACACTGCAGTCAACTACTAAATGCAAACCTTGGTTTTTAATGCCAGGGCTGTAGCCTTAGCAGAGAAAGCAAATTATCCAGAAAAACATGAGCAAAGGAGTGGTTTACAAAAGAAAAGCTTTTCTTGGGCAACTCCTATAAGAAAAGTCCAGGCAGCATTTCCATACTCTTCTGATACCAAGCAGATAGTGTGAGTATCAGGTGTCTGCTCAACACTTCTATCAGATACAATAAATAATACACCACTAATACAGAATATCAGTTTCATTCTGTTCCTACTTACTTGAGACTGCACTGCATGCATTACCTTATCTCTAACTGAATGCAAAACATCTGCCCAAACCCATCACTGGAGACTGAATTAAATTTCCTTGGCAGTAATATTATTATATATGCAGCATGTATACCTGGTGCTGTCTTTTCTATTTTCTATCTTAAGCATCTTGGAAACATAAAAGCAGTTCAATTTGTCGCCTACTCAGATACTTTCTACCAAACAATCTAATGGGTCAAACCCTGTGAAAAAATGGTAATGTCTCTTTCTTTTGTCAGTCCTCTGACAGAAACCAGGAAAAAAAAATACATCCCACACAACAAAATCAAGGCATTGTTTCTCAAATAGCGTGTCACACTAGCAGAAATTTTACTTTGACATCCTCCTGAATTCTGAATTCCTTATAGTATAATTATACATTCAGCAAAAGTGATACACTTCTATTATTTTTGAGGAAGTATCTTGCACAAGCAAAGTATAATTAAAAGTGGTACAGCATTTAAAACAAATGGAACCAGAAAGGATCACACTTGAACAACAGTCATGAGGGAAAACTGCCAGACCACTGATGGCTGTGAGAGTCTTTCAAAGTGGTCTTTAAGTAGAGAGGAAAGGTGAATCAAGCAGATGAAAATGACCTGTATAACTTAATTTACTTGATTTTCGATAAAACTTCAACAATATTCCTCATGCCTTGGGAAGAAGGCATTAATTCTTGCAATAGCATTATGCAATGGGAACAGCAGACCTTCCTGATGCATGAGCAGGACCTTCCTGACAGCGGGCTCTGGCATAAGTCATGGGGGCTGTGCTGGTTTTGGGCCAGGTAGAGTTAATTTTCTTCACAGTGGCTGGTAAGAGGCTGTCTTCTGGATCTGTGCTGAACACAGGGTTGATAATATATAGTTTTGTCATTGTGAAGTACTGATGCCTGAACAACAGGCCCCAAGCCAAAGCTGACCTCTAGATGAACCTTCCAACCAAATGTTACATGATATTTGTATCTGCTCATTAGTAAAATATGTATGATCATTAGCATTATGATATTTGTATCCCCTCATTAGCGGAATATGTAGTGTGATAAGAATGAATTTTTCTTTCTGTGTTTAGAGGCTGGACAAGGCCATGAAATGAGACATCTGGCCTTGTTTGGAGGTATATGGTCAAAGCCAATTCCCTTGGTTCCTCCTTGAGCCCTGGCCAGGCTTTGGGTAGAACCCAAGAGGAGGATGAAACCAGATGTTTCCACACTAGAAGGTATGTAAGCTTGTTTATTCCGCAATATAAAAGCCGGACTCCCTCACAGCAAGGATGGAGACCTTGCTTACGAGTGGACGCACCATGTAGGATCTCCCAGTTACCAGGAGTGGCCCTCCAGTCCTTCACTGTGACCAGGGCTCCCCAGCTGATGTGTGGATCTGGATGTTGGTAAAGTACTAGGGTAACCAGTGATGTATCTTTCTTCATTGCTATAGGCAATCTTTTGTAGTAATGACTGAGTGCATTGCTTAGCTTATTCTTTTGTAATTCTTTGCTGTGTTGAACTATAGTAAATTACACTTCTTCCTTGAAGCTGGTGTGCGTGTCTGTTGTGCTGACCCTGCCCACTGGTAAAATGTTTTGCTGAGCAGGGCTCACACAGAGCCAAGGCCTTTTCTGCTGTTTGTACTTCCACACTGGTGAGGAAGTTGGGAGTGCATGGGAGGCTGGGAGGAGACACAGCTGGGACAGGTGACCCCAACTGACCAAAGGGACATTACAGACCATGTGACATAAAGCTGTGGGGAAGAAAGAGGAAGGGGGGAGCATTTGGAGTAATGGCATTTGTCTATCCAAGCAAGCGTTACACGTGATGGGGCCCTGCTCTCCCGGAGATGGCTGAACACCTGCCTGCCATGGGAAGCAATGAAATAATTCCTTGTTTTTCTTTGCTTGTGTGCATGTCTATTTTTTCCCTATTAAACTGCCTTTATCTCAACCCATGAGTTTTCCAGCTTCTATACTTCTGATTCTCTCCCCAGTCCCACTGGTGGGGGAGTGAGCAAGTGGCTGTGTGGGGGTTGGCTGCTAGCTGGGGTGAAACCATGACAAGGACCTGGGTCCAACTCTCCCAGTTGCTGGCTGGCTGTGAGGAGGCTTTTATACCAGCCAGCACTGCAGACCTCTGCTCAATACAGTACCAGAAACACCTTTCCTGGGATACCAGCCCTGGACAGAAAGTGCAAGACCACAGGAAACTCACTACATCTACAAACTGCAGTGTATAAATCTGAGAACCCACAAACACCCCAGAGGAACGTAAGGTTCCTCCACACAAAAGCCCTGGTCCCTCTGCACAGCCAGGATGTTCTCACCTATTGCCCACCACCCTCTATTAAGGCTACCAAAGCCTGCCTTAATTATATGGAAAGATTTGTGTGGTACCATCAAGGCAACCCTGTGTGTCCTGAAAGCCTTCCTACTGACTTGCCAACTCAGTCCCCAAACCTTGACAATGACATCTGTGGGGGCCAGGGCAGAGCTTCATTTCAGCAAAAAGCTCCTTCCTCCTCACAGGAGTCTCAAGAGCCACATGCAGGTGCTCCTCCATCTTACTGAGAAGTCCCTCCTGAACAAGGATGGGTACACTGGTCACCCTGTTGTTTTCTGAAGAGCTACGGTCTCCAAAAAGTAAACAAACAAAAAAAAACCAGACAACACACAAACAAACCCCAACTCAAGTGAGAAAAAAAAAAAAGGACTGGAAACCCCTTGGAACACATTAATGAAAATCATTGCCCAGTGGCCATTAGTTGTGGAATAAAGGCCATTTGATGAAAAGAAGAGACATAACCTAACATTACAAATTTACCCCAGCTATGCCAGAGGGAACAAGAAAACTTATCTTCCAACACAGCACAATGTAGGCAAGTAGCGAAATTCACAGGTGGAGGCAGACAAGGTAAGAGACCGAACAGCTGATGTCTACATGTGCTCACTCAGACTTTCTGCTTTTTCATTGTACTAGGACAGTGGTAGTGCATCAACAGTGATGAAGTAAAACACAGAGCAATTTGCTTTGCTCTCACCTTGTTGAAAAGCATATTCCTCGTGCCCCACATGGATCTCACAGCTATGGACAGGGCACCAACATCAGAGCAGAGCCACAAGGGGAACTGCTGCAATATGGGAAACCAATGCCTTTCACTGAAGGAGTGACATCTCCTCCACAGGAAAAAAAAAAAATCATTGACCCCACAGGGCCAGTACTGAGACTTTAAAATACATACATACATGATGGATTCACACCTCTTTGTTTCATAGAGCCTGCTGAAGTGATTCCAGGTTTTTACCTCCCCCATCTTCACAGTATTATCCCATGCAAATACTGTACCAGTTAAATGGCGTGTAAACTAAGCTAATCAAACACAGCCAAACTATTTAATCAGTATCTAGGACTAGGAGGTCAGCAGAGGTGACACAGTTTTTAGAGATGCCTGACTGGAAAGAGGTCACTTAGCTTTACAGAGTTAACTATCCAACAGAAAAGCACTGAATGTTAACACACACACACACACAAACATAAAATGCAAAGGTTAATTGTGCATATCTTTGATATATGGATCTGAGCTGCTATTTTTCTTTGACTCCTGGCTAGACCAAAACAAATTTTGACCCTCTTTGAGACTGTTCAAATGCATACAGCAAACACAGAGTGTTAAAGCAGATGCAGCATATTGAAGAGAGCTGAATTTAAGTGCGGAATGTGACTTGCAAATAAAGGGCTGGGTGAACAACCAACCTCCATATAAATTGCCTGCTGCTGTATTTCAGTAGTGCTCCACTACATTGTGGAGCTGTTCCAAGACATAACTTACTTGCAATGCTCAGTATAATGTATTCTCTTGTGGTCAAAAAGAAATGGTAAATCCAAATTTACACTTTTTTTTTCCTCTGACAGACCACCTTTTTTCCTCTGTACGTGTGAATGGATTGCTAAGAAAGGCTCCTGTACACTGCTATATTGAAATCAGTCTCATTATTTCAGAACAGATTATTGAACAAGAGAAAAAAAATCTAACCAAAGGGTAGGCTATTTGGGGGGGGAAAAAACAGGAAAAAAATGCTTATAACTTAATTATCTAGTGAAACTTGCAAGCATTAATTAATTTAGGCAAAAAGCTCCTTCCTCTTCACAGGAGTCTCAAGTGCTTCTGTTTCCAAGAGGTTAACTCACCTGTATTTTGCAGTATAGTACCATAATGTCTAATATTTACAGGAATGAGCCCTTAGACTGTTTATGGTGAGACAAAGGGAAAAGAAAATCTACTTTCTGTGTGTTTATACATATTGCATACATAATTTTATGACTTTCTTCACTCACCCCCACAATAAGTAACTTCTGTTCCTCAAACCAAGACAAATTTGTAAAACCAGAATATCTGACCCAGCTCTGCACAGCCAAAAAATCATTGTCACCAGTATTTCAATCAAATCACACTGCGTGTTCAGCAGACACTTGGCACTGTGCCTGATCTTTAGGCTGATGCCAAACAGCAGGTCAGACAAAGTGGGTGGAATACTACATTGCTTGTTTAATTCATAATATTCAGTTCAGACCAAATTTGTCATTTATGGGGTTCTTAGCTGTGTGCGAAGCTGTGTGCAGGAAACAGGATTTAATTGAAACAGGCTTTGGACACAAGTTATTTGCATGAGGGTTTTTTTTTTGTTTTTTTTTTGTTGGCTTGGGGGTACAAGTTTTAAACTTGTAAAGAGAATCTACATTCTCTTTACATGAGACTTGTGACTTGAAATCTAGAAGATTTGGAAAATACCCACCTGACAGTGGATAGTTAATGATAAATCATTATAAACACAAAACACAATGCTTCTTTTTAACCTGCTCATTTCCACAATAGTTACAGTAATAGTACTTCTGGAAACCTTGAAATCTAGAAGATTTGGAAAATACCCACCTGACAGTGGATAGTTAATAATAAATAATTATAAACACAAAACACAATGCTTCTTTTTAACCTGCTTATTTCCACAGTAGTTATAGTAATAGTACTTCTGGAAATCAGAGATGGAAATGTTAAACTTGAGTGGTTTGAAATTAAGTCATCAGCACTCATCAAGTCTGGTAAAATTGCTAGGATACACATATCTGGCACAGACTATGCCAAACACTTTACAGAACAGTTTCAATTCTAATGTACTGGTTACACAATAAATGTTTGCCTCCTGGGTTTAAAAAAATTAATACTGGCACTGTAAGAGCTTGGTTTTTAAAAGCACACCCTTGTTTTTATAGTTACAGATAAGAAAGTTTTAAAAAAAGAAACCAGACATTATTCTTCCCCCTACCAGCGCTAAAAAAAGACAGCATGAAATCTAAATTTTGAACGGGAAGTACTCACTTTCCTCATTAAACATGAAAAAAGACTCTATAGAACTCTTTCAGTTACAACAAAATCTGAGCAAATATTTAACCTAAGAGTGGAGAGTGGCATGATGCAGTATGACTATGGACTGCCATAGGGGCACAATCCACACGATGGAAAACAGAAAACATTCCACTCCATGAGTAGCTGGGCATCTTCTGTGGCATGAGCAAAGCTGGCTCAACAGCAAGGATCAAAAACTCACAGATAAAAAAAAAGTGCCAGCTTCTACATTTGAGAATAGTTCATTAATTTTTTTTTCCATGCTGCAATATTTTGCAAATTCCAAGCTATGACATTTGGAGTGTTACCAGCTAAAATATGCTGGCTCCTTATGGTGTGTTGCAGCAGATTTTGCAAACTATCACAGGGTGACGAGGGTTTTCTCTACAGCTTTGGGAGAACACTTGTAACATAAATACATCCTCTCCCCTCTGTACTTAGACTGCAGAGATACCAGAACTATAGAAACTACACTCTGTGGCTTCAGGTTTAAGGAGAGAAGACAAACAGAAAAGTTACACTGCAACACCAAGTGCATACCAAAAGCTAATCTTACCCTAATTTCGGCTCTCATTCTAGAGAGAATGGAATCTATTCTCTCTTCCATTGCTGCGTGGAAGTACCTGCTGTAGCCAAGATAAGGTGTAAATACCATGCCAGTGTGATGTTCAACAAAACGGAGGAGGTTTCCAGTGCTTTTCTGCACCAGGATGATTTCTGGGCAGATATCAGCACTGTGACAAGGACAAAGCTGAAGATGTGCCAATTGAGAAGCATTTTCATTTCACCAGTGTTTTCCTCTTCATGCCACTGACATCCCTCTGCACACCCGTTCCCATATCACACTGGCTAATGAGCATGTTTTCATGCCTAGCCCTGACCTTTCCTCCTACTGAAAATGGTTTCCTGTCCCATCCACCTTGGCCGTAGAGCAAAGCTACTCCCTTCCCATTGCACAGAATTTTTTGCTTAAAAAAAAAAAAAAGGCCAAAAAATGGCTACCTAGGTTGCAATATCAGCATTTTCCTCACCTACCACAGAGCACAACCGTACATTTCACACCTCACATCCTGCCATCTCCAGCCCAAGTTTCCAACCTGTTGAGATGATTTTGAAATTTGATTCTGTGCTCCCGTATCTTTGTGTCTCCTTCTGGCCTCATGCTCTACACAACTGCAACACAGAGAGAGGTGTGTTATTTCTTACACTGTATCATTCAGAAACATCTGGATAGCACAGATTCTGGCAGAACCACAGCTTCCTCACCCTGTAAGTCAGACACCTTCTGCATAAGATCTCTCTTTTCTCTCTCATCTGACTATGGAACAGAACAAGTTAAAAAAAAAAAAAAAAAGAAAAAGCATATACCATGCTAATAGACTATATTATATTTAGTAATACAGAATATAGAATACAATTTCAAAATAAAATTATATTACTTATATGTATATGTATTTATAAGTAAGGATAATTTATTATTTAATAATAAATATATTATCAATATTTATATGTGACACGTCTTTAAATATTTATCAAATACAACAGCAGTTATTTTGGGGCACTACCGCAGAACCTATTAAATGCAGTTTACAGCGTGTAAACCATAGTCCTTGACCACGTGGAAATACACACCCGCAAAATAAATGTCTGGGTTCAGCAGAGGAATACTAGAAACTCTGTTTTTTTAATTTGAGACAGGGAAGGAGGAGATAACAACTTCAAACAGGGTAGCAGTCAAGCTCTGGCCTTTCCCGGGCAGCTGTTGTCTTGGCACTGCTCAAACCTATCTTGGCTTACAGCTAAGAGGTTATTTCCCTGCTCTCCCTCCCCACTTAATGGGTGTCCCTTAGGACTTCCCAACACAAGAGGGGGAGGAAAGTGACTCAGATTCGAAAATACATTTGTCTCAAGATACACTAAAAAAACACTGGTGGTCCTTGAATAAGTAACAATTTTATTTGAAGGACAACTTACAATAGTTACTCACATGAAGGGATATGGTTAGCAAATGGCCGTGTTCATAAACTTTGCAATATGAGAAAGAGGAAGGAAGAGGATAGCGGGGAGAGGGGAAGAGAAAGAAAGGGAAAGGAGACAGAGAGTTAGAGAAATCCCTGGTCCTGAATCCAGCCAACGGGGCTCTTTGATATCCTGAAGTCCCATACAACGTAGCTCCCTGTCCTTTTTTATGTTGGTTGCTTCAGGCGACCCCCCCCTCCCTCCATGCCTAAACAGGGCGGGGACTGGCAGCCAATTTATATGTAAATGAGTCGTATCGGGAGTAACAAAGTGATTACAAAGACGGTGGGTTTTGCATAAGGGCGGAACAGGACCGTAGTCACCTTAGCATCACTTTAGCTTTACCTCGGCTGATTCCAGCAATAGGTCTTCCAACCCCTCAGCACCCCATCCACACATCTCATGGCGTGTCTCATGGTGTGGCTCCAGTTGCTTAATTTAATTTCACTTTATTTCATTTGAGACATTTCTCCAGCCTACTAGATGAGCAGCGGTTTTTCTTTTCTCCAGCCTTAACCCCATGAGGATAGATAGTAAAATTTGAAATTACAAAAACCAGTTGCTGTCAGCTTTAAACATATTTCGAAAAAAACTGCTGTAGAAGATCATTATATCATGGACACCTTTCTTGCCTATTTCTTTCGTGAAGATGCAGCTGTTCTTAGGTGAAGGGACTGGACAATCGCTTTCAAGCTATAGCATTGGTGATGCAAGAAAGTCCACTGGACTAGATGAAGAGTAAAGTATCAGGTACATTTGGATCACTGCTATACGGTTATGTTCCTGTTTTCAGAAAATGCTAATTTTTTTATGCCTGATTGTCCACACTGATCAAAGACAGTCACTTTACTGAAGACAACAGAGGAAAACAACAGGGCAGACCACACACAAAAAAAAAAAAACAAAAAAACAAAAAAACAAAAAAAAAAAAAAAAACCCGAAGAAATAAATTGATGAAATAAACAAACCGGGAGAGAAATGGGACAGGAATCTCTTCCCTCCCCTTATCTCTTCCAGTTATCTTGGGTACTATTTGTAAAACACATATGTAAAATATTTAAGGCATGATCACCACTTTTAGAAAATAACTACCTTGAACAATAGAAATAAAAGCTTGCAGAAGGTCACAGTGCTCACTCGGTGAATACCATTAATCTAACCCTGTGATTCTGCACTTAGAGGAAAATTTTTCTTCCTGTAACTTTTCATAGGACTAAAATCCTAAAACGGCCAGGTCCAACAGAACTTACGTGATGTCTCTGAGCTAACATCAGTCAAGTGAACAAAAGTTTCAGATCCTGCCTGTTGCTAAACAAAAATAAGAAAAGGGAATGGAAGCCCAAATGAACTCTCAAGCAATACAAGGACCACGATAAAAACTTACTGTGCAGAAAATGTGGAAAATACCTGTAATTGAGAATAGCCCCTAGATCACGCAGAATAACTTCTTAGCACACAGCCAGGCAAAGAGGTTCTACTAAGATCAAACTAAACCCAGGATGTGAGATAGGTCCTTTTCACCATACCGTTCTAAGCAGAAAATACAATACTGAAAGTTATCTGCTTACATCCCAATTGTGTATGGATGACTGAGGCCAAAATACAACACATTCTCACCATGCTGAAGGCACCTATTATTTTATTTCTGTTTCCATTTTGAATGCTTAAGGTCAGGCAGTCATATGACCAAGACCTTTTATTTACTTCAGGAAAAACATGGATGGTCAGTGGCCAGCCAGGGGTGTCATTAGGGAATCTGTGAGGTATACTCGTTACCAAAGAAACAAGAGAGGACTGACACCCTGTAATTTCTGTCTTGCAAGACAATTCACCAACCTGGCTAGTAAATAAAGTTCATAAATCAACAAATCAGAACCAAGGTCAAGTAACTGAAGATGAAGCAGCTGGGCTCCATGGGTCCTCTTCATCATTCATAGTACTAAGGTGTAATTCTTTTGAGCTCCTTTAACTTATGCAAATCCATCACGGAAACATTTGATACAAACTAAGACTCCTTTTTGAATATTTTTCACAGAACGGGACTAAAAAAGCCAATAAAAATTTGCTCTACTTTTAAGTCACTAATCTTCATCTCACCCTGTTTTACTCTGCAAAAAAGGTGTGCAGCAATAACCTTTGGAAGCAGAGTATTATGTTCAGCCAGCTACACTTGAATTACCAGATGTGTAACAATCCTCGAGAGGAGCAACTGCCACACACATTTCTGTGAAAGTGCCTTACAAACAGCAGTTAATTTTCACACCACCTCTGTGAGCTGTGCATGGATGGGTTATTGCTCCCAGAGTGCAGATGTGGAAAAACAGCGGCACCGTTGAAATGAGTGCCAAGGTTGGGATCACACTTAAGACCTTCAGACCTCTTCTGTCTACTTTTTATGACTAACAGGGAAGGAAGGCAGAGGGGCATAAGGCTGGGAGACTGAAAATACCAAAGGATGTCATTGCTGAAACTCCAAGTCTCCATGGATCTGCAGTGGGTGGACACATGGCAGCCCACTCAAACTGGCACCAGGGTGAGGTTCAGTGGCCTCTTAAGGCAGGTGCAGCTGGTGACTGCCAGGTGTGAACAGCTAAGGCACCAAACTGCTGCTGCTTTAGGAACTTTTGACTATAAATCCATTATCACTGCGTGAATGAAACAGAATTATACCATGCTTTTGAAATTTTCAGTGTAAGTTTCAGCATATAACTGAGAAAACTACTTTCAGCGTACAACTATAGAAAACTTCCTGGTGTGATACCAACTACCAGTGCATAGATGCATCAATACAGGAGCAATATCAATACATATTTTCTTACAAAAAAACCCCAGCTTGCTAACAATGGCTAGAGAAGTACTCGAGCTGTTATGGTTTCTCCACAAGTTTTAAGTTACCTTCTGAACACCTAGCTATTTCAGTGGAATACAAAGAAAACCTCTGCTACACTCTTGAGATGAGTTAGAGGCAACAGCAAAAATAGTAACTCCGTGGTGTACCTCTGTCACAACAAGTTTTACACTGCATGTAAGACCACCTATCATCTACTCAACACTTTCCATTTATACTTAGACCACACAGTATCTTTTTGCCAATTCTTGTATCTATCACATCTTCAGGTGCAAGGTCCTTAAACTATCAGGTTTGTTTGTTAGCTTACATATGAAGGATTTCAAAGAGCTGATAAACTTGAGCAAAAGGTTGAAAAATAGCTTTTTGCTGAAAGCCACAGGCAAAAGGGGAAGAGGGGCTCTGTGTATGACTTAGTCAGGTCGAGCACCAGGCTCAGCACAGGACAGTAGGTGAGTGAATGAACCACGTGAATCCAACTTTTGTGTGGCTTTAGAAGTGAGCAAAACCAGGTTTAGCCAAGCCTGAAGTGATGCTTGAATAATCAGCCTGAGAAAACTGGCAGATTTGACCCCCGGGGCAATTTTTCCTGGCTTCTGGTAAGGCCAGACAGTCAGAAACGGTCTGAAACCATGCACATATGCTGTGGGGCAGGCCTGCAGCCCCGGTGTGGTGCTGGTTATTAGGTTAATTGCACAACCACGTGAGTACAGCCCTGTTGGTCTGAGCTCTGAATTATATGGAGGAGAACTGAAGAAGCCATGAGGAAAACAGGAACTGGTCACTCCTGACCTGAAAAGACCATTTGGGGTTACTCTGTTCGAGGAAACAAAAAAGTTAAGAAAAACAACCTTAGTTCCTGACCTGAAAAGTTGCCATCCAGAACACAGCAAAGGGATGTCATTATTTGTTTTATGCAAATTCTCACTGCTGCTATCAAGCACACTAAGCGCTGAGTCCTATTTCTCTTCAAACCAACAGAAAAATGAAAAACATTAGTTTGTGCCAGTTCACAGCCAAGCTTCAGCATCTATCACAGTTTTAGCATTGCAACACCACTGGCAGAAGTTGTATTTCTGAGAACGATAGCGGGGAAATAGCAAAGAAGACAGTCAAAAGTAAACTCTATGGATTAACAATTCAAATGTTGAAAGCCAGCCACGTAAAGGGATGTCATTTTTACTGAGTGTTTTAGGTTTTTTCTATGACAGATCTTCATTCACTTGAATGGAAATAGCTGTACTCTACATCTAGTACTACTGAACTGCCAGCTGTGTTCAGGAGATATTTATAACCATTAACACTGTAGATGGAGGGTGAGTTTTAATGTGTCATAGTTATTCCTCTGGCTGGAGAGTGGCTCTCTGTCTGACAGCTAGAATTTAATTGCAGAAGGCTCAATATATCTCTCCAACGTTTTCACTCTTTTCCTTTGCATGTAACCATCCTTTCCAAGCTTGCTTCTGTTTTCTGGCTTGCCTTATTGCTCCTGCCTCGTCTCGGTGGCAAGCCAAGTTAGTGAGGAGCTGCCTTTCCCAGTGCTCACCCCACCGCCTGCTTGGGCTGGCGACCAGAGGGACCCCTCGGAGCTCCCCTGAGGGAGGTGCCAGAGGGCCCGAACCTCACGTGGGGCCAAACCACAGCGCCAGGCACTGGCCCTCGGCCCCGTTGTCGGTGCAACCGGGAGACCCGTGGGGCCCCAAACCACAGCCCCCTGCCCACCTCTATTTCAGCCGGGAGCTGGGGCTGGGAGGGGAGCGAGGGCTGTAAGGGTCGCTTTTCTTTTTGCAAGAGGGTGCAACGCGGGGCGAGGGGCTCCACTCCACTCCGTATGTTGTGACAAACCACGACCCCTCAGGCACCGCTGCCTCCCCCCGTCCTTCACCGGCATGCCCCGTGCAGCCCGGGGGGGGTCACACCGAGCCTTGCCACTGCACAGCGCTCCGCGACAAGGCCGGGGGGCCCGTGCCTGTGCCCGCTGAAGCTTCCAGGAGAGCCCTTGGCCGCGCACAAAGAGAGCGAGCCAGACACGGGAGTATCGCCCGCCCCCGCGCCGAGCAGCGCTGGATGCACACACACGCAACCCCCGCACACGCATCCACACACACGGTGCGGCCGGGCGGGTCACGTACCTGCAGGTGCCTGTCCGTGGGAGCGCGGGGCGGGGAGCTGTGCTATATCGCCCGTATTGCATGGGGGGATGAGGGCGATATCGCTCGGGGCTGGGGCGGGGGGGCTGCTCCGCTCCCTCCGCCCTCTTCCTCCTCCTCCTCCTCCTCCTCCTCCCCGCGGTGTGTGCGGGGGTGTGTGGTACTCCGCGCCGGAGGAGGCAGCGGCGGGCTCCGGCTCCTGTCAGCCACCGGAAACCAGCGCCCGGTCCCCCGCACCGCAGGAAGTGTGCAATGGCACACCGCACACCGGCCCGGACTGGCAGCGCACCGCAGGCAGTGTGCCATGGCACTCCGCACACCGCACAGCACCGCAGGCAGTGTGCCATGGCACTCCGCACTCCGCACTCCGCACAGCACCGCAGGCAGTGTGCCATGGCACTCCGCACTCCGCACTCCGCACAGCACCGCAGGCAGTGTGCCATGGCACTCCGCACTCCGCACTCCGCACAGCACCGCAGGCAGTGTGCCATGGCACTCCGCACTCCGCACTCCGCACAGCACCGCAGGCAGTGTGCCATGGCACTCCGCACTCCGCACAGCACCGCAGGCAGTGTGCCATGGCACTCCGCACTCCGCACAGCACCGCAGGCAGTGTGCCATGGCACTCCGCACACCGCACACCGCACAGCACCGCAGGCAGTGTGCCATGGCACTCCGCACTCCGCACTCCGCACAGCACCGCAGGCAGTGTGCCATGGCACTCCGCACTCCGCACAGCACCGCAGGCAGTGTGCCATGGCACTCCGCACTCCGCACTCCGCACAGCACCGCAGGCAGTGTGCCATGGCACTCCGCACTCCGCACAGCACCGCAGGCAGTGTGCCATGGCACTCCGCACTCCGCACTCCGCACAGCACCGCAGGCAGTGTGCCATGGCACTCCGCACTCCGCACTCCGCACAGCACCGCAGGCAGTGTGCCATGGCACTCCGCACACCGCACACCGCACAGCACCGCAGGCAGTGTGCCATGGCACTCCGCACTCCGCACAGCACCGCAGGCAGTGTGCTACAGGACACCGCACAGGCACCGCGCCGGGCGAAGCGGCACAGCCCCAGGCACGGGACATTGAGGGACACCCAAGGGACACCCGCTCCTCCCACGCCAGCAGCACAGGGCGGAGAGACTCCCGTGGGGCAGAGAAGGGGGGGGTCGCCGTGCCCCTCTGCGGGGAAACAGGCAACGGGAGCTGTTGCTTCCTTGCTTTGCCGTGGGCAGAAGGGAAAACAAGGAGAAATGCGTGCGTGTGAAATAGGGATGTCGCGCTAAGGAACACGTTCTCAGCTAACATAATATAATTCTCATTATTCTGGTGGGGGTCTGTTGACTTGCCGCAGCTGAGCTACTCTAAGCTGCTGCTCCGTTGTTTTGTGCAGATACAGAAACACGCCATTTACTGTTACTTTTTTTTTTAATAGGTATCTGGCACGATGTGTTAATTTTATGTGGACTATATACATACACATGCACGTATCTACACACACACTGCACCTGCATATAAGACTATAAAAACTGCAATTTATCTGCTGTGAAAACAACAACTTTCTTGATTTGCTTGCAACTAGAGACCCTGTCAGCAACCTTACTCATATTGGGACTTTTTTTGCAAATAATCACAGGAGGGCTCACTGTGTGCTTGCAGCATTTTCTCTGGGTGTTGGTTCTCCCACAGTAAGCAAGGCACATGCCAAAGCAAACTGCTCATCTCCTCAGTTGTGCTTTTTTCACCCTACATCGCTCCAGAAGGAGACAGGCCTGGCTATCAGCCTTCTAAGCCAGCTGCTTCCCGGCCCAGAGGTTTCCTTTCCTCATCTTCTTATGCCAACCAACATTTGCAAAACTTGAATGGGCTAACACATGCTACTAGCTAAGATGGCAACAATGCTTACATAGAGTATAATCTGGAAGTGTATTCATGCCAAAAGTAATGCTCTTTCCGGGTTTGCCTGGGGTGTGACAGGGGAATTTGGTAGCAGCATTAGCCTTGCCTAGGGAAGATTGCCATCTCTTCTGCTATTGTTATTTTCAGTAAGGTGTCATGGTCATGTTGCTGCAACTGAGCAGAGGTCTGTAATACTTAAATAATCAAGGTTTCAGGGGTAGACTCCTAAAGATGGAGAACCCTGAGCAGAAGGAATAATTATTCCAGGGAGTGAAGGAAGAGTATGTCTCCTTCCATCATGATCAAATACATGACACCCTGCTTTCACATCTTGCTTTTAAGGCAGGGTCCTGTAATAAAAGCACTGGCAACATTAAGAAAAAGACCACAACCATCCTGGACTCTGCTGTGCCCACGAAATCCTTCCAGGGACAGGAAGATGCTCAAGAATATGCTCCCACAGCACCACACAGGCCATCAAACACACCTCCTGGGTCAGAGGCTGCATGGATTGTATTGGTTGAAACCAGTGCCCTGTTTGCCTCCGAGACAGGGCTGCTGAGCTGTCTTTTCACAACCAAATAGTTACACTTTCACAAATGACAATAAGGAATTCCCGAAGAGGAGGACTGACTTCCAAACAAACGTTCTTCATCTCTGGAAGCCCTACAATCAAGCACATCATCTGCAGTCAGGCAACACAAGGGGCTTCCTCTTCACGGTTGGTCTTCAGTCTTGTTCACTTCTTTGCATTCTTTTTCTTTGCTCTTCCCTACTTCTCTCATGCTCTTCAGTGGCTACAGGACAAAGCAGCCTCCAAGCCTACCCTCCTCCCACCTCTTTCTACTCCTTCTTCACTTCTTCATTTTTAGGAGCAGCCACAGGTCAATGCAGTATCTGTACTCATTAATTTAAAAGAGGGTTTGAAAATACTTCACAAACCTCTGACATGATTGCTTGGTTATTGTGCCCTTTTATCATCACAGGGTGCTACACAGGGCTGTAATTGCATCACAGAGGTTCCTGTTTCATATTATATGCTATGCCTAGTATAACATCACCAGCATTTCAACGCAGAATTGAAGTTCTGGATGAGCTTGTTTAACCTCACTGCCTGTGTTAGTAACTGTTGGGAGGGGAGCAATTGTGTGCACCGATGTTCCCAAGTGAGAAAGCAAGGTTTTCTCCAAGAAGGAAAGCTGCTGATATTGACCTGACAGGACTGTGCTGGCTGCTGCAGGGTAGACAGACAGACAGACTGTTCTGCCTCTGCAAAGCTGAGAAACTGCTGTGCTGAGGATGGTCATTGATGGTCATTTCTTCTCCTATTCCTCACTTGGAATATATCACATCCAGGCAGAAGTCTGACTTGGTTGGTATGGACACCTTCTGGAGGTGCTGAGCATCTCTCTATAGATGGTCCACATGTCTGGGTGAGGCAGCAGGGTCCTGTCATTAATGCAGTGGGCTGAGAAAGAAAGTGTATCACCTCATCCCAGAACTAGCATGGATTTTATTCTGTGACCTCTGGCAACTCACTAACCTGTGTGCTATGACCCTTTATCAGCCATAGCAGGCTGTGTGGCAAGGATGAATTTCTCACTCCACATGCCAGTGCCAGGAAAGCTGAGCTCATGGTGCTCAGTGGAACCTTGTGCTCTCCCCTCCAGTACTTCTGGGCAGCCTGCCATCTCATTAACACCCATGCCACCAGCAGACCAAAAACAATGGGCAAAAACAAAAGCATCGCAGATCCCACAAGAACTGAGCCTTCTGCAGGGAAACACTGGCTGTGAAATAGGGTGTACAAGCTGCCAAACAGAAGGAAAAGGAATCTCTGTCCTCCTGTTTGGGAACACCTGACTGTCTGCTTGAAGAGAGGCCCAAAGGTCCTGGCAAGCAACATCAGAGCACGGCCTCTACCACCTCACAGAAAATGTGCAGACACCAAGTGACCACATGGCTTTGTTTTGAACTGCTCAGCTTCCCCAGCATCCCTCCAGCACCACATCAGTCAAACAGGAAGAGAGCAAAGCTTGGCTTTTCCCAGGGATGTCCTCCATGAGATAAGACACACACCGACTGGGACTGGGCCAGTTCCCCTTTTGTGCAGGACTGACAGGTGATCTGGGATTCTGCTGAGTGGTTTGTTTCTGCTGCCCAGCTCTGCCCTTCGTTTGACCCAAGTACTAGGGAAGCTGAGCCACACCCCTGCAGTCTGTGCCCTGGCCATGCTTTCTCTCTCCTGCCCAGCTGAGCAGGGTGTGCCAGCACCCACACAGACTCTCCATCAGCCCCCACCACCAGTCATGAGCCTGACCTGCCAGAAGCTTTGCCAGCTGAAGCACAAAGGTGAAACAGCCCCTAGGTGAAATCCCTCAGCCCTCACAGCAGGAGGGAACCTGCCCTGGGAGGTGATAAACAGGCTGGGAGGAAGACAGGCACAATCAGAAAATATTTACATTTTTATCAGAAAGCTGGCCATACAATAAGGACCTACCACTAGAGCAGCTGGGATGAGAAAGAAAAATGAGAAAGGCCAAGAATGGTCTGTTTGACTATTTAGGTTTGAAATCAGAACTGATTGTGTCACAGGAGGAAGGGCAGGATCAGGCCACTGCCACAACAGGCTTTTTTTTGCAGCAGTTCCTCACAGACTGCCATTAGCATGTCTCCTCCGAGGGCTGCTCATCATGGCTGGAACCACCCAAATGCATATCATGAACTAGTTTTCAAAGGTTTGTTTCTCAGAGGAACATATGCCCAACCAAACTAGCTCCTGTGGTGCCATGATGATTTTTTTGCCTTTTGTTTTGCCTTTTATACCTTTTACAACTTCTGTATTCTTAGTGCTTTTTGCCTATATTCTTGGACTTGTTTGTCAAGCTGAGAGACTAAACACTTTAGAAGCTTCATAGTTAGGGATCAGTGTGCCCAGACCCCAAGGTCCTCTCCAGAACATGTTCTGTAAACCAAGATAGAACCATCCAGGGGAAGGTTCCTTGGGGAGGGGGGCTCACTCGAGCCTCTCACTGGGGAATCTTTGGTAGATATGCTAATTAGTAAAACCTATAATGTTATACCTGATCTATTGTGGGTGTGCATTGTGGTGTGCATTGAGGTGCATTCAACCTGGATGTAGTGCACCTAAGGATCCTTAAAATAAATACCGAGGTAAAACCCCTTTTTCCCTTCTAACCGTGTTTGACTCTTGATTTTAAGACCAGGAAAAGGCATCACCTGCAGTGCAAAAAGTTAAGCTGGAACCACTTTTGAGTCAGGAAAAATTCCTGGCACAACCAATATCGTCCTGAAAAAGGCAGCCCCTTGAAAAAGCAGTATAAGTTAAAAGATTCATCTTCCTTTTTAGACTTAATTTGTTGTGACCTAAGCAACACTTTATCCCATCATTAGCTGGAGCATGGAGAGAGTAGTATTTGGAAGGTCCCAGAAACTCCTAGAAAAGCTCAGTGCCTGGCCAAACCTTGTGGTGTCCCACACTGCCTCTGTAACACTGTGAAGGAAGCCTGTTTCAGGCAGCCTTCCAACATGCAGGCAGACAGCTGGTTCTTCCCTGAGGCTTCCTCCACCTCAACATCTATTGCAAAGGAATGAGCACAAAAAATCTGGGGAGCCAGCTTCCCACCCCAAAAGCCTGTGTGTCAGTCTGGTGTACTCCTGCGGTCCCCTCTCAGGGAATTAAGCGTGAGCTAGACCCACTTAGCTGACACTTCTCTGGGTGAAAGTGCTTGATGGGAAACAGGTGTATGCAAGTCAGTATTAATGGGCTGGTCCCCTCGTGGGACATCAGTGCTCTGGAAGGGCAGAGCAACAGGTGGGTCTGTGGGGCAGTGCAACTTACAAACACCCAGCTATGAGGACTCAAAGTCAAGGACAGCAGGCTGGGTGGCAGTTTCCTCCATAACTGCAGGAAGACAAGTGGTCTGACTTGCAGAGAACTGGTGTGACAAGTGGAGCTGGGGTATTACAACACACTCCTAGGATGCTGGTGGTTAGTAAATAAGGAGTCCTTCTCTCATGACCATGCAGAGGGCTTTGTATCCCTGTGTTTTCAGTAGCAGTGCAGCAGAGCTGCACTGGTCTAGGCAGGATCAGAGTAAAAGCCATTAAGCACCTCTGTGGACACCAGCTTTCTGGCACTATACTGGTATGCTGCTATTGGGAAGCTCCTTGGAAAATTGCAAATAAATATGGAAGTGAATAAGTTTCTTGTCTGTTAGTTTGGGTTTTTTTTAAGTTTCCTGTACAAAACACTGGAACTGTAATGTTTGAAAAGCAAATTCATTTACTAAGGCATGGCAAAGCAGCATCAGAACACATTCCATTTGATGATGCATTTATTTAACAGTGGTCCTTAAAGAGGAAGACCAAGCAGGCAACTTCTCCCTCACACTCGACAACTTCTTTTGATGTAAGGAAAGGTTTTAAAAGCAGAATCTGTGAGGCATCATATCTGCATTCCTGGAACACCTGTCATTAAATACACAAAATGTTTCCAAGCAAAGCGCTGCTGGTTAATTTGCCCTTCACTTATCTGCCAGTCCAAAAATTACTTGTGAGGGGCACTGCATGATGCCATAAGATTTTGTCACTTTTGGAGAAGATTTCAGAACAAACTCACTTTTAGTAGACCATGGTCCTTCATCTCTGTCAGTCGTTCGCCACAGCATCTAGTTGCATCCTGCTCAACAGTATTTCAGCATTTGTAATCCTGCTTTTAACACTGATCTGACATCCCTGCTCCATAGGTCAGAAACAAGGGCACTAGAAGGATCCACAAGAGAGGAAGGCATGGTTTGTTCTGGGACACTAATGGGACACAAGCCCACAAGGAGCCTGATTCAAACAGGAAAGCTTGAGGAGAGTGGCCTTCTGCTCCAGCTGCCTGGACTGCTGGCAATCCCTCTACTGGATTGCTAGGATAGGTGTTGCAAATACTTCTCTGCCTGACCAGGGCAGGGCAGACTTACACAAGTGCTCAAGCAGGCGTTTTTCTGGTCATGTAGGAAACAACAGGCTGAATTAAAAGGGGTGACCAGGCAAGGAGTGTCCTGAGCTTGTTTCTGAAGTAGAAGATTGTGTGGGAGAACCTGAGTAGCAGGGATTCAGGCATCACAGTGCACTGTAAAGGTTTTGTCTTTTTCCAGTAATCACTGATTACCAGAAAACTCCTACCCTTCTCAAACTCCCTTTGAAGGTTCAACACGCAACCTATAGCACACATGAGGGTATGCTCATTTTTCTTTGGATATCCTGAGGGAACGTGGGGGAGTAAGTACCAGCACTAAAGACCACCCAACTCACAGTCCCTGGATTTTTTATGACTGCAGTTATTCATCAACTTTAAAAAAAAACCAAACAGTACAAAATAATACCTAACTTCAGGTCAGAGCTAGGATCAAAGCGAGTTAGAGTGTGATTGATTAAATGCAAAACAGATAACAGCTTATGAAATCTTAGAGACATGGTAATGCCCAGGAAAAATACCCAGCCTTTGGGTCACTTCTAAATTTTTCATACCCTGTCTGGGGCAGCTAACAACCTGACAGAACTACCTGTTAGCTTTCTCCACAGAGAACCTCAGATAGTCACATTTAGCAGCCACCTTTCCTTCACCTGTGCATGATGCTGAAGGATGCGGTGCAGATATCACAAGGATACTTTGTGATTTACAACCAAGCATATCAGGGCAGAACTAACTCGCTGCTGGTCCTTCCTTTGTTAGTTTTGCTGCTAGGCTGCAACTAACAATTAGTGTTAACACAGAAAAAGGTATATGAAGATCAGTCCCCAAGGTGCCTTTGGAAATTCTATACTGCTTCACCAGAGGCTTGAAACACCCTTGAGAATCCAGTCTGTGTGTTTTCAGAGTTGTCACCACAGAATTCTGTTTTGTATTAAATTCCTATGAGTTTTGGTGGAACCGGACATATCTGTGGCAACAGCAGGTGCGTGTCAGCTCTTGCATGAAATATACAGGTAAAGAAGAGCAATTTAAACAAAAGCCTGAATTGTGAGTATGGTAAAAGTATGTAATAACAGCTCAACAAGAAGCCCACTTGAAAGCAAGCAGGAGACTTGGCACTACAAGTATGTGCTAATTATATGAGGGAGATTTGTCTGAATGTACAGTGTGTAATTTCTCTACATAGGATAAGGAAAATGGGACGTTTCTGTCTAAGAAACCATGGTGCTTTTGTCTCTGACCTGTGGCCTCAAGTTATTCCCTTATGTCCTTTAGAACACAGAGAGTGGCTTTAAAACATAACTGGATCATGCTCTTCACCCAACTCATGCTGCTAGCTATGAGTTCCTGAGCTCACAAAAGTGGGTGACTCTCTGCAAATGACGTATGAAGGCTGTAGCTGACCCGCAGTGCATCCATTTCTGTTTTCCTCTTAATGCTGGGTTGTGAGGGCAGAACTCCTGTTTTACATGGTGCCTTACAGAGCTCACAGTGCAAACACAAAAAGATGGAGGGTGGGGGAAATGTTTGCAATGACAGGACTGGAGTCATGCGGGAGCTGAGTCTTTGCTCTGCCACAGAAATCCTGGGGCTATTTCCAATCTCTCATGCAATTGCCCATCTGTAGCAGAGTCTCATATGTTGTGTCTTTGGGGGGATCTCTTTTTCTTCAAAGAGAAGAAAATAACTGCAGACAAGGTTGTAAACATGAAGATGGGGAATTACTTACTTAAGATATATCTGACTGTCACTGTCACAGGAGCATTTATTCCTCTGGAAAACAAAATAACCAACTGAGCCAATGTTTCCTCCCAAACTGGGTTGAAGCAACCATGGTATTATTTTCTTCCCTCCCTTTTTGGCCTGGTAACTTTCAAAGTTTGAGAGACCTGTTTCAGTGAATAGATGTGATCTAGACACTGCTTTTACAGTAAAGTCTGGTTCTCAAAATTCCCCTTTGTCAAATTAATTTGTTTAGTAGAAATAGTAAGCTATATATATAAAGAAATAACTGACAACATATGAATATGAATAATATGAAAAGTATGAATTATGTTTATTGGTAAAAAACCGCCCAGCACACTGATTTTGTGTTATTTATTCACCCAATACCACATCTCACAAATACTCACAATCCAAGTTGTGACAAAGAACATGACTGAAGCTAATGATATTGTACTTATCCCCCACCCAGCTAAAAATTTAACCATTGATGAAAAGGTCTGCTTTCAGACTTGTTTCTTATGCCATGTGGCTCCTATCAGTGAGAGAAAGTGAGAACAGGGAAACAAGCTCAAAATTACTGTTCACATGTAAGAAATTTGATAGAACCCACTTTTTCTTCTTTGCTTCACTGTCTAGTGAGCTAACCATAGAGCTTGAGCTCAACCATGCCATGCCGAAACAGTGTGCACACTTTTCTACCTCGTTGGTTGTTAGGTTCTAATGTGTAATTGTTATCACAATTTCATTGCATAATACTTCTTTTAGCACTGAGTAGCAAATGCCACTGCGGCACACAGACATGCACAAGTGACTTCACTTTTGCAATGCCAAGTGCCTTCTGTGCACCCTTCAGGGCTCAGCTATCCCTTGCAGCCCTGCAGCCTTCCACCCAAGCTGCTATGTCAGTCTTTCTCCCTTTTCCTCCCTATGCTGTTGCCTTGGGCTTCCACTTGGGCAAGTTTCAGTAGGTTCTCATAGAAAGCAGTTGCTCATAGTCTGAGAATCTCCTCTTTCTTCCTCTTGTGTTTCCTATCTGTTTGGTAACTTTAGTTTGTATAAGGGTAAAACCAAAAGTTATCAAATAGAAAAGCAGATAATAATCATGTAAATAACTTGTAAGCATTACCAGCCATAAATATGCATGAAGTGGAGTGACTGACACGTACCACCTGTGACTGCTTAAATGTGATACTGTCAGCACTGACAGCATCATATACAGGAACAACCAAGAGCCTAGCTGGGTCCTAAAACCAAGGGCAGAGTTGACAGAGGAGAAAGACTGACAAGAATAATTATAGTCATTTTCCTCATCTTCACTGTTTGCTGACTCTGGAAAGGACACTCTTCTGGGGGCCACATTGCTTCACTTCTTGGCTGGCCACTTGTCAGGCACTTCCTTCTCTTTCTCTTCTCTTTTTTCCTACAGTAACTTGAAGTTGATGTGTGGACCCCACTGAAAAAACTCTGTGCAGGTAAATGTGTCTCAAAGAGGTGTGATGATACTGTCCCCAAACAGTTGGCAAGGTCTTATTCTCAGCCCCTGGTAGAAATGGTGGGAAGCAGAGCTACAGTTCCCCCTCCCTCCCCCCCCCCCGTAAAAGACACTGACTCTATGTATTATTGCTTGAGCTTGCTATATTTAGTTAGTTAGAGCTTAACTTTGCTATTCAAAGCACCATCTGATTCTAGGACAGAATGCTGCACTGAACTAAGATTAAGCAACACTCCAGTATATGGACTATATGACTATATGGATTATATGGACATTATATGGACATTATATGAAGATTCACTGGGTTTGATTTTTGTCAAAGTTTTAAGTGTTCAGGCTAACCTTCTTCCAAACCAAGTCTCTCCCTGACAATAAAGCATCGTGCCCTCTGATTATTTCAGTGGTCCAAATAAATATGACAGGCCCTGGTGCTCTATCACCTAGAAGTACACACCCTCATTCCTGTTCTGGAGCAGGGTTTTTATACCAGGACCGAGGGAAGAGAGGTGAGAGGCCGCAAGGCACAGACACAGATTTTTAAGTTGCCGCAAACCTGTTTATCTCACACTCCGATGTGCTGCCTGCTCCCTCTGCTGGCACCGCCTGCTCCAAACTCCGGCAGAGGACCTAGAACTGCTGAACAGGTGGAAGAGAAGATATCTAAACGGAGCCCTTGAGCACATAAGGGTTACATTTCTTTCGCAGTACAATGAGCCATCAGTCCTGCTCACTACTGTCAGCAGCCTTCAGATCGTGTCTCTCTTATGTACAGCTTGGAGCTGTTCTATTCATTTATCATCCCCCAGAAAACCTGTACCTTTCTCTCCAGTTACTCACAGTAGCAAAACAGTCACAGTTTTTTTAGTCACTTCATTTTTATGGGCCTCAAAATCGGTGAAATGAGCAATAGAGAAAAAAGAAAAACACTTCTGACCTCATGTAAAAATCCTACGCAAAAGGCAAATATCTGCAATAATTCTTCTACTACAGCATCCATTGTAGGTCTTGTCCTAACAGTGCACAGCAGCCTTTTTTCAATAGTTCAAGATCATCATCCTTTTAAAATAACATCTGATAGGGGTGGTCAATTCATACAAGCTTTGTGAAAACCAGTACAGGACAGAAAAAATACTGTTTGTCTCCCAGTCAGAGGAAAGTTAGTGCTGACTTCAGCTCTTACCGTACACCAGAAACATGGTGAGCATCCCCTAATCCTGGGATCAGAACTCACATCTCATTAGATATCAGGTAATTTATAGTAGAGAAAACATTATAAGAAATAAAGTTCTATTAGGTTTACATCTCACAGTAACACAGGACAGTCTGCAGTCAGGAAAACAAAAGTGAAAATGATGAAAGCTGTCCTTGAAACACCAGAATTTTGGGACATAATTTTTCTTTTAAGTCTTACAGCAAGTTATTTAAAAACCCCATGTTTGCTGTTGGGTATTGTAATCAACCTGAGTTGTGACTTCTGTAGCAATTACAAAATCTATTGATCTTATACTGCAGCAATGAAAAATGGTGTTTTAAAACATCATTGTAGTTACGTAACAAAAACCAGTATTTTGCTAGTGTTTATTTAACAAATAAAAATTTAACTATAGCAGCATCATTTCAAGACTCAATGTTAGCACCATTCACCTATAATAGTAGAATTTCCTAACGTGGAAGCCATGAATGGCTTTAGCTCATCTAAAAAGAAGAAACAGAATCATCAGAAAATGAAAAGGACATAGGCTGTGCACAGGAAACAGTAATATCCCTAGACTAAGATTTTTGAGTTCTTTTGAAATTCTGTTTTGAAATACACCTTACAGTTTTATCCACATGATAAAAATGCTAAATCAGACTCTGTGATTAAATGTCCTACAATTCCAATATCTGAATTTTACAAGGTATTTCCATATACCTGTATCTATCTATATTTCACAATATGGAAGCATTTTGCTGTAAAGGAGGAGGCTGATAATGGAAATAGAATTTACTTTTCCAGTCCATTTATAAAAACATTTCTGAGGACTTGGTTATAATGATTAACTTAATGGATAACTTCTTTTTTTTCATGATTGATCTGTTCTCTTCTGACTCCATTTTGAAGTTTGTTAAAGAAGGTTTGGAGATGTTTTGACTAGTGATACTTGTGGAAGTCACACTTACAAAAAAGTGTGGCAATTTAACATCATGAAAGTTCTGACATTGACTCCTGTCCAACTTAACCAGTAAATACGTTTTCTGGAATGAGAAAACACTCCATAAGAGGAATGAATTACATCAGATGCTGTATGCTGTTACTTAATGAAATTATTAGATTATGACTGATTTAACTAAGAAAAGACCATATGACTCCGATCACTCAGGGGAGATTAAAAAAATCAGGTTATTTTCCTACCAAGTCATCCTGGTAAAAGCAGTGACACAGGAAACACCGCTCGGAGATGTGCAGAGCAGAAGCCCAACACATTGACTGGATTCTTTCTGAAGCTAGCCTGGCTGCTAAAATGTCAGCAGCTGGTTAATAAAAGCAGGGCAAGCTTTTGCACTCTTCCTGTTCACAGGACATGAGAGTGCAGAAAAATCCAAGCAGTTCTTGCCTACCCGTTCCCTTGAGCCACAAGAAGCCGAAAGCTCCTCCAATCCCAGATCACAAAGCCAGAAGCAGCAGAGGCTTTCCTGGGCACCGGTACCTGCGTCCCCTGACAAAGGCCTTTGTCCCTCACCTGTGAACATTTTCACAAAGTCGGCACTCGACATGCTCATAACCACGTCAGCTGTCACAGGAGGCTTTCCGAAGCCAGCGCTCCCACCCTTGGTCTTCAGGTCAATATACCAAGTGCCTCCACCATCACCTGGACGAGAGCGAAGCGAGCTGAGAAGGCAGCAAAGAGCGCGGTGCCCTCCCTCTCTGTTGCCCCCGCCGGACGGCCGCAGCCGTGCGCCTTCGGAGCGCTTCCATGGCAGTCCGCACGCCGGCGGATGCTCTGCAAGAAGCCACCTCTTGTCCCCCGCGACGCCCCGAGCACCACGTGCTGGGGACGTGGCCAGGAGAGCCCAGAGGCTGCGCTTGGCTCACACAGCTGGTGGCAGCTGGCGCTCCTCCCGCGGCCCCGAGAGCGCCCTGTCGGTGGCCACAGCACCCCGGGGCGGGCGGCAGCGCCGGGACAGAGGCTCCGTGTGCGGCACGAGGGGCAGCAGCTCCCGGCGCCTGCCCAAGGGGGCCCGGAGAAGGAGCATCCCACAGAGGGCAAGAGGAGCTGCCCTGCTTGGGACCGGCCTCCAAAGGCTTCTGTTTGAACATACCCGGTGCCTTTTGCTAGGCAAGGCTGCACAAGCGATGCTCTTACCAGATAACTCAAACTGAAAGACACCTTGAGTACTTCTCACATACTCTTCAGTCATTGCCCCTTGAATAACTCTGAATGTCTCTGCAACAGGACCCGATGGCTCGGCTGCAGCAGATTCTGTCTTAACCTTGGCTCCATCTGCTCCTTCCTGCTGAGATCTGCTTAATTTCTCATCCCCTTTGAATGCTTGCGCAGCACCTCCAAGAAATTAATTCTTCTGCAAAGGCTTCTAAACTCTAAATCAATTTACTGCTTTTGTTGCCAACTTTTGGAACTCTCTAAATAAACAGGGACAAGAGGTAAGGTCAACGTGAGAGAATTCACACATTGAAATCTACATAAACCTGCCTATCTAATACATAGTTAGCCCCTCTCTACTGCATAACTGCTTAACTTGAGCAACCTTATGCAGTACGTGTCACTGCACCTGCATGGGCCTCTTCGGTACTCTCTAGTGGTTGGTCCCTGGTGGTGGTTTGGGGAGATGCCCCCTACTCAGTTTCAAGCAAAGTTCAGTTCAGGACGTGCAGAACCTCAGGCTGAGTGTCAGAGAAGATGTCATCTTCTCAGACAACTGCCAGGCAGGTCATAAAATACAAAAGCTTCCCAAAACATTGAGCAACATCTGTTTAACCCACCTGATAGCATCTTTTGACAAATAAAAGAGGGGTTAAAGAGGAGAATGATATCATCAACTTCTTCCATCTGCAACAGAGATCAAAGGAAGGGCCAGGGACAGCAAATTCTGCTTCAAGACTCAGAGCTTAAAGATCCAGAGAATTCTACTTAAAATACAGAGAATTCTGCTGAAATACATCAACTTGACCAGCATTTTACTTTACCCCAGTGAACATGCACATTTAACAAAGGACAGCTTTTGCAATTTACAAAGCAAATCAAGTTGAACAGTCCTAAAAATGCTGTTGAAAGTCTCCTAGGTGTCTTCAGTATCAAAAAATGCTTAGGTCTCTTCTGTGAGTCCCTACAAAATAACCTGCACTGGGAGCCCAGGGAACTAACACCATCCATCCCTGGCAGAACGGCCCTAGGGTGATGCTCAAGGGGTATTTTCAACAGAAAGGAACACTTCCAACTTTGCCTCCTCTGTCCTTGCCTTATCCCTATTTTGGCACTCATATAAAACCTGTTCTGGAGAGCATTCTTAGTTGCTCTCCAACTTGACACACTGCAACTCTGAAAAAGCAAAAGCAAGGCTTTAAAAAAAAAAAAAAAACCAAAACATTTCTGTATTTCATCTAAGAGACTGTAAATCATGTAAATTTCATCTAGGATGCAAGACAGACTGGTTTTGATATAATTCAGCAAGGCAGATCATATGACTCTCCTGCAAAATGTGCTATTTTCCATTCGATTTCTTTTTCAGTAATATTCACCAGTGACCTTCACTATAAGAAAGGATTCTTCAAAATAAGGTACTGATCATAAACCATTAATGTTTCAAAGTCCAGTGGTAGGTAACATTCTTTCACTAGCTTTAAGTACATAGGGTCTGCAGCCACTTCCATATATCTCACCCTCCAAATGAGAAAAGAGGTTTTGGCAAATAGCTTGAATGGAGTCCAAATTCTTGGACTTTCAAGAGAAAATTCTTCGTTTTTCAAGAGAAAAACCAAATCAATCCACTTGAAATCCAGAGAGCTTTCCATATCACCAGAATTGATCAACTTGTATATACAGTGGTTTTCCTACTACATCTTTCTATCTTCACTGCTACCATCAAAACTAGAAACCTTTCAAAGGTGCAAAGAAAAAAAGTTTGAAGTTGAGAAACCATGTCTTTTGCCGGTATGTAGTAAAAAAAGAAATAGTTATGAGATGGGGAATTTAAACCAATTTAATTAATTATCATTTAATATAACTGTGTAATTATTTTATTACTAAGAAATAAACAAAAATTCACCTCAACTCTTCCTCACAAGCCTTATTTGTTTCTAATAAATTCTTATTTTTTCACCAAACTTGGGAATTGATTTTACTAGTAGTATATCCATGAGTGTCCTTAACATTAGTTGTTAGATATCCAAATGTTATTTAATATTCCAATCAAATAGTGGTGAGTTTAAAATTAGTATTTTAACTACAATGGTTCTCCTGCTAAAAACTATCTTCTTAATATGTTGAAATAACAGCAATATTCACTAGGGTGCACACTTGTTAATGAACGGGGGAAACAATTTCATGCAGACCATGGGATGGGCATACCAGTGAACTATGCCCCATGCGTGCTGTGTGATCTTGCACAAGTGGTTTTCCTCAGTTTACCTCCCTTCCCAACTTTTCACGTTTCTACCTATTTCTATATTCACATGGATATATATTCATTAAAAGAAGTGCTCTAAGACTTGAGCGATGCCAAAAGGTTAAATGTCACTCAAAAACACGGGAGGCTTGCAGTGAGGCAGTAAGTGTGCTGGAATTGTCCCATGGAAGACACACAGTGTTTTCAGAGCCGACTGCTGGCCTGAAAGATCTTCTCAGTGTCTTGAGGACACCCAGAGCCCCGCTGACAGTGCTCGCTAGGACCTTGCCCGCCACCTCCTCCCGCCCGGCGGCGTTTCCTCATCCCCTGCCCGGGCTGCAGCCGGGTCAGCCCCGCCTGAGGGCTGGCAGTGAGGGCAGCTGGCGGAGGGCGGCACTGGCGGAGCGCGGCACGGGGCGCTGCGCCAGCCAAAAGGCTGATGGGCGAAACAGCCGGCCCCGCGAAATCAAACGAGTCGTTCCTGAGCGAGAAGGGCGCACCACGTTCGCCTGCGAGTAGCTGGGGGGTCAGGGGCTCAGCTCCGGGTGAATGCTGCGCCATCGGAGGGAAGGGCATTTGGGAGAGCAGAGGGGTCCCCCCTCGCCAGGACCGCGGGGTTTCTGCATTGTAGAGAGCAGAGCACTGGACTGCAAGCAGGGGTGCTCAGCCCACGGCAATCCCGTGCTCCCCCGCTCAGCACCCGGAGTGAGGGAGGGTGAGCCGCATAACCGAGCACCAGCAGCACTGCTGAAACCCAGCGCTCGAGCCTTCCACCTTCTGTAGCGCTGTTCAAATGCTTTCTGCCCCTCATGCTACAAAAACCTTCGAGGAGGTAAACTGACCCTCCTGACAAAGAAAAAAGCGCCGTCACTCCAGTTCCCCTATTACGTACTGAAGAGAAGGAAAAAAAATACAACACTTGAGGGAAAGAAGGTTGAACCATGATGCCCAGGGGCTTCTCCTGCAGGTACTTCGGTGCATGGTTGAAAGCGGCAGCTCTCTACACACAGACACAATGGCTCACTTCCATGGAGCACACTGCAGGCATGAGGCTTACGGTCTGGGCATGCAGCTATGGCAGTCAAGCCCTGCCTTGGTCATTCAGGCCGAGTGGCTGCCGGGAGAATGAAGGAAAAGTATGCCTGAAGACCTTAGCAAAGCACTTTCACTTCCATCTGTGCAGGATGTCAACCGGGAAAGCAGGCAGCATGGAAGACGTTATAGTTGCAAAGCATTCAGACAGCCCTTGGCCCCTCCAGCCTGCTCGTGGCTCAGTCCTGCAGGAGTCTGCAGCCCTGTGAGACTGTGAACTGCTATGAAGCAAAGTAATAACCACCATTATATCAATACACAAGGACTAGTGCATCTGCTCAGGCTCACTTTGATTTCTGTCAGTAAAACCATCTGTCTCAATTCCTCCAGCAGGTTCAGACCTACCAGGTTGATTTCCCCTTCTGCCATCAGTTCCCAGTGAAACCTGAAGCCCTCTCAGGGTGCTGCACAGAATCTCTATGTGAAAGCTGAAGGGGGAAAGACAAACAAAAGGTGGAACCTGGTGGAAGATTTGCCAACCACAGTAACAGGTGGGCAGCATGACAAGGACGGGAGGAGGTCAGAGTCTTCATTGGGCAACAGAGGGAGGAGGAAAAGTTGCGTGTACTGGGCGTGGAGGCGAGGGCTGACCTTGCAGTTATTGTGAAACAAGAGAGGGACTAGGGGAGAGGTTGAAGGAGAGGATAGGTGTGGCTGGGTGAACAAAGACAGAGGATCCTACTGCAGGCTTTTTAACGAACAGGGAATCACAGAATCATTAGAGTTGGAAGTCACCTCTGGAGGTTATCTACTCCAACCACCCTGTCAAGGCACAGTGACCTAGAGCAGGTCACACAGCCTCCCTAGGCAGCCTGTTCTAGTGCTCTGCCACCCTCAACATAAAGAAGTTCTTCGTCATGTTTAAGTGGAACTTCTTGTAGCTTAGTTTACAGCCACTGCTCCTGGTGTCTCTGGGCACCACTGAAAAGATTCTAGCACCATGGTCTTGGCATCCAACTTAGGGATATTTATATGCATTAAGGAGATCCCATCTTCTTTAGACTGAACAGGCCCAGCTCCTGCGGTCTGTCCTCATGACAGAGATGCTCCAGGCCCCAGATAATCTCTGTGCTCCTCCACTTGACTAACTCCAGTAGCTCCTTGTCTCTCCTGTCCTGAGGAGCCCCGAACAGACACAGGACTCCGGCAGATGAAATGGACGCAAACCTCCAGTGATTTGAGTGCGACTGGCAAGAGACCAAAGCAAAATTTCACGCATCCGGCGGAGAACGAAAGGATACAGGAAGCGTCCCACTTCCACCCTTCATCCCGCGTACGCCTTTTTCCACTCTCGGGTTGCCTCGCAAGCCCCGAGCCCGCCACCCTCGCTCCTCGGGGCTGAGCGGCCGCGGGAGCGACCCCGGAGCTGCCCCTGCCCCGCCCCGAGCGGCCGCGGCGGCTGCGCAGCGGAGCGGGCCCGGCCCGGCCTCCCGGCCCGGCCTCCCCGCGCGGCCCCGCGCCGCCATGCTGCCCAACACCGGGTAAGGTGCCCCCGCCGCGGCCGCCGGGGCTGCGCGCTGCCCAGGGGCTCTCGGGGCGGGCGGGCTGCGGCCGGTGGCCGCCGCGGGGTTCGCTGGACACCCCTGAGCGCCGTCTCGCTGCCCCCGAGCGCTGTCTCCTTGCGGGGACCCGCAGCCGGCCGAAAGCGAGGGGCTGTAGCGGAGGACACGCGTGTCCCCGCGGGCCTGCGGGGTCGGGCCGGCCGAGGGGCCCCGGGCAGCACCAGAAACCCGGGGCGAGCAGTTCGGGGCGCGTCGTGGGCTTGAACGGCGCCTTTTGCAAGGGAAACAGTTATTGGAGGACTTTAATGTAAATCAGGCAGTTTATCAGTAATTTTGTATAGAACATTTATATTAAAGTATAATTACTTATTATTATTACTACTATTGCTGTTGTTGTTATTGCTATTTCTGTTGTTATTTTTGTTGTTATATAGTATTATAGTATTCTAGTACTGTCTTACCTGGCAGTCAAATTTTCATCTGGTATAGGATCTTAATTTAAAAGTGGTTTTCTGCCTTTTGGCTTTTCAGCGGCCAGTACTGCTGACAGCTGGGAAGATAAGTTATTATTTGTTCCTGTGTGTTATAAACAGGATTATTAAATTCCTAGCGTCTGTGTAAGCTGTAAAAAGTGTCCCTGATGTGACCTGAAGGTCTTTATTGGCAGTCATCTGTGGTGGGAAAGGAACCAATCTTAATGAAGATTCCCAAGACCATAGGGCACAGATGTGAATTTGATGTTTTCTGTCTTATTAGCAGAATTCAACTCTCATGGCAGTGATGCAGATGTGACCTTTGCAATACAGGTCATAAGAAATTTTAGACAGGCACATGCTTTATAAACTTTAAACTATTGGGCTGTTAAGTGAATTAAAAAATAAATCCTTAGTCTTCCAAACATGACTAACTAATCTCCATCCTCTGAGCCTGACCAACCAACCAGTTTTTTACCTGTCAGGTTGCATACGCATCCAGATCATAGCATCATGTCTTAAATATGAAGCAAAAATATTGTGATGGTGTTGAAAGATTTGCATTCACCCACTCCATTGAGCAAAGGGCCTGCTTTTACTACCAGTGTAGCAGAAGTCTCTGAGCTCTTCATGCCCTTCACAAGCTTCTGCTGCAGGTGAACTTTGGTTTTCCTGACACCACCCCAACATGCCCTGGTAATATTTCTAATTCCTTCTTTGTGGCCTGTCTTTGCTCCCACTCCCTGTATCCTTTCTTGGGAGCTGAGTCACAAGTTCCCTGCATAGCCCTGCTAGTCTCCCGGTACACCTGCTTGTTTTCCTGAGTAGACCACTCCAGCCCCAGGCAGGGCTTACAGTCCCATCAGCTTTTCTCTGCTGCTCTCTCCTCCAGAGCTGCCTCTCGCTGGACCCCATTTACCTCTTCCATGACTAAGGTGAATTCTGCTGACCTCATATTGGTTGGCTGAAGGTAGAAACTAGATTCTGGCCTTACTTTACTGAGTTTTACACTTTGACTATGTATTCCAGTCATAGTGTAGTGTGCATGTCACTGAACTCATGGCATTAGGTTTCTGCGGTTCACTGTTCTGTTTAGAATATTTTTCTTCCTGTGCCTTTCTGAGACTCAATTTTGTAGATAAAAGCTGTTTGAAATGGCACCTTCAGGACATGATTGACTTTCTGAGATCCTGTAGATGCCTAGCCCTGCCTCTGCAGGGGGAGATCACTCCCCCTTTCTGCCCCATTACAATTTTCTGCCATCTGAAAGCAAACATCCTCCTAGAGAGGGTTTATGAGATGGATGTTCTAAGGTTAGAGGGGAAAAAAACACATCTGAAAGAGGTGGGGGAGAAACAATACAAAGTTTGGCCCAGTCTGAAAGGAAAACTAATGGAAGCTCAGAGCATAAACTTTTATGACATTTGTGGTGCGAGCAAAGAGGTGAAGTCACTGTTGCACATAGTATATATTAATTCTTCAACTGAAGTTAGAAACCTGAACCTCTTGAGTTTTGCCACAGTGTTACAAAAAGCAACATGAGCTTTATGCACAGCACTGAAACATGCATTCCTACATTTGAAAAGCCTGTTGTCTAAAAGGCTTTATCATTTAATGTTTTTGTGGAGTTGATATTTCTCTTTTCAAAAATTCAGTGATATTGTGTTGGCCAGACATCCTTCTTAGGCTCTAAAACGTTAGTTTCTCTAAGTTGATTGGACCTGTTTATTTGGAGGACCCATTGGACTACATGCAGTTACTGGGAAGGTGTTGAGGGTAGAAGATTTAAGAGAAAAATTGCTATTTCTGAAAATAAAGGTTTTGGCATTTTCACATGGCATTGTGGTTCCAGACTCGGTACTTTGTACCACATTGAGACATCAGTTTTTTGTGTTTAGAGCACTGTGATTAATAGGTTACAGAGATCCTGTGTAGGTGTGTCTTGTTAGAAACTGGCACTTTGTTTTTACAAATTACTCCTTTTCCATTGTTGCAGAACATAGCAGCTCTGTTGTAAATCAGTGTGTTGGGTCTTTTTACAAAAAGGGAGAAATGTAACTGGGTGACCTGGGTAACCTTCTTGCTTTATAGTGTTTGCAGACTTGGGGTGTGGTACTTCAGTGGTACTTTTCTGTAGCTGTAGTCATCCCTTTTGTGTTCCCAGGCTGTTTTCTTAGTAAAAGGATGAAGGCATTTGTCAGGTTGGGAGACTGTGCAAATTACATTTGCCCTTAGAGTCTGAAAAAAGTCAAATTATTAACAGCTTCTGCTTTATTCTCCTCTTCTTTACCTTCCACTTCCCCCTTCACCTTTAGGAAACTGGCAGGATGCACTCTCTTCATCACAGGTGCGAGCCGAGGCATTGGCAAGGCCATTGCTTTGAAAGCTGCCAAGGATGGTGCCAACATTGTGATAGCTGCCAAGACAGCTGAGCCCCATCCTACTCTTCCAGGGACTATCTACACTGCTGCTGAAGAAAGTAAGTTGTAACAAATGAAGGTGCTGGGCTGGATGTATACCCTTGCTTAATTATCATATCTGAGTGGAAAAATGCATAGACTGTCTTAGTTCAGTTCACATTTACTAAAATAATCTTAGTGTTTCTCTTGCCTCCCAGGAATGCTGTAATGTTACTGTAAGGAAGATGGGTCTGTGTATATAAATGTAAAAATGCTACTCTACTTGAGATATATGAAATAAACATTCGCAGTGTTAAGATTTGGTTTTGGCTTCCCTGTTCTTCATACAACATGTGAAAAGGTCACAATTTGAGAGTGTGATTTTCAGTGGCTTCTTGAAGCATGTCACTGCCTGAGAGATTCTCAGAAGCTTCATACTAGTTGTCCCATCTGAGAGTAAATTTTTAAATGTTTAAATTTTTAATTATGCAGTTGAAGCAGCTGGAGGAAAGGCCTTGCCTTGCATTGTTAATGTGAGGGAAGAGCAGCAAATCATTAATGCCGTGGAGAAAGCTGTGAAGACTTTTGGAGGTAAGTTAAGGTGTAGGGGAGACATTAATAGGCAGGTTGTTCAAACAAAAACAAAAAAGAACAGCCTGCCCTATGAATTTTGTCTTCAAATGCTAATGTGAAATGGCTTACTTTAAAACCAGGGATTGATATTTTGGTGAATAATGCAAGCGCCATCTCTTTGACGGGCACTTTGGAAACAGCAACGAAGAAAGTCAATCTTATGATGGATGTCAATGTACGAGGAACCTATCTCACGTAAGTGCTGAGAGAAGGAAGCAAAGCAATTGTAACAGAATGTATGGTGTTACTTCAGCTTTTCTGAGAAATTCTGTAGCTGTCTTGCTGCCCTAGAATTTAAGTGCAGATGTTCTGCACGTGCTCACAGGAAATTGGTCAGTTATTGGTCAACTCATATAAACTAATGTTTCCAAGAATTATTTGCAAGTTGGAGTGAACAGGAACCTTATTACTGCAGTCATTAAATGTTCACAAGCCCCTCTATGTGTGAAGGAGAAAAAACTACTTTGTTTCAAATGAAGCCCCAGCTTGGCTTTGTTAAATGCTGATGCTCTTTCATTTCAACCAAAATGACTAAATTTATGCCTACATCAAGTCAGTATTTTATTTGTCAGTTTCTTTCTCAAAAGCGTCTTTCTCATCTTTAGAGATGCTATTTAACTCACTGTAGTTAAAAGAGAAGTGTTAAAGATATAGCTTAATGATCCAAAGTGTTCTTCACCTACTTTCAGTTTATCAACTCTATTATTTATTTAAATTAACATACCAAGATTTGATTTCACAATTCCCGGGGTCCTTATTTTGCACATTTTTGGAGGTGGATTTAGTAGGTTGAATCATCTTTACATTTACAGGATGTCATTTAAAGTACCGTCTTAAAATGAAGACTCTGGTTATCACAGGGTTTAAAAAAAAAGACCCTAGGATGATGCAGATTCTCTAAATTCAGATGTTGCTTGGTGTGATCAGAAAGTTCTGTATCAAAGTATTACCACAGAATCATTGAATAGTTTGGGTTGGAAGGGGCCTTTAAAGGTCATCTAGTCCAATCCTCCAGTCTAGAATAGTGTTTGTCATTCTCCTTTGTGAGAGAATCAGTCTGGTTGCCAGCTCTTGGTAAATCGCTGAATGGATTCAGTTGTATTGCTGTGGCAAGTTCCGTCTTCTCCTCACCACCCAAGAGCAACAGTGATTTTCTTGATGTTACATCTTGCTATTCCAAATTAATGGGGAATTCTCAAGTGTATTTTTGGTCCTATTCTGCCTTGAAAAGATTAAAAATCAGATTCTGTGTGCTCCAAGTGGAAGAGCATAAGAAAAATCAGTGCCTCTCAAGGGAGTGGTCTTTTTCATTACTTTTGTAATTCTCAACTGAGAAAACCTAGTGAAGGATTTTCACCCTTTCTCCTTGCTTTGTATGTTGATTCTGATTGTAATTTGTAGAGACCTACTTTCAGTTTAATGTTCAAAAAATTGCAATAGCTTAAAATGGTGTGGATTTTTTGCCAGTGTAAAGGTGGTGGTAGGGAAGATGTCCCATCTGACAGAGTATACCTGTTGACATAGAATCGTGGAATTGTTGAATCATGGAATTTTTGAATCATGGAATGGATTGGGCTAGAAGAGACCTTAAAACATCGTCTACTTCCAAGCCCCCTGCCATGGGCAGAGACATCTCCCATAGACCAGGTTGCTCAAATCCTATCCAGCCTGGCCTTGAACACTTCAATGGGTGGGGAATCTACAATTTCTTAGGCCACCTGTTCCACTGCCTTACCACTTTCAGAGTAAAGAATTTCTTCCTAATATTTAATCTCAACCCACCCTCTTTCAGTTTAAAGCCATCTCCCCATGTTCTCTCACTCCACACCCTTGTGAAAAGTCCCTCTCCCACCTTCTTGTAGCCCTTTTAGGTACTGGAAGGCTGCAGTAAGGTGACCCCAGAGCTTGCTCCTCTCCAGGCAGAATAACTCTCAGCCTGTCCTTGCAGGAGAGCTGCTCCATCCCTCTAATCAACTTGGTGGCCTCCTCTGGAGTTGTCTCAAAAGTCCAGTGTCCTTCCTGTGCTGGGACCCCAGAGCTGGATGCAGTGTTCCAGGTTGGGTCTCACCAGAGCAGAACAGAGGGGCAGAATCCCCTCCCTCCCCTGCTGCCCACGCTGCTTTGGATGCAGCCCAGGACACATTTGGCTTTCTGGGCTGTGGGTGAGTGCTCATGGCTGGGTCATGTCCAGCCTCTCACCCACCAGCACTCCCAAATCCTTCTCACAGGGCTGCTCTCCATCTGTTCATCCCCAGCCTGTGCTGGTACTGGGAGTGTCCTGACCCAGGTGCAGCACCTTGCACCTGGTCTTGTTTAACCTCATGAGATTCCCATAGACCCACTTCTCAAACTTGTCCAGGTCCCTCTGGATGGCAGTTCTGAACTTCAGGTGTGTCAGCAGCACCACTCAGCTTGGGATCATCTGCAAATTTGCTGAGGCTGCACTTGATCCCTTCATCTGTGTCATTGGTACAGACATTGAATAGCACTGGTCCCAATACCAACCCCTGAGGGACACCTCTTGTCACTGATGTCCATCAGGACTCTGAGCCATTGACCACTACCTTCTGGATGCCACTGTCCAGCCAATTCCTTATCCACTGAACAGTCTGCCCGTCAAATCTTCTCACTGCAGTTTAGAGAGAAGGGTGTTATGAGGATCCTTCTCTAAAGCTATACAGACTAAATGACACCTGTAGCCCTTCTCTTGTCCACTGATGTAGTCCTTGCATCATAGAAGGCCTTATGGTTGGTCAGGGAGGACTTGCCCTTGTTGAAGACCCTCTGACTGTCCCAAATCACCTCCCTGTCCTAGGATCACCTCCTGATTCTAGGTGGATCTGTTCCATGATCTTCCCAGGCACAGAGGTGAGGCTGACAGGTTGGTCGTTCCCAGGGTTCTCCTGTCCACCCTTTTTAAACATCATTACAATGTTTCCCCTTTTCCAGACACCTGGGTCTTCACCTGATTCCACAGTTTTTCAGATATGGAGAGTGGCTTGGTAACTACATCAGCCAATTCCCTCAGAACTGTGAGATGCATCTGATCCGGCCCCATGGACTGACTATCTTCAGGCTCCTCAGATGGTCAGAGACCTGATCTTCACTTAAAGTAGGAAGCACTTTGCTCCCCCAATACCCATCCTGCTGTCCATCCACTTAAGAGGTGTGGGAAGAGAAGACTGAGGCAAAATAAGTTTTGAGTCCCTCAGCCTTCTTGTCATCAGTTGTCACCAGTTTTCTAGCCTTGCTTATCCCGGGATGTGTGTCAGTACACCTCCTCTGTCTTCCTTTTCTGACTGACACACCTGTAGAAGCCCTTCTTGTTATTCTTTGCATCCCTCGTAAAGTTCAGCTCCAGCTTCACTTTGGCTTTCCTCACCCCAAACCTACACAACCAGCCTGTGCCCATATATTCTTCCTGGGATACTTGTCTCTGCTTCTACTGGCTATGCATTTGTTTCTTGTCCTTTAGTTTAACCAGCAGTTCTGTACTCATCCATGCCAGTCTCTTACCTTCCTTGCTAATTTCTTGTGCCATTGGATGACTAGCTCTTGTGCTCTGTGGGAGGCGTCCTTAAAGATCTGTCAGTTCTGTTCTGCTCCCTTGTTTCTGAGGGCAGTGTTGCAAGGGTTCCTGTTGACTTTGAAGAACTGGAATTTTGCTCTTCTGAAGCTCAGGGCCCTGACTTTGCTCTTTGCCTGACCCATTTCCCTCTGGGCTGTGAGCTCCACCAGTGCATGATCTCTGCAGCCCAGGCTGCCTCCCATCATGGTGTCCCTGATTAGCTCACTTAGGGTTGTGACCATCAGGTCCAGTATGGTGTCCCTTTTGTTAGGGTTATTACCTGGATTAAGGAGTTATGCTCCATGCATTCCTGGAATCTCTGGGATTGCCTACAGCTTTCTCTGCTACTTTTCCAGCAGATATCGGGGTGGCTGAAGTCTCCCAGCAGGACAAGAGCCTGCGAGTGTGATCCTTCCTATAGCTGGAGCAAGCAGGTCTCATCAATAGGCTACCCGTGGTCAGGGACCTACAGTGACACCAACACCAACAAGGCTCCCTTTGTTGCCTCAGTCTCTGTTTCTTACCCAAAGGCTTTTACCTGCTCATTGTTGTTGATCTTCAGTTCACAGGTTGTTCTTCAGAGATGGCTCATCACACTCAATCCACCTCTTGATGCAGGGGGCAACGCCTCCTTCTCTCCTCCTTCCCCTGTCCCTTCTGAGTAGGCTCTAGCAATCAGTGGATGCAGTCGAGTCACGGGATTCATCCCACCAAGTTTCAATAATGGCAGCTAGGTTTCTTGGTCCCTATGCATTAAGAAATTGAGACATCTGTTAGTGAACTGCCACTGAAAAGAGCTGAGACCCTAGGATGGTTAAGTAGGTGGTAAATTATTTACTTTACTACTGTGGTGATTTTGCTATTGAAGGTGTTGAAGTTGTTCCCTTTGTAGCTGAGAGTATGCATAAGTCCTGTTGGAATAGGTGACTAGTTGATCACTAGTGTGGTGATGTTTTCACCTTGTGAAGCTTGATTAAAAATTCTCAAGCAGAGATCAAATACAAACATGTACCCTAGTTCTAGAAGTGAAGTCAAAAGACAATTTCTGTAAAGTAAAAGCTCTGATTTACAGAGATGTGTAAATTCAAAGTAGAATTCTCTCAGCGGAGAATAGGTTTTCAGTTTTCTTCGAAATATTTATAATAGTATTCTGCTATGCAGTATTATTTCTTCAACATGGTTTTAAAGAAGAAATAGGTATGGGATCAGAAGAGAATATTTTTATGACTAAATGATGCTCTTCACTGTTAATTTTGGTTGTTGCCTTGTAGTGTTTTGTTGCCCCTACCAGAAGTATTACAAGGAGATAATGGTTTCTGAGTATCTGGAAAACTAGCTTTAGTCAAAGCTGATGCACTGGTTGGAGAATGTGGTTCAGTTTGCAGGAATGAGTACTAGGCCTGAGATAAGTGATCTGGGACAGATTTTGTTTTGTTGTTCTTTATATCATTTAAATATTTGATATGAGGAGAGGGTTTGTCTTGGGCTCTCTGTGAAAATACTGGTCTACTAGTATTGTTTTTACTGTAGTTATTGATGTTCCATAAAAGAGGAGACTGATATGTCTGAATCTATCTTTCAGGTCTAAAGCATGCCTTCCCCACTTGAGGAAGAGTAAGAACCCCCATATCCTGAACCTTAGCCCACCTATGAATCTGAATCCCATGTGGTTCAAAAATCATTGTGGTGAGTAGCATTCAGAGCCTTTGTTGTTGTGAGAAACATATAAGTACCTGGTAAAGTGTGCAGTAGTGCCTGAGCAGAATGACAGATCATGTATCTTTAGCACTATATACAGAGTGGCACTAATGGCTCCTCAGAGCATTTTGTACCTGACCTACAAGAAATTGTTTTGTGGGAAAATGTAGGGCAGGTTTCATGGCATCATCCATCCTTTTTGGTTTTAGGGTAAGTCTGTGCTTTTCTATGGGAATTTTTAGAGTTACATAATATTTTTTTTCTCCAAATAGAGACTGAAACCCAAAATTACTTTTCTTACTGATTCAGCTTCACTTTTTTTACTATGGATAAAGCTCAATGTTGTCTTTTAATATGGAAATTACTTTGAGGTGGAAAAAGAACTCCAATGTAATCTTGAAGTTAGTGTTGCTTATTTTAAAACTGCAGAAAAAACTTTGTATTTTGGACACTTGTCATGTTAAACTCCAGCAAGTTCCAGTTCTTTCCCCAAAAAAGTTTCCCTTCTCAAAGTAACAAGGATTTAGAATTCCTGTGTCCCACCCTTTTGTTTTCTGTAGGATGCTAGTTTGGTCCTTAACAGCTAGTATGCCTTAGGCATCTTGAAAAAAATTGATCACTCTTGTCAGTATTCTGTTTATAAAAACATGACAAAATCACCATGCAGCTAGGCTTAAGTTATTTTTGGCAAAACATGTGTAGCTTTCATTTTCTTTGCAATGAAAAGACATCAGAGTACAGTTTGTATCTGACAGGGGTGGGAGGTCGAAGGGACTCTAGGAAGGTACTGTTCTGCCTGAAAGCCCTGAATTTTCCATGTGAACCAATTATCTGTTTTATCTTCCTTTCATTATTAAAATTACATTTTACATAGAGTGTAAACTTCTATCTTTTTTGCACTTGTTGTCTTAGCTTATACTATTTCTAAATATGGGATGTCCATGTGTGTCTTGGGAATGGCAGAAGAATTTAGAGGAGAAGTTGCTGTCAATGCCTTATGGCCTAAAACAGGTGATTTTTTTTTTCTTTTTAATATTACTAAAATACTGACTTTCTGTGTTTTGTCTGTGAAAGCTTGTTTTATTTGACATTAAACATACTTCAGACTTCTTCTGGAATAGCTTCAGGTGACCGAGCAGTTCTTTTATATATTCTTTTTTCATCCTGCATGGGTTCTTGTTTTCATTCCTAGTTGTCACTAGACTGTTGCCACTTTGATCTAAACTCATGTTCAGCTAGTTTGAAACCACACGGTTGGTTGAAGCATATGTGTAGTGTTTGGCTTGCCTAGGCTTTTTCTGATGCACCCATTGTTTTGGTTTGGACAGAATCACAAAAATATTCTTGTGCTTTCATGAGTGGGAATTGAACATCTGTGTATGTAGTACTATTTAGAATTCCTTGCTAGTTAAATTGCGAGAGCCTACTGACAAGATAGATACCTCTGTACATGCGGAAATAATTTTTAAAAGGCCTATTCCTAGAAGTTTTGGCACAGTGCAATTCTGTGAAGAGTTGTTCACAGAACCATCTGATTGCAAATTACAGGAAATTAAAGAGCTCTCTGGAAGAAAAATGGCTCAATGCTCCCATGTTCTATTAGCTTCAATTTGTTTTCTCTGGGTCATTGAGGATAAGGGCTGCTGTTTGAGGTTTGGCCAGCTGTTTGCCAAGGAGGCTGGTTTCTCCTCCCCAAATACATCTGTGGCAGAAATCATACTGATGTTAAAATCAATACCAGACAGAGGGTAATCCTGCCCTTTAGTGGTGTAAGCCCAGTCATTGTGTTTATTTCCTTAACTAGTGCAAGGAAGAAGGAAGAGGAGATAAAAATATGAACCAAGATCCTCTTCTGAGGATGGTGCTTCAGTTTAAGAAGTGTTTGTACACAGACAGTTTTCAGTGTTTTCCTGTTAGGAGCTGCAGGTCCCTTTTAAACTCTAATGGAAACTGGAACTCTCTGATCTACTTTCTCTAAATTGATAAATACAAGAAAAACTTAACTATTTCAGACAAAATCAGCCAAATTTCTTAGCTTAAGTGCTGTAGGTGATCATCAGTTGAACAGTTGGGTTGGTGTGCCTGACCGACTTGGTCCTTTTTCATTGGTCTGGATGCTTGCATCTTAAATTCTTCCAGTAAATGGATGCCTCATAATTCTGCTCACTCTGTGCATTCTACCCATAGAAATATTTTGGTAAGAGATTGACTTGTAAAATTATAATTATATCATTCATGATAATTACATCATCACAAAACCTGTACTATGGTGAAGAGAGTAAGGTCTTCTTCTGTGACGTACTGAAGGCAACTACATGCATAACTTCAGAATCTGGATTGCCTTCTGGTGGAGTCAAAGTTCACCTTTCAGGTTTCAAGTGTGTGTTGTATTTTTTTATTTCTGAGGCCGTTAAAAGAAATACGCACTTGTTTCTGCATACTTGCTTTTTGAGTGCCACAGGAAGACCTCAAAACATTTTCAGTGGAGATTTCCCAGGGTCTATGTCATCTGCAATAGAACCAAGAAACCTGATTCTTGGTCTTTAGCTCCCTAGACCCCACCCTTCCCCCTGTCTTGTCTTTAAAATGGCACTGCTAAATGGGTTTTATATCTCCTCAGAATCCAGTATGTGGGAGTAACTTGGTTTCTCATTAACAGAGGGTGACCTTTTACCTATCATTGTGTGGTTTTTTGTCATTGATTGATTTAACAATGTATATTGCCTGTGAGAGTTAGGGACAGTAAAGGAATTAATCAAGAGTGTCTTGTTCTGATAGAGATATGGTATGAAACTGCAGACAACCAATTTGACTTACTTTTTTCATGGAAAGGCTGTTACAAGTTTACCTGTGTCTTGTAAATGCACATATTCGTATGCTGCATAGACACATTATGTGCATCCCTTGCAGCTCTGGATGTGCTGGAAAAAACACCCACTACTATTGGGGAAATGAGTCAGTGGCTTTATGGGTCCTGTTAAAAGCTGAAGATTTTTTTTCTGCAGAGACCAGCTGGTTATACTAGGTATTTATTTTGCAATGTGGCTGTTTTCCCCCACCCACGTGAATAATTTGACCTCCTTTTTTTTTTTTCATGGCAAGGGAAAAGAAGAACCCGGGAGAATTTCTCCACCCACTCACAATGGAAGTTTTTTCAGAGGGGTGGCTAACTTTATAAGCAGAAGTTACATTAAGTCTTACATTGTATAGTTGAATACATTATTTCTTTCTAGTTTTGGCTTAGGCTGCAGGACTCCAAATATCAGTAGTAGTACCAGTATCTCAGATGTGGTCTCGTATTAAAGAATGTCTATAATTGTATTAATAAAACTGCTACCAAATCTGACATTCTTATGTGGGGAAGTGGGAAACCCAAACTAAATAAAGTTGTATCTTTCTCTTGAGCATTACAGTGCTGCCTTGTCCTTGGTAACTACCCACACCTGCTAAAGTAAGAGGAGAACACTGTGGGAGCTGGTACTGGTTACAGAGTGCAGCTAATACTTGTTCCCCACTGGATCCTGCAAAACATGAGGCTTGGAAGTGCAGGAAAATGCCCTTTACAGATGAAAACAGTAGATATTCTAATAAATGCTTTTTAAAATAAAGATTTCTCTCTGTGAGATGCTGCAAAGAAATGTTAAAAAGTAATTAGGCTTTCTATAAAACCAAAGGTATACAAGCAGAGCTTTTTCTTTGCAGAAATCATGCCTGCTCATTCAGTGATCCCTCCATGAAAACTGATGTGACATCAAGTATAAAAGAAGATCATAATATGTGAATTCTCCAGTACAAAAAAATATGCTTTTGAAAGGTTTATCTTCCAAAAGTGAGAAAGTTAACTTCTTTATTGTTGTCATCTAGACAGATAGTGTTACAGACTTCCACAGTGTCTGAAATACAGTTGCAGAGTTCCTGATTTAAAAGTCCACTATCATCTCATACAAATATGTTTACCCTCAGTGTTAGTATGGATGCCAGATCTGTTCATTAACCTGGTTCTTTAAACATGTGAAGGTATGTTGGTAATAAGATGCCAGAGTTCTCCATTTATCTAAAAGTGAAATAGGATGTCTATCAAAAGGGCAAGGGGCAATCCCATCACTAAGAGTGCAGAGGAATAATTGAGGTGTCCTGGGACAGAACTGGAAGTCTCTTCATGTGCATTAGAGGCAAACCCACATCACTTTATATGAAATTAATGTAACAATGTACAGCCAGACTATGAGGCAGTGCTGTTTGAAACCTTTTTGCTTCAATCTATGCAAATAGGCTGTGCTCAGAAAAATAATAGTTACCAGTAACAGAGAAGTGGCAGACCTGTGGGCCACGAAAAGTGAGCAGCTTAATGAATCCTTAGAATAAATATATTAACATCAACAGAACTCAATTTCATCATGGTGTTTGAGAGAAATATTCTCTGAACTGTTGGTAGTTATTATGGTAGGGCACATACCATTTCAGAAGACCAAGAAAAGGCAAATTTATTGACTTTTTTAAAGATGAGAAAAAGACCTAGGTAGACCTACATGTATGTACAGTATATCTATTTGTCACTTTTTATTTTGATGTGTATTTGTAGCCGTTCACTCAATTTGAAAAAAAAAAAAGAAGCTGAGGTTGCTTAAAGGTAAATGAAACCTAGACAGTAATTCTCATCACAGAAGACTAAAGTAATGAAGTCAACGAGGACATCTACACACTTGGGCACTCTTGTAGAAAACACTTGGACAGGAGCTCTCAGGCCAGTGCTGAAGACTTCTGTCCTTTTTCCCAGTGCCTACTTGGAAAGGTGAATGATCCTGCTAAGATACATGTGTCCTGCACAGTGCCTGTTTATTTGCTATTTAAGGAATGTTGGGATCATTTCTGTATCAAAATTACTTTGCGTGGAATGGAAGCACTGAAAGGAGGACAAAAATTTGGTTTATCCTTCTGCCTCCCTGATCTTCTGGCTCCATATGTAGGAAAGGGTTTGTGAATCTGTCTCAAAACTTGGGGATAGAGCATTGAGTTTTAAACAGCAGATGGGAAAAACTAATGAAGCAGAACATATGATGGAAAAACAGTAAGATGGCAAATGGCAAAAGCTACAACCAGACAGCCTTTCTGTGGAATAGGATGAAAAAAATGGAATGGATACCTCAGCCTGGAAGAGCAAATCACAGGCTTAGACAGCAACATGCCATGATGTTAGTAGCTTCCGTGGGAGAAACATAAAGAAGACTACTGGAATGGCACAGAAGTAATAGAACTGCTTAATAAAATAATCAGAAGCCAAGGAGATGTGGATTTTATTCTTAGGTCTAACACAGCCTTTCTGTGAAATGTTGAACAAGTTATGTGAGGTTATGTTACTTGGTTTCTCATTAACTTAGGAGAAACACCTTAGTAGCTCATGGGAGTTATCAAAAGACTAAAATTGAGCATCAACTTTCAGTGTGATAATCACCAAAGCAAATGCCTCTTTATAACTGATGTGTCATACATCCACTTTGAGGAAAACTGTTGTCCTGTTAGTTTTTCATGGGCTGAATAACTTGGTGGAAATCTATTACAGCTGGTGATGGGGTCAGTGACTCTGACCCAGGAAGAGGTGACCGGTCCAGGGAGATGGTCCCGAAAGGAATCGCCTTCCCAAGGCCCGGTGTCTTCCCTCAGCTGCTGGCAGAGGGGCCCTTGCAGAGACTGTCAGCTCTTTAGTGATATCAGCTCGTGATTCCAGCTCAGCTCTGCAGGGCAGCCTCCAGGCCAAGCCAGACCAGAGAGAGAGACGAGAGGCTCGTGTGGCTGGTTCCACACGAAGGCAGCTTTATTGTGGGTCCCCTCCGGCGAAGGGGAGAGCCAGGGACGAGAACTCTCTCTGCACAGGGGCAGAGGGCTTGCTTTTATAGGGATACAGGGGATGGGTGGGGACCAATGGGTTACAAAGAATCTGCATAGGGTCTCCTAAAGGATTGTGGGCTTGTCTTTTCTCGCCATGACCACAGAAGTGGTTGCCTTTCCAGGGAGTCCTGCTGGGTGATTGTGAAATCTCTTATCTCAGCAGAGATCCCTCCAGGGCAGGGGCTGGGCATACCCCACAGAAATCCAGGTGGGATGATAAATAAATAGAGGGATGTGAATGTCATAAAATGTTCTGGCCTTTTTGATTCCTGTAATAGTATCCTGGGTTTTTATTGTTGATTGTAAAGAATTGGTAGTATGATTGGTAGTATTTCACAGCTTTTGTCTTCCTAGAATTTCCTTTTGCCTGAAAGGAAAATAAAGTCTGTTTATTTACGAAAGAAATGACAATTCCATATCATCAGTGTTAAAGCTTTGTTTTCATACCCTTCAAACTTTCTAGCCATACATACAGCTGCTATGGATATGCTGGGAGGAGCTGGAATAGAAAAACAGTGCAGGAAAACGGACATCCTGGCAGATGCTGCATATTGCATTTTGACGAAACCAAAAACTTTCACTGGAAACTTCATTATTGATGAAGTTCTGCTGAGAGAAGAAGGAGTTAAGGATTTTGATGTTTATGCAATTGCACCAGGTAAAAGAGATCTTTAAGGTGAGAAGTAAGTTCAGGAAGGAGGGGAGAATATTAATACAGTTTTGTTTCCAGGGGCTCTTAAATTAGTTTGTAAAAGAAGTTGCTTTGCCTCAGCTTTGAGAACATGTCTTACTGGAAAGCCCATATGGATCCACTGGGAGTTTAATAATTAAATGCCTATTAAATCAAGAACTTCTTTAATGAAAAGAAAACCTACCTGCATTGTAGGTGTATGTATTACTATTTAACAGCTCATAGATTTTTAACGTTTTTTTCTCTGATGTTCTTCACTGCAACCTTAAAAGCCTTCTCAGTCAGATTTTAAATGAACAGAACTCTAAACGTGTTATTTCATGCTATGTTTTTCCTGCAACTTGTAGTTTATTTACTTATAAACTGAAGTACGGTACTACTTGACTGTAGTTTCAGATGAAATGGATTCCTGCTGTGCAACTTTACTTGGATTTACTATTATATTTTTCCTCCCTCTTAGGTCACCCTCTGATGCCTGACTTCTTCTTAGATGTTGAAACTGACACTACAGCTATGAAGCAAGAAAGATATGGTAGGGAAAGCACTGTGTATACAAGTCCATAATTTCCATAATGAATTTCACTTCACAATAATGAATGCCCTCTGTTTTTCATTTTTCTCCTATGAATTTGGACTCAAGCTATTTAGCAAAAACCCTTTTCTCATTTGGAGAATTTATGGAAGTGACTATGTACTTAAAACTGGGGAGAAAATAGTCTCTCCTGCAGGACTTTCATGGTGTAAAGTCAATACATTATTTTGAAAAATTCTTTGTTAAACATCTGAATTGTGGTAGTAGGGAGGTCACAGGTAAATATTGCTGGAAAAAGAAATTTGACTTCAAACTGCGTATTTTGCAGGAATATCTCCTTTGCCTTGCTAATTTATACAAAAGAATATGACATAAAGCCTCCATGGTTTCTTAGATGAAATGTGCACAATTTACACAGTTAAAATAACTCTTGGATGAAATGTTGTTGCAGTGGGGTCTCCTGCAACATGCATTAGACAGCAAGGCCCGTGGAAAGAAATAGGGAGCGTTTCTTGATAGAAGTTTCAGAGATCTTTATTTTCCAGCCACATGGCCAGGGGACTGCCCAAAGACTCTGGAATCACGGGACAACCAGGGTCCTCCCCCGGCTGGGGAACACAAAAAACCCAGTAGGGAACAGGATTAGGGTACATGTGACCAGAGAGCAGGGAGACCCCGTGGCTAGGCCGTGCCTCTACCCCAGGGTTCCCTCTCCCAGGACCCCATGGCAGGGGGGAGGAACCCCAATACCTCCCCTTTTATTTTAACTAAAAGAGGTTTAAAACTTAACATTGGAAACAACTGGAGAAACATAAGATAACAAGAACAGTTTCAAAAGAAAACAAGCCACCCTCTTGATTCTCTAAATGTCCAAACAGATTTTTTCTCTGGAACATCTTAGGGCTGGCAGGAGGGAAACAGGACTCTCTGAACATGCTTTGTGGGGAAAGTGAGGCAGGAGAGGGTTTCTTCTACTTGTACCTGTTGGAACTTTAAACAACAGTAGGTAATTCTTTCTCCCTCCCCTTGTCATCCCCCACTCAGCATTGGAAAGGAATTTTTGGGCAACGGATTGGTAAAGGCATGGTTTTGTGAGGGAAACCATGAGTGAAAGAATGGATTAGGAATACACAGGGGATAACAGGATATGGGATAAAAGGGAAAGGTAGATTGAGAAAGGGAGACTGTATGGGTTGCTTATAATGGGGATATTGTCTGATGTGACTACGACTTGCAGTGTATATACTGCCTTTCACAGAAACACCACCAGGCCCGGTAACATTTGCTGCTTGCAGGCCTTTCCTTCCTTGTATAATCTTAAACTTTACCACTTCTCCATCTCCTAAGATTGGGATATATTTTTTGGGCTTATTCTTTATAATGGCAGTACGATGAACGACTATGTCTTCCTGGTTGTCACATCTTGTTTTAAAACCATAATTTTGTTTGACATGATACCATTTTACTATTCCTAAAACCTTAGCTACGATAATTTTTTCTTTCTTCCGTCTCGCTGGAACTGCTGGAGTTGCCAGGGCTGCCCGTTTCTGCGCGCTCTCGCCGCAGACTCTCGACTTCTCAGGGTCGCATTCGGGACCGCGCGGGCCGGGCCGGGCCGCGCCGCTCAGCTCCTTGCGCGCTGCTGCTGCTGCTGCTGCTGCCTCCAGTTCTGGCAACAGCTGCGCTGCCACTGCCTGGTGCCGCTCCGCTTTTCTCGACCGGGCATTTACGGGGCTCGCACCATCACGTGCCGCGCAGGGCCAGGCAGGCACCGCCGGGTCCGCTCCATCGCTCCGCTGCCGACACCGCGGCTCGCGCTGGCCCGCCCGTGCGCGGGAATTGCCTCGCTGCTGCTCGCAGAGCGCTCGGTGCACGCGGCCTGGGCCGGGCGGTAGCGGAGGAGCTCACTGTAACGCACGCGCCGTTCGACCACGTGGCCCCACGGTGGACTCCATTGTCCGCTGCCGGGATAGGAAAGGGACGTTTCCCTTCGCAGAGACACAGCTGATATTGTTCAGCAGTCTCCGTAATTAGATAATATTCACAGAAATATTCTTCCCTTGGCATATATGCTGACTCAGAAGTTAGCTGTGTCCAAACATTCTTCCAAAAGTCTTTGGTAAGAATCAAGTCCCAAGAAACGTAGAAAAAGTTCTTAAACAACCATGAAAGGAAATGTTTCAGTTCTTTTTGAGCTTGAATTAAGCTAAAATTTACATACCGTTGTTCAAGAATCTTTTCAAGTTTAAGATAAATGTCCGTTTGTGGCTCGGAGAGCCATGAGTCTTTCCACAGTTCCTCCATAGTTTAGAGATGGAACAGCAAAACAAAAGCAAGAAAAGAAAATCCAGGGAGTTTCTTTACTCATGAATTTTTGGGAATCTTCAAATTCTTGATCGTTTCATAGTCACTGTCTTCAGGGAATCGTTACGTTGCCCGCATTCTCTACCAGTTGTTGCAGTGGGGTCTCCTGCAACATGCATTAGACAGCAGGGCCCATGGAAAGAAATAGGGAGCGTTTCTTGATAGAAGTTTCAGAAATCTTTATTTTCCAGCCACCTGGCCTGGGGACTGCCGAAGAACTCAGCAATCACGGGACAACCAGGGTCCTCCCCTGGCAGGGGAACACAAAATAACCAGTAGGGAACAGGATTAGGGTACATGTGACCAGAGAGCAGGGAGACCCCGTGCCTAGGCCATGCTTCTACCCCAGGGTCCCCTCTCCCAGGAGAGAATTGTAGTGTGTCAAGTTGGATAGCAGCTAAGAATGCTCTCCAGAACGGGTTTTATATGAGTGCCAAAATAGGGATAAGGCAAGGACAGAGGAGGCAAAGTTGGAAGTGTTCCTTTCTGTTGAAAATACCCCTTGAGCATCACCCTAGGGCCGTTCTGTCAGGGATGGATGGTGTTACTTCCCTGGGCTCCCAGTGCAGGTTATTTTGTAGGGACTCACAGAAGAGACCTAAGCATTTTTTGATACTGAAGACACCTAGGAGACTTTCAACAGCATTTTTAGGACTGTTCAACTTGATTTGCTTTGTAAATTGCAAAAGCTGTCCTTTGTTGTTAAATGTGCATGTTCACTGGGGTAAAGTAAACCATTGATCAAAGCAGTAAATTGATTTCCCCCTTAGAAGCCTTTGCAGAAGAATTTATAAAAATATGCATGTTCTTTACAAGATAGACTTGACAGAAGTATTTTGGGATGAAAACGATGGTTATTAAAGACACTGATTTTTTTTCTTAATGTTGTCAGGAGTAGTGAATAGATTATGTCAGAAAACTGTTGTGTAAGCATCTGTAATGAACTGTAAACAGTCAGAATTAGAATTTTCCTGTGGTTATATTTTCACTTTTCTTTTGATCTATCGGGAATCAAAATTTATTGCAGAATTACATTTAGTGATGTACACCTATTCAGATTCCCAGGTGGAGAAAGCATCCTTTATCAGTGTTAATACTGAAATGGTAAAAAAATCATTTTCCCTACTTTGTAGCTTAAAGCTTTTCAAATGGAGTTCTCTGTTCATGTTTTTACATTCATTTTTAAAGTGGTTTGCATTTGAAAGAGAAAAATAATCTTTCTCATAGGTGCTGCCCAAGAGGAGAAGAAATTAAGCAGATCTCAGCAGGAAGGAGCAGATGGAGCCAAGGTTAAGACAGAATCTGCTGCAGCCGAGCCATCGGGTCCTGTTGCAGAGACATTCAGAGTTATTCAAGGGGCAATGACTGAAGAGTATGTGAGAAGTACTCAAGGTGTCTTTCAGTTTGAGTTATCTGGTAAGAGCATCGCTTGTGCAGCCTTGCCTAGCAAAAGGCACCGGGTATGTTCAAACAGAAGCCTTTGGAGGCCGGTCCCAAGCAGGGCAGCTCCTCTTGCCCTCTGTGGGATGCTCCTTCTCCGGGCCCCCTTGGGCAGGCGCCGGGAGCTGCTGCCCCTCGTGCCGCACACGGAGCCTCTGTCCCGGCGCTGCCGCCCGCCCCGGGGTGCTGTGGCCACCGACAGGGCGCTCTCGGGGCCGCGGGAGGAGCGCCAGCTGCCACCAGCTGTGTGAGCCAAGCGCAGCCTCTGGGCTCTCCTGGCCACGTCCCCAGCACGTGGTGCTCGGGGCGTCGCGGGGGACAAGAGGTGGCTTCTTGCAGAGCATCCGCCGGCGTGCGGACTGCCATGGAAGCGCTCCGAAGGCGCACGGCTGCGGCCGTCCGGCGGGGGCAACAGAGAGGGAGGGCACCGCGCTCTTTGCTGCCTTCTCAGCTCGCTTCGCTCTCGTCCAGGTGATGGTGGAGGCACTTGGTATATTGACCTGAAGACCAAGGGTGGGAGCGCTGGCTTCGGAAAGCCTCCTGTGACAGCTGACGTGGTTATGAGCATGTCGAGTGCCGACTTTGTGAAAATGTTCACAGGTGAGGGACAAAGGCCTTTGTCAGGGGACGCAGGTACCGGTGCCCAGAAAAGCCTCTGCTGCTTCTGGCTTTGTGATCTGGGATTGGAGGAGCTTTCGGCTTCTTGTGGCTCAAGGGAACGGGTAGGCAAGAACTGCTTGGATTTTTCTGCACTCTCATGTCCTGTGAACAGGAAGAGTGCAAAAGCTTGCCCTGCTTTTATTAACCAGCTGCTGACATTTTAGCAGCCAGGCTAGCTTCAGAAAGAATCCAGTCAATGTGTTGGGCTTCTGCTCTGCACATCTCCGAGCGGTGTTTCCTGTGTCACTGCTTTTACCAGGATGACTTGGTAGCAATGTAGCAGCTGAGGTTTCACTGTGGCATTATGTTTTCCTGTGCACAAGCTTTCTCCAATTCCTTTCATATTCTGATAATTCTGTTTCTTCTTTTTAGGTAAATTAAAGCCAACTCTGGCCTTCATGTCCGGAAAATTAAGGATAAAAGGAAACATGGCTCTAGCAATAAAGCTCGAGAAGATGCTTTCACAGCTGAATTCTAAACTGTGAGGGGAAATCCATACTAGCACAATAGTGGCCTTTCATATATAACTGCAATGCTGTTTTAGATTTTTAGTCCTTGTTTTTCTGATGCGGTATAAGTAATATTGATAAAACGTGAGATTTTTATAGAAGAAATAACTCACTCTGATTAAGAAGGTGTCGATTAAACTAATTCCTTCCCAAGAACACACTTAGGTTCCAGGTGTTTTCTTTACTTCTGCTTCTCTGGACCAATGTAGAACACCTGAACTGATTTTTTTCCCCACATAGTTGTTTGTAGACATACCCCATGGAAAAGGTGGGTAGAGCACATGTCACAGTGCAGATCTTTGCTAGAAGTGCTATGCAGAATTTACTAAGCTGGCTTAGAAGTAGAAGCAATGTAGTCAGTTTAACAGGGTTTTAATTTCACCTGGTAAATTAGTATCTCAATTTTTTCTTTTCTTTCCTTAGTTTATTACTTACACAAGTTCTCACACCTCTGTATGGCACTGAGTTAGGCTGCACAGCCATACTGAGTGATAAACAGATTTTCTTCTTGTGCAAAGGTGTGCTTGCACACATGCATGCTTATGTGCTGTCTCTCTTCCCCTACCCCCTACGTTCCTACAGCCAGTCATTTCCCCTTCCTTCCATTTGGCTGGTAAAGATTTAAACTCAGTGGTAAAAGGATGCATGCCTCCACTTTGTAAGTGCCCGAGTACACGCATGGGCTGCAGCTTCATGTGACAGCATCTGCAAAACCAGGTGGACCAACATCTTAAAAATGTTTATTCATGGTGGCCAAAAAATTGCCCCAAATCTGGATCGTTCATTCTTCTGAGCAAGATGAGAAGGTTGCAAGGCTTAGGTTTTATTTCTCAATTAACTTAGCAGCCCAAAAGTTTACAACTCTTTAAAGCCTGTGCTTGTTTAAAATTGCTTATGACCTGCATTGAGGTCACATCTGTATTGCTTTCGTCGCAGTTCACAGAATCACAGAATGGTCAGGTTGGAAGGGACCACACTGGGTCATCTGGTCCAACCTCCCTGGTCAAGCAGGGTCGTTCTAAAGCACATTACACAGAATTGTGTCCAGATGGTTCTTGAGTCTCTCCAGTGAGGGAGTCTCCACAGCCTCTTTGGGCAGCCTGTTCCAGTGTGCAGTCAACTGCACAGTAAAAAAGTTCTTCCTCATATTTAAGTGGGAATTCCTGTTCATCAGTTTCTGCCCTTTGCCTCTTGGCCTATTGCTTGGTATCACTGAGAAGGGCCTGAATCCATGCTCTTGGCACCCTCCTTTCAGATACTTGCAGATATTGATGAGGTGAGGCAGTTGAATTCTGGTATAAAACTAATTCACCTCTGCCCTTCAGTCTCAGGAATCTTGAAAGACAGTAAGATGGGTTCCTTTCTCACCGGGCACAAGGGGCTGAGGGTGCTGAAGGAGGGAGAGAGAGAGAGGAGGTGGCTTACCCCATGTTGGACATTATGGTAGCACAGCGAAGGGTGGCTCTAGCCAGGGGGCAGCGCCAGTGGGCTGTAACGTGACCGCTTCCAGTCCAGCCCCCACACTGGGCTGTGCTCAGCGGCTGTGCTCAGCTGAGCCACCAGCACGGCCATCAGCCCGAGGCTCTGTTAGGTCTGCGTGCCCTAACTAGCTACCAGTGCCACTAGTCTCAGGGGCTGTGCCCAAAAGTTTCAGGCTCCACTGGGCAGTGTCTGCTTGCTACCCCCATCGTGGTGTCTGAATTGGTCACCACTAAGTCCCTGGCTACTGGCCTGCTGACTGCAGAGCACTGTCAGTCTGCTGAGATCTGCCAGCTGAAGGATAGAAGTGCTTGGCATACACCCAGACATGGAAGCAAAGGCTGTACATGCAACAGGAGGGAAAGAAGATTCAGCGCTAGAAACCAGAGTCTTATGGAGGAAACCAGAGTCTTATGGAGGAAACCAAACATCTCAACTGATGGCGATAATGCATGCATACTGCTGGCTGCTGTTAATAAGTAAGTCCAGTGCTCTGCTCTCTACAATGCAGAAACCCCGCGGTCCTGGCGAGGGGGGACCCCTCTGCTCTCCCAAATGCCCTTCCCTCCGATGGCGCAGCATTCACCCGGAGCTGAGCCCCTGACCCCCCAGCTACTCGCAGGCGAACGTGGTGCGCCCTTCTCGCTCAGGAACGACTCGTTTGATTTCGCGGGGCCGGCTGTTTCGCCCATCAGCCTTTTGGCTGGCGCAGCGCCCCGTGCCGCGCTCCGCCAGTGCCGCCCTCCGCCAGCTGCCCTCACTGCCAGCCCTCAGGCGGGGCTGACCCGGCTGCAGCCCGGGCAGGGGATGAGGAAACGCCGCCGGGCGGGAGGAGGTGGCGGGCAAGGTCCTAGCGAGCACTGTCAGCGGGGCTCTGGGTGTCCTCAAGACACTGAGAAGATCTTTCAGGCCAGCAGTCGGCTCTGAAAACACTGTGTGTCTTCCATGGGACAATTCCAGCACACTTTCAGGTGTCATTGGCCCTGTCCTTTGAGTAGTGTGTAATGTATGTGTTTACACGCTTCCGCTGACTCAGTTCCATTAACTCCTATGGGAAAATCTTCTCCACTACCTGTCTCACACTGTGTAGGAATATGTCTTTGGGGAATACTAGGTTTTGGCTGAATCTTCCTCTCATCTTGCAACTGAACAAACTGTCTCTGGAATGTACTTTTTTTCTGGAAGGAAGAAAAACTTCAGTTATTTAATTTCTTTTCCATCTAAGAGACTTTCTCCTTATGGTATAAACCTACATAAGCTCATTTAATTAATAAATATTTCTACTAATTTAAGAGACATTACACCAGCCACAGTGAATGTATAGTATAGGCTTCCAGGTACTCCAGAGACAGTGGAAGTCTATTCAATACCACTAGCACTACAAGAGCCACTCCAGGGGTAGTACATGTGCTTTTAATGACTCTGCAGTGATTCTGGCAGGGACTATTCAGCAGCAGGAAATTAAGATATCAAGTGCCTGGCACAGCATTTGTTTGTTCAGTATCAGGACTTTGAACTGAATTATAGAAGATTGCAGGTTTTTTTAGAACTGGAATTTGCAAATGGCAGTACATTTCATCCATCAATGTTTTAAACAGCCAAGTATCTACCTTCAGAGCATCTTCTGTGGAACAGCTGTTTATACAGACAGTATTATTTGCTACCACTCCCTAACAAACAGTCTGTTTAACACAGCAAGATTGCATTTTCAGCTTACAAGGATGAAAATATTAACAACTTGTACTGCATATTGTAAACTTTTATATCTGTTACCAAAATGGGAAAACCAAGGCAGTTTCATTAATAAGTTACAGTAAGTTATCTTGCATGTTTCATTTAGCAGTTCATCAAGATTCATTTTAGTGTTTCCTTTTAGGATTTCTTTTTAGCAGTGATACAGGCACAGGAGGGAGACTAGTCACCATATCAAGCATTTGTATCTGTTCCAACTGTTTCACCTTAGAGAAACTCCCAAAATTACGGTCCTAGTTAGTCAGAATTCCATTTATTTAATAAAAAGAATGTTTGAAATCAAGCTTTACTCATGACTGAAATAACCCATCTCTACTCCCTTGCTTGTGGCCTTATATTGGTTTCACATCTTGCACCAGCATTACCACTGTGTGTGCTCTAAGACTGTCCTTTTTCTCTCTTTTGCCTATACACTGTACTCCAGGCTTTCCTGGAACAGTCCAGGGTATTTGATTATCCTTAACTTATGTCAGTGTCCTTTCAGAATAGAGGAAGAAGGAAAAATCTGCTGGCTCAAGTCTTTTTTAAGCTATCTAATAGGAGATAAACTTTGATCTGGTTAATGACATCGAAGTCTAGCTAAATTAGTTCAGGTTTGTATCATTATCAGCTACTCCTCACTGTCTGTGACCACCAGTGCTCTGCATGTGCATCCACAACGTGGCTCTCACAAAGGGGAGTAACCTACTTTACACACAGGCAAATGCATCTTTTGCATCCCTTAGTGACACATCACATTGAGCAGAGGCAAAAATATGAGGAGGCTTAGAGAAGGTGGCACAAAGCATCACTATCAGGTGCCCTTGCAGTGTTACTCAGGGCATTATGAGGACCCTTCTGTCATGGAAAATGTATTTGTGGGCTCAGAGAGAGACACCTGTGTGTCATCTCTGGAGTTGTGAAGATCGTCCAGGAAATCATTATCTGGGATCTGATGAGAAGATGAAACAAAACATGGGCACTTAAAGATAGTGTTGATGTTCTTATGGGCCAGGTCTGTTCTCCATGATTTTTCTATTTTTCTATTTAAGATTCCTACTCCTACATAGTTGCAAACTACAGCCAGAAGAAAAACAACCCCTTGCCAGCTGAAGCACTCCCAGTCTCTTCCTATGTCTTCTGACTCACAAGGGTATCTGTGGCTCAGCTGTGCTGGTGTAAAACTGCATGGTCCTGCTATGAACCAGAATGGGAAATCCAAACAGAGAAATTAAGTCTTTTTTCATCAAGTTAAGCTATACAAATTCTGCAACTTTGTTAAAATTTAAAAAAACAAAAACAAAAAGAAACAACAAAACCCCAAAACCACAAACCAAAAAAACCAACCAAAACCCCAAACCCACAAAACACAACAAAATCTAAACAAAATAGCAAAAAACAAAACAGTAGAAAAAGACAGTTAATTTTTTTTCCATAACAGCAGGAAATAAATAATGGAAGCTGGATATGTAAAGCTGGGCATACATGGGTCTTTGTGCAGAACAGAAAATATACTGTGAATATATACCGCTTCAACACTAACACTGCTACATTATTTTAAATTACTTCTTCAGTCTGTGGTTCTGATTTATCTGAAGTTAGCAAAGTCTTTACAGCTAGTCATATAAGAATTTACTCAAATGGACATTTCAAACTATTTGGATAAAGCATTTCTGTCTGTAGGATCTCCTCTGTCCTAGAAGCATCTCCTTGCCACCTGCTGCTCTTGAGAATCTCCCTCCGATGTTCAGCTGGGTGCATTTGTCCCAAAGACCTTTAACCTACCGCAGTGCCCATGATGCCTCACTTAACCATGCAGCTGACTCAGATATTCTGTTACACTGGGATGATTAGTGTCAAGGTCAGTTATTTTTTCCTCAGAAACAGCTGGCTTAATTGCATGTGTCCTGTGATTATTACTCTACAAACAAAAATGTGGAATAGCAAATATTCTGAGTTAGGATAAGGACAGTTAAAACACAGAATTCTGTCAGAATTCATTATCTAGTTAGGAACCACATTTTCCACTGCAAGTTATTTCATTATCAATTCTAATCAATTTTTGAATCCTTAAAAAAGGACTTCTGTGATCTTGCTGCTATGGAAATATCTTTCTACACATTCCATAGTCTAAAATCGGTGTTGGTGGAAAGGAATTGATGATTGAGAGAAATGAAGTTCCATAGCAATGTATGAAAGCTTCAGAAACTTATAGTAGGATAGAAGGCTAAAGAGCTGTAAAATGGAAATGCAGTCAATCTTATTAAAGTTTTTGCTGTCATTCAAGCAGTTTTCCTCTTAATGGCATGAATGAAGAATATATGGAGTGCTGTGGTGTGGTATGGTATGACATGGTAGTGGTTATGGGTATGGTGTGGGATGGCATGCCATGGTATGGTGCAGTATGGTGAGGTATGGAAAGACCATTATACTCACAAGTAAAGTGCACAAGCCTGCCTTTACATGTAATAGTTTCCCTTGCCATATGAGACTGTGTGTTAGTAATTCACTTTTGATAAGGGTTTTCTGTCTTCTCTAGGGAATTTTTGAATCAGTCTTTAAGGTCTAATTCTCTAGTTTTTCTGTTTAAAGCATGACTTCAGTGCTTACAGGCAAGACCCCCTTTCTCATATTCTTCTATCTAGTTTGGTCATACTGTGCAAGTCAATGGAGTTTATAAAACCTTTGAGTCTCACCACCAGCCTGAAGAAGTGAAGCACGTGTGGTGAGCGATGGTTGCTGTTTAATTTTTTTTTTTTTCTTTTTCAAAGATCTTTGCAGTTGGCTTTGAGGAGGGGAGCTGCTGCTCTGGAAGATGTATGGAGGCTGGGGAGGGGGCTGCAACGATTGACTCGGTAGAGCATGGTGCTAATAACGCTGAAGTTACGCGTTCAATCAGCCACGGGCCATTTAAGAGTTGGACTCGATGACCCGTGTGGATCCTTTCCAACTCAGAATATCCTGTGACTGTGAAGATCCCCTGAGGATGGCACGATGGATGGCTAGACGATTCTGTTCTCGCCCACGTACTTTAGGAAACCGGGAGGAGGCGGGAACGACACAGAATTTGACCACACGGGGGTGTGCGTCAGTAGCAAGGATGAGGCGGCCGTCGGCGTGTTTCGGGAAGCCGGACACTCGCAGGTAAAACCCCGCTGTGCAGGGATTTCCGCTGACTTCACCCGGCAGTCAGTGAAAATAATCACCAGATTGCCTATATGTATTCTAGAAAGCACGGACGTAACAACTTCATGCTCGAAAAGCAGTCCCTTAAAAACACCATGTCAGACCTAGAGGATTTTTACCTACAACAGGAAGGTAAAAGACCACATTTTATGACTTGGATAAAATAAAAGAAAACCAAAAAATCCAAAACCAAACCAAACCAAGAAAAACCAACAAAAACAAACAAACAAACAAACAAAAAGCCAAAACCAAAAAACCAAAAAACCAAAAACCAAACCAAAAAAAACCCAAAACCAACCAACCAACCAAAAAAAAAAAAAAAAAAAAAGAAAGAAAGAAAGAGGGGAGGAAGGCAGCGAAGAGGCAGCCTGATTTCATTAGGAGCTAGTTTAGGGATGCCAGTCCAAGACACATCAAAGATACCCTGAAGATCTTAACTTTCATGTATGTACTGCTGCAACAAGGAAATGTTCCCTTAACAGCTAGCATAATGAGGACAATGCAGCAGCAGAGAATTAATCTGCAGAAGAGATCCTTATTGATATCTTAAGCAAAGCAGAAAGCAGATCTTGCCAATAGCTCAATAGGCATGAAATTCTAAACAAAAAATTTGCAACAGACAGAGGAAGCCAGTCTGGAGCAACAGCATTCTGCAAAAATATTAATTATTAAAACTCATCAAAGGAAGAAGTGAAAGATATTTGAAACAGCTTGAAAATTAAGTAACATCCATCAGTTTTAAAGCTGCTGGAGGCACTTTGTGCTGTTTTCTTCTCAGCCTGAGCTTTAAATGAAGAAGAAATACATGAACTTTTTTTTTGGGGGGGGGGAGGGGGGAGAACACAAGGTCATCTTGACCTATCTCACAGATAGAGCATATTTCTAAACCCTTGATGTTTTTACCTGACCTTGAAGATAAAAGAAGAATCTCAGAAGGACCATGCAGTAGAGAACTGTTTTTAAGTTATGAGAAAAGTTTAATCGTTCTTGACTTGAACACTTATGAATCAGGTCAGGAGGCTTAAGCTGAAAACATTGCAACAATTCCAAGGAGAGAACATCAAAGTCTCTTCCTTTTTTCTTACTAATCAGTAGATAAAGGAAAGCCTTCCATTATTTAAAAAAAAAAAAAACAAACTAGTGGGAGACTTAATTATTATTAATTTGAAGCCAGGACACAAGTCATACATTCAAGAGCTAAAGGGTATGACTTTGATAACGCAGTGGTGAATATGTAAGATGTGTATTCTTTTTGGTAAAATCTTGCTACTTTCATTCAGCATGTATTGGCTGAAGCCAAGAGAAACTTTTTAGAAAGATATACTGGTAAGTGCTTTGGCTTTGCCTCTTGTTTTTAATAGATTAAAACCATGAAACCTGTAGGGAAAGAGTCGTACAAAACTATTTCATATTAAAAGATTGAGTGGCATTTCTCAGGGGTTGGTGTTGGGACCAGTGGTCTTTGAACATCCTCGGAGCCACAGAGAGTGGGATCGAGTGCACTCTCAACAAGTTTGCCAATGACACCGAGCTGTGTGGTGTAGATGGTATGCTGGAGGAAGGGGATGTCTTCCAGAAGGACCTTGACAGGTTTGAGAGGTGGGCTTATGCAAACCTCATGAAGCTGAACAAGGCCAACTGCAAGGTGCTGCACCTAGGTCAGGGCAATCCCAAAGACAAACCCAGGCTGGGCAGAGAATGAACTGAGGGCAGCCCTGAGGACAAGGACTTGGGGGTGCTGGTAGCTGAGAAGTTTGACATGACCCAACAATCTGCATTTCAGCTCTGAAAGCCAAATATGTCCTGGGCTTAATCGAAAGCAGCGTGGCCAGCAGGGTGAGGGAGGGGATTCTGCCCCTCTGCTCCTCTCTGGTGAGACCCCAGCTGCAGGGCTGCACCCAGCTCTGGGGCTCTCAACAAAAGAAGGAGCTGCTGGAGCAATTCCAGATGAGGGCCACAACCCCCACCATGGCAGGGGGCTGAACTAGCTTTGTAGTCTTTTCCAAAATAAACTATTCCATGATTCTGTAATGAAGATGATGATCATCTATTTTGACAGAGGAAATAAGGAAAGTCCTAGTTGTACAAGTTGATGAAGACTACATCCATGGTGTCTAATCCTGCTAGCACTTAAGTGCATCTTTGCTTCCAGTGTTTCAAACATCTCAGAGACACTCATAAAGCTGAGAGTTTATCTTTTAAATAAGAAATGAATGAGAAAAGAAACATTTTACCAATATGACAGAATTGTTTGGTTCATAGGAATCATAGCAGGATAAGCTGCTATCAGACTTAGAAATTTGACAACTTCATCTCCTACAGGTTTTCTAAATTCGTATATAGGATATCCTTTTGTTGCATTTTGAAAAAATGTCCAAATTACCATTTTCCATTTCCTATGCAACTCTTTCCGCCTCTTTTATAACAATATTGTAATTCCACCAGGCAAATGGATTGTAAAAAATGTGCTGCATAGCAGAATGCTTTTGATTTAAATGTATAGCAAGAAATTTCTGTGAAATAAAACCTGCATTAACAAAGCTGGCACTTGGCCACAATTGACTCTCTTCTGGTTGCTGCAACCTGTACCACCTGCAAGGTTGTTTACTTACGGAAACAGGTGGAGCACAACTTGTGCCACTGCTGTCCTCAGGAGCCTCTGGTACAGGTACAGAATATATAGCCTAATCTCAGCTTCACACTGCAGATCTTTTGTGTCATTTCTACTTGTTATAGAAGGATGACTCTTACAAATGTAGTGCTGTAGCAAATTGCTCTAATACGTAGAGAGAATTCCAGTTTCTTACTTTATCTCGTTTGTTCCTCAGCCTTCATACAAAAGCGTAACTGTCAGCTATGTCAGAGAAACATCCAAGTGAGGGAGTGAAGGGGTGAGGGAAGGCTACCTCACTTCAAAACATTCCACTAACATTTATAATTAGAGTCTACTTTAAAAAAGGCAACAAAACACCTCCTTTGCTTACATCTTGAAATGAACTGTCAATGTAATGCTATCAGAGTTGCTGCATCCTTGGTCTTCTTGGCACGTATGCAAGGAGGAGGGTACAATGCTTTCCTCCCTCATTCCTTGGACAAAGGATTAAGACTATCTGACTTTTGTGTTAAAATTTAGAAAAGCAAGTTATGATGACAGTTACTATGCATCCTAAGCACAGAGAGCAAGTGAGTATTTGATTCATTAAAGGTTCTCTGTATAGTTTTCTCTTCGATAACTTGCAAATCAAAGCTTCTAATTTATTAGAAATTGACAACAAAAATGGAACATTGTAGCTTTCACAGCAGTAGAGAAGATAGGTACCATAAACAGAATTAATCAGTCATTCAATGGGGTTAATAGATCTCAAGTATGGGTGAGAACCACAATCAGAACATGTACTATGAAGAATAAAGATTTCAAAAAGATGATGTTAAGAATCATTTACTTAAAAAAAGACAAAGTCAAATTAAAAGCTAGAACCAAAGAGAAACTTTATATATTGCATGCTGTTTCTTTTGCTAACAGGTGTTTTATTTCTGCAGTGATGGTATAATAAGTTACAAGTTGTTAAGCAGGGACACTGAAAACAAAATACTTTCTGTGCAGCATTTCCAGCATCAGAACCAGAGATACCTACCTAACTGCCACCTTAAAACTTTAGCTCATCTCTGTTAGAAAAATAATTCATATTTTACAGTTAGCATGCAGTTTTAACCATGGGCTGTAAAAGAAGGAACAATGCAAATAATCTGTAAAATGTCACATACAAGAAATATTGCTGTATTTATCAAATGTTTTTGAAACCTGACTGAGAATTACATTCTGGTTTCACTGACTGTAGTCCTCCTGAAATATAACTATATATAACACTATATGAAGAGTTTTAAATAAAAGGTAGTGCTTCACCTGAGAGCTGAGCTGCAGAACAGAAACTTGTAGCTGAGTCCCAGTTAGTCCTTGTCTCAGCAGGTGTGTTTGGCCCCAATTGAGAAGATGAAAATGTAGTATCTTTGCACCATTTCATGTTATTTTTGGACTTCCATAGGGTTTATTAACCCTTGGTAAGTATGTTAATGGAAATGAATGTGGATTAGTTAGTCTATTTGCACTTTGCTAAAGGGTGAGGGTGAGAAAAGGTAATTCAGTTATTAAAGGATTTTCAGTGGAGGAAAGGGTTAATGAAGGCTGAATGGTGTGGAGTGAAGAAGGGACTTTGAAAAGGAGTTCAGCAAAGCACTGCAGACTGTGATTCTTTAGGCAATCACTACCATGAGGCATGTTCCAAAGGAAAGACTTTTCCAAAAGAGAAAAGTAACAGGGAAATTACTCCTGTCTCCCACATCACTGCCCTTCTGATGAAAAAAAATATTAATGGTAGTTGGAGATATTTATTGCCACACAGATCATGCACTGAATCAAAGCATTACTCTGTCACATTTTTTTAAAAAACCCCACACAGACAATCTCATTGCGGTGTTTCAGAAAAGAAGGGAGCCCCTGAAGTAGCCCTTTAAGAGGCCTCTGGACAGGAGAGCTGCTTTTCCAGTCACTCCAAGTATGCCTGCCATAGGGGTCATCATCCATGACTGACTGGGTGTCTCATCTGTAGCAGATTTGTTACTGCAGGTGTTCACAGAGAGTGGGGTTGAGGAGTCTCTCATAATCAGTCAAATCAATCTAACTTAAAACCACTGGCCTCCTGAACTCAGACAGATGTACTCTCATCAACCTTGCTTTTAGTGTAGGAAGAATTCTCTGCATTTGTTGCCACATCAGCATGGATCTGTGGCTGGAGACATGGGCACCTCCATATGTTCAGGTGGCATCAGGATCTAGGATCTCTGCCATAAGCACTTGACTGAGCAAGCAAAAAAGGGCAAGAGAAAGCAAAGAATAGGCACTGCTTATACAGATAGGTTGGTTTCCACTGAACCACCAATAATAGGCCATGAGAGTTTATGTAAAGACAACTACACACATTCTGCTGAGGGGTAAAGGCAGCCGTCACCTTAAGGGGGATGTTTCCAACAGCTGTTCTCAGTTACCTGCATTCAAACAGTGATGATTTATTTTAAAATGTTCCTTGCAATCATTTCTGTCTGATAAGAAAGAAATTATCTCAGCTTTCAAATGTGTTCAAACATTCCCTAACAGCTGTAATTTCTGTTTCCTAAGCTTGGATTGTTGAGAGGGTTCCTACGTGGAGTCACCTGCCTCACGTTTTCTGTAAAGGGGCCAGGGACTTTTGCTTTCCTGCTTGCACAGCAGCTGCTGAACCCACACAGTTTACTTTCAATATACTGGGCCTTGTACTGCAGCAGTTGCACATTAGCTGATGTGATTTCTGTCCAACAGGGATGCAAATGACTGCAGGCAATGTTCCAGCTTAACGACAGCTCCCTTTTTGGACCTGCTCACAGTTCATGTTCCATTTCACTTTTTAAGTACCACTGGAACTTTTGGTCCTTACCCTGCTAGGAATATAAACTAAACTAAAGGAATAGTGCATCTTTTCTTCAGGCAGTCAACCTGCCCACTGTACTTACCACTTACTTCTGCTTGTTTCCTAAGTGGCAGGCGCAGCCCTCTCTCACACAGCCTCTACAATTACCTAGGAAACTACAATACATGGATCATCTCTGTGTAGGGCATCTCCATGAACCATGAAACATGGTCCCATACATTGAAGCGATAACACAGAGATAAATACAGCACCGTTCAGCAACTTTACAATCTGTCTACTACTGCCTGTGTCTGTCTGTGTGCCAGTCACTTGAATTAATATCCAGTGAAAACAGACATGTAAGGATTATGCTTCAGTCTGTGACTGAACAAGTTGCCACAAGCATCAAGTGGGCTGGAATTTTCCTATATAACTCTTAAATCCTTAAGCAGTAGAGGCAAAATCAATCCTTTACAATTTACCACTCGATACTGAGTCACTCACTAAACACAAATGTTTGTAGTAACTCAGAACAATTCTAAGTCAGTCATTCATGAACGAGAATACTTGTGGCTTAGCTCCTACAGTAACAGTCTTTGTAATTTTGGCTTTTCTCCTTGTATTTCTGCAGATTTGCACTGATAATACCAGACTCACTGTGCAAATAGCAGAATGCAGGTTCTTTCTACCTTTCCCCTCAAGATGCTGCTGCTAAGACTTTCATTCTGCATGTCTTGGTTCAGCTGATATCTTTTTTCAAAGCCTTATTACTCAATATAAAACAGCAGGGATGAGGTAACTATCAGATTATTGGAGTTTACTGTTGCTTATACTGCTTCAAATGGAACACTGGGAAAGGAAAACTCCTCTTTGCTAGCTACCAAACCATTCAACCCTGTTAAGATCCAGTCCTGAAAGTTGTTGAGAATTCCTCATTGAAAGAGAAACTCAGACTTGAGTGCAAGTGAACCCCAAACTTGAGCAAGCCATCAAACTCATTGAGGAGAAAGATAAACATTTGCTTGTGCTGTGCATTATATATGTGGTTTTGTGTTTGTCTTAAATTTGGTCTTCCAAATAATGAGAATGAGAATAAAAATATGTGCACAAGAAAAGGCTTCAAGATAGTAAACCAGTCGGTCTCTTACACGCTTTTTTTCCAAGTGGAATCACTCCTTTGTAGCAGGTCCTGTAGATTCTGAGTATTAGATCTTTCTTATTTTTACGTATCAACATATGTCTTGTTCCTGCTCATGCTATAAAAATTAGGAGCAATACTACATGCTGAAAAGGCATCCTATGTAATCCTATTGTTGTCTAAATCAACCAGTGACTCAATTAGTAACTGCATTCAGCAAAGTACAGGTCAGTATAGGATTTATCCTGACATTTGTCACTAAAATAAATAGCCTAATTTTATTCTGAGCATGCAAAGCTGAGCAAATAAAGCTAATTACCTTAGAGAGGTAGGGCATCTGGCAAAGAAGGAAACAGTGCCTGTACCAGTTTCATTTTTTCCTAGAAGAAAGTGAAAACAAGTTACTGCAAATAGAAACACCCCCCTCCACACACAGAGCGACACATAATGCTGTGTGTGAAGTGCCCACAGCCATTTGAAGGACCATGCAGCAGAAGGTGAACAATGGTTCGCAAGGAGTAGGGGTTTCTAAACTAAGAAAATATTCTTGTTAATACTAGACAAAGTTCTCCCTAGTGATAGGCAAAGCACTGCTTGATCAGTCAAATGTTTCCTGTTACTATAGCTCTCAACTCTTCCAGCCACAGTTCCAGAGAGAATTCAGGCTGTGAACACTTCTACTGGGTGAGGCCAACAGCTTCAGCCTTCTGATACGTGCAGAAACCGCTCTGGGGAAAGGCACATTTTCTTCACAAAGAATTGCCTGAGAGGCCATCTTATGGAGCAGTTATTTTATAGATCAAAGGGAAAAGACAGGAAATGTGCCAGCAATCAGAATTACTATCTTCTGAGCTATGTGGTATTCTAATGAACAGGTCAAAGAAAAATGGTTAGAATATGTCCTAAGCTGTCAGCAGCACTTATCTGAACATTATTTAAAAAACAGTAATAAAAAAGAAAAAGTAAAAAAAACCAAAGCAACAAACTCACAAACAAAACAAGCAAACACAAAATAAAATAAAGAAATAAAACTTTCCAAAACAAAGACATAAGCTGAGCCACTTGAAAAAATATCAATTAGAAATTCAGGAGAAGAGGAATTCAAAACAAATTAAGAAACATTGTTTTTTAGAATAAACATAAGGGCAGCCCTACCACAGTGAAATAATATCAAATACCAGCAGTACTGTGTCAAAAATAAACACAATTTATTTTTGACAAGGGAAGTCAGTTAATAATAAGTCACAGGGAAACACAGTGAATGAAAAAAGCTGTGATGCTAATGCTTGGAGCAATGACTTAGGTTTATGAGTATTTTTGATGAACAAATATTTATTGGAGCATGAGAAATGTAAGATAAGCATTTTCAAATACACAGGATTAGGACAGAATCAAACACCTTCACAAAAATATTAGTAATTAAGCTTATTAAAATAAACCCAGAACCTTACACAAAAGGATGATACAAAATTGTGGTTTCCGCATGTCATTGTGTGGAAAAAAATCAATCTACAAACAGACATAATGTGTGTTAAAATTAATCTAAAACAAGGGGACAAAATGAAAAAAAACCCCAAGCCCAGGAGAAGCTGGTAAAACAGTTTTCTTTGTTACCTAACAGACACCACAAGATTATAAAATATTACATCTAGTTAAGCCAAAGAGAATCTGAATCCACTGGCTTCAGTGGGTTTTATTATAAGAAAAAGCTGCCTTGGTCTATGCAGTTATTTCCATCAGACACTGTGCAGGCCCAAAGATCTTAACACAAGGATCTAGCTCTGAGCTGGGACTATGGCCTGTGATAGTACCTGGTGGCACCCCCAATTAACCGCTCACCACTTTGCTGGTAAGGAACTGCACTCCTGAATCCTCAGTCAGCATCACCTTCCAGGCTCTAATCTGGGACCTCTTCAACTTCAGGTTTCCGCACATCCTCCCCAAGCTACAGTTTAATTTTTGCATAATCTTATATTGAGATTTGGATTCTGAAGTTCAGCTGTCTATTCACTGTGTTTGGCCATGTCCAAGCTCCTCTGTTTCCCACTTCTGGTGGAAAGAACCTGTTTACAAGAATCCCAGAAAACTGAAACCCTCAGGTTCACACCTAAACCCTTCAGAATGCCTCAGTCCCATACACACAAACAAGCTGATGGTGAGCTTTCTTAGTATTTCTAGACACATAGAATCATAGAATGGTTTGGGTTGGAAGGGACTTTAAACACCATTTAGTTCCAACACCCCTGCCATGGGCAGAGACAACTTCCAGTAGATGAGATTTCTCACAGCCCCATCCAACCTGGATTTGGACACTTCCAGGGATGGGGCATCCATCCACAGCTTCTCTGTTCCAGCACCTTGCCACCCTCACGGTAAAGAATTTCTTCCTAGTATCTAACCTAAGCTTACGCTCTTTCCACTTGAAGCCATTCATTCTTGTCTTGTCACTACATGGTCTTGTGAAAAGTCTCTCTCCAGCCTTTTTGTAGGCCCCTTTAGGTATTGGAAGGTGCTGTAATTTCTCCCTGGAGCTTTCTCATCTCCAGGTGCACCCCAACCCAGGTGCAGCACCTTGCACGTGGCTTTGTTGAAGTTTATGACATTTGCACAGGCCCCTCTCTCAAGCCTGTCCAGGTCCTTCTGGATGGCTTCCCTTTCTCTCCAGCATGTTGACTGTACCGCACAGCTCGATGTCATCAGCAAACTTGCTGAGGGTGCACTGGCTGTGTCACCAACAAAGATACCAATGCCCATCCCCAAGGAATGCTACTCATCACTGGTCTCCACTCAGACATTGAGGCAGTGATCACAACTCTTGGAATGCAACCATTCAGCCAATTCCTTATCCACCAAGTGTAACATCCATCAACTCCAGCTTAGAGACAAGGATGTCACGTGGAAGAGTGTAAAATGCTTTGCACAACTCCAAGGTAGATGATATCAATCACTCTTCCTTCATCCATAACTGCTGTAGCTCCACGGTAGAATGCCACCAAATTTTTCAGGCATGATCTGCTTTTCAGCAAAGCCATGCTGGCTTCATTGGTTTCACTTCAAAAAGAAAGTGAAAACCATTAGAATGACCCTAAACTTCTTATAGCACAGTGTTCTTCCTTACAGCTGAACTGTTTGCTTCTAAGAACCAGAATTCCCTTCTCTCCACCAACACTGAGATGATAAAAATTGTCAAAGAAGGCAAATAATCTGGCTCCTTCCTTTTTATAACAGTGCATTTCTCTTCTCCTCAGGTGATTGATACAGGGTGCTTACAGGCCTCTTCCACAATTTTCTGCTAGTGAACATGTGTTCTTCCGAACCAGTTAACTTGTTCTTTTCCAGCACATATTTTGTGATAGTGAACAGAAGTCAACAGGTTTTTATTACTAGTCTTATGCCAACAGCCCTGTGCAGTTTTACTGTAATATCACAGTGTGAAGGTGAAGCAGATGAAATGGGACCATAGCTGAAAAGTTTTTTATAAAGCAGTACGCAGTGGTTCTCTTTGTAAAAGCAATTCAGACCTGTACTGATGCAACTAAAAAGCTCTTGCTTACAAGCAAGACATTTCAATGATAAACCTTTTGTTAGTCTCTGTATAGCGGCAAAAGGATTATTTAATTTTTTTGCCAGTACAGCTACATTTAACTGAGCTATGTTCAGCTATAGGGGTAAGTAATCTTCCCAGATTCCTTAATCTGCATCATTCATGGCAGCAAAACCTTTTCAATGCTGATCACACTGAAAGCACAGGCAATCTCATGACCGGGCTATTTCTATTTTGACTATGTTTCCATGTTGCAGCAGTGGTAAGAACAACACTCTGTATTCACTCTGTGGATTCTGCATGGTTTAGTTTATGCATGCAATATACAGAAATCCAAGGAAAAAACATTGAAGGAATAGCTATGCTATAGTCTTCATAGTAACATATCTCAAAATAAGTTGATATATGGGGAACACTGATTGTAACATCTGCACGAGTAAATGCAGATGGCTAGAAAAATTTGTGACTAAGCCAACTGTCCACGTGTAATTTCTTATTTCTGTTTGATATCTCACTGATGCAGATCTTAAATTTTTTTAAGAAAGTCGAGCCCACAGAAAACCAAAACAAAAAGCTGGAATAAAGTCATTACTTTCTTCAAAGTGAAGCTTTTTAATAAGTCTGTAATAAATTACCAGTGAGTACAACTAGCATAAAGGCTAGGCTGACAAAAAAGCAAAATCTGACTACATAACATATTAACTAAGGTGCAGCCTCCCCTTTGTACATTCACATACTCGAGCATACAAAGGACCAAAGGGCCAATGTAAACATGAAGATTAATTAAAAAGACTCCTGCTGCATTCTTCCTTCATTTGATATGCTGAGGCTAACTGCAGACTGGGGCAGATCACCTGTGCCAAGCACAAAACTCACTGTTTCCCTTTCCAATGCCTTTGAAAGCAAGGCATTTTTATTTCTACAACAAATTGTTTGTACAGCTTTGAACTGTGCAGGCTCTTAATAAATGTATTTTATTTTAATGCAGTCTGAAGCATCAGATTATGAGTAGCTGTTTATTCAGAAGAAATTATACATTATTTAAACACCTTGTGAGCCATCTAGTGTTCCCGTCCTTGTAATTTTCTTCAGCTCTATTTCGCTGGTGTTGTCATAACTATGGATCTTTACTGCAGCATGGACAAGGAATGTGATGAAAGAAGCATATCTATGGGGTGAAAAACACCATAGGAAAAGGGACTGGATTTCAGCATTTGTCATGCTGTCAGCACTGGGGAGAAATAGGGTTGTGATATAACCATGCACTTCTTGATGAAGAATATATCAGAAAAGACATTTCAAAACAGGTAAAAATGTTGTACTCTATTTCAGTGAGACTAAGCAAAGCTGGTATGCAAGACAGCCTACGAGATACAAAGGACACTGCTGGGTTTCAGTTCCAGCTCAGCTGTGCCACCTTGGGCAATTATTTCTATGCATATTCCTCTACCATATTTTATCTATCTGTATTGTGAACTCCACAGGACAGACCTTTTTCCCCACTAGTTTCAAGACAGGTATCTGTGAAAATGGGCCACATTTTTAGCACAGTGTAGGAATATTCTAAAGCAGCAATTACCATTAATCACACCAGCTTTAATATGTCTATAGGAGAAGTGTTGCTGCCTGCTTCGAGCTGCCCTTCCCCCTCCCTGGTCAAACAAGCCAGGACTTGACCCTGCCATGTGCTCTGAACTCCTTTGTTCCAAGCGCGGACAAAACCAAATGTAACTCAAACTCTTTAGCAGTGTCTCATTGGCCGCTCATCCCGGGTCCGCCCCCAGTCCGCCCCTTTCGCCTTCTCCGAGTAGAAGAAGGACCCAAGAAGGGGCCTGCCCTCTTTGGCCTGCATCCCTTCTGCAAACATTTGTGTGTCTCTGTCTCTTATTGAAAGCAGGACTATAGCTTAAGCTGAGAGCTGTATTTCTCCCTCTTTGCTTCTACTGGTGGTATCAGCTTTGCAGCTACCATTTGCCGCTTTCAGAGCTATTGAAATACTGGCTTGCCCGTGCTACCTCGCTAGGCTGCCCGAGGCTTTCTAAGGCATTGAACTACAAGAGCTAGCTGGTAAAAAGCTGTGAGTACTTCCACAGAGAAGGACCTAAATCTTGGGAAAAAGTGAGTATTCAACAAAGGCTGAGAAATAGTGTCTCTTTGGAGAAAGAAATTTTAAACAAGAATCAAGGTATTAAAACCAGGTTCCCAAAGCTTTAAAAGAAGGCTTGCAGTTTCAAATAACATCTTCATTCAACAAAATGTGCTTAATTATTAATAATTGTTATCAGGAGTGTTGCTGCTGTCTTGTACAAGTGTTTACAGAAATTAGCTTCAGCAAGGTTTGCCTTGGCATGTTATTAGTGCCCACATGCACTGCACTGCTAGAGCGTACTAAAAGTTGAGTATGTCTCCAACTACCTGAGAAACACTTCAAAGCCTGAAAGTGCGCACCCTCCTCTGTTGTGCTGTAACCAGGAAAAGACTTCAATTTTACAACTTACTTTCTATAACATTTATCTTGTAATTCTGACATCTGTGAAGGAGGTAGTGTAATGCAGCATATCTGTCCATGGCTTACTGTTTTGCAGGTCTTTCAAGATGGAATATTTGTTACTTGAGTAAGTGAAATACACTTCACACCTTCACAAAATTATTATTTCTCTTGCTTAGTGTGTATTTCAACATTTCGAGGTTGAGTAGGGTTCCTCCTCAATTCCTATGATACCCTTAACAACTTTTGATCCCAAATGCTACCATGTTTAAAACTTGTGTCTTGGAGCCCATCTTGGGCTTTGAACCTACAGAGAGATCTGCCACCCAGATGAAACTTCAGTTTCTCTCTTCTCTTACCGTCTCTTTGCTTATGAGATGCAGACATGCAGCTTTATATTGAATGGAAAGGAAAACTAATGGCTGGAGGGCAGTTGTGAAACAGACGTTCCCTCTCTTCCTTCCTTCAACCAGCATGACTTTTATAGAGTAAGAATGAATGTCTGACCATGCCCTCAGTGTCATGCTGGAGATCAATGCAAAGCAACTCTGCCAAAGCAGCAGGAAGTCTGAATGTCCTATCACTTTTCATACAGGTAACTGGCCTGAAAGAGTTTTATTTACAGCATTGTTACAAACTCTTTAAAAGAACTCCAGAACTGTACTAGTGTTGGAAACACCCTGAACAATTCCTTTGTACATCCCTCTGGCAAAGACACATAAGCCCATCTATAGTGCTCTGCCCCAAGGAACCACTGAGACTAGTCCAGTTCCCTTCTGGGAATTTGGCAAGAGTTAGACAAAAAAAATAACAATTTGTGATGTCACACTCCGGGTTTTGTTCTCAGTCAAGGTTATGCTGACAGGAATTAACAAGAGTGCTTACTACAGACAAGGTCTGACTTTATTCTGAAGTCTTCTAGAGTGAGGTGAAGCACAGATCATTGTGACACTCCAATTGTCTTGGAAGGACACAATTTCATAGGTAAAGAAACAGGCCAGCTACATGTTCAGTCCTATTCATGTAATATGTGCTGCAGGTCCCACTGAGTTTAGTAATACCGACTGAACATTTGGAAAACTGGACTTGACCCTAAGTGTGCATGGTTTGAAAACATTAACTTTTTAACACAGGTTTGTTTGTTTGCTTGTTTGTTTGTTTCGTGTGAGCATGTGTGCACATAGTTCTACTGGGGATTTAAAAGAATGGCCAGATAACAAGAAATAACTGATTTCAGATGAACAGTGAATCTGCTCCAGGCTTGCAGGACTTGCCCTGAACATACCGATCATTATTCTTGCATGCACAAACGTCTGAATATGTGGACTTACTGGATTTAAATTTTAAAATACTCACAAGTATGAACTGAGTAAATTACAACTGTAAGGATTCTCTCAAAACCCCATGTATTAGTATTTAATAGTCTTCAAAATAGTATTATTGTTAAAAAAGCTCTTAAGTAGTTTCTTTAATCTTATTACCTCTGGCTGGAGTTTTTCAAGAGGCATTTTCAGGTGTTGCCTCCCGAACATGAGAAAGTAAGATAAACGTTTCTCTCTGTCTCTCTGAGTTTACAACTGTATGCTACCTTGGCTTTAGTCACCTTCCCTGCCCACTGCTGCCAAGTACTTCTTGGTCACTTTTACAATAATAATACAAGGCAAACTTATGGTTAATTAACTTGTTTCTGACACAATGCCCCTTCAAGACTTCTCAAAACCAGGGAAATTCATCATTGCTACTGATACGACCAACCACATCTTATATTATACAAGTTCTGAAAACACAGTTTGAAACCAGAAGCAGAAATATAAACACAGTTAAGGATTTAGACCAGTGTCCCCAACTCAGAAATTAACTCTTTGTAACTTCGATCCAGTATCTCATAGAGCCTGAATTAAATCCTTGGATATCAGTGCAAAAGTCTTGCAGAATTAGTCTCTGGTTCTTAAAGTACTGCTCTTACCATAAGTCAGACTAAAATTACTGCTATCCAGTGCATTATATAAATTTAAGTTCTATTTATAGCCAAATATGCTAGGCCACTCTTTTATACAACATTTTTTATTCCATCAAACTATAAAGGGCTCTTAATATCCCAATATATTTTAACTGAAATAAGGCACCTCCTCTAAATCTGAACTCTTCATACTATGGCCAAAGGATATTTGTACTTGAAAACAATGGGGAATAAATACTACCAGGTATTCCTACTCTGAGCTGTCCAGAGGGAGGAACACAAAGAAATGCCACAAGAAACGTATGAAGAGAATGCATACTGCAACTGCTTGATGAATTTTCTCAGTTGTCAGAGAGTTCTCCTGAGGAAGCAAAAATAAAAATCTGTTAGGAGAATGGTGGATTGCTTCACTAACCTACCTTATCCCATCAAACAGTGGAACAGGCTTCTCAGAGAGGTCGTAGATTCCCCAGGCAAGAGGTATTTGGACAACACCCTTAACAAAACGCTTTAACTTCTGGTTAGCCTTGAGGGGCCAGGCAGTTGGACAGGATGATCTTTGTATGTTCCTTCCAAAGAAAATATTCTATTCTGTTCTATTCTAGTCTAGTCTAGTCTATTCCCTCTTGTTGCTTATCTGTAATATACTAAAGGCTGAGTCCTGTGGGCCAGTTGCTAGGCAAACACGGAGTGCATGACTAGTCCTGCTCTGAGGAATGGGCAACCCAAAGAGAAGCAAGAGGTTGGGTACATGAAAGAGCAAACCAACAATGTAGTCATTAGAAGAGCTGTTGTAACTCTTTTATAAATCATGATTTTGACAGATGTCCACCACCTTTTGGTAGCATTATCAGAGATACCCAACTTTCCCAAATGAGCATCTTATCCCACCTGTGTTCAAGTACAGTCATACACAAAGTTGATTAGTCATTCCTTAGAACTATGGGAGAAAAAGGAGTCATTAAGAAAGAAAAAAGAGAGTGGAAAAGGATTCTCCTAAAAGCTGTGCCAAATCTCTATTGGTCAGTTCCAGCTCCCCACACTCACTTCATCCTCTGCTAGATTATCACCTTTTCTTTAGCGCTATTAGGTCAAGTGTTTGTAAGACAGGACTCATCTGAGCTGACAGAAGCGGTCTTCTTAAATAAAACTAAAGGCACCTTTTTCATATTATTTTCTAGTTCAGCCTAAAAGGCAAAAGAACTCCTCATGTTCATTTTGCAATTTTCTTTTTCACCCAACAGTTAGTTAAAAAAAAGCAGAAGAGAACTATGAATGGAAATACATCTTCACATAGGCAGATGTAGCCCTGTAAATCTGCCAGGAATATGGATGGCTCCCTAAGCAGAGAGGACAGGTCTTATCAAAAGATCATTCAGGAGAGTCTACGAACAGTTTGGTACATTAAAGAAAGCCTAGGTTTGTGCAGATTGTTATGAGCAGCAATTAAAAGCTCTTCTGATGGAAGAGGTATAAGACCAACCACAAAATTACCAGATTTGGTCTCAGTCCTTCAGCACTCTTCTAGGCATTTAGACCATGACCTGATAAAAGACACAAACAGACACTATGCTACAGCCTAGAAAGTTTTGGCATAAACAGCTTAGTCTAGAAACTAAATATTATTTAGACCCACGGGACTGCAAGTAGAGAGATTAATCTTCATGCCAGGAATCTCAGAAATTGCCCACATGGCAACTGTGGCCTGTTGGTGAACACATATGATCAAAATGCATGAGCAAAATTGAGTTCAAACTGCGACTCTGGGAACTCTTTGGTACCAAGTAATTCCAAAGAGTTGTGGAATAGAATTATTAACTGTAGTCAAGAAATACATACTGCTTTAACAAGTAACACTGTGCAGTTACAAATTATCCTTACTCCAGGTGTCCAGAAATCAAACATAGCAGTTGTTTCCCTGGCTAAAACTCCTCACCCAGTCATGTATATGCTGGTACGCTCAGTTATTTACAAAGTTCATGTGAGACAGTGCTTCTGTATCTGTTTGTGGAACAAAGCTTGTAGAGCTGGAAACAGTAATTTGTTAAATATAATGTGGGAATGAACTCTAAAATCATACTGGAGCATCTTAAGGGACAACTGACCAATGACAGATGTATAGAAAAAAACAAGTTGTAAACATGATACTCTTTCAAATTGATCGAAGTCTGTAAGAGACAATATGCATACTGAGAAAATCGCAATTGGCTGCTACCTGCCAAAAATAGATTCTTTGAATATTTGGAAAGAAAAAATAATGCAAGTGTGCTAGACATGTAAAATAAAGATGTGCTTCAATTTGTTAGAGCCATGCCCTGGTGGGAAATTTGGTCCACTAATGAAACTTGCTACTGAAAACTCATTGATAGCACTGGAAGAATGTCAAGAAAATTCTTCAGGGACAAAAAAAAGGTGCTGTGTGATAATGATATTACACTCTAACACTTATCAGCTAATTAACCATCTTGGAAGCTCTGCCATTTCCCAGACACTTCCAAATATGCTATAAACAAACAAAGCTTACCACTGGCGGGTATTGTTATGTCAAGCTGTAAAAGAAAGGCACCTGGAGGTGCTAACAAATTTATTACACAGGTGTTATGTCAAGATGTAGCAGGAAGGCACATGAAGGAGGTAAAAAACCTGTTATACCCATGTGGTGCTGTTCACACAATAAAGTACAAAGGCTTCTCTATGGAAAAGATGTGATCATTTCTCCATTATTAGGCACAGCAGTAGCCTCAGTGGAATAAAAATTGAGAAAACTTACAGAGTTTTACAGAAGAGGAGCTGTACCAGAAATCCATGTCACAGAATGTCAAGATGTAAGTACAATAAATTAGTGTATGTCCTAAAAAGTAGATGGTTAAAATAGGCAAGATAGGTGTTTCTCTTCAGTCAACAACCTAGTCAGCTAAGAAAACCTAGGCCAAATGATCTCCAATATTCAGAGTTTCATTACCAAAATTATTACATTCTGAGGATATTCTCATTAGCTACATTAGCTACATCATAACTCTTAAGTACTGTTAAAATACAAAGCTAATAATGGGTTTTTTTCCCCATCTGGGGAAAAAATGAAGAGAGAAAAACATGAGACAGAGTGTTTTGATGTTATCCAGAAGGCTTGGGGCCGGAATCTCTTTCAGTAGAAGATGCTATCACTACTCTGTGTCCCATCAAGGGAGAAAAAGTAAGAATATTTCTTCATTCAAAAGCAATGTCTGCTTTTCCAAGAGACATTCTGCTCAAAAGAAACTCTGACCATTAATTTTCTTCCGAACAGCCCCTCACCACTAGTGAAGATGAAAACCTTTCTTCTGGCTTTTCTTCATCATGATATCCCATCTTCTTTCTGCCTTTGAAATAAACAGTCAATGGGAGAGCCCACACCCACTACGTCCCTGACAGGAACCTTGATGACAAATAGGCTTTGGTTGCCCTGACAAGCCTCTCCCAGAGGCTCCATCTACACCTTCAGACTGGAGCTTCCATTTAACCTCATGCCTGGGCCTTCAGTCTCTGTTTAGCTACATCATAGGTACACTTGCCCCTTCTGTGCCTGAATCATTGTTTGGATTCACCTGCCTCTGGTGCCAGGGGACAGTGCTCTGTTGCCCAGGGGACTGCCTGGCCTGCCTTGTGGCTGCTCTCCTCAAGCCTTCTTTTGGGAAACAGTCTCTTCTTGCTGCTACCTGACCTTCCCATGATAAAAAGAGACTTGGCTGCCTAAAAGAGTCCCACTTGTCCTTACAAATAGGATGGTAACTTCAGCCTCTGCAAGCCCTCCTTAATAACAGTCCTTAAATGCTTCTCCCATCTGCTACATCCAGTAACATCTAAAAGGTTTGTAAATGGTGGCAGTGAGTAACTCAATTCAGCATAATAAAAATGCAATAGGAAACAAGATGCAATATTCCCTCACTGTCTCCAAGTATGCATTATGTATTATGTATTAGAGTGAGAACATACCAAAATTTTTGATGCACCCTCAAAACAGCCACCTCATTAGTGATGCATTACATACATACCCAACATTCATACCAATTGGATCCTGGGAGAAGGGCAATGAAAAGGACTAAGAATTAGATCTTTGCTGCCACATTTACTGTGTGGACTCCTATTAAATTTTTCTACTTTTTTTTTCTCAAGGACAAAGGGTGTCTCAAAATGGTCAGACACAACAGGAAGTGTTTGGTATTGTCTCTTCAGCACTGAGAAATGGTTATCCTGAGAGTTGAAAGAGCAAGTTCTCCTCTTGCTCCATGCCTGTCTTTTGTCTACTGATCCTCTTCTCTGTGATTCAAATGGCCACCATTGAGCTTAAACATGGATTTGGGGTGATATTCTGGGTTTCCTCTGAACTGGCCAATGCCAAATATTTATTTTAAAAACAAAATGTATTTACTTCACTGGGGGTGGGGGCTGCATGTTCCAAACTTTACAGATTCTGTCAGTTCTATGCACAAATAATGATTTTGGAGTGTAATTTTACATCTCAAATTTGCTAGATTTTTATATCAGTATTTACTTTAAGGTCTGGTAACAATTTAAAATTTTATACCAACAGGCACAATTATAATATCTTTCAATTTCTGCCATTCCTAAATATTACATACCATTTCAATGCTCTTGAAATCCAAACTCTGCCAAAGCCTTTTATTGTGCTCACCTGATCTTTTGCCACCTGCTAAAGCATCCAAGGGTCTTGCCAGCTCTGGACTAAATTGATTCGGCTACAGTTAAGAGGTTAGTTATGTTGTTTCCAACACTGGTAATTTAGTTAGTGTATTCCATGAGACAGACATACATTAATTTGTTGCCATTTGCCAATAAATGCTGTTTAGGTTTACTGTGATCTTAGAATGATTCTGCATTAAAATCAGGAGATAAAACAGTCTCAAATGGTAGGTGAGTCCTAACTAAAAAACTGTTTTCCTCATGTAAGGGTATTACAGACAGTGTAGCTAAATTCTTTAATAGTAACTTAATCTTTGACTATAGCAAGAGCAAATATAACACATTCTCACACTCACCTGAACAGAAATTTCTGGAGTTTATCTCAGGAAAAAAAACCAACCAACCTCCCCCATCCCCAGACCTCCCCAAAGACAGCTGCTGCTGAACCATGGCCACACTGTGATTTCAGTCTGAACTGAACTCAGGTTTTTGATAAATACAGCTTTTAGTAGCTTAGCAAAACAATTTTTCCCTTTTCTTCGCTGCCAGTAAAATTCTGCTGAAATTCTGCACCCCGTTTTCTGTAATGCATCAGACCCCTTAGTGGAAGACAGAGAATTTTAAATCATGATATCCAAATGTGACTTTGAGTGGTTCACTTAAAGGAACTGGTTTGGTCAGAGAAAGCATCTACTTTAGTTTCTCTCCAGAAGTGATTAGTAGAGTCAAAGATGCCGCTTGTATTTCTGACTATCAGTGCAGGGAGCAGTTTAGTGGAGTAGCCATAGCTTACCAGGAGCTGCCAGCCTGTATGGAGCATGGTAAACCAGAGAGGGGTTGGACCATGGAAATCCACGGCAGCTCTCTCCAGATGTCTGCTCTGCTACACTACTGTACTAATCCTAACCAAAAAGGTGGAGGAAGTTACCATTTTAAATCCAGCTTGTGGAATGACCTTACAATTCAGTTGCACCAGAAGAGCTGAGGCGCTGGTAAAATTGCAGCGAATCGGTTTAATCAGGACTGTTATTTCTTGAGCTACAGTCTCCACTTGAAAGCCTTTTGTTGTCAGGCTGGATCAAAGTTAAATGACCTAGTCAATGACTACCCTGCTAAGAAATCTCTTAGGGTTTTTTTCCAGGAAACTAAACAAAGAAGTTCCTACTAGAAGTGGTACTGTGTAGTATTCTGAGAAACATAATTTATCTGGTTACATAAACATAATATGATACAAAGAACTGGAGTTTTCATAGGAGAATTACCTGAAAAACAACAATGAATTGAATTATTCTGAGTAAACAGGAGCTACATAAAATGGATAATAGGCCCTCATTGAACAGAGAGCAGCTTAGAAGACACCTTTTAGCCGCCAAATACTAATTTATGTCATAAATACTCCAACCCATGAAATTATAATCACAACTGCAAAACAGAAAAACAGGTATATTTTTTTTGGTTTGTTTTCATAGTATAAGCAAATGTTAGCAATATGGACAACAACAATATCAATAACGTATGAAGGAGAAAAGCACAGTAGGTGTCAGTTTCTTTAAACTTGATAGAATAACAGCAAAGACAAGTAATTTTTGGTAAAATACTGTGCCGCTAAAAACAGATAAACATAGTTTGTTTAAAATAGATCAGGTTGACTAATTGCATCTGTCAAATTGTATTTGTATGCTGAGCAGACAAAATATTGTGCACCCAGGCCCTGATGCTATAATTGGATCTGTGCATACAGATCTCTGTTCTTCCTCGAAGTTCTATTTAATTAAATTACACTATATACCTCTTTAAAGTAAACAAGACCATCATTCAGTTTATATGTCCTTATAAAAGAGGCAGCTGGAAACAACACATCCATTCAACACAATCACACGCGCCTAATTTATGGACAGTACAACACCACGGACTTCCCTAAAGTTGCAAGAAACACGAATTTGACATAGATCAGGAAGAATACAGTTTAAATTAATGAGAAAAAAAGCAACAGACATAACCAATCAGGGAAGCAAGCAGAAAATAAATTAATACAATTAAAATTAAATTATTAAAAATAAGTGGACCAATTAAAAACAAACAAACAAACAAAGCCACAAACAAACAAAACCTTCAAACCCCAAACAAACAAAAAACAACTAAAAGTGTGACAGGCAAAGTAGAAATATAGCTTCCAAAGCTCAAGTTTGCTTCCTAGAAGTGTTTTCCCTCACATTATCTTTATCTCTCTCCCCTTCACTCCTTGCCTCCCAGGAAGGGAATGATCAAAGTTTTCTTCCTTTCTGTTGTTCCCTGCTTGTGTTAGCAACCAGCGCACAGGCCCTATCACAAAGGATTTATTTTCTTTTTCTATTATAACTATCTATCAAAATTTCTATTGGCTTTGTGAATTGCAGTTGAAAGTTAATTTAAAAGCATTCTTCAATGGCAGCAAAGTCTAGATTACTGGCAAAATGCACTTATTTCTATTTTTATAGTATACAGAGCAATTACAGGAGAACCCTTACAGTATTTTTAAATTACATTGTATATTTAACTTGTAACAAGAAACATGTGTGCTAAGGGATGAAACTGTATGTCATTTTTCACAATCTGACCTCTAAAGAAAAGTTCTTTCAAAGGACTCAAAAATCCTTAATTTTTAAATTTATGTATGTATAAAAAATCTAATTACTAACATATAAAAATATATTCCAATACATTAGAAATAATGAATATATCAGCATATTCTCATATGTGTATGTTCTCATATTAGAATATCTAAAAGAGATACATATATATTCTCACCTCCTTTTCTCATAATAACTGATTCAAATATAATCTTTTCTGAGTCTGCTGTTATGTCTAAAATTTATTTTTGAGCCTTGTGTTATGACTAAAATTCAGGGTTTTTTTCAAACTATTACTCCCCAAAGTACTTCTTTGATCATGATGATTTGTCTTGTTCCTGTAGTTTGTGGGGGAAAAGCAAACTTGTAGATATTCCTATATTCTTAGGAGTGAAGTCTATCAGACTCACAGGACATTCAAGAATTGTCATGTGACTGTCATCCATTTGATTGAGGCTGCACATTTCTTCAACGACATAGCCCAGAAAAGGAGTTAGCTCAGGGAAGTCCTCAAAGTCCACCCTACACAGGACATACCCAGAGCAACACAATTCCTTGCAGATACGTGAAAAGCGGATGTCTCTACCTGGTACCTCCAGGGCACCTCCTGCCCTTGGGCGCCCACTCCTAGGGTGCAGGATGCAGACGCAGCTCACCTGACCCATGCACAGCCACGAGTCCTTGCCCAGCATCACTCAGGAGCTTGCCGCTCTACCCTCCAGTCAGGGGACCAGGCATCTGCCCACTGTCCCACCTATGGATTTCAGAGGCACCAGCTCGAGCTGTTCTTTTGTTATTTAGTTATTGCACCCCAGAGGATGCGGACGTCTGAAACCCTGCTGTGGGAAGCCTGGGGTCGAGATGGTGAGGAAACCTGGTGTGACTGTGTGAGTGTGGGGGTGTGAAGGGGCCTCGGTCCCAGCTCAGGTGGTGCAGGAGTGACTGCCAGAGTGGCCCATGTAACGAAGTTTCCTTAACATATGGCTCAGCGAATTTACAAACCCACATGTCTAGCTTTGACACGGAGAGCGCAACAGCCACCGCTGAGGCTGCGCCACACGGAGAGAGAGACACATGGCCAGCATCCAGCTCGGGGCCGGCACCTGACTCCTGCCTGGTGGCCCCGGGTAAGCGGCCGTCTTTCTCCCTCTGTCCTGGCTGTCCCAGGTTGTCTGCGGAACCCAAAGGGCAGGACACTGGGGACCTCGAGGGATGGCGGGGCCCCCGAACTGTGGCAGCTGCCCTGACCTGTGGCTGCCCCCCTGAACCTTGCAGCGCTACGGGCTGGGGGAGGAGTGGACAGGAAGCTGCGCGGCAGGAAAGGACCTGGGCGTGCCGGTCGATAGATTATGAACATGAGGCAGCAGTGTGCCCAGGTGGCCAAAAAGGACAGTGTCTTTCGTCTTGACTTGTACCAGCAACAGTGTGGCCAAGAGGACCAGGGCAGTGACCATCCCCCTGTACTGGGCACTGGTGAGGTCATGCCTCAAGTCCTGCTTTTAGTTCTGAGCTGGAAAGACGCGGAGGTTCCGGAGGGAAGCCAGAGAAGGAAAATGGAACTGGGGAAGGGTCTGAAGCACAAGTCTGATGAGGAGCCTCTGAGGGAGCTGGGGTTGTCTAGCCTGGAGAAAAGGAGGCTCAGGGGAGACCGTACTGCTCTCTACAGCTCCCTGAAAGGAGGGTGTAGCCAGGTCGGGGTCGGTCTCTTCTTCCAGGCAACCAGCGACAGGACACGAGGAAATGGCCTCGAGCTGTGCCAGGAGAGGACACTACGGGGAATTTTTTCACAGAAGAGGTTATTAAACTTTGGAATGGACTGCCCAGGGCGGTAGTATAGTCACGGTCGCGGGAGGTGTTTAGTGAAGGAGTGGACGTAGTGCCATGGTCTAGTTGACATGGTCATGTTGGGTCGCAGGTTGGACTCAATGACCTCGGAGTCTTTTCCAACCCAAGTGATGCCGAGTGATGGGTGCGGTGTTCCCGTGCACCGCGGCGAGCAGCCGAACCCAGGCCACAGCTCGGCACCGCCGCACAGCGGCGGCACGGCCGCACTGCGCAGGCGCCGCGGAGGGAGAGGCGGCGGGGGCGCGGGCCCTCGGTGCGCCTGCGCCGCGCTCCGCTCCGGGGCGGCCCCGCCCGCCCCGCCGGGCCGTGCACGGGGGTCCCGCTCCCCCGCCGCGCCGGGGCCGCGCTGAGGGGCGGGCGGCGGCTGCTGCCCGCGGAGAGCGCCCGCCAGCCCCCCGAGGGTTTCACCTGGTGCCGCCTGGAGCGGGGCGGGGCGGTGACCGGCACATCCCGGCTCCTTCTTCCTCTGAGCAGCGGGGGTGGAGAGAGAGGGGCTGGGGGAGGTCCCCTCCGCCCCCGTCGGAGGGAGCGGAGCGAGGGGAAAGGTGGGTGTTGGAGAGGGGCTGGGTTTCGGAGGGGCCGGGCTTGGGGTGGGGATATTCCCGAGGGCTGCTCCGCCAGGTACTTGTGGAAGGAGGAAGCCGGCGGCCGTCGCCGACCTGGAGCTGAGGGGCCGGGCGCTGCCGCGGGGAACTTTGTGGTACTCAGGGCGTGCGGGTCTCGCTTCCTTTCTCTTCCTCTCTCTTTTTCTCCAGCGCGGTCGGAGTCGCGTTTTCCCCACGGCCGTGGTTTCCCGCCCCGCGGGGCCGTGGCCCCGCGCCCGGCTGCGGGCCGGGATGCGCCGGGAAGCGCCGCTCCGCTGGGCTGGGCGCGCTCCCGTCCCTCCGCGGGGCGGAGGTGGCGGCCGTCGCTCGGGGCCTGCGCTTGCCCGGTTTTTAAACTTTATTTCGGAGTTACCCCTGTTAAGGTGGCAGAAAATCCTTCGGCGCCCGGGTTTCTTAGCGGTGGGTCGCGATGAGTTTTTGGGTATTTGCGGTTTTGTGTGGTGGCTGAAGTTTAGTACCCCAAGTTTGGGGGGTGCTTGTCTGTAGCAGAGAAAACGTGGAGCCGCTGCTGTTTGCCTTGTCGCTGGTGCCTGGTGGAAGTGCATATGTGGAAGCGAACTGATTGACATCTATTCTGCAGGGTTAATCAATAATCAGAATGGTTATTCATGTAATGCATTTTTATAGACCGTACTAAAAGCCTTGACTATGCAGTAGATTGTTACAAGTATGAAGTTTCTACAGCATGTCGTCCTCAGAAGATAAAAATATTTTTAGCAAGTCTGAAGTATTGTGCTCCCCTTGCTGGGATAGTGTGATAGTAGCTGACTATCTGTCATATGTCTTGATAAAGTTTCTCAACTTGAAACGAAGTAATAAACCCAAGTTCATTATGTGTACTGCCAACTTTGTTCACTACTTTCTAAGTGAAAATGTGATTGCTGATATTTTCCTTTTACCTATTGATATTTCAAAATCCGAAGTCCGGGAAGCTTGGTCATGGTGGCAAATTCAACCATCCCAGGAAACTAACCATGCCTAATGTTTATTTTTTTTCATCATAACAGTATGCAGAGGTGAAAATGGAAATGTTCACTGAAGTCAGCACTTCTTACTTCATGCAAAGATGTAGATGTTACATTAACTTAAACTTTCATTCTGTATCTTAGTGTCTTGTAAAATGTTTGCTGTTCTGAAAATCTAGGTATTCTGATACAGAAGTTAAGGCGGCTTCTTTTTTTCCTTGTGATTCAAAAAATTTTCTGGAATCTTTTAATACTGTTATAGTAGGAGCCTTTATAGGGAGACATGTTGACAAGAACAGTTGTGTATAAATGCTGATTAATCGAACAGCAAATAGTATTAAGAATTATCTTTTTGAAGAATTTAATTTTAAAAATTTACTGCGTAATTTTGCTATGATTAGTATTTTTCACATTTGCTTTAAAACTGCATTCTGCAAGCTTTCGAGAGAAAATTCAGAAGGTTCTCAGTGGAGTGAGAATTTGTTTTTATTAATCTGTCAAATGTTCTTATGGAGGAACATGTAATTTTGTTTTTTCTTTGTTCTATTTGAGAATACAGTTGTTTTTATTCTTAGGTTGTGGAATTGCTGTCTAATGTGGGCGTATGGTTCCTATGCTGCCATACAACTAATATGATGAGTCTCTTCTCCCAAGTATTAAAAAAAAAAAAAAAAAAAAAATTCATAAAGGTTTTATTGTTTCAGTTGAGAAAGGAGGGAAAAAGAGTAATCTATCAGTTGATGTACTGCCCTGAAATACTAGAAAAGATAGCTTCATGTTGACATTCTTTCTGGTTTGGGTAGAAATGATGCAAGTAAAGTATGTGTAGTTCTTGAACTGTACAAATGTAACATCTCAAAGTAGAACCTCCCTAATGCACTTCCTTTTCCAAGAGTAAAACAAAGACTGTAGACATATTAAAGGTGAAGCAACTGAGTGTTTTTGAGGAAATTTTCTGAAGAGCCTTTTATGTGTTTCAGTGAAGTACAGGTGGTTGGTGATAACTGCAAGTTTGAGTATGTTCTGAGATGCAAAGTGCTGCCTGTGATGCTTCAGGAAGACCTGGGGCTTTGGGGTGATTTTGGGGTGGGGTTTTTTTTGTCAGAAGATGCTAAATACCTTTGGAGAATTGAATTTCATTGGGTGATCTCCAAACTGTTAGTTGAAAATGCAAGGTGTTACAATAGCTGTTGGTTAAAACTGCTTTAGTAAACCTAAAGTAAAACAAAATCTTTCAAAAGCTGTCTTGTGGCTTATTCTCAAGGGTACTTAATCAAAAAATTAGAAAGAAAAAAGTAAAAGAAGAAAAATTGCACTTCCTTGCTGCATTAATGCCAAAATGAAATACAGCCATTAATTTGTTTCTGTGGAATGCTGAGGCTAATTTAGATCCAAACCTTATATTTAGGGGTAAGAATACATGAAAGTGAACACAGAGAAATCATTTTATTTGGATCAGAAAATTTCTGTAGAAAACTGAGAATTTCAGTTTTATGTTAAAGAAATTGGGTCTTTATTTAAGCTTATTGCCTTAAGAGGAAAATGTGTCTCAAGTTAAACTGATAAAATTCAAACGAACCAGAATGATGTGAACTGTAATTTTTGTTGACTATCAAAAGCAGGCCAGATATGTACCTAGACCTGTGGGGTTTTATAATTGAGGTTAGTGGCCTCCTTGTGGGTTAGTAAGTGGGGAAGATCAGGAACAACACTAAACACAGCAGCTGTATTTATATTTTCAAGTTAGATTCAGTCATTCCGGTACCAGAAGTCTTCAGGTTTAACAACACTTTGGAATTCTGGAAGATGATGCTTTTAAAGAGTCATCAACCACTTCCATATAATTATCCATGTGTTTCTGGCTCATGAGCCTTTTTTTGATTTATTTTCTATATAGAGTTACATAATTTGCTTTTTTCTGTAGTTACTTCATAAATACCTGTTTTTAACCCACTTTGAGCTACGTGGTTGTGGGAAACAGTATAGCCTAGTATGAATGAAGTTATCCCTCCTTATGAGCTCACTGTTCACTCGCAACTTGTTTATTACTACTGTCTGATATAAGCAGAAACATGAAAATAGAAAAATATAAATAAATCTCCTAGTTTCCCTAGGAGTTGACTAATTGTCGTTCATTTGATTTGGTCTGTAGTCAAGAAAATTAATCTGCTTTGTGTACCCCATCTGGGGAGATAAGCAGTTGATTTGGGTTGTACCAGGGAGTATTTATCAGGTGTTCTGCTGACCTAATCCTGTGTTAAGTGATAAGCACAAGTGTGTATTCATCAACTTTCTTTTAAAGGATATCCTGATTAAACATAATGTTGTGTCAAAACATGAGGATGGGAGTTAGTTATGTCATAAAATTATGCCTACAGTTGCTTTTTCAAGGTACACTTCTTAATTCTTTTGCACTCGTTAACTGTTGCATGTAATTGCACTCTTGCTTTTGGTTTTCCTGCTTTTGACCACTGTATATATTTTGTACTTTTAGTTTCATTTTGTGCTGCATATTTTTTATGAAAGGCTATATTTAAGAGGCTTTTTTTTCCTTCTTCTTTTCTCATTTCAGCATGTGAAAAGTGTGCCTATTTCTTCAGGTCTGTGGACGTGAGTTTTACATTGGAGTTAGAGGCAGCATTTTTGGCACTGCTTTGCAGAGTGGGTAGGTGAAAAAGTATTTTGTCTACTCCTGTTGATACCACTCTTCCCTGCTCTTGCTGTTTCCCGCTTGGCTGAAGTTGTTCAAGCTCAGGTGTGCTGCCAAAAGAGGAGCACCATCCTCAACAGCGCATTTCTGCACCTCCCTCATAGTGTAGCAACTGTCATATGTGAACTGCATGGTAAATTAAATTATTCTGGTACCATGCTGCTTTGCAGTTGTTAGTCACTGCACTGAGAGTCATGAAAACACAAGGGTGAGGAATGACATGACTGCCTTTGCTCACTGCAGCCATAGATCAGCTTAAACTGACCAGGAAACCTCACCCTAAATTTCTTGTGAAAGCCTATGGAATGAATGCTCATATAATTCAATAAACCAACCATTATCTTTGCAATTAACTTCCTTAATCACACTGAACTGCTAGTAATTTAACTTGTTACCATTCTTACTCCTCAAAAGACATGGTGTATTGCAATGGTATTTAAAGTCAATGAGAAGATAGATCATTCTTTCTGACACTGAATAGCAGAAGCAAAGGAACCAGATTTGTGTTTGCATATGTACACTCTGTGGAAGTGTGCATACTTCACACGAGTGCACAGGTGTATGGTGAGCTCAGTGCTCTCTATTAGGATCTTACCATTTAAGTGAGACATTACTATTTTCTTGGAAGATGGATTGCATTAATGATGGGAATAAGGCTGAACCAAAACCAGTTCACATATAGGCAGAAATCAAATCTTATCACGTCTGCTTTGGGTGGGACCAGACCATATAGCAAAATCAGGGAATGGTAACCCTTTCCTTGTCTATAGGTTGCATGGTAGCTACAGCTGAAGTGACACATGAGAAGGATGTGACAAAATTTTAGAATATTGCTCCAGCTTTTGATTCCAGCTTACTAGGTGGTTCCTAGACTGCAATACTTTGGAAAAGACAATAAATATTTTTGAAGCGAGAATTCAAAGCACATTTTTGCACATACTTCATGGGCTGCATTTGAATGTGTAAATTATGCTTCAACACTGAGATACACACTCTCCTGTCTTAAATGTCTTTTCCAACCTAGATGATTCTATGATTCTTTATGTCTTCAGGCTTTCAACCATAGTGTTTTCTAGTACTAAAAACACTAACAATACTGTTGGACAGTTAGCATAAATGCATGGTGGTACAGTGATCCCAAAGACTACTGAAAAGGAAAAGAATATAGCATCCAAGTATTTTGTTGTAACATTAAGAGGTGACTTAGTTTAATTAATAGATTACATGTAATCCCTATTGGCTTTTTTAGGCCTTCTTTGTCTTCCTGACTGTGTTCAGCTTAATTACAGTTTTGCTTCTGTATGGGTTTCTTTTCCATTTCTGTAGGTTTTTTGCTGGTTCACTTCCTCATTTTATTATGCAAGATACAGCATTCATTTTCTCACTCTCTTGATTTGTCAGTTCACGTGTTTCTATTTTATAGTCTCTAATTTGTCTTTCTTGCTCCATGGGTACAGGCAGGTTGGTTGTTCTGATCTTATGTTACCAGGAAAACTACTCTAGCTTCATGTCTATTCCTTTCCCATCATCTCAGTTAGCTGTCCTTTCCCAAAACACAGTCAGTGTTGAAGTAATTACTGTGGAGTTATTCAGTACACAGTATATGACCTTAGATATGGTGAAAGCTGTAGTGCAAAACTTAGTTTCTGTGGAGGAAACTTCTTGAACTCAAAAGTAGGTGATTTGCTCATTTTTCATTTGATTTCTGTCAGTGCTAGAAACTTTTTTTCTGTGTAATAAAACCTCGTAGAAAAACTGAGTTGTCTTAATTGTCATTGGTTTGAAATTCTGTCATAGAAGATTCTCTTTCTATATAATTTTCTTCTACTGTGTACAACCCTGCTTGTAAATGTACAATGGTTTTCTAAAATAGAAAACAAATGTATGGAAGTAAAATTAAGTGCATTAAAAATATGAAAGTAACTTGAAAATAAGTCTTCATTGGTAAATGTTTTCTGCAATGTTCCATAACATACTGTCTGTAGGGAAATCACTTTGCTCATGGTAATTTTTCTGTTGCCATCTCATGAAGTAGGTTTCAACTGTATGTGTGTATATTTATATGTATGTACAGTAATGGGACTTCTATGCAAAGGTTACCCTGTCTGTATTGTTTCTCTGTAGTCTCTGCTCTATGTAGCTTGTTTTTGCTGTATAGTGGTTGCTCTCTGTAGGGCTGAGGATTGGGCAATAAATGCAGTTTTTGGTGTAAAATCCTTAAGTAACAACATTATAATTCATTAGGAATTTTTTGGTTTTGTGAACTTTACTTAAGACAAACATAGGGTTCATCTATTTTGTGTACAAAATTGGTATTTTTAGTACCTGTGTGTAACAAGTGTAGCCTAATGTGTTGTGAATTATGTTATGTTCTCTTGGAAGATATGTTTTTCGTGGTACTGGTTGCCGTTTCAGTGTGTACCTTAAAATACAAGGAGACCAACTCAGAACACACAGACACATACACAAAAAGAAGCAGAGTCTCAGCAGGATCCAGAGTCCTCAAAGCATGCAATCCAAAGACTAGATTTGAACTGTCCTAGACTGAGAAGTGTTAGTCGTTTAATTTTCAAATAAATGGTCAAATTTAAAACTGTAGACTTTCCAAAGGTGGTAACTGTTTAATAACCCGTAGTTTATAGAACACAGAGTGTTAATAGGGTGCATGGATTTAAATAATTGATAAAATTCAGGAGTTGTATTTGCTTCATAGGTTTTCTTCTCAGAACCATGTTTCTTGCGTAGCTGGTTGTATGTTTTACTGTTAAATCACTTCACAGTATACTTTAATCAGGGAAAAATAATTTTTTTACCAACTAACTTGTGTGTTCCATTGAGAGGTGGAAGAAATGAAGATTGTTAGGGGATATATTACTGTGAAGTAAAACTGAAGGGAAAAGTTAGTATTGTGTGACTGGTGTAATATTTAGGTGAAGGAATAAGCAAGAAGAACTTGTCCGTGTATACTGAAAAGATGAAGCATTCATTTTAACGAAAGATGCGGGTTTTCTGGATATGGGGGAGAATGTAAACAAAAATAGGGGTTTATTGATGCTGTGCTATCTCTTGAGTCTCCCAACAGGCTGAGATTATGACTTTTCCCTCATTTATGAGACTAGTGTATTAATACAGAAGCTTCCATCTAAAGGATGATCCTTACAGGAGCTAGTTTATTACTAGTTGTTCCAAAAGATGAAGTGGAGGTGGGCCCGAGGAACACAGACCACTGCATGAGAGAGTTTCTCAGAGTGAGAAACTGATCAGAAACTTTGCTAAGGAAGCAAAGAGGAAACCAAATACACGAGACAGAAAGGACAAGAACTGTGGGGTTCATAGGTGTGACGTTTTCCTTGCGTACAACACTACTCTCCTACAAAGCATTAAGGAGTAATTAAAAATTCAACTTGTGAGTAGAAATGTTGAATCTATTGTTGATCTTAAGGCAAATCTTTCACCTGCTAGAACAAGGGCTTATTCAAGTCATACTTAATTTATGTGATACACATCATCAAACAGACTTTTATTACTTTCCAATCTCTTTGACTTTAAGCGTGCAATTCTTAGAGCTTTTAGTCCTAGATTTAAATGATTGATTGTGCATATAAATTTTCCTTTTAAAACATATAAACATTCTTCTCTTGTGCAGGAAATATTTAATTCTGAAGCTGAAAATTCAATCGTCAAAAACCATAGTCAAGAACATGTGTCTTTAGAGTGTCACAGTTAAGTTCAGACTGGAAATTTTTTTTTAAAACTGTTTGTAAGGCTCTGAAAATTTGTAAGTTAGATAAAGTGGTTTCATGCTTTTAAGCTAAATGATCAATCAGTTGAGAGTCAAATCTTTTTGGTAGCTTCCTAAGAATCTGCTATGGTTTTTGGATAGGTAGGTAGTGAGTTTCCTCCCCCTCAATATTACTTTCTTAAACTAAGCTGTGTATATTTAGTTCTGCGAAACAATAGGAATCAGACTAACAAAAGTAGATGTCTTTTATGCTGCAAGGTGTAGCTGCTGATAAACACTGTATCCTGGAATCCTGTTTATGAATTTTTCTGTTTTTAGAAGGAACTAGAGTTAAAAATGAATGATAAAAGGGATGCTTCAGATAGCAATTTTGCAGAAATTTTGATTGCTGTTGTGATCCAGCTACTTGTTTTCTTTCTCTTTCTTCATGCTGTGTAAGTTAAATGATTTCCTTTGCAAGAGGAAAGAAAATAATCCACAGTTCATCACATTTTAATTTTTATCACAGTGGGTTTTTTTTCTTCCTTTAGGCTGTTTACCATTACCTTTGTGTAATTTGCTAACATATTTCAAATTTTTTTTAATACAGTGTTGTTACAGATCTTTTAGCAGTTGATTTAAAAGGAAGAATCTTTTTATAGCCTTTCACACACACTACTTCTTTTGTTATATCCTTTCCTGGGTTTTGCTGTTACCGTATTGTTTGGCATTAGTGTTGTGTTTTTGTCCTGTTTCTTTCTGCTGTACTTCTTTTTCAATTTTAATCTTTAATAATAAATTATAAACCAGATTATCCAGTTATGGTACTTTATAAGGCTATGTAAATTTTCTTCTGAACAAATTCAAGAGGTGATTTATTGGGATCCTTACTGGTGATTTATTTGGGATCCTGGATGTTTAGAGCATGACTTGTGCATAGCAAAGTATGAAATGATGCAAAACCCTACATAGTGTGGCATTGTATAGATACATTTGTGACTTCAAGTATAAAACCTTTAAATATAAAGCCAAGTGTACTCATCTGTACAGGACTTCATTCTGTATAGTGTTTATTTACAGATATGTCCCATATTCAATTGCTTATTAAGAATTAGAATGAAGATTTTTAGTAAAAATTGTGTTGAGTGTTCTATTGATAATTTGAGAAAGATATGTATGTGAAAGGAATGTATTGCAGTAACTTTAGTAAATTTTCTTAACAAAAAACCTGTGTTAACTCATGAGGGAATCTTAATCTTCATATATTTAAAGGTTAAACTTGCTAGGAAGCACAGACACCAATCTTTGTTTTTAGGTAAGTTTGTATTTATACTGTTGGAAAACAGTATTATTGGAAATTGTAAATGAGCAATGATATCACAAAGAAAAGCAGTCATCTTTGATGGCGGTTTCAAAGAAAGCTCTGCCTTTGTGTTGTGATGCCTGCTGGGTCTCTAGAATACTCAAACTGGTACATGGCTTGTTGTCCTTTTGGATGACTTTAAAGCCTTCATACTAAGTGAAGGTATTTCTGACTTTAGGAATTAAACTGCATATTTTATATTCATTAAAAAACTAAACTTGTCACTCTTAGTTTTGTAGCTCTTGACGATCACATGCTCAAGGTTGCTTTTGCGTATTTTGCATCTTCAAGAGGAAAATGTTATTTCCTTATGTTCTTGCCCTGTATCTAGCATAAATGTAAAGTACATAATGTTCCTCTCTTAACCTGTTAATTACTGTTACATGAGGCTTTGAAAGTGTATACAGTACCTTGTTGCCAGTACAGGAGGGAGCTTCAGTAGTTGACAGCAGAGGCAGTGGAGCAAGCTGTGTTGCTGGCAGAGCCACTGAGCATTCAAGCCTACAGAAGAGCAGCTATCAGTGCTAAGACAGTGCTTCTAGGGTGACTGACCATCAGCAGCTTGAGCCTGTGTTGGGGGGGGATCTTTATGGCAGAGGAAATGAGGTTTGCTTATTTGTGATCATTGCCCATGATGCCATGATTTCCTTCTTCTCCAACTTACTGAGAGGGTAGGTTTTATCTATATAAGGTCAGTTTATTTTTAATATAAATATATGGTTTTGAAATTTCCCGTAGTTTGTCTCCACTTTCTTTGAAATCTTGCTACTTTGGCGCCAACAGCATTGTACTTCACATTAAATCCCCATTTTGGAAGTAGGAGCTGCCTCTCTTTTGCAAACGTGAAAGAGGAAGAAAGAGTAAATGAATATAGCAATTATCTAGAGACATTGCTGTAGAAGTAGAAGATAAGGGAAATTTTCACTCTTTTCATAACCCCTAGCTTTTGTCAGAGTCAGATTCTATAAAAATTAATAAAGTATACATTAGAACAGTTAGTTTAAATACAGCAATGGTTTATCACTGCTATAGCATGAAATTGTCATGTTTTGAAGTTTGCCCTTTTGGGTACAGTAATTAATTTGGTTTGCCATGTAGAATCTTGTAGAAAAATGTACAGTTTTAATTTACATGCATGGAGAGAGGTACTTTTTGAAAGAATTGATTTCCCTTAAAATTGCCCATACTTTTTTTATTTTAGCTAGCTGTTTCATAATAAAACCTATGATCATATTCTTCCGTATTGTTGTCTTAAAAATAATAGCATAGAAAGATGACTAGCTAAATTCTAGGAAAACCATCAATACAAATATAAGTTTCTCTGGGACTATCCCATTTCTAATTAATTGAACTGTACTGAAGAATTCATGACCTCTAGAAAATTGGAGAGGAAGAAAATACTGCAGTTGAAAGCTGAGGGGAGGGTGATAAGGGTGTTACTTACAACTTTTTTAAAAATCAGAAGATTGTTTATAGGATTAATTGATTCCAGAAGTAATGCTAAATAGATGCCTGTCATAGTTTTATAATGTGGACATGTTCTAAAGAAGGATTTTGCAGTATTAGACTTACCCTTCTGTTTCCAACTATATGTGACTCACAAAGATTTTAGAAAATTAGAGTTGCTGACTTTCAGATGTTTGTTTTATGTTTTTGCTATAAATGCAGTGGGTTTTATACTGGAATTGCAGAATCATTAGCATAAATTATTATCAGCATTTTAAAAATCATAGAACAGCTGAAGGAGTTTCAAGACATGTGCCTGTTGCTGTAGTCAGTTGTGTAATATGCCTTATTTAGTCAGGGAAATTGACTGTGGTAGGTACAGAAGAATACTTTGTTTCATTAACTTGTCATTGGGTGCCACACTTTGTAGAGGTCTCTTACTGGACTGTTTACTCGGCACTGTAAGTGTTACCGGTTTCTAAAGAAATGTCCAAAATCAAACTAAGCTTTCTAAGCAACTGGTTTCAGGTTCCCACTCAGTAATTCAAGGAAAGAATAAACTTAATCTAGCTGTAGCTGTTCTATTGCTCTTACCTTACCTGTCACCAATTAATAATCACCAAAAAATGCAAAAATGCTGCCTTGAAGTAGGAGAGGTGGAAAGTCTTATGGTGTTAAAAAAGCAGTCTTAAGATTTTAGGAGATGATTAATGCATTTGGAATGATGGAGTGAGTGCAGGAATAGAGGAGGGTGTTGCAGCCTTGATTTGGTAGCTGTCCTTGTTTTGAACAACTCCATTTACATCATTTACCACAGATCTGAAAGAAGTAATATTCACCAGGTAATTGGTACAGTCCTTCTGACACTCAGAAGGCAGATGCTGCTCTCTGTGAGGTAGCTTTGTGCTTGGAGCAGTGTTTATCAGGGAAGGGTTAGGCAGCATGGTTACTTGTCCTGCCTGCCTGTTCACTTTCACTGTGTGGCCTCACAGAGAACTAGTGCAAGCAGCTTGCTGAGGTTAAGCAGCTGTCTTACCCCACACAGTTGTGCCGTGAAAACTGAAATGGTAGTGGTGGCATGAGGGCAGTATGAACTCACATCCCTGCTTAAAGAAGGGCTTGTCAAGTGTCCATATATGAAGTGAGGACAAGGAAGGATGTCAAGGTAGCTTTATAAGCAGGATTTGGCTGCTCTTCTACTGTTTCTCAGCTGGACTTGAATAGGGAATAGCCAAGTAACTAGTGGAAAACTTTATACAGAGAGGAATTAGGGGCGTGGTAGGACTCTCTAGCCTCCGTAGAAAGATTCAATAAGGATTTTGTAAGACATTGTCTAGGGCATACTACCCTCTTGTGTGGACTTTTTCAGTACTCAAGGCCTTGCAAACCCTTTTACTGTGATCTGTGTCACCATATTAAATGCTCCATGTTACGAAGTATTTTAAAAATATAACTTTTACCTTTATGTGGGGAAGAAAGAGATTGAACTGGAATTTTGTAATTTCTTTGTGGATTCTGTATGAGCAGAGTTGTGGAAACATTGAAGAAATAAATGTCGTCTTTTTCATTAATCCAGAATGTCCCAAACATATGCATTTTGTACTTCAACTTGCACAACTGACATGGTGTCAGTTTATCTTTGCAGTCTTCTAGAATGTTTTTGCATTTGGTTTTCTTTTTGCTTTCAGTCAATGACTGAGAAGGCTTATCAGTTATAAGCTGGCTAAATAAGGAGATAATGAAAGGCATCGTTTTAGTATTCCTGTACTTGAGAAAAACCTTGGTCAGCCACCTGCAAAAACAGTGGCATTCCTAGCAGTTTTCTTATACTACACCCTTCCAAGGGGTACACTATAGTTAGTAAATGTGTTGTAATTGTATGGGTAGGTATATAACTTAGTACTGATAAAATGTTAAAAATTGGAGTAGTGTTTCAGTGGGGCATTCAAATAACAACAAAAAGTATAATCAAAATCTCGTGTAAGATTCTAAGTTCTTCTGTAAGAAACTAAGTTTTGTAGTCAGGGCTCTAGACTTAGCAAGCCTGTGGCAGGCCAATTATTCTACAGTGTCTTTATTTAATGTTAATTATTTAGTTTTGTTTTTTTAAACACAAAGATAGTTAAAAGTATTTTAATTTAAAAATACTCCTTGTATCAGGTTGAAGATATGAAGACAGTTACACATTTGAAATTATGATGGTTCCCTGTATTGCAAGAAGCCCAAAGCATTGCTGATCTGTTATTAAACCAAGTAGAACAGTTGCATAGATGATGAGCTTGGAGTTTAAAAGAGTTCCTTTGTGTTTTGGCTGCTGTAGCATCTTAATGGTTGTCAGTGTAACAGCAAAATCTAGGGAGCTGTTGTAGGATATAGTGATTGAATGATGTGTCAGTTTTAAGTACAGGCACATGTCATGGATGAAGATTGTAATTTTGGTGTCATTTTTCTCTTCTTCAAGCTAGTTTAGTCCACCATCCTAGAACAGCAGTTCATTGTATGCTTCAGTGAGCTACAGCTTCAGTTTTACAGATACAGGTCAGTTGCACAGAGAGTTGCTACACAGGTCACTGCAGCCATCTGAACTGTGTTTCTTTGTGTGTGTGCTAAAAATGGAAGATGTTGGAAAATATTTTCTTAAAATGTCTGAGGTGTTTTATTCTTAGTGTGTATAAAACTAAATATGAAATTGTAAGAATACATGTTGGACATGGTAATACACCATGGTTTTTTCACAGTCTTTTGGAAACATGCAGAGATTTCTTCTGTTGAATAAATGCTCAGTTAAAAACCAAATTAAAGCTTCCATCTCAGGAAGTTATGGAAACATTTACATCAGAAGTGGTTTTTCTTCCTGCCCTCCCGTAGATAAAAGGAAGGTGCAGTGTAGTAAAAGACCATCCTTAATACTTTCTACCACATCTGCACATACAGCTTTTGTTTAATTAGTATGATATGCATTTTAAAATCAAAATATACTCTTTAGGTACATACAATACCTGAGTGCTAGTATACTCAATTTACTGCTAATAAGTGAAAATTAATATCAATATTGCTTGTTAATTACATTCTAGTATTCGTGCAAATACAGTGTGATATGCATGACATCTAGTAACCATTTAATTGACATTTCTGTAAAATACAGAGTTTATATTTTTTAGTTCTCTTAATTTAAAAATTATTCTGGTGTTTGCCACAGTTAGATGTTGTATTTAAATATACTGTTAAAATGCAGTTTCATGGTTAAAAATAAGTCTCTACTGTTGCGGGAGAGGAACGAACACGCTCATTTTCTCTTCCATCCCACACAAACACCTGTGCTCCTTCATGAGCAGCTAGATTTGGCTGAAAAGCTTTTTAAGCACCCTAGCCTAGTCACAGCCTTCTGTTGTGAATGACTTTCCCACACTAGAGAAGCATCAGGAACACATGGTTAACAAGGATGAAGAGAACCTAATTGCTCCTTTAAGCGCAGACTCCATACAAGCCAGTACTCTGAGCAGTATTTTTGCAGCCAGTGCAAGCCAGCGTGATGGCTTATCCTTACCCCTTTCTTTTGCAGTGGATCCTGCCACTTCTCAACCTTTCTTTCAGCTGAATATTCTAACTCAGCATAGGATGCTGGCAGGCTGGAGAATTGATTATACTCATAGGAAAACTCTTGGGCACTGAGTTGGTGCAAGATAAACAGTTTGTGCGCAGGTTGGAATACTGGACCAAGGGCAATGGGAACCTCTCCTTCCACCAAAGTGGTGGGAAGCTGTTTAGATCAATATATTCCATCTTGTAGAACTACTCCCTTGGTCTCTATTTTACATTAAAATGCTTTTATGGAAGAGAGTAGTTAAAGTTTGAGGAAACTTAGCTTTCAGAGGTGTTGTAGTACCTTGTTTCTTGTTGGCATTTTGAAGCTGATGCTTGGCTGGAATACTGCAGCAGTCTTAATGAGTAAACAGACGTAACTGGCAGTTAGGTGCTGATTTTTGAAAGAAGGACCTGTAGTACTCAAACTCTTTTCTGTTGGTAGTTAGAGCCTCTAATTGTTAATACTCTTAAAGCAAGTACTTCGATCTTTGACCTAAGAATTTGATGGTAAGTCGTAAGTATTTTTAAAAAATGTACTGAAAACCAGGGTTTTTTTTTTTAAAGTGTCATGGGTATGTTTAAATATGTCTCAAATTAGTTTTGCTCAAGGTCCCATGTGTCCTGTTGCAAATGCAGACTTCACCTGTGTGGCTGTGCATTTGTATTGCAGACCCAGAGCCTGCAGCCAGCTCATTTCTTTTAATAAGCATTTGTTATTCTTGGTCTTTTAAAAAGTGAGATGTAGTGGGATAGATTTTACTGTGAAGTGTAACACTTTTGAATTTGCTAATTTCTTGAGACATGTGAAAAAGTTATGTTGTTAGCATTTCTTTTCCTGAAAAATAAGTTCCTGGCAATAGTGGATAATGTATGTAGGAAGGGGGTGTTCTTGGGAAGAATAAGTAAAGGGAATTGTTGCACTTTTATATTGAGCTTTCTCTGTAACAGCTTGTACTAGTAATCTTGTCTTTTATTTCTTAGTGTGGTCCTGACAAGCTTCTTCTGGTGTCAGTAACAGACTTTTTACCATGAGCAATTCTACTCCAGCTACAGGTATACAAAAAAAAAAAAAAAAAAAAAAAAAAAAAATTTAAGTTCTTTGATTGTTCTTTCTCTGTGTTTTTTTTTTTGCTTTGTTGTTTTGTGTGTGTATGTTTACCTGAAGTTTGAGATCAGACGAGAACTTGAAAGTGAGAGAAAACTGGGTACTGCTTTTGTTAGTATTACTTTCAGCATTAGGTGTACTTAGAATGTTAATGACCAATGGTTGCATGAGTTAACTTTATGTCAAATAAATTAACTAAATCATGACATAGACAATTGCCTGTCAGCAGTGGTTTCCAAATAGCTTATTTTATACTGGGTCAAAGGACAGAGCAGATGACCACTTGATAAGTATCTAAGACTTGCTTTATTTTTGGTTGGGAAGAAGGAGGAGTCTAGGGAGCTAACTTGAAGATTTTTATTTTTGATTTCTTTGACTTGCATGTGTCAGATTGTTTGTACTTATGCTGATCAATTCAATGTGATGTCCAAATGTTTCTGCTTGGCTTGAAATAGCATTAGCTTATAGCTCAGCAATGTAATTGCTGAAATACATATCATTAATTAACAGTGCCATGACTGATCCTTTACAGTGGTATCCAAGATGTCTAAATGATATTAAACTTTAAAATAATATAGAGGTGTTTGGGAATTTTGGGATTTATTAGGAGACATTCTCATTAATAACTGTATAACTCTAAAATTAAATATAATCTCTATCAAAATATATCTGTTTACCTAATACAGCTGCTTTCAGCTGCAGCATTAGTTTTTCATTGGGGTTTTGGGTTTGTACCTCCCATCTCAGGCTACTCAGGGAATACATTTGTACCGGTCATGAATTGCAATTGTAATGAACTGGCCATTGTACATCAGGAATCAAATTTCATTTTGTTCATACGGCTTCTTTTTGTCTGTCTGAAAGCATTTTTTACTTTTACTCGAGTGTAAAATTCAGAAAAGGTGATCGCCTTTGGCATGCTTTAAAGAATTGTTGAATCAATTTTGAAATTTAGATGCTGGAAGATACAGATGATTATCACTCTGCATCAAAATTTGTATCAAACCACAGCTGGATAAAGAAGCATGGTTTAAAAAACTGAGGTTTTATATTTGAGATGTGCCAGCTTTTATTGCTCATTTAGTAACTTTGCTGAAGTTTCACAAGATAAGAAGCATTTCAAGAGTTTGCTCTATTTTGTCACCTCTGACAATGTATCAGAACCCAGAAGATACTGCTTCTGCAAGAGCCTGTCGTATTAAACTTAAGGAAAAATTCATACTAGGCTTCATTTCCTGCTTTCTTTAGTCAAGCATTCCTTGACTTAGTATAAGTCAAGGACATCTTGTCCATTTTGAACCTGAAATGTAACAAAATAGGTTGTTAGACTCTACCAGTAATATGTCCTGTCATGGCTTGGTACCGATATGTGTTTAATATGTTCATGTTTGTCTTAAAGTTCACATTTTTCAGAATGCATGCAGAGGACATGAAGCCATTTAAAATTTCTTGATGACAAAATCAATGCATAACAGAATTTTCAGTTTTGTAAGTGGGAGAATTTTTAAGTGTGGTGTGGTTGGGGCTTTGATCATCCAACTTGAAATTTTACAGGCTTCCACTAATAAAAAGACCCTCTGTAAACATCCTGATGTAGAATGACTTGTATGAACCAGTTCTCAGCCTTAGGCTGTATGTAAAACCTACAGCAAAATCTGAAATATCTTATAAAGCTCATACAGAAATTTCTTCCCAATATTTTGTGTTTCTTCTTGGAAAGCTAAATGCAACAGATTAGGTGTTAAGCCTCCATTGCCTCCATTGCAACTGCTTCTAGAACAGTATGCCTATTCTAGATGTGGTGTTCTGCTTGACTCAAGGATACTGAGTAACGTTTTTGAAGTGTAGTCGTTGGTCACTTACCAATCCAAATTGGCCACTTAAAAGTATCCAAATAGGCATTTGTTCAGAAAAACCCCCCTTCTGGCAATGTGTTGGAGTGGAAGACTTGAGAGTTTGTCTGGATTTCATGTTGTCTATCTTTTTCAAAGACTTTTGAAAACTGAAAATAGTTTGGAACAGCAGGCTTTCTTTAATAAAATAAAAACAAACCCCAAACCTTTCATTAGCAACTCAGTCACAGAAACATAAGCTGGTGATAAAAGAAAAATTAATGTATTACTTCCCAATTATGACTTGCCCCTCTTCTATGCAACTAACATTTTATAAATATCTTATGTAGTCATTTGGGGAGAAATTACTGGCCTCCATTAATAAAAAAAGCCAAAACAGCAGTAAACCAAAACCAAATCACCAGAAAATAAACAAACAGTCCAAAGCAAAGCCAAACATATCACACCATCCCCTTGCTATCAAGATTTGGAATAGCTGATGATGTCTTCTTACACTGTCCCTTTATTAGATATGAAATGTCTTTCTTAGGATTCAAAGGGCTATACCTAAGTCAGTGTCAATGCTGAGGCAGCAGTTTCTCCTTTAGGTTTTGATAAGTACACTGTGCAATGTGTTTGTCTTGTTTGCTTGTCTGTCTCCCTCCCTAAAATATTTTAGATAATGAGAAGAAAAAAAGTAAAGGAAACAGATCGCCATGTTCCCCTTCACGTGTCCTTCATATTCGTCAAATTCCAAGTGGTGTTACTGGAGCAGAAGTCGTTTCATTAGGCCTCCCTTTTGGCAAAGTAACCAATCTCTTGATGCTAAGAGGAAAAGGTCAGGTATGTAGTTTTCAATGTTTCATTTACTAGAGCAACGCTGAAGGTGTGTTTCATGTTATGACAATTTTGATCTTGTGGTTGACTGAAATGCTTGCAACAATGTCTAAATATTTCATTGATAGCTGAGGATTTTAATATTTTTAAATGTGAAAGGATGTTATGAAATTTAAGTTTTTAATATGCTTTTAGATTAAATAGTGAACTAGAAATTTGTTAATAATATTGCTAAATGTGATAACCACTTTCTGTAAGAGCATACAGATGATAAAGAACTTCATTGTCACTATTGATGATATATGTCTTCAAAGAGCCTGCCTACTTGAATTGCTAACATCCATGTTAAGCACATCTGTTTAATCCCATTAGATGTGACAGAGTAGTTTGCATCGTGAAGAAACACAGAAATCCTAAAAGTAATAAGTGTTCATTCAAAAAATTGTCTAGAGCATTGAGCCGGGTTAATACAATGCATAAACTGATGGATGTTTAATGTTCTGTTTCAACTTCTTCAATCAGTATGCATATCAGCTACCTAGGTAATAATGCTTGGTTTCAGGAATTTAACAAATTGATTAGCAGTGTGGTATGCTTAGCAGCATGGCTGCCCATATGCCATACTTATTCCATGTCTTCTTAAATGACATAGTGTACTTAAAATGTAAAATTTTCTAAGAAAACCCATAAATGGAATAAAACAGCCCCATAAACATGCACACACAAATGCATTCTAATGCTGTGCAAATTAGTACTGTACTTTTATATCATCTTTTTCTAGTGAGACTGGGATTGGGAAAAAATGATGCTTTGTTCTCTCTTGTAAACAAAAACAGCATTGAAATCAGCTATGTATTGTTTGCAGGCATTTTTGGAAATGGCTTCTGTAGATGCTGCTGTTTCTATGGTCAACTACTACACTCCTGCTGCACCTCACCTCCACAATCAGCCGGTTTATATTCAGTATTCCAATTACAAAGAACTTAGGACTGACAATCAACATAATCAGGCTGTAAGTATAATACTTCTATTTAACAGGATATAATTGTATGAGTTGTGTACTGGTTTTGGCTAGGACAGAGTTAAGTTTCCTCTTATCAGCTTGTGACAGAAAGTATTAAGGCGTTTCCTGCTTCTCACATTGCCCTGCCAATGAGAGTGCACAAGAAGATGGGAAGGGTCTCAACCAGGACGGTTGATTGCAGCTGACCCAGGGAATGTCCCACACCATATGATGTTGGGCTCAGCATTGGAAACTGGGGGAAGAATGAGGAAGGAGGGATCTTCAGACTTGTGGCCTTTTTCTTTCAAGTAATTGTTACGCTCAGTGAAGTCCTACTTTCTTGGAAATTTTTAAACACCTCTCTGCCCATGAGAGGTAGTAAAGGAATTCCTCGTTTTGCCTTGCTTGCATGTGCAGCTATTGCTTTGCCTGTTCAGCTGTCTGTAACTGAACCCATGAGTTTCCTCACTTCCACTATTCAATTCCCTCTTCCACTGTGCTAAGGGAAAGTGACTGAGCAGTGGCACTTCGCTGCATACTAGGGTTAAGCCACAACACTAGTAAATAAACAGGCTACTCTTCACTATACCAGTAGACAAAATCTGAAATACATAATTTCAGTAACTTCTTACAGACAGGGACTTCTCAATATCTGTAAAATTACTGGGGAGGAGCTCAAGTTCAAAAGTAGTTCATCGTCATAACCATGAAATCAAGCAAAGGTGGCAGGAGGACTGCTTGTATGAACAAGGAGCTCCTGACTAAGCTGAAATGTAAAGGAGAGGCGTAGAAAAGTTAGAATCATGGACAGGTGCCCCAGGAGGGGGCATTATCTGAACATGCAGGGATATGGTTAGGAAAGTCAAAGGCCACATGGAGTTGTCTCTGATGAGAGATGTGAAAAGCAGCAAGTATGGTTCCTTCAAGTGTATCAGCAGTAGAAATAAGATTTTTTTTTTTAATTTTATTTTTTTATTTTTATAATTTTTTTTTGGAATACATAGGCCTGTTGCTGAATGGGGCAGGGACAAAGGAGGTGGGAAAGGCTGAAGTACTGAGAGCCTTCTCATCAGCCTGTAGTGGTTAAGAGTTGCCCTTGGTATTACCAAGTACATGAGAACACTGGGAAAGTCTTGATGAAGGAAGTAGAGAATAATCACGTTAGAGAACACTTAAACTAATTGGATAAACAAAAAGTCTATGGCCCTAGTGAGATACACCTGCGAATGCTGAGGGAGCTGGTTGATGTCATTGCAAGGCCACTGTACAATCTTGAAAAGGTCATGGCAGTTGGAAGACGCTACTGAGGACTAGAAAAAAGAAAATCCTTCCTTATCCTATCTTAAGGAAGGACAACAAGGATGAAAAGAAAGATCTGGGGAGCCACTGCCTGATCAGCCTTACTTTGGTCCTTTGGAAGGGAATGGAGCAACTCATTCTGGAAACTATCTCCAAACATTCTAAGGAGAAGAAAGTGGTTAGTCATAGTCCAGCACAGGTTTTTAAAAGGATGTTATGCCTGACCAGTGTGATGGCCTTTTATGATGAGATGACTGGTTTGGTGGATGACACAGGAGGATATTGTTTATCTTGACTTTGGCAAGACTTTGTGTTGTTTCCAATAACATCCCAATAGATGAACTGATTAATGCAGTCTAGTTACGTGAACTGTGAGGTGATTTGAAAGGCTAACGTGGTTGTGACCAGTGGCATAAAGCTGGGGTCCAGTCACTAGCAGAGTACCCTAGGGGTTTATACTGGATTTTTGGATTCCTGGATGAATTTCAATTGTCCTCCCTTTTAGATACATAAATTATATACTGTGGTGTGTATATCATGATTTTTTTTTCTCTCTAAGAATGTTGATAGTAGTGATTTGAGCATAAATCATTCATTTGTGCTGACACAAAAGTCACTGAAGTCTTGCAAGCTGTCAGTCTGGTAAATATTATTTGGATCTTTCCTCATGTGAGAGCACTGATCTGCAAAACCAAATAAATAGCAAGATTTTTGTTTTAAGGATGTGGTTTGCAAAACAGCCTCAGGAAAAGCATATGTATATTTGCAAATAAGACTCCTTGGGTCTCTTTCCAAGTATTTTCAACTTGGTATGTAGCACTTGCTTTCTTCTATGACACCACTGTCTACTTTTAAAAATAAGCTGTTTGGCACTTATAGTTGAGTTTTATCTAAATTTTAAAGAGACCCTAGTAGAGCAGTTGAATACTGTTACTGTTCTAGTGCCTAGGCTAAGGCCTGAAGTACAGATTATTTTGCAGGGTTATATTTTTCTGAAGCTAGGTAACATGTGTTATGTGCCCTGTTTAGTCTGTCTTCCAAAGAAATAGAGTAGCTGAGACATGACTTCAGGTCACAATACTGCATTTGGAAAGGAACATCTCTGTGTAGTGCTGCTACTCACAGGAGGTATGAAGACCTTTTTCGGGAAAGCCCATGAAAAACAAGTGTAGAGACTCATGTAATCACAGAAATTGAGTTTGAGGAGTGGGATTTAAACCTATTTTTTGTGGTTGATGGCTTGGCTCTGACAGAAGAGTAGGGTGTGCATTTTTAAGCTTATCCCCATGAAACCTTAGTTCCTGAAGAGAATGAACTCCTAGTAAAGCAGAGCAAATAGTTTCTGGTATGCTGACTGGTTAGTCTGTTACAATATCGTCATCAACAATATTGTTGGAAAAATGTCTAGAATGACAATAGTTTACAGAATCAAAGCAAAATCATGTCTGTATGACATGACAAAGTAGCAGCAGTTTAAGTAGAAAAAACCCAGTTGTAAGTCTGTGAATTACACTGACTAGTTAAGGGAGGGGCATGGAAAGTAGGAGTTATGATTTGAAACAATAATAAGAAGGAAAAATCGTGTTTTGAAGTTATGTTTTATGTGCTTTTCATTTAGGAGAACTTTGTTTCAGTATGAAGAATTTGTATGTAAATTAATTGTGCTCTCTGCTATGACCTAATTTCAGAGACCCCAAGCTGCATTGCAAGGTGTGAATGCTGTGCAGCATGGAAACGCGGGTATTACAAGTGCTCTTGCTGCTGAAGGTGGGGTCCTTCCAAGTCATGGTTCTGTTCTTCGAATCGTTGTTGAAAATGTTTTTTACCCTGTCACTTTAGACATACTGTATCAGGTAATGAGGATTGCTTAAAAAAGTCACAATCTGTTCCAATGTTGCTGCTGTAAATCCATTAATTTATTTTTCTAAGTACCTGTGGTTCCTGAATCTTTTGAATGAGGACTGTCTCTTTAAAATTATTTCCTGAATTTAGGGATCTAGGTTTGAAGTAGTTCTGAATAAATGAAGTTCAAGTAAACAGGGCTTCTGTACTTTGATTTTCATGTTGTCTCGTTTAGTTCCTTGCTGTGGAAGCAGCAACAAACTTGAACTGTTACTTCTGCTCTCATGGTAAGTTAGTGAAATATTGAGTGTTATGAACTTGTGAATCCAAATTTTAGCACTCTTTCTGCTGAGTAACCTTTGTGGTTTGCATTATATTTAGGGTTTTATATTCAATTTTATAACTCAGAGCAAGTGATGTAATATGCAAATTTCTTGGACAAATATTTTTGATTGTTCATCTTTAGAATGGTATTTGACTACCTCTGAAAGCCTAGAGTAATGGTAGGCTATAGTTATGAAGGACATTACTGTAACTTCTGCTAGGTATTTGGGCTATGCTGTTGAAAGCTCTGAGTTTAATAACTTTGAGACCACTTCTTTGCATCCAGAGGATTTGTAGATACTTTACAAATGTTGTAAAGTTTTTCATACTTGAAGCTTTTGTAATTAGTAGTAATTTTTGCCACACATATGGGTTTCTTAAATAATACAATTTAAAATAACTGGGATGATTTCGTAAGAACCTGCAGCCTGGGAAGATTTTTTTCCTGCTCTGCTAGGATTGCAAACAATAGTTGTTTTTAGCAACACTAGTTTTCCTCTTATCTCTTAAAATTTTCTGTTTCTCTGTGTCTCCTCATCATGACATTGGTTAACTAGTATACATATTAGTTGTCACTTGGATGTAGCAATTTGATCTAAACCTTTTTTTTTGTATCTTTGAGTGTTGTTCACTCATTACTGAACCTGTGCAAATACTGTGTCAGCTGCTTAGGATTATTATTGCATTCAGAATAACCTGAATACAAGCTCCTGTGGTTATGGGAGCTGTACTAGTTCTAACAGTGCAACAGCAACAAGGACATTTATTTTAATTTACTTTCATTTTATTTTAGTCTATTTCAGTGCAGCACAACTACATTTTCAGTATTTGAATTGCCCTCACTCAACTACTTTTCCAATATGTCAAGAAAATTTAGCAATATTTGAAACAGAATCGTATTTGGAGTTCTTAATAGGGGAGAGTCTCCTCTAATTAAAGTATCACTTTGTGCCCAATGGCTACAATCTAACTTTTACTTTGTGTGGTGAGGCTAATGGAAATTAGTATTTTCACTGACAATGATAGCATCTTATGGAACACTAGTAGGCCAGCTGTCATCCCATACTTAGATTGTATTTTGTAAGCTGTCTTTCTTGTCAAGAAATTAACTTTTTTTAACCACAGTTCACCTTAAAATATTTATCATAAGAAGCTGAAAATTTAGTGTTTTCTTTGCAGAAACAAAATTGATATATACAGTGTGTTTAGGTTTAAAATCAAACAGGAAGGAGTACATTAAATTTCATTACCTTAAAAAGGTCTGTTAAGTTTTCTGGATAAACACGGAAAAGCTTGAGAAGCTGTATTTAGGCCTTTCTTAAGAGGAAGTGCTTTATGAACAGGAACTCAAAGACTAATTTTAAATCGCTGTGAAAAAGTTTCTGTTCTGTTTTCTATGACTAAATGATGACTGCAGCATTAGAATCTTGTTTCTGAGAGACGGAAAAACTGGATACAAAGGGTTGGGACATTAGTCTTGTATCGTTGACTCTAGGCCTAAGCGGCTGGCAAGAGATGCATATCCTTACCTGTGGCCTTTCTTTCCATTGCAAGTTTAATATTTCTCAGGGGTTTCTGCTTTCCTGACTTTGCATTGATTCTAACAGTGTGCTTGAAAACTAGTAGTATTTCTCAAATTCACCTTTCCTCTTTGATTGTTAACTTGGACATATATCATGCAAGTGCATGATATATCCTAGCTTTAATTTTGTCTTCACTCTTTGTGGCTTTGATTTTGCGTAGACACCTTCATGTAGTGTACACTCTCATTTTGAATGTATATCTATTTAATTTCAACTTTTAAAAGTATTTCTGAAATGCTTATGTTTGCAATAAATCAAATACTATTTGATTATAAAGTATAGGGGTAGGTTCAGATCTAGGGCTTTGTCTTGCTTCTTTCCTCTTCATTTTCTAATTTAGGCAGTGGATCTTAATAAGCACATCAGCTATTTAAGTTGTATTGTTGTTCAACAGATTTGTGGAATTTGCCTAATGTACACAACATAAAGGGGGATACCTTGAAATGTAGTTTGCAGTTCCCATCTCAACTGACTTCCAGCAACAAGGAATAATATCAATATAAATAGATCCATTAGGTCAGTGGATGGCTCTGTGGTGTACTTGAATAAATTTTGGGGGTTTTGACCATGAGATGGTCTATTCAACACCTGTTCCACTGACACCTGATATGATGAACCTTTCTCGGAGGGAAAAAAGGGTTCTAGCGTAGGAGCTAGTGGGGCTTGTTGACAGAGCTTTAAACTAGCTTGGAACAGGGAAGGGGAACGTGTATAAGCTAGAGAACAAGAGGCTGGAGAGGACCAGTGGAAGGGGACCTGCGCTTCCTGGTCAATGGCAAGTTGAATATGAGTCAGCAGTGTACAGGGTCTGGAGGGAGAAGCCTTATGGGGAGTGGCTGAGGAAACTTGGTCTGTTCAGCCTGGAGAAGAAGAGACTGAGGGGAGACCTCATTGCAGTTGTAACTTCCTCAGAGGGGAAGTGGGAGGAGCAGGTACTGATCTCTTCAGTCTTGTGACCAGTGACAGGACTGGAGGAAATGGCATGAAGCTGAGTTGGGGGATATTTAAGTTGGATTGGAAAAGGTTTTTCACCTGGAGGGTGTTGGGGTCTGGAACAGGCTCCCCAGAGAAGTGATCACAACACCAGCCTGACAGTGTTGCAGAAGCCTTTGGACCATGCTCCAAAGCACATGGTGTGACTCTTGGGGTGTCCTGTGCACAGCTGGGAATTAGACTCAATTGATGACCTTTGTGGATCCCTTCCAGCTCAACATGTTCTGTGATTCTGTGACTTGTGAAAGTCTGTTTTTCAAATCTCCACTCTGATTCATTATCCACATTTGGACAAATGCCTGTTTGGACTGTCCTTCCCTGCTCTTAATTGACTAGACATCGCTGAATCTTCAAGGAAATTTTATCCTTTCCCATTTTTGGTAGCCTCTTCTTTATTTTTTTACCTTAAACAAAATTCTGAGTTCACACAATTTTTGTTCAGCTCTCACAACAGAAATAGTTTTAAAAATTTATTTGAAATATTAAATGCTAGTTTTTAGTGTGCATGAATTATTCATTGCTTCTTAAAGCCCATGTTTTTTCCTTAACAGATTTTCTCTAAATTTGGCTTTGTCTTGAAGATTGTCATGTTCCATAAGAACAATCAATTTCAAGCCTTGCTCCAATTTGCTGATGCAACGAACGCATATTATGCCAAAATGGTAAGTGTAGTGTATTCAGCTTGAGTTTGTTTCTTTGGTGGGGGGTTTTTCCATGCTTAGGGACAGGGGAACCATTGGGAATATTTTGACTGTTAAGTTTGTGATTTCTTATCATTCTAACATTCTTATTGCACATGAATAGCTTTGACATCTCTCTTTAGTGAAGAGGACAGCATTCTATCATCAAGTGCAAACACATGTGTAACATATATACCAAGAGATCCATGAGTCTATCAAAAGAAAAATCATTGATAATATTCCTTGTCAGTCTTCTTGAGGCTGAACAGGCCCAGCTCCCTCGGCTTTTCCTTGTGAGAGAGATGCTCCAGTCCCTTAATCATCTTTGTAAGCCTACACTGGACCTGCTGCAAGAGCTCTATGTCTCTTTTGAGCTGAGGAGCCCAGAACTGAACACAGCACTCTAGATGTGGTCTCACCAGTGCTGAGTAGAGGGCAGGATCACCTCCCTTGACCTGCTGGCAATGCTCTCCATAATGCCCCCCAGGATGCCATGGCCTTCTTGGCCACAAGGACAGATTGCTGGTTCACAGGCATCTTGTGGTCCACCAGGACCCCCAGCTCCTTCTCTGTAGAGCTGCTTTCCAGCAGATCAGGCCTCAGTCTGCGCTCAGTTTGCCTTTGTTGAATTTCAGACAGTTTTTCTCTGCGCACCTCTCCAGCCTGTCGAGGTCCTTCTGAAAGGCTTCACAGCCCTCTCGGCTATCGGCCGCTCCTCCCAGCTTTATGACATCCGTGAACTTGCTGAGGAGGCCTCTGCCCCTTCATCCAAGTCATCTTTAGTTCTCATATAAAGAAAGCAGGAGGCAATCAATAGTCAGATGTGTAGAAAAACCTTAGCTATCTTTTCATGACACCTGTGATTCAAGTCCTAGAGAGGCAGACTAGAGACCTTTTAAGACCAGTGGTCGGGTCAGCCGATGGGTGCCTCTGTTCGCTGCCTCAGTGCGTCACCCACAGCTATGCACCACTTCTTCTGGGTGTTCTTGGGCACAGAATCCATCTACTCTGTTGTTTCACTTGAAGCCATGCCTAAGTCTGAGGACTTAAATTGGAGAAGAACCTTAAGGTCATTGAGTCCAATGATAAACCAAATGATGCCAAGTTCACTCCTAAACCATGTCCTGAAGCACAACATCTGCACATAGTTTAAATACCTCCAGGGATGGTGATACTTGCCTGTGCCAAAGCCTGCTAATCTGTTTGATGATGAAATTTTTCCTAGTATCCAGTCTAAACTCCCGTTGCAGAAGTTAAGACCATTTCCTCTTGTCCTGTCACTTGTTACGTGGGAGAAGAGACTGACTCCTACTTTGCTACAGGTTCCTTTCAGGCAGCTGTGGAGTGCATTAAGGTCTCCCCTGTGCCCCCTTTCTCCAGGGCAGACACCCCCAGCTCCCTCCAGCACTCCTCACAGGCTTTGTGCATCAGATCCTTCATGAGAGTCCCTCATGTACAGGTCAATTCATGCAGTTAAAATTTCCAAATTAGTATTCCTATTACCATCTGATACTGTGTGTTGAGTGGGAGAGAAGTAAGATTAGAAACACAGGAAGCCAAGTCATGCTTAAAGCTATGTTTTGTCCAGTTGGCTCAAGGTGATACAATACTAACTAGAAGACTAGACTAGAACTGCCCATGATGTTTAGGTAAGAATAGTGGCAGCATAATTTTCTACTTGATCTTTAGAAAGAGGACTTTAAAACCAGAAGGTGGTTTACTGTCTGGATACAGTTGCAAGGTGAAAACTGCATAATAGTGGAATGGTTTGGGTTGGAAGGAGCCTTTAAAAGTTGTCTAGTCCAATCCCCTGGAGTGAGCAGGGTCACCTTCAACTAGATCAGGTTGCTCAGAGCCCTGTCCAATGGGTACTGACCACCTCTCAGGGCAACCTGTGCCAGTGTTTCACTGTGCTTATTGTAAAAAACTTATTTCATATAGCTAATCCAAATCGACCCTCCCAGTTTAAAACCATTGGCTCTTGTCCTATCCCAACCTGCCCTTCTTAAAGATCTCTCCTCATCTTTCTTATAGCCACCTTCAAGTACTGAAAGGCTGCAATAAAAAATACGAACTTATAGTGGTGGCTGCCAGTGTGTTTTATCTCTGAAAATGTAATTATTTTTCTTCAGTCTCTGGATGGCCATAGTATCTACACTGGGTGCTGCACTCTGCGTATTGATTTCTCCAAGTTAACTAACCTAACGGTGAAGTACAACAATGACAAAAGCAGGGATTTCACTCGCATTGACCTTCCTTTTGGTGATGGCCAGCGAACCATGGAGGCATCCTTATCTACTCCCTTTGGTAAGAAACCTTCACCTCTAGTGCTTAATACACACTGAGATCAGAATTTTTAAGTGACATGTATACTCTGGCTTCATACCAGGTTCATAGAAGGGTACATTTTGCAAACCTTTTTGTTTGTTAGGTCCAGTAAAATTTATATGGAAAGTATGAAGTCCAAGTCATGATAAATGAATATCTAAAACAATAACATGAGGAATACTCGTGGGCAAATTTAAAGTGTAAAAAAGCTGCAAAATACTACTAAAATGCTGTAAAATGGTATCATTGGTACAGGTAATGCATATCAGAATGGAAGTCGCCACGAGTTGACACTGTCTGCCTAAACCTGCTTGAAAAGAAGTGTTTTAAGGGTATTAACTCCTATTTGTTGATATTTTAGGATAGTTGCATGCTGCAAGAGACAAAACTATAAGAAAATTCAAAATTCTGTACTTACTTATATATGTCTGTAGTCATCTTCTAAAAGATAACATTTAAGAAATTTTCTTAAATTTTAGAAGCCACTTTGGCATAGGGGAGACAGTGTCTGCTTGAAGTGACACTGGAGAAGTGCTCACAACACAATTTGAGCTATTTTAGCTATTGTTTTCTCTCTCTAATGACAATGATTAGCAATAATACACAGCTAAGAACTGTCTTAGCTGTTTAATAGGTATCTAAGTGCTGTCCAATGGATTAGCACACTAAAAAGGGTGGGAGAATAATTTCCTATTTTCCTTTACTTTTCTGTGGCAACTAGGGCAAATAGTGGGTTTGGATTAATTTTTTGTATACTTGAGTTAGTTAGTTTAGATTAGAATAAGAAAGTGAGTTGCACTCACTACTTTCTTGATTTTTGTCTTTACTGCTCCCCTTAAAGGCAGGCCTTGGATCTTTGTGTAATGAACAACTCTCATTATAGTCTGAGGCGGAGGAGGAGGGTGGAATTTGCCATACAGGATTACAGAAATGTGCTGTTACAGGTCTAATACATTCAAATTAATTAGACTTGGCACTTTTTGAAATGTCGGTGGAAGGGAAAAGTACAATTAGAGTAGTTTATTTCTGCACTTGCTTGTAGGGCAGAAGTAACTATGCTTTTGGAGAATAACACTTGAACACTTCTCCATATTTTCCCCCTCGTTCTTCCAAGCTTCTCATTGCTAGGAGCTTTGTTTTCTTTTACTGTAAGAGTAAGAAGTGCTGGAATAGTCTGATGTCTGTACCAAAATTTGTCTGTGTACATTCACAGTGAAGCAGCTGCACAAATATTAAAAAAAACCAGTAACAAAATAGCTGTAGACAGGGAGAAATAGGCTTCATAGCCTTTCTGTCAGTGGTGACAACATGCACATACTGTCATTGGCATGCTCTGAGAGGCTTAGGAAAAGATGTTCTACGTCATGTGAGTACTTCCACTACCTGTTATTACTAGTGGATGTAGTTTTGATGTAGAATGATAAGATAAAACTGGTAACTCTCAGAATAATACATCTTTTTTTTTTCTGTAGACTAGAAGTTATCTTAATAGCAAAACTGAACTTCTCTTGAAACTTGTTTTTCCTCTCTTTTTTCTTTAATTTTCTTTTACTTTTTGTGGAAAAGATACCACACTATAAACAAACAGATTTTGTGCCTATTTTGTATTTAAAGAGTTCTTGCATCCAGTGAGCGTAAGCAGAAATACATGAATTAGCTTGCTTAGAAAGCTAGGCTGATAGCCATGAAGCAAATGAATTAAAAAAACAAAAAATGAAAAAAGGCAACAGGGAGTTCCAGATCTTTCTGCATTAGCTCAGTTTGACAATTTTTACATTCCTGATTTTGGTATCAGGGTGCAACATGCAGGTCTTACTTGGCAGAATAAAAGCTCTTGATCTATTTCTTCATTAGTGTTTCCATTGCCTTTCTTGGATTGTGAATAAGTGATTAATAAATATATTGCCAGAACTTGTCAGTATAATGCACCGGTGTGTGTATTTCAAGAACATATTTACTTGCTTTGGTGTGATAAATGTATTCAGTTTTTTGTATGAAAGACACTTTGTTGCCACAGATAAGAGGGTGTAATGTGATGCACTATTCATGAATACTTGATCTGTGGTGTCTGTTCCATTTGTTTTTGTAATCCATAATAGATACTTCTTATGGTATTGTATCATCCCTATCAATAACCATTTGCTAGTAGCTCCATTTTAGTCAGTGGTGTGGCGGTTTTGGTAGTAAAACAGACATATTACCAAGCTTGTAGAATGTGTTTTCTGGTATTACATGCCCCATTTAAAAAAAATTAAAATCTGGTGTGTGTTTACATATGAACAAATCCACAGCGCAAGCTTGTATCTAACTGCCTCTTAGAACACAGCTTTGTGTGCTATTCTGGTAGCACTTAACTCCACATACTAATGTGGAAATCACTGAGCTATCTTTGACACTGGGACTCTCCATATGTTGCTATTCCAAATCTGGTTAATGCTTGTGATTTCCAGGGGAACTATAAAAAACACTGGTTATTTATAAAGTTACACAAACTGGGAAAGTACATCTCCTTAAAATGCTGTATATGTATACTTCATGCATTTCAGCAGCTAGTAAAATTCAGAATCTCAGATTAGTTGTAGATATTTGTATTGTTTAGCTTATACTGATCTTAGAAATATTCAGGAGTTGTATCTCATCACTGCAAAACATCTTTGACTATATTTACTTGCAGAAAATTTCTAGAATACATGTCCATTGTGTGAATAAAAACCAGTGAACACAGTCACATTAACTTTAATGGATACTAATCTGTGCTGTGCTTTCCTATTCAAACTTGTCTAATTTATATTTTGCCCTGACTTTGTTTTAGAGAGTAATGTTGAGGCTGACCAGAATATTTGCCTTCAAAAGTAGCTGAAAATTCTTTGTAAAACATAGTCTTGTATTTCAATGAGAGTTTTAACCCAAACATTTTATAAACATCTGGAATCACAGATAAAGTCAATATAGCAATGCTGGTAGCTGATTCTGATTGCTGAAATCTCTTCTGTTTTCCAAAACTTTCAAAATCTGCTTTAATTAGATGTATCTGTTCTCTCTAGCCACCCAAAATACCATCTTTCCATCATATACAGGGCATCCTGGGTTTGCCCCAGCCTTGGGCTTTCCTCAAGGTGCAGGTGAGTTTGTTTTCTAAAAATGTGGTATTTGTAGTTATGGCTAGTAACCCATCTGAATACATCTGTCCGGAGTCTTTTTTTTTAATATAGCTATCAGAACACAGTATTAATTTGAGTATTTGTAATTCTCTATCTCATATGTATACTCAGTAAAATGAGTTTTTGTAATAAAAACCATATGCTGATGTAGTGTATCTTTCAATAAGCAAAAAACTTAAATTCCATGGTGAAGATTATCTGCAAGAGAAGAAATAAAGCATTTGTTTTTCTAAGAGTCATAAAACTGCCATGTCATTCAAAGCAAATAAAGGGAAGTCTCCCCTTTTCTGGCTATCAAGTGAGAAATAGATAGTCTTTTAGACTGAGATCTTTTCCTTTCTAGCACAGGATAAACTTTTATGCTGAATTATTTTTCTTTTTTCTTGGTCTGCAATTTATGTCCCTTTTTGTTTGGGTCTGTGTAGCTGAATATTTCTTTTTCTCTGAAAGGGAGGTGCTTCCTGCTTATTGGTCAGATATTAGTAATAACTAAATTCTTTAAAAGCATTTGTAAATCGAATACTGATTTTTTTTTTTTCCAAATACTGCCTACTTTTGTATTCTACATTTTCCACTTTGAGATGTCAAGTGATGCTATTTATACCCTTCCAGGTCCTTCCATTCCGCCTGTTCCTGGAGCACTTGGTCCTCTCACGGTCACCACGTCAGCAGTGCCTGGACACATGACTATTCCTGGTATTCCAGGAAACTCCGTTTTATTAGTCAGCAACCTCAACCCTGAAGTAAGTTTGACTAGTGGAACTGATGCAAGTGTCACCTTGTACCGATTGCCAGAATCATTGCAAACTGACATTAGCTGAAGGAATAAGAAGAATTCTCTATGCTGATAATATAAAAAACAGGACAGCTCTATACTCATTTTAGGTAGCTGGTAGTATTAAAAACTCCAGTCATCAGTGAAAAGCTTCCTAACACAATTTACTTCAGGAACCCTATGTTAGCAGTGTAGCTGGTAATTGGAGAGAAGTCTGTGGCCAAATGTAAGAAATATTTGAAGATGTAAACAACATACATATAATAATTTACTGATACATCTGTTAGTATGACTCCTCTGTGTGCTGTTTTATCTGTAAAGAAGGCAAAGAATTCTTCATTACACTGGCTAAAAACCAAGGAATTAGATGGAAAGAAGGGAAGAGAAAAGGAAATAAAAGCATGCCAAATCGAGAACCTTTCTAAGTATGTGTAGGGTGTTTCTAGTTTTGCAACTTTTCCATACTGAAGAAAAAGAATCCAGGTGCACTGTTACTGACATCACTCTACATTTATTTTTAAAAGTTACTAAGTACACATATTCACTTGTCATAGTACCACACAGCTGATTTTTCATATGGTGGTAGCAAAATTACAAAGGAACACTTGGAAAGTTATTTTTGTAGTGGAAATGACATAGGCTGATCTATAATCTTACTCATGTTATTCAAACACTGATCAGTGCTTAATTAAAAGCAATATGCATCTTTTAACAAAATTAAAATCAAGCTTTACCAGGGCCATGACTTAAAAGACAATTCTGTTTGACTGTTGATAAGCAGTCCTATTCCGGCGATCTAAATTCTTGTTATACACACTCAATACATTTACTTAACTGTAAAACTGTTAGAATTAGGAGTTGTTGGCAAAATGGAAGTTACCTTCATATTCTGAGGTTTAAAAATCTGTTCACCAGTTTCTTTAAGTAATTGTGTTTCTGTTTTCGTACTAACAGCCAAATTCACAGTAAGCATCAAAAAACCAGCTGCAGATAGGGCTGTAAGACAAGTCACGTTTTCTTTGATTTTTCAATGTATCAGTGAGTTTCTGATGATGGCTGAGGGTGTGCTTTCTGCAGCTGACTATTTAAGATGATTTTCTGAATGTGTAAGGAGTATGCTTCTCAAGAATAAGTATATGTGAAGCATAGGTTGGAGCTCTTTTTAGGACACCGATGCTTTACATTACACTAATCATAGCTAAGAATTCATGTAGAACTTAGTGCTGTATTGCATGATACAGTATCAGTGTATTAAGTAATGCACAACTTCTTAAAAGGATAAAAATAAGAATGTATAACAGCATTAATTTCCAACAATTAATGCTGTTGTACATTCTTATTTTTATCCTTTTAAGATATTGTTTCTTGGCAGTTCTGTAACACTTGTCCTTCAGTATTGGTAGTCTGACCACTGTCATTTCTTTTTCTCTTCATAGGAAATCTGGTTGACCTTATTTCAGTTCCTATTTCTCTCCTGTTGCAGGGTTTCAGTGCGCATTTAAACATGCCTTCATGGCCTTTAAATTATCTGGTTTTGTCTTTCACTCCCCCTCCTCCTTTTTTTTTTTTTTTTTTAAAGAAGAAATACTGTGGTCTTATTTGAATAAGGAATTTCTTTTTAAAACAGAGACCTCCATCCTGAATTTAAATATTTGGGCTAGAAGAATAAACTCTTGATGAATTTAAATTTTACATTGATTGATGTTCTCTACTACTAAATGCCCTTGATAAATGGGCATGGGCTTACACTTAGGCTGTAATATCTTCTATTTTTGAATAATTTAGGTATGTTTGGTGCACATTTGAGAAGTTGAGCTAAGAAGGAATAGTGCTAGAGAGTGCAAGTAGTGCTCTGATATGCAAGTATTTTTAGTGCTGGCAAAACCTTTGCCTCAGTTGAAAAAATTTTGGCTGCCTTAGAGTGTAAATTATCTTCTTTGGTGCTTGGTACACAAGAATTTAATTGAGAAACACTGAAGAAAAATAATTCCTTTCCATATTTAGCTTCCTGTTCACAGCTTCTAATTGAATATACAATTTAAATACCACTTTCTATATGATTCATGCATAAACAGTTGAATTCTCTGTGTCTCTGTTTAGAATGTCTTGGCCATGTAGAGGGATGGGGACAAAACTGAAGACAAAGCAAACACATTTTGAAGCAACTGGATTTAGTTTTGTTGGTATTGTCTGTTTACAAAATATAAAGGAGTTCTTTAATGCTTTATTTTTAGTTTAGCAAATGTCTTTGATTTTTTTTTCAGGGAATGAGCTGCTAGCATACAAAGAATAAGGTCAAATAATAAAGCTACTTAGAATATTAATAGCTTCTACAGCATGACGGAATCATTCTTGAGTGATGAAAATGCATGAGCTGAAGTGTTAGCTTGTTTACGTATTTTACATGTGCATAGCAAATGTATATTAACGAGAGTGCCATATCCTGTGGTTATTGGAGGGAGTGGCTTTTGGAGAGACAGGTTTATGTATTAGTATGCAGTATCTCTCCATTCTTTTTGTTTACCATGCATTTATGGAATAGATGTCTTTTATTTGCATGGCTTTAGAAATAATATACTCATTTTATCATTTAAACAGGCCATCACACCTTATGGACTTTTCATCCTATTCGGTAAGATATGTCAAATATACCTTGAGACAGGGCTAGTGTTTCTTTTTATTTGTCTGACCCATGCTGGTTAATTCAAACTCCATTGTTCTGTTCATGTCCAGAAAATGCGTTGAGAGAATGCACTGGTTTCTAAATGGCAATAAGTGGAGTCAGAAGTTATAAGCCACAGGTAGCAAAATTGCAAAGCAGTTAGTGTCAGAAGAATTTCGGTGTGTGGTCCAATTTGTTTACTACAAAAAATGGGAAAGCAAAGTAAGATGAAAAAACAGAGGTTTCATCAGAGGAAATGCTGTACAGAATTGGCTCATACATTAGTTGCAGGGGACAACGTTTGTCAGAATAATATTTTAAAATACCTAAATTAAGAGGACTTTGACAACTATTGCACTATTTTAAAACTGAACATAAACATGCAGTAGTAGTATGACTAGGATCCTGGGGATTTTCCTCCACTTTTGAGCCTCAGAAAAAAATACACAAACTTTAAAACTCTCCTTATACTAATATTTTGACCAACCTGTTTAATGAGGTGATTATTCTTTGTAGCATTAATGTTAGTCAAAAGAAACAGACTTGGCATTGTGCTTTTCATAGTAGTGCTCTGAAAAAAATTCCTTTCTGGATTTCTACAGGTGTGTATGGTGATGTGCATCGTGTGAAGATCATGTTTAAGAAAAGAGGAATTGCTTTGGTTCAGATGGCAGATGCAAGCCAGGCTCAATTAGGTATTGATTTTTAAGGCACAATTATGCTTCAAGCTAACAGGAGTTTGTTATAAAGAAAGAATTTGCCGTCTGTTAGTAACAAGCATAAACATTAAATTCATCATTGTGCTGCATTACTGCATACAAACTTTGATAATACTCTTAGTGGCTTTTAAAAAAAGGTCCTGTGAATCTCAATCTAGTAAATACTAGAATTAAAACATACAATTTTCTTGTCATTTATTTTAATAATACATTATATTATTTTCCTGTGATTTATCTTATATCTAGCTATTTAAGAATAATCAACTGTTCTGTATTGAAATGCTGTTTTATGGTTTTTTGTCATTTGAACTGGAGATTATATTGCATCCTTATACCTTTTTTAAATGTAGTGTTCTGACATAGCCCACCTGGTAGATGTGGAAGTTGCAGTTTAAGTTCAGAATGTGAAATCTGACACTAAGTAGAAAACAGTATTCCACGATTTGTCTTTTTTTCCCCTCTATTAATTCCTGTTCAAATTACATTTCCACTGGTTAGCTATCAACTACTTGAATGGACAGAAGCTTTATGGAAGGGTCATGCGTGCTACTCTTTCAAAATATCAGACAATTCAACTTCCTCGGGAGGGACAAGAGGACAAAGGTCTGACAAAGGACTACAGCAATAGCCCTTTACATCGCTTTAAAAATCCTTGCTCTAAGAACTTCCAAAATATCTTTCCTCCATCTGCCACCTTGCATCTCTCAAACATCCCGTGAGTATCTACATGTGATCTTGGAAAGATGTTTTTTAGGTTATGTTGTCAAGTTACAAAGTCTGACATAAGTTTTAGTTTTCTTTCCTTGGCCTTTAATGATTTGTTCTGCTGTGGGTGCTTCTGGTATGTAATTAACAGCACATGAATCCTTTAACTGTCCCTTTTTTATCATTAGCAAAGAGGATAACTGAGTGAATTATCTTCTTTGAATTTGATTAGTTTACATTTTCTTGAGAGTATGCTTTTGGTTTTTACATATTAAATCATGTGTCATGAATTTTCACAAAGGTTAAAGATGTTTTTTGAGGTAATGTACGTCACAACAAATTCATCATTGACATTATTTAATATAGGTACAGTTTTTAATAATTCTAGCACTTCTTAAAAAATAGTTTCTACAGAATTCAGACCTCTTATGTGGAGAGCAAGTTGTAAGAAAGAAAAAAGTATTTAGTGTGTTCTTTAAGACTGAAATAATCTTTTTTTATGTCTAGAATGTTGTCAACAGTGTGTGGAGTAACAGCCAAACATAAGTTTTTACAGGCATCTCTTGTTAGGCAGCTGTGCAGGAAGGGGAAAAAAGAAACTACGGCATTTTGCCCAAGTAAGAAAAGAAATTATAACACACTTTGAAAACAGCTTTCTGAGTAAAATGAAAATCTTTGAAAATTGAAACGTGAAGCACATTTGCACAAATTGAAATGCAAGATGAAGTGTATTCTTTAAGATTTTACGAGATTTTTATGCAATCTGAATTTAACGGAGAAAGAAACAGGCTTGGATGAAAAACAATAGAGTGTGTCTAAAATATTTTTGTAGCACAATGTGATACTAAAATGTAGAGTAAAAGGCAAACGTTTTGGGCTGAAGTGTTGACATGGTTTGAATTGGTGGAGATAAATTTGAACAAATTAGCAAGAACTAATTTAGAAGCCAAAATTGAGATCTTGATATTATTACAGAACTCTGTGCTCTTCTACAAGCTGGGGTGAGTTTTTCTTTTGTTTGTTTTTTGTTTTTTTCAATTAGGCCTTCTGTTACTGTTGATGATTTGAAGAATCTTTTTACAAGTAAAGGATCTACTGTGAGAGGCTTCAGATTTTTCCAGTAAGTTCTCTTGTAAAATTGCTAAGCAAGTTTTCATCCTGGAAAGCAGCTAATTGCTTTTTTGTGACTTTCTATGTGTATGTAACTATAGGCAGGGTTCCATGTATGTATAGCTATAGGCAAAAGCAGTACACCTATCACAATTTTTATGATACTTTCAATCTTAAAATTTTAAATGGAATACTTTGTTAGCATGACTAAACTAAAAATAAGCAGCCTTTTGACAAATTCCGTGTGTTCAAAGTAAAATAAGTTTAAGGAAACTGCTCACTTCTTGAAAAAAACACAAGTTGTGTGTATAGAAAATGCCATATAAAAGATGACAGTGATGACAATGTATCTACATTTATTAAGGTTACTTGACATCGTTATTTTAGTACAATCACGCCTGCTAGAATAATCCCACCTATATGGACAATGCCACTATTTCTTAGAAGTCTTCAAGCCTTATTTTGATCTAGCTTTTTGAAGTCCAGAGTAATGAAAGAATGGCATGGCTTTAAGCCATAGATTTGTGAAATTTATGTAGTTTTGTTGTCTTTACATTTTAGCAGGTGCATAAATAGTTCTTTTTTTTTTTTTTTTTTGCTGTACAAGTGTCCAGTGTGTGTGATATGGCTGAGAAAAAACCACTTACATCACTTTTCTGCATTGGCTAGTGAAAATTTGGTTAGGATTAATAATGGTTTTTATTGTACTGCAGGAAAGATTGCAAAATGGCTCTTATCCAGCTGGGCTCTGTGGAAGAAGCAGTTCATGCTCTCATTGAGCTTCACAATCATGACTTTGGAGAAAACCAACATCTCAGAGTTTCCTTCTCAAAATCTACAATCTGAATTTTCTGTGAACTTTCCCTTTAAGGCTGCATAATGGTTTAGTAAAATCTTCAAACAGAGACTGAGACAGCTGTGACCAACTCTGTCTCTTAAAAAAAACCTCATTCATACACAAAGAATTAAGTGATGATTTTTTCTGATTCTAGCTGCAAGTATGTCATACCTAGAAAGATTCTTCTGTGAAATAGTTTAGGAAAAATATTTATCATAAAATTTCCTACTTAAAATGGTATTTTGAGAACGTTTTTTCAGCTTTTGTTTGAAATCAGCCTTACAAAAAAAATTTGGAGTGCTTTTACATATACCAAACGAGTATGTTTAATGAAATGGTAAATGTACTCTCTGCAGATTAAACACTAATTTGAATGTGAAATAGTGCTCGGGTTTCTTGAAGAAAAGCAAACAGTAACTGTGAGTATCCTCTAGGTAGTATTTATGTTACCAAGGTGTGTGTTCATACTTTGGCAAATCTTTACAAATAACTTGTTTATAAAAGTAAGAAGTCTGTGCTGTTCTTATAGATTAAATTATTAGAGAGAAGGCAGCGCCTTCTCTCTGTGGAATAAAAGATGTTTGACAAGTTTCTTCAAGATGTATTGGAGAATTAGGTTGACTTGACCATGGGTTGGAACTTTGATGTCCTATTTCTACTCTGAAGGGATATGTAATAGTACCTTGGAGAAAGTAAAACAAGAAAATGGTCCTGATTTAAAATAATCTTTTACATTTCTCTAAATAATTAAGTGTTTGCAATCTTACAGAAAATATTCAGGTCTATGATGGTTTCTCAAGTTTCTAAGAAGTTATTTTTGCTAAGGTCATCTTTCAGGGCAGAAAAATTAAACCTCGAGATTTTTTACCACTCTAAAGTCTAATACTTAAATTACTGTGTATTTACCTAATTTCTTATTATGTGCCTTACTATGTGTGTATGATACAATAGATTAGAGTGTTATCTGACGTATCTTGCAAAAATATTGTGGGCTTTGTGAAAATTCTCCTCTTCATCTTTTTGAAAACGTTTTCCATAATACTTCAAGATACATTTTTTTCATTAATTAACACTTTGAATTCTAGTTCCTTGTGTTTTCTTACGGAGATTGCATATAGATGGGAATGAGGTTTCATTCATTGTGTAATCACGTAGGGATTCTTTAAATTTACCTAGTTGCACTTCTCTGGTGGTAGTACTTCACTGATAAAAATTCACACCCAGACAAAATAAATTAAAAAACCCAAACAAACCTATATAGGAAAGCCAAACAGCAAATCCAGTTCAGTTTCTGGACTTAGTCTAACTTTTTGAGAGACACTGGCTGTATCAGAATATTCTCTTTCAGGTTTCTGCATTTCTTTATCAGTATTAAACTTTAGGTAATAGAATGCTACCATTCTTTCCTTTGTAAGTATGTTTGATACTGAATCTTGGTTTCTCTTTGGGGAATGAGCTGAGATGCACTTAAGTTTGGTCATGAGTGTACAGATGAATACTAATGACTTCTGATATTATTTTTAAGAGCTAAAGCTCATTTTAAGGGCTTTTTTTTCTAGCATTTTCTTTTACATAAATTAATTGAAAATAAATTTAATTTGACTTCACCACATTTTAAAGACCCATTTCTTTCAAACATGGCATTTACTTACTTCTAACTATTGCAGAATGTTTCTGCTGTAATGTTTTGCCATTCATAATTGTTTTCATTCATCTGAGCTGTATGAGTTTATCTTTCTAGAAGAAAGAGTATGTTTCTACCATGATCTGAGTATTCTGTAGTGAGCTTTCTCAAATTTTCCCTCTGAATTACTTTTGCAAAATCAGCCCAGTAGTAGCTTGCCAGCTCCTGCTGCAGCTGCACCCTGAGCTACCTCAGCGTATGTGTTCCTCAACAGTAGCAGCCAATCTGACTGTACAGATGTAGCTATAACAAGTGCCGTACAACACAACTATATGAATATGCAGAATGTACAATGTACTGGAAAGTTCAACTGGCTTAGGAATAGTATTCCCCTTAGGGATGTTACCTTTTGGATTTCACAGAATCGTAGAATGGTGTGGATTGATCTTCATGAGCGTCTCACAGGCCCACCTCACAGTCTGTCCAGGTCCTTCTGGATGGTATCCTTTCCCTCTGGGTGTGTTGACTGTACCACACAGCTTGGTGTTGTCAACAAACTTGGTGAGGGTGCAGTTGATTCCACTGTCCATGTCACCAACAAGAGTGTTTAACAGCTCTGGTAGCAGTGCTTATCCTTTCACAACCCCACACATTATTGGACTCCACTTGGACATCAAGCTGTTGACTACAGCTCTGAATGTGACCATCCAGCCAATTCCTTTTCCAGGTGTACACATCAAATCCGTGTCTCCAGTTTAGAGACAAGGTTATTTTGTGGGACAAGTGCACAAGTTCTGGTAGATGACATCAGTTGCTCTTTTCTTAGCCACCATTGCTGTAACTCTGTTGCAGGCCACTAAATCTGTCAGGCATGATTTGCCTTTAGTGAAGCCATCTATGTCATAATCTTACTGGGAACCAAGGTGGGACTCACAGACTTACAGTTCCCTGGGTCTACCTTATTTCCCTTTTTCCAAATGTAGGCTATATTTCCTGTTTTCCAGGGAAGCTTTAGTTTTCACAGTTTCATAGACTTAGGCTGCTCAGAAAACCTCTTTTCCTCCCAGGCTACATGTCATTATTTCCATTCTCTGTAGCTTTTCTTTCAATGTTTGAGTTCATCCAGGAACTCCTTGTCCATCTAATGTCATCTTGATATTTTTACCTGACTTCCTCTTTGTTGTGAGGAGGTGACTTCCTGAGCCTGGAGGAGGTGATCCTTGAATATCAACCAGCTTTCTTGGGCCCCTCTTCCCTCCAGGTCTTTATCCCATGATTTTCTACAAAGCAGATCCCTGAGGAGGCCAGAGTCTGCTCTCCTGAAGTCCAGGTAGTGAGCTTTCTGTGCACCTTCCTTGCTACCCTAAGGTCTCAAACTCCATTTCATGGTCTTTGCAGTCGAGCTGCCCTTGAGCTTCACATTCCCCATCAGCCCCTCCTCATTGGGAGAAAAATGTCTGGCATAGCACCTCCTCTCCTTGGCTCTTCTATCACTTGGAGAAGGAAGTTATCATCATGGCACTCCAGGAAGCTCCTGGATTATGTGCTGCTGTGTTGACAGATATTTGGGTGGTTGAAGTTCCCTATGAGAAACAAGGTTTGTGTACATGAGGCTGCTCCCCTCTGTCTGTAAAGGGCCTCATGTTCTCTGTCTTCCTTGGTCAGACAATCTGTAGCACACCCCCACTATGAAGTCACCTGTCCCTTGCCTGCCTTTAATCCTGACCCATTAACTCTCAGTCAGGTCCTCTTCCATCCCCAGGTGAAGCTCCATGAACTCCAGCTCATTATTGACATAGAGGGCAACACAATCTCCTTGTCTACCCTTCCATTACTTCCTGAAGAGCCTTTATCCTTCCATTCCAATACTCTTTAGAGCCATCCCACTGTTTGTCCATGACATGCAACTGAGATCATAAGCCTGCTGGCATGCCCACATCTCTAACTCTTCTTGTTTATTCCCCTTCCTTTGTGCTATTGCATAGATGCTTTGGAGTTGAGACCCTAATGAAGCTGACTTACTGGCTGGAGTGGCTAGAATTTCTTTGTGTTGTTCTTCAGGTGCATTTCTGCTGACCTGTGATCCCTCTTCAGGCTCTGGACATCTGTTGCTGGCACTGGCACCAAACTGGGGAGTGGGGTAGACTGAGGTTCCCTTCCCCCCGGCATCTTTAGTTTAAAGCCCTTCTCACCAGCTTGGCAAGCCTGTGGCAGAAGATGCTCTTCCCCTCTTCTTACAGGTGCACCCCATCAGCCCTCAGCAGACCCAGTTTCTGAAAGCAAGTTCCATGGCCGGATCAGCCAAACCCCTGGCTGGGACACAGTCTCAGAAGCATTTGTTGATTCTCCAGATTTGACTGTCCCTTTCAAACACCTTCCCTTTGACTGTGAGCACTGAGGAAAAGACTGACAGAATCTTAAAAATTTTTAACTTAGGGAAAATCTGAATGTGGGTATTTATTATGTTTACTTTTTGGTTTTGTGATACAAGTATTGTGTATCTTTTTGATTCACCTTTATTGTTCTATTTCTTCAACAGAATTATTCTTGTCAACAGACTTCTAGATTTGTGTGTATCTGAAAGATGCTGCCTCTTAGGGAGATCTGCTTTTACAAGATGTGCAGACAAGCTTTGTAACTTGACAGAACATTTTAACATTTGCTTAGCAGCATGAAGGCACTAGTTAAGGCTAGTTTTTCCCATCTAGTGTTCTGCCTTGAATAATTTTAAGCACAAACATAACCCCTTAGTTATCACAATGCATTGTTAATGAAGGATCGTGGTAAAAGAAATATTTTTTTATACTTTGTGCTTGACTCATTAGTGCCTGACTGCAAAAGCACAGTTGCATCTCAGTTCTTGATTCTCTAAAGCGTATAATAGTAGATCCCTTGATATCTGTGGAAAGAGCAACATTTGGGAAAGAATGGTATTATTCTACAGAATAAATAAATCTATTTATTCTCTAAATACAGAATGGTATTATTCTATTATCTACACTGATGTAGATAGAAAGGAACCTCCAAAAGCCTTAGTCCTACCTTTCAGTCAGATTATAGACAACTTTAAGCAGTTACTCAAAGAATTGTCCATGTAAATTTTAAAAAATCAAATGGAACAAATTATTTGTTCTTTGCTTTTCTGTTGGGCAGTCCTCACTGTGGATTTGCTTTCCTAATATGTAACTAGGCTTTAAACATACTGCATCCTATGTCTTTTGCCTTTTTCTCTGTTAACTGTATAACTCTGAAGAGGATTCTGGCTTCATCTTCTCTATACTGTGGCCTTAAGTTGTTAAAGATAGGTTTGTAATTACTTTGGCATATGTTATTAATGTCTGTTTAAATAATTGGAGAAGTATCTGGTAATGTGCACAGTGTAAGTTGGGCACATTATGTGATTCTTTGGGGCTATCCTGTGCAGGGCCAGGAGCTGGACTTGATGATCCTTGTGGGTCCCTTCCACCTCTGCCTAGTCTGTAATTCTATGACTGTATGGTTATGCCTTTGTATATGTCATGCCCTTGAATCAACTCTTAGTTACCTCCTAGTCCATTTTTTTTGATGGATGCACACTTGGTTCAAAGTGTAATAAGGCCTTTGTAACAACCCAGGAGCAGCTAAGTGCCTTTTCAAATGATTCTTGATTTGTTATATAGTGGTAAAACTTCTGCTTCTTTGAATTTCTGCACAACTCTTGAAATATCAGAACCAGTTTTTTAAACTTTGACTCATAATTTGACTCAGTTGCCTTGTCTGCTGGCCCTGTAAGTTGCACTGGTTTTGTGTATTGATAAATTGAGGTCCTTTTTATTTGGAAGATATTCCACATATCTATGGAGACTTGCCTATTTGTGACATTACTGATTACAGACAGCAAACTTGTGTCTGTATGCCTAGAAAACTTAGTGTTTGTGGATAGTACTGCCAGTGAGACCTGTGTGATCAATTATCTTTCCCTCCTCTGATTTATGTGATGAGTTGGGGATAAGAGAAAGTGATGAGTTGGGGATAAGAGATGTAGACCTACTACTTGTCATTTTATGCTGTTAGCTTATACTTCTCTTTTTCAAATGAGAGGTCAGCTGCCTACAAAAAGCATTGTGTTGCCTTAACCTTTGGCCCTGATACGTTGTTAGGTAGAGCACAACTATCGAACCTAGTATTGTTACTGTTGTGCTGAAAGGATACTAGTCAGATTACACAGAATTTTGTCTTTAAATTAACTTCATCTTCTGTAGCTTTGTTTGCTGTATACAAGATTGTTTGCCTGCTCTTTTCAAAGCAAATTGTAACAGTTAGAATAGAAAATTTCTGAAGTATTTAACTTCAGAGTTTTATCGATGGGGGATGTGATATAGGAACAAAATTGGACCAAAGTTTTTGTGCCTTCAGTAGTTTTATATGTAGAGTTTTTCATATTTGTACATGTCTTAAGTATAATAAATACATTTTCCCCCTCTGGAAAATGTATATTTATATTGTGGAAAATTAATATTGTCTACTGACTATACAAGAAGTGAACTACAGCTGTTTCAATACATATTTAATTATTCTATTGCCTTTCCCATTGCAGCTTTTTCTTTTGTACTGCAATATGTAGAAATCCAAGCATAACTCAGTGTTATTCCCAACGTCAGATAATAATGACATGTTGTGCTTGGAGCACTCCCAAAGAAATTAAATGCTTACATAATTGAAGGTCCTTGATAAATGAAAAAAGCTTTTACGTTAGCAGATTAATGTCATCACTGTAAGCAGTTTTTCAGTTCTTGGAAACTCTGCTTTATTTATGAGTGGGAAGCTACCACACATGAACTTCATTTGAAGCACTTTCCAATTCTTTTTGAATATGTTACCCACTTCGTGCAGAAGTTCTGCAGCAGCACAAGACAAAAGTTGCTAACCAAGCAGATTCTTGCATCAGAATGTCATTGCACTCACTGACCAAAGACTGTTCTGGTTTTACTGAGATACATGAAAACCTGTTTTCTCTCACACTCTTTTCTGATGGGAAGACCCAATGCAAAGTGGCCTCTATTTGAGACTATTACTGGTGGTAGAAACAGTGGAAAATGAAACTGTAATGTGAACCAAATGGTGTGAGAGAATGCAAAAAGTTAATGCATTGCTTTTAGTCCTGTACTCAAGACAATAAACATCTCTAAAAATTGCTGTCATTCCTTCATTTTACATGATCTGTTCATAGAAGTTCCTTTTGGTTTATAAAAATGTTCATCTAACACAAGAAAATACTGTAAATATTTGTACCATCATGTTTTGTTTGGTTTTTGGTTTTCTTGTTTTTAAATCTGGCAAAAGAGTGTTTGGGGAAACAAATGGAAATGTAAAATGTTTTTATATAAAAAGATTGTCTGTATATTTTAATAAGCAACAGCTTTCATTTGTAAAGCATCTTGTGGCATTGCATGAAAAGTATTCCATGTCTGTGGAGATGACTTAAAACTGAAAGAAGATGTAAGATGTATTAAAGAAACCTATTTTGTGACTGTGTAGTGCATGGTGAATTTGATTTTGTTTGTGCTGTAATATATTCTGGGTTTTTAGGTTAGTGTGTTTTCTGATTACATGATATCTATACCTAACTCTTTTCCTAACTCTAGTTGTTGTAGCATGTCTTTTAATAAATGTAATTATGGCTGTACTCTCTTATATTTTCCTGTGTTCTTGTCTATTGCTTTGGGGTTTTCTGGTCTTGTAATTGTGCAGCTAATAACACCTTATTTTCTGTTTTTCCCTTCAGCATACATGGGCATCTAAGCAAAAGTTTTTCCTATCAAAAGTATTTTAAGAGGGTTAATGCACATCTTCAGCAAGAAGTGAAGGTCAACAACATCTAAACTTTCTCATGAGCAGGGCAGAAATTCTTACTTCAGTAGGATGGAAATCTGTTCTATAACTCTAAGCCAATAGAGTAGTTGATGACTATTTTATTTGTGACAGGGATGAGAGGCTTCAGTGATGAGAGATGTGGGGCCTTATCATTAAGAACTCTTTTGTTTGTCTTTTACTATGCTGTACTCTTTTCTAGTTGTGCCAGTTTGGGAAAATTTGGAAGCATATCCTCTGAGAGAAGGTAGGTTACAACCAGCCCTCCCCCACCAGGTTTGGGAGAAAATGAATTTTCCTGGAAGGAAAGTGAAAGAGATAAAAACTATTTATTTAACAAACACACAGGAAAAGGATAATGATGCTAAATAATAAAACCTCTTGCTCTGCTGAGAGAAACCTGGGAAAATTTCAGAGTCCTTCCGTAGATCTCTCTCTCCCCCTCCTTGGAGCTGGGACAGGGTAGTGGGCCCACCTCCAGGGCCAAGGCCTCAGTGGAAATTCCTCCCAATGTATTCTGATGTTGAAACAGTCCAGCAGAGGAAAAAAAAAAGGAAAAAACAAAGTCCCAGGTAAAACAAAAGTTCAGCTCTCTGTCTCTCTCCAGAGAAAGAAAAAGGAGCTGAAAAACTAGCCAAAAACAAGCCGGGTGCCTTCCCCACTCTCACTGCCACTGCTGCAGAAGCAGACAGGTTTTATCTCTATGTCCTTGGAACATGAAAACAAACTGCAAACTGTTTTGAAAAAGTACACTTCTCTTTCCCCTCTCAGGCATAGAAAGGCACAAAATTAATTTCTGGGCATAGGGCAGCGATATGGGATACAACATCATAAAGTCACCCCAAGACACTAGTCCTAGGATCCAAATTCATATCTTTTGCACAAAGATTTTAAAAAATGTGACTAGTGGCTGAAAAAGATGGTCTGCTTTCAGTTTCCTGTTTCTCAAATGTCTTGTAGATCGCTTTTCTTTCGTAATCCTTTGGTTGCCCTTCTCTGTGTTGCACAACACTAATTTAGACCCTCTTCTTCTTGCATCCAAAATTCAGGATTGGTGGGAAACAGTAGTCTAAGGCCACAGATAGAAATATGAGGGGACTGCAGTACCTCTTTCTGAGCTAGAATTCTCAGCCAGTCTGGCAAGGATTTAATTGTCTCCCACCCAGTAAATTATGCTATTACCAATCTCTGAGTGTAGGTGCCTTTATAAGGAGAAAAATCTGATTCAGTTTAGACTGAATTGCAGGTTTCAGCAAAATGCTTATTCTCCAAGGCTACATATGAAGTCCCCATGTGTAACTCTTTATTTTGTCTGTGATACTTAAATATTTGATGAGCATTCTGGGGAAAATGCTAGCTTTTGCTGGCCATAATCTGGCTTATTTTTTGACCAAGTCTACCTGAGAAGGTGTGAGAAAGTGAAATTCCTGCCTGTTGTCTTCTTCCATTACTCCTTAACCAAAAAATAAATCCCATCTTGAATTCTTGGCTGCTGTTGTTAGCCCTGCAATACAATCACAGTAATTTTTTTCCCTAAGCAGTTTATATAAGTGTCCATCTTGGAAAATGAAAACTAAAATACAGCTTTTAGATAGAACAGATATAATTTTTTTTTTAATACGAGAATTGGTTCTAGTACTTGCCAGCTGAAAGAGAAAGGGCAGTAACTGGTGCATTTATCAACATCGAGTTTCTTATATGGTTTGGATCAGTCCCAAAAGATTTCTCTATAGCCCTGGGGCTCACCCATTAACAGAGGTGGAAAGAAGATAATGTGTGCTTTGAAAATGAAATAAAAAGTCCCACTTCGATTTTCTTAACTGTGCTGAGATATTTGTACATGAGTTCTTTGGCATGGAGCAGGTGAGTACAAGGCTGTCCAAACAAAAGATCATGAAAGTGGAAGTTGTGGTAGAATACGTAGGTGAGAGAAGGTGTGGGAGGTAGATACTGAGGGAAGAAGAGACCTCAGAAAAGCAAATCATCCCAAAGACCATTTCCAGACCAATGCCTTTGCTGTTGACTGTAAACTCAACTCAGATGCTGCAAAAAAACCAGAGAGAAACAGTCCAGTGACAATGAGAACAAGCATCTTAAGGGTAGTGTTAAGGTAGCAGTATGAGTTGCCTGGCTCCAAAAGAGCTCTTACAGGGAGGCTAATACTTTAGTCTCAAGTTAGTGATCATTCTTATTCCATAGTATTTCATGCTTAGTCTAAGATAAGTTCATCAGGGTAACACTTTTAGGTCCTGTGTTTCATTTCCAATCTGCTTCAAGCACAGCTAGTCTGTCCTTTTGTGAGAATCAGAGCTTTTAGGGGAAGCAAAGCATGTAATTTCTCCATTAAATCTACTGTGTAAAATGTTTTTCTAGCTGTGCACCTAAGGGAGATAGAAGAAGGCTGGAGAGGGATTTTTCACAAGAGCAATAAGACAAGGGCAAATGGCCTTAAGCTGAAGGAGAGTAGGTTTAGATGAGATACTAGAAAGAATTTCTTTACTAGGGCGGTGGTGAGACCCTGGAAGAGGTTGCTAGAGAAGTTGTGGACTTCCTATCCCTGGAAGTGTTCAAGGCCAGGTTAGATGGGGCTTTGAGCAACCTGGTCCGGTGGAAGGTGTTGTTGCCCATGGCATGTGGGTCAAACTGTGTGATCATTCAGGTCCCTTCCAACCCAGGCCATTCTATGATTATATGAACTGTTTCTCTTACGTGTGCGTATTATTTGTACAATGAAGGCTCTGTAAGTTCGTATTGAGGGTTTTCTGTGGGGTTTTTTCCCTCCAGGGCCCATCTTGGCTTGCAAAGCCACATTACTCAATACTTGGAAACTTTTTTTAAAAGAGGGTGGACTGAAGGATGTTGCATAATACTGCAGGCTTACAGCTCTGTGGTTGGGTACAGGTTCTATTTCTACCCTGCTATGGTGCTGCCTAGCACACACTTAGAGAGTATATTCAGTAAACATCACTGCCTGTAAAAATAGAATTGAAGCTCTTTTTAAAACAAATATGATCTCAACACAAAAAAATGACAAAGGCTAAAGAAATTGGGATTACTCTGCTATTCAGTACTATGTTTTCTGGTGATCTGGGAGAAACTGTCTGTAGCTCCATAGTCTATTTTAGTCAATGCAGTGTGGGTGGGTGCTGGAAAGGAGAGTTGTGGGTTCTTTTCTAATTAAAAGCTTTTGACAAAACCTGAAGTTGTCAGGTTTAGTTCTTATCAAAGACCACGACAATGTTACTGGCTGACTTTTCAGCATTACTGACCTCTCTTTCTTTTCTTCCCTCCTCCAATTCTCTCCTATGGCCAAATTGTCCAAAAGCAGTGTAAGATTTCATAGCAGCAGTGCAGTACATCCAGCAAAATGTCATTTCTGTATATGCAGAATTTGACTCATCTGGTCATCAGATTTGAAGTATTTTGTGGATTGTATAACTAAGGTTCCCCATTTTGAAAATTAGTTTTTCTATTTAAGGTCACAATAAATTTCTGAAAACAGTTTGCTACCCAAGTAGTCTCTTCTATGACATCTATTAACTGAAAGTGGTTTCTACACTTTTCTTCATACATTATGTTTGGTTGGGTGACATGCTCTTTTCCTGTTTGTGTGTATGTTCTCATTATGACTGAACAGCTTAAAATTCTGTCTTGCTGAGTCTTTAATTATCTTGTCAAAAGCATACAGGGTTTACACTGTTGCTCTTTGTTTTTCAACAAGTTTATCCTCTTTCTTAGAGCTTTCATTGGTCTATCCAGATACTGAAGTGAAGATTTTTGACAGCAGACCTCTCCCGATCAACTCCATCATTGCTGAGTGTGTTTCTTTCAACAGTAGATGACTATGCATTATGCTATTAGAGCATAAGATCTTTCAATGTTAATTCAACCACACAGGTATGAACGTTAATAAATGACACCACACTTCTTCATGCTAAGACTTGATATGGTTTAAGTGTCTTTTTTTCTGCTCTGGTTTGGCATTGCTGGCTACAGCCTGCCTGACACAAGATGGCCTGAGTTAGTTTCTCCTTCAGGGCATGCTATATATGCTTGTAAGATTCCCAAAGAATGTACTGGAACTCTCTGTGGAGATCTTTATTCACCAGTCAATGCAGAACTATGCTGCTTGGGTGAAGTTGTTCAGTCACTGTGTACCTCTAGCTTTTACACAAACTGCTTATTCTGCAGTTTAGATTCTCCCGATTTTATATTGTGGGAAGATTGCATTTTTCATTTATTTTCTTTTTTATGTGTATGATTTTAATCAAGGCCCTTCAAAAGTATTTTCAGGTCATTGTTGCCACTCACCAGCAGGAAAATAGACAAGGGAGAGATTACTTTTGAAGGGCCTGACCATAAGATGTTAGCAGCAGCATCCTGTCTTGCCTGGGATATCTCACTCACTTACTGTCTCATGAAATCTAACAGGAAAATTACTGATAACTTTGCAGATCATTGCCTAGAAACACTGGACTTGATTAAGATGCTGAATATAACTTTGGGAATCCTGATGACTAATCTTGATTTTGTCTCTTTCAAAAGAGTCTAAACAACCACACTTCTAAACTGACATACACACATCTTCTCACTCTCCAAATGATGGGGCTGTACCTTCAGCCAAATTTTAAAACGATTTCTGGTGTACAGCTGGTTGTACATCAAATGGGTATAAAATAAAAAAATCTGTAATTGTAATTGGGCAGTGGATTCATGTAGCACATAGCAAGAAAAAAATTCTCAGCCTCATACAGGCCTAAATGGTCAGTCGTCATTCAGTTCTCACAGGCTTACGTTATTTGAATGTCAAGTTTTTCTGCTGCTTAGAGAGTTCATGAGCCAGCGGTGTCCTTGTGGCCAAGCAGACCCATGGTATCCTGGTTACATGGAGAGGAGCATTGCCAGCAGGTCCAGGGTGATGATCCTGCCCCTCTGCTTAGCCCTGGTGAGGCCTCACCTGCAGTGCTGTGTCCAGTTCTGGGCTCCCCAGTAAAAGAGAGACAAAAGAGAGTGTCCAGCAGAGAACTATGAAGATGATTAAGGGACTGGAGCATCTTTCATATGAGGAAAGGCTGAGGGAGTTGGGCCTGTTCTGCCTTGAGAAGAGACAACTGAGAGGGGACCCCATCAGTGTCTATGAGTATCTGAAGGGGGGGTCAAGAGAATGGAGCCAGGCTCTTCTCAGTGATGCCCAGAAATAGGACAAAAGGCAGGAACTGATGCACAGAAGTTCCACCTGAACATGAGGATGGACTTCCTTACTGTGTGAGTGACAGTGCACTGGAACAGTGACAGTGCATTGGAACAATCCAATCTCTGGATTGCCCAGAGAATTTGTGGAGTTTCCCTCCCTGGAAATAGTCAAGAACCGTCTGGATGGAATCTTGTGCCATGTGCTCTCCGATAACCCTACATGAGCAGGGAAGTTGTACCAGTGGTCCCTTCTAACAATTCCCATTCTGTGGTTCTGTGATTGTGAGATAAACTTGATTTCTTGCAGATACTCTTTGAAGATAAATACGGCTTTCAGCTTTGCAATTCAAATGAAAAAGAAAATAAAAAGACTAGGTGACCTTTTATTTCCATATAAATGCCAGTCTTAAGTCTTTATTACAATTTATAACAATGCAGAAATGCCATCACCCAGGGTGTATTTCTCCTCTGATTGCCAGTAAATGTAGAAATAATAGAGTTATACCTAATTTAATTTTCCAAGATCAAAGAGCAGAGCTTTTGCTGGTTTTGTGACAAAACAAAAGCACTCTCTTTTTTTACGCCAATGAATGCATAATTTTATGAATCTGAAATCCAGCTCATGCTGCTGGCTTTGTATTTCCAGGGTCTAAAAATACAGTAATTTAAGGTACTTTCTAATTGAGATAAAAACAGCTACTTTAAACTTGATAAACAGCATGTGAAAGTTTAATTGCTTACAGAACAACTCAGAGAGTGAAGGTTGAGGTATTTACTATGAAAAGTATGGTTATTAGATTCCCTTTTCTTTCCCACTCCAAAGTGTTGATGCAAATATGAGATTGCCTGGTGACAAAATACAATTGGTCCATAGAGAAAGATGCCATGGCAGAAGAATCCCCAGCTGCCTGAACAGCTTCAGAATGGTTTGGTTTATTATCTCTGGTCACAGAACCACAGAATGGTTGGGGTTGGAAGGGACCTCTGGAGATCGTCTGATTCAACTTTCCTGCTAAAGCAGGTTCACAGGAACCCGTAAGACACAAGTATGGAATTTGTCTTCATAGATAATATAATTTGACAAGTTGCCATGTTTCCCATCTAGTATTTTTAGACTCACTTTTACACTTACCTTGCCCAAAAATACTGCAAAGCTGATGGTCAGAGAAGAATAATACAAGGATAATACTGTAGTCAGTGGGATTTGGGGGTTTTTTATGTACTTATCAAATAAATTATCATTCATTTTTGCCTTACTGGTAAGTTGTTCTAAAGTTTTATACAGCTGCAATAGAAAGGCCAACACCCCTGTGGGTGAGCTTGGGGAGCCTGGGAAAGAAGAAAACCTGAGTCTTGTTGCCAAGTTCCTTTCTTCAGATTTTAGCATACATTCTAGGATCTGAAAGGAAAAGATGTCTGTTCATCTACATGGAGCTAAAAAAAATCACATTACTTTTTATTTGTTCATTTATTTATTTTTTTAAAACGTATGAAGGGTGTGGAGGGCTGGGAGCCCTTGGCACAAGAGCCGTCTGCACTCCCTTGGAGGAGAGAGGCCTGAGGCCAAGAAGATCTTCCCCAGAGATGAGCAACCTTCCTCTGGGTCATGGTGAGAAACTGAACCACCCCCATCATGCCTTGTTTCTATATGGTAATAGCCTGTACCCAGTTGGCCACTTGGTTTCTACCCCACCCCCTGCCTTTCCCCTAAAAGCCCCCTGTTTGTGCCCCTCAGAGGGAGTTCTTGTCCCTGGCCTCCCCTTCACAGAGACTGCTGGACAATAAAATCTACCCCTGTGGAACTGCTATACGAGGCTCCTGTCTCTCTATCCCAAGTTTGCCTTGGGTGATTTCACAAAGAGCTGAATCACAAGAGCTGGAGTCACTTATAGCAGAGAAGTTGCTACACTTGCTGCCCAGGGAAGCCTGCTGCCACTGCCCCTGGCAGAGTTGTTCTTTGCAGGACGCTCTCTCTAGGAAGGTCATGGCACACTGATGCTGACCAGCATTGGACCTCCTGCGATAGAAGGGGAGGCTGTTACTGTTCTTTTCTGAACTTTTCCTTATGCCTCTCTGCCTCTTTCCTCTTAACTATGGTCTTAGGTCAGCACAGCCCTCAAAATAATGGCACAGCATGAAACAGTCAGAAGCAATGGCTATCAGCAGTGTCCTTAGATCACATTCCTGACAACACTAGGACACTGCCCTATAAACTGACATGCACTAATTTATTGTGGTTTAAAAACTTCTAAAAACTGGGGTAGACTGCAGTGGTGTGCAAGCTTCTACCACAGATAGTTATTTTGCACCATACACACTTATGTAGGAATACTATCCCAGTTGCACATCTAAGTGGGAGGGAGAAGTGAAGAGACGCAGAGAGGGGTTATCTTATCAAAGCTCCCAGTGGGTTTGTGGCAAAGCCCAGTTTGGTCTCCTATGCTAAAACCCACAGATAGCAGCCCTTTTGCTCTGGAGAGCTGCTTTTCTGATTAGCAGCAACTGTCAGCAGGCTTTATCACCTACTATGCCCTTGTTGTGAGATGTACAGGGCATGCTCTGATGTATGTTACATCTAAGGCGTATCCTCTAGGCAAATTGTATAGAAGCATTCAGTATTTAAGGTTCAAATTCAGGTATCCAGTGCTTTTGCAGAAATCTCATTTACTTTTTCATCTTTACTTCATCTGCTAGAAGCTGAGACAGTGGCATAGGCACCCGAAGAGTACAGACAGAAATAATGCAAACAGCTTGAGTGATAACATTTCCTTAACCAAAAAAAAAAAAAAAAAAAAAAATCATACAAGAGACTGCTTTACTTCTGCACAATATTTGCTGAAGCATTTTCAATAGAAACTGAAGAGGGTCAGCCGATATTTTCTGATTTGACAACTGCTGTTGCTTATTCTGGGAGCTAAGTCGGTGACCAGAAACCAGTTATTAATTTGATTAATTTAAAATAGGTAAGAGAGGCAGAATTCAGATAGAAGGAATCTTCCATCAAGCTGTACTTACTCTTTTCATTGCCAGTTGGAAAGAAGTGCTTGATAGCAAGCTGTTCAAGAATGTAACTGCACTATGAATAGCTGAGTGATCTGTTAACAAGGATGAAATACATTTATTCACTCTGGCTGAAGATATTTGCTGTGTTTTTAAAAATGTGTTTGCTGAAAGAGCTATTAGTATCAAATATTTTGTCTTCATGTGTCAAAATAAGCAATGTAATTTATGCCAAAAATCCTTAGGAGAAAAAAAAGATATTTAGATGACATGGTGATATTCATTGTCAGCAAAGGACACAGAACAAATACAGATGGCTGAGAATTAGTTTAATCCAGCTTGCCTTTCTGATTTTCAATTACTGGCATTTAGACACTTGCAAGCTAAAAATGCACAGGAAACTTCCATGCATCTCTGGATTAATTGAGTTACTTTGACCATCACAACTATTTTCTCTTCACAAAGAAGTGAAATTGAAGCAAATACTGACTGGTACATACATCTTCTGGATAATTTAATGTTAGGGATGAAGGAAACACTGTAATTATGAAAGAGGTTTCCTTTAGGTTTAACAAGGAAAAGATTAAAAATTTTATTCTATCCAGAACAGAAAATACAGGTCGATGTTAGTCTGTATTTTCATTAGAGAGATTTTTATATGACACAAGCAAGATTTGCCCAAGATATTAAGGATCAGCATGTTGGGACACTAATCTGTATTACCCTCCTGAATCTTTAATTATCTTTCTATATAAATTAGCTAAGGCTTGGGCAGGTGACCTCAGGGCAGAAGTGATTTGTGATTAATCTCAGTGGTAGATTCAAACCTAAAGTACTGGAAGAGATGTTTGGGAATGCTGTGAATTCTACATCACCATCAGCATAAGGAGCAAGTTAGACAAGTATGTCAGGAATCATAGAGTTGACCTTGTTGTAGAGCAGAAAACAGAACAAATGACCTCTCAACATCTTTTGACATTTATTTCTTAAGACCATGCATTAAATTTAAAATAGCCTTTGTGTGTAGTTTAATAATTTGGTTCTGAAGTATGTCTTATACAGCAAGTAATTGTCTGTTTGAGACATGATAGACTGGAACATAACAAGGACATTAGTTCCATTCTATGTCCTGTACTTTTTTCAGCTGATACACATCCTTGTTACTTTCCTTAAATAATATTTCTATTACAATTTTTAATTTGTTCTCTTCATAAATATGATGTATTTCTTCAGGCTTCATGCCAAAAGTATTTTCATGTTTGCTGTATGAGGTGTTTATAATTACAAAAAGTTGCTTCCACTACTTTTTATGAAAGGAACAGTAGAAATCGAAGTGATTAGTAGGTCTGCTACACACTGGGCTGCCAAGGAAGAGGAACATTGTAATTTCCAAACCATTTTAATATGTTGTGCAGAATAGTTGCTATCTGAACCATTCCTTATAATGGTAAGCTACTTAGCACCACTGAGAATGCATGCTTCCATTTTCAGTAATTTTAATTTTAAAGGAGAAATATGCAGTAATGACATCTGTAGTGTGTTCTTCCAAAAGCAGGATGACTTGCAATGTAACTGGCTGCTGCCAGAATCTGGTCAAGATGAGTAAGTGTAACAGAAGCTGGTGAAAAGTGTATACATGCTTAAGTAGGCAGAGGAGTAATTAAAAAAAAAAAGAAAAGGCAGGCACCAAAACCGGTAAGAGAGCAACTTATGTAAATAAATCAATAAAGTTGATAATTCGGTGAAACTGGGTTCTGCTTCCCTTAGACACAGATAGTTTTGAGTTTGTTGTTATAATACACCAGTAAAAGATCATGCTATGTCACTTAAATGCAGTGGTGATGGAGGACTGGGCTGAGTTAGTGTTCAAGGGCATTAATGAAAAGCCACCATAGCATGTGAGCAAAACTTCTTTAGGGAGCTCATTAGAGGAATCAAATGTGCCTAATTCTACTTTTGTGTTAGGCTTGCCTGATTCATCACCTTGGCACTCCTCTATTGTGGTAACTGGGCAACTGTGTTTGCCGATAAAAAGTAGTTTATGCAGCTTCCTACGATGCAGGCTCACGGACACGAATGAGGACTATGGGCGCTAGAGCTATTACTACTCTTCTTTCTGCAGCAGAAAACTCTTCAGGCAGCGCTACTGGTGCTGCCTAAACCCGAGGTTTGGGGATTCACCTGAGCGGCGGCTAAGGCCTGCAGTGAGAAAGCCTTAATTTATTTCAAGCATCAAGGGTTGGCGGTGTACGGCTGCACCAGTTTCGTACATCGTAGGACTGATGCGCCAGCTTGGCGCCGGGGCACAGGCGGCGATGCCGTCCCCTCGGGGACACACCGAGCGCTCCCGGGGCCGGGGCCGCTCCGTGCTGCTCCGTGCTGCTCCGTGCTGCTCCGTGCTGCTCGGTGCTGCTCCGTGCTGCTCCGTGCTGCTCCGTGCTGCTCCGTGCTGCTCCGTGCTGCTCGGTGCTGCTCCGTGCTGCTCCGTGCTGCTCGGTGCCGCTCGGTGCCGCTCCGTGCTGCTCGGTGCTGCTCGGTGCTGCTCCGTGCTGCTCGGTGCTGCTCCGTGCTGCTCGGTGCCGCTCCGTGCTGCTCCGTGCCGCTCGGTCCCGCTCCGTGCTGCTCGGTGCTGCTCCGTGCTGCTCGGTGCTGCTCGGTGCTTTCCGGGGGCGGCACAGCTCCCGCGTACAAACAGGTGTGTCTTTCAGCCGCTCTTCAGTGGAATCATAAATAACCCTACCCTCCGTTTCTCCCCCCGCCCTCGGGCTATGGACAGCAGCAGCCCTTATCAGCGTTGCCACCTGCCTGGCCGGGCAGAGGCGGTGTCCCGGGGAAGGAAAGGGGTTGTGCCAGGGAAGAGAGGAAAAAGAAAAAAAAAAGAAATTAATAATTAAAAAAAAAAAAAAAAAAAAAAAAGAAGAACAGAGAGGGTTTTGCGGACAGTGGGGCCGGGAAGGAAAGGGGCCTCGCTGAGGGTGAAAGCCGGGGGGGCCGAGGGCGCGGCGGAGGCGATAAGGGCGTCCCGCCCGCCGGGAGACAGCGCCAGCCGCCCTCAGTCCGGGCCGCGGGCTCTGCCCTACCGTCGGGCTCTGCCCTGTCCGCGGCTCCCCTCCCTCCCTCCGCCCCCAGGGACGATGCAGAGGCCCCGGGGCTGTGCGGCACCGAGGGGCGCGGCGGCGGCGGGAGCATGAGCTCGGCGGGCGGCCGGGCCCCCGGGCCGCTGCTGCTGCTGCTGCTGCTGGCGCTGCCGCGGTGCGCGGGGCGGCGGCGGGGTAAGTGCGGCCGGGCCGGGGGGCTGCGAGCTGGGCGTCAAGCGCCCGCCGGTGGTGGCCGGACAGCCCTTGGTGGTGGTGGCAGAGGCAGCCCGAGGTGATGATGGTGGAGGCAGCCCACGCTGGTGGCAGAGCATTCCTTGGTGGTGGTGTTGGGGACAGACCGTGCTGGTGGTGCCGAAGCATCCCATGGTGATGATGGCGAAGCATCATCCCATGGTGATGGTGGCGGAGCGGCCTGCAGTGGTGGTGATGGAGGTCCCCGTGGCGTTGGTGGCGGAGGTGTCTCCTCGACACCTGCTGACGGCAGTGGTGGCAGCGACCCCGTGTCCTGCCGGGCTGAGAAGGCCTTGCCATGGCAGGAGCCGCAACTGAGGAAGCGCATGAGTAGGACCAAAACAGTGAGGTGACCGTAGTGCTGGCATGATAAATTGTATGTTGTGAAGGACAAATAAATCATAAAGTTTCAGCTGTAGTAGTAAGGGGAGGCAGGGGATGGCAACACTTTTTTTAATCTGCTGAAGCATCAGTCTGAGGAGGATACTCCCCTGTCTTATCAGAGGATTGAGGTATCACGAGAAAGTTCTCTCTATGGCTGTTCGTAAATTTAATTTTCTGATCTATGTTGGCTGCCATTGCATGCTGACAGTTTTTGTTTCCTGTTCTTATCCGAAACACACACACACACACAAATATATAAAAACATGGATAATTAGGAGTAGGAATCTGTGATGCTTCCCATAGGCTAGGGCACTCATAAATGCACTGTGAGTAAAACTGAAACCCTGTGTATGTGGAAGGGCAGGTTTATCACAGTGATAAATTTGTTGCCTAAAAACAGCTAGAGTGTTCAGCTGCCTTCTTCATCCAGTTACAGTTATGTATTCAGGCATTGTAGAGTAGTCAAAATTTTGTCAGAGATGTTAAACATACAGTGATGTTAGTACTCTTACCCATTTAAGCTATCTTAGAAAAGTAAAAAATTCCATGCTTCTGTGTCAAGCACCATGAGACATCAGCTTGTGCAGTATTAGTTCTTTCTTTTAAAATGTAAAAACATGTAGGCATATGCATGCTTTATCTACATTAAACCCATCCATTTTGACGTTTGTCATTTGGAAAGCGAGGGTATGTGTGATAACAAGGAGAGCTTACCAAAAAAATTGAGGAAAGTGAACAAAATGCCCTGAGAGTATGAGTACAAAGAGGAGAATAAATTTATGTTTTATCGTAATTTCATGTATATTTGCAGCCTTGTCAGATTATAGTAAATTAGTTTATATGTTGTATGCTTCTAAACCACTTTTAATAAAAATTAATTTCTAAAATTACTTTACGTAATTTTACTCCTGGCAGTATTCACAACATTCTTATGAATAACATTTTTACCATATACATGTGGATGACACATGATACAAAGAGATTGATAAGTATCCCAAATGTCCATGTGTAAATAATAGGAAAAAACCCAACAAAACAGAAGAAACAAAAATAAAGACGAAAGAGAAACAAATGGATATGGACAAAAGATTAATATTATTGCATAGAGCTACTTATTATATGCCTTCTAAACCTTTCTGACTGTTGAAAAGCTCTTTTCCTTGTTGTCAGAGAAGAGAAGGATGGACAAAAATGCTCAGTGTAGTTACTTGTTTAATGTTCTCTGTTCAGTTTTCATCTTTAGTCTTTTAATACAATAGCTCTGGTTTTCCTATAAGTTTGAAAATGAGGTGGGAGGAGGTAGTAGTCTATTCTGTGTTTTAATCTGGATTTTATCTCCACTTTAAATGCTCTGCCAGTTGCCCTACCACGCCACCTGTAAGGTACTTAAAAAAAAATGTGTCTTTTTGTCCTTAAAGGTATTGTGAACAGATCAGTTCCTGATGTCTGTGCAACTTGCCACATTCATGCAACGTGTCAGCAAAGTGGAGGAAAAAGTGTTTGTATCTGCAATTATGGATTTGTAGGCAATGGAAGAACCCATTGTCAAGGTAGGCTGCCTGTCTATGAAATGGAAAGAAACTCTGTAAATTCCTAAAGTGCTCTTTCTCAAGTAATGTTAATGAATTCTTCAAAGCATGCTAAAATCTTTGTTGTTTCCTGGCAGAATTTCCCAAACATAGAATATGTGTGGATTGTTTTTTCTTACCAAAAGACTTTTACATGTTCAGAAATGTTGTTTAACATTGTTTTGTTACTGTGCCTGATAGTGTCCTTCTAAGACTGTCTCATACGTGATGAATCAATGTGAATCAAAGAACAATGTCAAATGCTGTGTCTCAGTGTATGTAATAGCTTACCAGTGCTTAAAGGGGGTGGTCCTTCACCGGTGATCTCTTCCTCTCCATCTCTTACCCTTCTTTCACAAAGCACTGGCAGCTGCTGGCCCCTTCACAGAGTTCAGCTCTCTCATTGTAGGAAAAACATAGAATCACAGAATGCTTTGAAAGGGACCTTAAAAATCACACAATTCCAACCCCCTTGCCATGGCCAGGGACAGCTTCCACTAGAGCAAGTTGCTCAGAGCTCCATCCAAGCTGACCTTGGACACTTTCAGTCATGGGGCATTGGGGCATCCACTACTTCTCCGGGCAACCTGTTCCAGTGCCTCACTACCCCTACAATGAAGAATTTCTTCATAATACCAAATCTAAACCCACCCTCTTTCAGTTTGAAGCAATTCCCCCTTGTCCTATCACTACATGGTATTGTCCAAAGTCCCTCTCCAGCTTTCTTTTAAGTCCTCTTTAGGTACTGGAAGGCCACAATAATGGCTCCTCAGAGCCTTCTCTTTTCTAGACTCAGAAATCCCCAACCATTTCAGCCTTTCCTTGTGGGAGAGGTGCTCCAGCCCCCACTCATCTTCATGGCCTCCACTGGATTTGCCTTAGCAGGTCCATGTCCTTCCTGTGCTGGGACCCCAGAGCTGGATGCAGTGTTCCAGGTGGGGTCTCACCAGAGCAGAGCAGAGGGGCAGAATCCCCTCCCTCCCCTGCTGCCCACGCTGCTTTGGATGCAGCCCAGGACACATTTGGCTTTCTGGGCTGTGGGTGCTCATGGCTGGGTCATGTCCAGCCTTTCATCCACCACCACCCCCAAGGCCTTCTCACAGGGCTCTCTTGATCTGTTCTCCACCCAGACTGTGCTTGGGATTGTCCCCACCCAGGTGTTCCATGAAATGCATGCCATAAGGAAGAGTGGAAGGAGAGAGCAGGGTCCTCTGGTTTCAGCAGCTCTTGGACTCTTAGATCAACTTAAGCTGTGTCACAAAACTGTACTCTCATTTTTATCCAGGGACAACAATTTCTGTTGGTCTTCAGCTTACTAGCAGTGTTTACATCCCATATAATTTATAAAGGAAATCAGTAAGGAGAAGTCTGGTTACTTCAGCATGAGTGAGGAGAGGAGGATACCCCACTTTTCTTAATCTCTCTCTGATGTTTTTTAAATGTACTGACAGATAAGGATGAATGCCAGATTGGAGCCAGCAAAATCTGTGGAAATCATACACTGTGTCATAATACACATGGAAGTTTTTACTGTGTTTGCCTTGATGGATACCGAGCCTCCAACAACAACAAGACATTTATTCCCAATGATGGCACAAACTGTACAGGTAGACATCACAAAGAATCCTGAGCGTGATGAATTCAGAACCTAATTTTCTACTGCACAGATTTTTTTTTTTTTTTTTTCCCATCACTGTAGAATTTATTTTCTAACACTACATTAGAGAACTTTCTGTTGTCAATGCACTCGTTTGACATCCAGGTTCGTAACAGCTATGAATTAGTTCCATTTTGAATTCTGCTATGTCACAAATCATTGTTTCACAGTCTCATTCAAACAATGATCTTTTCAGAAGCAGCAGCAGCAGCTAGATTAAAGAAATAGGATGATTCCCCAGAATGTAATATTTGTGTTTAGTGTACTCAGTTCCTTGCTAAAGTGATGATCTGTTGTAACTGTTCAAGATATGTGCAAATACAGGATTTTTCTGGAATTGTTTGAACAGAAGATAATATTGGAAGCTATTTGTCAAGTAAACCAGCAGTAATTCTAAAGATAGCTAGCTACAAAATTGCAACAATCCTCTTTCCAGATGCTTGAAGATGAGACAATGATAAGCTCCTTTGTTATCCCAGAAGAGCCATGAGATGCTGTGTAGAACTCTTCATGGAAGAGTTAAGCTTGGGCCCTATATTAATTACCTAAAACAAAAAACCCTATTATGAAGTGATTCTATTTTCCCTGAATTTTTAGATATAGATGAATGTGAGGAGTCTGGGCTGTGTGGTCACAATGCAAGATGTGTGAATACTGAAGGAAGCTACATGTGTTACTGCAATGATGGTTATAAATTAGAAAATGGAGAGCGTTCTTTTCATCAAGATGGAAACATAGTTTCATGCAAAGGTGAGAGTCTTTGGATGCTGTTTTTGCTAGCAGACAAAAACGTGTGTTGCACCATAGTGTAGTGCCTGTTCTGGCCTGCACTTCTCCAGGGCAGAAACCCTGTGTCTGGACTTTGCTTGCTGTATGATTTTTTTTTTTTTTTCTCCTCTTGTATTTGGTTTGTCCCAGTGATGTCAGGATCCTAGAGTTAACACCAGATATTCCTTCAGGTTCTCAGCTGTGCTTCAGTGGTGCAGGGTCCGAGAGGCTTATAATGCTATGAAAGTAACATAGTTACTTTCTGAGTGAAAAGGAAGTGTGTTGTAATCCAGTTGTTTATATAATCACACCGCATAAAGGGGAAGAGAAGAGCGACTAAATAGCTGATAAGAGAGGTTAATTGAATGAAACAAGCCTAGGGGAGAGGAATAATAAAATAACAATTCAGCAATTTATTACATACTGTGCCTCCTGCATAAATAAATGGTTCAGTTTATGTTGCCATAACAAAAAAACCTCAACCAAACCCATGTTTTCAATTTGAAAATCTGTCTTTAGTGTCAGTTTTCACAGATGCAAACTGCTAGCAGTGTAGGCTGTAGATATCAGAGTATGTAATGAACTCAGGTGTCCCAGGTGGACGGAGCTGTCTAGATTATATTCAGCTTTTATTTCCGATTTATTGCCAGAACCATCAGTAAAGCTCACAGCCTGTAATTGCTCAGTTTTTCTGACTGGAGTGCTCCACTTTGTTTGCCAGAATTGCTGATAACCCTGCTTCTTATCTCACTGACTTGCCTCTCTATATTCTGTGGTGAAGTAGAGTGTCTGTACCGATTGTATTTCTTGCAGAGTTGCACAAGGGAGCCCTGTCCAAGCAGATGTGCTGGAGGAGTGGAGCTTTTGTATGCAGGCTGTTTCAATGAGATGAAGGATTTGAGAGGCAGAACATTTCTTTTCAATTTATCTGCTGAAAAGTGCTTCACTTTGCTCATCCACAGGGAAATAAAGCTGTGCATTGGGACCTGAAACTTTCCTCTGATGCTGAAGTATCATTCAGCCATTGCTGTAACAAGACTGGCCCACGCAAAGCAGCATCACACTGCAGTGTCTCATCTTGGTGTTGTGAATGGCTCCAGCTGTATGTTAGTAAAGGTGTAGCTCAATAACTGCTTCCCTGTATTCCTCCAACTGTGGCCGGGACAATTCTTCAACTTTAATATTCTACCTCTTTGGCAACCCCTCAGATTCATCAGAACAGGTGTATTTTGTGATGTGACCATCTAGTTCAGCTAATTTTAAAGTGGTCGAGTGTTGTGATTTATGTACTATGAAATCTTTTAACCCAGTCTCTTTGCAGAAATCGGATGTGGTTCCCCTCCTGAAATGAAGCACGGCTACATTGTGGGGAACTACAGCTTGCTACCAGGAAGTGCAGTTCATTATGAGTGTCAAGAAGGGTTTTACAGCAGCGAAGGAAAGTTCTCATACTGCACTGCAAATGAAACTTGGGAACCTGCCACTTTAAGCTGTAAAGGTGAAAAGAGTCTTAAATCTTTCTTAAATTCTTCATTATGGGGGTTTATGCATGGGAAGTGTGTTTGTGAAGATAGTAGACTGTTTTCACAATCTGAAGGAAATTTTTTTCAAGATCTGGTTATTTGCAAAAAAAAAAAAAAGAAGAAAATAAAAGGACATGTTATTGTTTACCTTTTTCTTTAGTGTAGTGACATTTTTGATGCTGGTCCCTGAATGTGAACTGAGGCCTACAAAACTAGATTTCTTCAGCATTTCATACGAAAGGCCACTGAGTTGGAAGGCATCACTGACCTCTCATGAAAACATCAATTTTCCTCACATTTTGTGAAGTTTTTTCTGAAGGTTTACTGTAGATGCAAAAGAGAGGCATCGTAGCACTCCTCATCTCTGGGCAGTCATCGTGGTTTTAATAGCATTTGTGCATGAACAAACACTTTCACATCTCTGAAGAGTTGAGTTTCCTGTGACTGTTGTTAAACATACGCTTGCCTTGGTGTTCTAATCATCCATTTTGTGGCAATATTACTGTTTACAAGTTCAGAGTTCTTTTTGTCTTCCTGTGAGTAGTTAGAAAATTCTGTATATTAGTTAAATGGTACTTGAAGCGCTAGATAACAGAATATACTCTGCATATAACAACTCTACAGGGGAGAATTGTCATCTTGGAAATTGTTACTTAGTGAGAAGAGCTCTTTCTCTCTTTCTCTGAAATGACAAAAGTCATTGGTTTCTAATTATTTCCCTTTCTCTTCTTCTCTATTTTTTTTTTTTCTCTGAGAATGGACAGAAATGGAACATTTATGGGAAGCGAATAAATTAAAATAAGGGTGCTAAAACAATGTGTCTGGGAAAGGTAAAATATTAACTATCACTAGAAATTCATAAGAAAGAAAAGATAATACTATTATAAAACAATGAAAGTAACAATTTTCTCCCCCAAAATAAATAAAGGACAATGAATTTGAAAACAAAAAAGGGAGTGCCCAGAGTTTCAAGAAGCCCCTAGAGAAAGCTTGTGGAATGCAATTAGTGCGAGTTGTTGATATATATATTTTTGTTAATATTTTTCGGAAGTTGCTTTTTCATGTGATTTTTAAAATTTCTGCAATCAAACAGTAGGTCAGCTTAGAGTTTCTTTGCACATCTCTTGTGGTTAATTGAAAGAAAATACATGATACACCAAGAAACAGCCAAAAGTCTGAAATGTCAAACTTATTTTCCCTTTGTATTGCAAGCTCTTTTCCTGGTTTTCAATTAGGACTTCCCTTTTTTGTAAAACCAGCAAATCTGATTTTTTTTTTTGAATACTAGTAACTGTACCTTTAACAAATCTTCTTTTTTGTGTGTGTGTGTGCTACTTGACTTCTTTGATTAAGCATTTGTCAATGACAACTCATCATGTTTGTGAGTAGAGCAACCATTACAGTGTATTTTGAATATCTTGCCTTAACAGGAAACTTTTGTGTTGTATGTTGCAACGTTTTCTGTGGGTTTGCATTTATATAGTTTTTGTACAGTTTTTAAAGTTCTGCTTTCTAAAGGCAGTTTCTGCTCATCTGCCCTCCTCAGGGTGCTGCCCATTGCAAATGGTATAGAAAAAGCTTATCTGATGTAATCAGGTTTGTAAAAGCAGGGGAATCTTTAAAGATTCTGAACAAAAGTAGGATTTTTTTGTGTACCAGCAACTAGACTGAGGAGGGAGTCACAGATTCAGCATGCCATGAGAAAGGCAGAAAGGTGTCCTTTCATTTGGAAGCAGATCTTTGGAGTTGCTACAGCACTGTCAGTCACAGTGGGAATATTGCAGAGGATCTGAGGAAGTGTTGTATTACTACAGGAGGAGAGTGTTAGCTGGTAAAGATGAAAGAAATGCTTATGGGAGCAGCTGTCATTGCTCCTGCTGGTTGATGAACAAGTCTACCTTCCTCTTCCTTCATGTCCTCAGGTGTGGACTGTGGGGTTCCACCTTCTGTTTTGAACGCTCACCCTGCATCTGTAAGTGGGACCACGTACAGAAGTGAAGTTACTTACGACTGTGTTCATGGTTACCTGATGGCAGGCGGCAGTCGCACTGCAGTCTGCAATGCCAAAGGACAGTGGGATGGCCCTGATTTGGTGTGCAAAGGTAAATAAAGTCTGCCTTCAGATTTATTTAGCATAGATACCATTTAAGTCACTGTTATAAATATCGGTCGTTCTCTTTGGGCATTCAGTTTGTACAATCTTTTGGCATAGAAAGTTCAGTCACAAAACAAAACCCATATGTTGAACAGGGCTTTTTTCATCTGTGTTGCTAATGAAGTTGCAATAAATTGTTAAAAGTTAACATTCCAAGAACATAATCCCAATGCGTGTCAGGCATTGGGATTACCATGAGATGAAAATACAGCCTAAACTGCTGACATTTTTCTAGTTCAATGTGTATTCTACTTTTCTGGTAGCAGCTGAAGACACTATCAGAAACCAAAGTGCTATTTGTCATTAACATCCCTTCAAAATTCCCATATTTGGACAGTTTCCAGTTGCAAACTATGATTGCTCAAGCATTCTACTGTTATTTCAGATGAGTCAAGTCTCTCATAGTGCTATGATTTGGAAGAATGTAGCCTAAAGAGCTCCTCAATAAGATGAAACACAGAAGCACATTTTTTAAAAAACTCATTTTTTTAATCTTAAATTCATATTCTTAATTAGGAGACCTAAGGATAATTGCATTATTTAGTCGGTTTTCACATTTGCACAGCTTCACTTTTCTATTTGTTGGGTGATCGATATCTTTTCAGCTTGATCCACCAGGGTCAAGCTTTCAGTTTATTGCAATCAAATGTAGTAATTTTTTTGAGTGCTCAATTTGTATGTTATAACCACTCTCTACTTATAGAGTGACCTTTAATATTCTTGTTCTGGGTCATGAGTCTAAGTAGAAGGCTTGCAGTGTTACACAGAAATGGGCTTCTGCATCTCGGTCTGTTGCAGAACAGCCGTGGGCAGGTAGCTGGAACAGCACAAGTTTTTGTGTCTCGTCACATACTGTCCTTCTATGAGTTAAGCATATGCTGGTGTGTGCATTAGTTATTCCAAGGCTTGTTTTGATGGTTTATAATAGATGCATTCATACACATTGGGGTATGAAAAGGAAGGTGGTCATGATGGTGGATGTATTGCCCCTTGCAATACATATGTTTAATTTTTCCTGTAAAGGTTGTAAAGATCGTGATTCTATAAGCTTTTGTTTTTTCTTCTTTGCTTTCCTTATTTTGAGTAGAATTTCAGAATCACTTAAAATTATTAAATGGTTTTAAAAGAACTTGTTTTCTCCATAGGGTAATGAGGGTAAGATTTTAATTCTTACTTGTTTGCTTCTTACAACTGAAGTGGTGAAGAATCTTTTATTGAGGTATAATGTTCATTGTGGATTTAAAAGCATATTTTACCCTAAATAATATTGTTCCATCTATTTGATCTTCACTTTTTATTCTTTTTGTTCCCTGTTTTTATTATTAAGCCCCTGAAAACTGAGCAGATGAATTAAATTATAAATTCATTATTCCAGCTTTCTAATTATCCGTAAAGTGGTTTGAATAATCAATCAAATTTTCCCTCAGAATTGCTCATTTGTCTTGTCTGTAGCAGCTTCTTTTTTCAAACCTTGAACTAAATACACTGACAAAGGAACATAACCTTCCTGATGCTGTTCTTTCACAACACTCCTTGGACCACGTGTCTTTTCTAATATCTACTGTTACTAATGGTAGGTAAAATAAAGGAATAAATAGCATGTAGAGGATAAGAGAGTGTTGTGGGAAGATAGATCTATTCCTAAAAATTTTCCTTAAGATCCTTGCTCTCCATTCGTAATCAGGTCACTTCGTTTTATTTATGGGTCGTCTTGTAGGATAAATGCCCTACCCTGCTGGAAAGTCTCCAGTCACAAAATTTGGAGTTCTGATAAACTGGCCTGACTTCTAGAAATCTCTAAGAAGTGGAAAAAATTGAAGTGTAACTTGCTGGGACAGTTCATCCCTCCATCTTAAACACTTTGATATGTCTTGCCTGTTTTCATTTCAAGGTTTCGTTTTCCTATTTTTCTCTGTTCCAGAAATAGACTGTGGCAAACCTTTGCTGATTCCACACACAAAAATGACCTGGGACAACTCTACCACTCTATGGAGCAGAGTGTACTATCAGTGTCAAGAAGGATACTATTTCAATGGAGACAGGAATTTTTCAGAATGCACAATAGATCAGTCATGGGAGAATATTACATACGTGTGCAAAGGTAAATATTACTGTAAAAAGTTGCTGTTTAAATTGAAGTTTCATTAGTTTGTCATTCCCGTTCAGAAGTTAGGAACAGGAGAAAGAACGCAAGAAATCCCCTTCTAATTTATGATGTAGGGTATGTGGTGGTACTTTTGGATGGAAAGGTCACAGAAGAGAATGTTAACAATACAGCAGCTTCTACTGGATGTCACAGATCTTTCTATAGCTGTCTTGCTTTTTATCTCAAATAGAAGGAGACTAATGGGACGGGAGTTTTATTGCTTCACCAAGAGCCTTCAACTTAGAAGCCCATGGAGTGTCACCAGAGGGTCAGAAGGCATCTACCAATATTTTCTTGTGAATCTAAAACTGTGAAGTGCACTCCAGTGAAAGTAGCGACAATTGAATTCAAAGCCCTGTCTCTCTCTCTCTCTCTTTTGTAGTTTGTTTTTTGTTCTTTTCTCATAATGACTGAAGCAAAATCTGTTAATGGTTGCCTTTCCAGCCTAGATCTAGTTGTCTGAATTTCATTCCAGAATTATTTTCTTATTAAAGAATGAGTCCTGAGAAGGGAGAGCTGTAATAAAGGTGCTGTCATACTGTGTGCTTGGAAACAGGATGTACTGCCTTTTTATTAACAGCAACAACTAGCAGATGTTTCGGACTATGACTGTTGCGCTCTTTAGTGTTCTTCTGTGTCCTCAGGAAGAGCTGTCTACCACTGTCCATCTCTAGTTTTTAAGAAGCAGTGCTGTCTTTTGCAGAAGATAGTGTTCATTTAGCTTTGAAGCATCCTCATGGTTTTCAATAGGACTGGAAATCTGTCCTTGACTGCTGCCGCTTCACTTCACACAGACTTACTGCATGAGGCCTCTCTTCCCTCACTTGACTTCTTGAGCATTTACAGAGAATATAAAACAGGTGGCATCAAATAAAATAGGTATGCAGAAAAGCCGTTCTCTCAGCCGTTGTAGTGCCCAAGTGGAAATGGAACTGCTGTTGTCCGAAGTCATGATTCATATTTCATTTAGGAAATTCACATTATGTAAATTGGTTTTGAAGCCAACATTGTGTAGAGTGACTAAGTTAGTCAGGTCTGTCAGTCTTTGCAGTGCCAAGAGTTGTTTTGAGTGCTCTGAAGCTTTGAAGGGCCTGAACATGCAGACTGCACTCATAGGATTACCATGGATTTCAGCAAGAGCTTTGTCAGATTCCAGCTCTAGCTGCTGGATCAGAGGGCCAAAAAAGTAAGTTATGGTCAAATAGAATGGGAAGAAAAAACTTACAAAAATAGCCTAACTAGTCCAGACTCCTTTAAAGGAAAATTAATCATCAGCAGGAAGTTATTACAAAATCTTGCATTTTCTTGACTTCTACATTTTTCATACTTGCTAGAGATGACAAATTGCTTTAAAATTAAATTAAATTTCTGTTTTGGCAATGATGTCTTTGTGAAGTACATGTTCTTAGTACTGTAATTGTGTATCATTAATCAGTAACTCCCATTAAAATGAGAGAAAATTATGTACCATTCTGAAATAATTTATGATAGAAGTTGTAAAACCAATTGTCTTTTCCTGCTGCCTGAAAAATTCTATTACAAATAAGGCAGTTAAGAGAATATCCTCAGAAAATTCTCTGACAATTAGTTTCTTCATTTCTTAGGAAGTGATTGCTATGGAATGCCCTTTATTTGCATTGTTTGGTGCATTGTCTATTGGGATATATTATTAGTAGGGAGTTTAAATGTTAAAAATACCTTTACAAAGTTATTTTTACTTGTGATGCTGGTTGGATTTCCTTAATCAGTAAGGTGAGGCAATAGTCAGCTGGATTACAGTCTTTCTTAACAGCCTCTGACTTACATAATGAGGAGACTGAAGTGCAGAGAACAGCCAGCAGGTAAAACACTTTCTCTCTAATGTGCTCAGTGTGTGAACTTGGACATCCTGTGTAGCTGGTCCTCACAGAACTTCTTTCCTTGGGGAGTAAAAGTGCTTGGTTTCCCAGAATCTCAGAACAGTTAATATTGGAAGTGACCTCTGGATATCATCCAGTTCAATCTCCCTGCCAAGGCAGGGTCACCTAGAAGAGGTGACACAGGAACACGTCCAAGTGGGTTTGGAATATTTTCATGCTTCCCTGAGCAGCCTGTTCCAGTGGTCTGCCACCCTCAGTGTAAAGAAGTTCTTCCTCATGTCGAGGTGGAACTTCTGTGTTTTAGTTTATGGCCTTTGCTCCTTGTCTTGTCTCCACTGAAAAGAGTCTGGCAGCATCCTCTTGGCATCCATCATTGAGATATTTTCATTTATTTAATTGAAAAAATATGGTCTGTATAAGTAGCAGATGGCATTTGTAGCATTATTCACCACTTACAGAATTGAACAGGCAAAAATATACAAAGAAATCTAATACCTGGGATTTTTCTTTCCACTAAATGGCTAGTATGTGGGGGGATAGGTGGCAAGAGCTCTGTAATTGAACTTGCTTGTGTGGATTCCCTTTTAGCTACTTGCTGAAGATAAATGTCAGAGTGGAGCTGATTCTATCTGATTCTATCTGCTTAAAAAGGTTGATATCTTTGAACTTCTTAACATAATTTCTCCCCTTCTGACACTCACTGTTGCTGTTGAAACTCTTTGTTTTTTGGGTTTTTTTTGCATTCTACCATTTGTGTTGTGTTTACCACCACCTGTCTTTCCTGGCTGCCAACAGCCAGGTGCTATTTGTATCTCTCTATCCTGCCCCAAATCTGCCTTTCTCTATTTTACTCCTCCAGGATTTTTTTCCACCTTTCACCTCTGGCCTCCAGGTATTTATTTGCATGTTGTTTCTCAGACACTTTCTCTTATGATGGGAAAAAGATTATGAAGGTAACCTGAAGGTCAGTGGGGTAGCAGTGAACTTCACTCACTTTGGTTAATCACAAATTAAAATTTATAGTGCTGAGGTATGGGCAAATGGAGGGTCTTTGCTTCTCCTATTTTATTTGTGAGTTTGAGTGTAAGCTGTTGATCAAAATCAGATATATTTAAGACCTGGATGCTACTGTCTGCTTCTGTGTGTTTCACAAAGCAAGCTGCCAAGCTCTGGAAGTCACTCTCGCTGTTAGATTTCACAGTAGAATGAATGTTTCAAGGAACCTGTCTCCCTCTAGTTGCAGAATATTTTTTTCAAAGGAACCTTTGTGCTGTTATTGGATGCTATGTGTATGCTACTGGGATTAATGTTAAACCAAGCCCTTTCTGTATATTGGTTATCCAAACAAAGATTGTGAGATCAGTAAAGGAGAAAAAGCAGTCTCCTCAGAAAGCCCAAGACTTTGTTGTGGTAATTGTTATGTGCAGGTTTTCATGCTCTTTCACTCACATCCATTTAAAGTGGAAACTTCTGAGAAAAGGTCTGACAGCTATTCTGTGAATTTATGGACATTGCCCGGTGGCCTTGACCTCAAAGATCAGAAAGCATAACAAAAAATGGATGTAGTTACAGAAAAATAAATGCTACTAGTTCTGTCTTCCTTGTTCTGAGGAGGCCACTGTAAAACATTTCTTTCCTTGCCTAAATACCCAGCACAATCCCTTTTGTTGTTTGCTGTTTTGTTTTCCTTTTTTTTTAGTTGTATTTTATAAACTCATAAGTCAAGTTGCAGGTTTTCTTGCTGAGAAGTTTTGCAGATTACTCTCTCTCTTGTTCCCCTGCCGCCTCGATGCTATGCATTTTAATTCAGATCTCATGGATATGGAAACATTTTCCCTCTGTCTTTGAGTCCTTTTTGCCATCCACTCTTTTAATGAAAATGTGTCTGATTTAAAGAATACAACAACTGAACATAATCTTTTGCTTTGTGTTGGTACAGAAGCCTTAGACTGCAGAGGTTTTGGGCAGTACTGTGAAACAGATAACAATAAGAATAGGCAGCACTTAAATACAATTAATTACACACCCATTTGTAAGAAATTTGTTTTAGAGGACACGCAGATTAATCTCTTTCTTCTGTCCTGGAAACAGGGAAGCTTTCAACAGCATTTCCATATTTAATGAATGTGGAATGGAAGAGTTAAAATCAGTTGGGAGATGAACTGGTCTAATGAGTGAGGCATCTGTTTGTTGAATATGTGGAGAGGAAGATAACGTTAGAAAAGTTTTATGGCAGTTCTAATAATCAAAGAAAAAGAAAGAAAAACTGCTGCAAAATACATTTGCAGTTATGTTGTAGTTCTAAATAGCTGCTTATGCTAGAAACTCTTAATATACTGATTTATTTTAGTGGCAGCTTGATGCCCACATGTGACAAGGCGGCCCCTGTGAGATGGCAATGAAGCTTATATACAGAAGAAGAGTACCCTGACCTATGCTTGCTTTTACGGTCAAACAATATATCAACTATTTCGTGAATATTTCCTGAAGTATCTACCAATGCTGTCATATAAATACCTTTCAATTTCTCAGCAGCTAGTAGGCGTTTTTCAGCTTAGAATCTATATGAGGTTGAGGTTTGTATGACCTTGGTCATGTAGCGAATGTAGTAAGAAAATAAGGTAGTACGACAAAGGAATGACAATTTGAAGGCTGGTGAAGGAAAGAAGAGGAGCAAACACATTCACTATCAGTCTGAGTTCTGACCAGAAGGAGCTTTCTTCTTAGCCCTGTGAGAATGCCTCCTTATCTTGCCATATGAGAGCAACTGCGCTATGTCTAATGACAGCAGTGAGAGAGCTGCTGAAAAAAAAGAGTGGACGAGTTGATCTTCCTAGCTGTGCTTTTTCTCTGAGGTGCAAGCCTACGCCTGTAAGTGTGTAAATTAACACAGGTATGTTGAGGGATGTGTCTCTGGTTGCTACAACTGTACTTCCTACATGCTTAGTTCTGTGGTCTCCATTGTTTTAATATAGTGTTTGTTTTGAAAAGTGTTCTGCTGTGTTATTTAATTTTATATATTATACAACAACAAAAAATATCAACACCTTTTAAAAACCAACCCAAGTAAATAATGAACCAAAACATTCATTCAGCTACAAATAAACTCTTTTCCAGTCTAATACAGAAGCTTTCTTAGAAGCTTCATGGGTCAGTTTATGTAATGCTGACTGTATGCTTAAGGACTTCACAGTCTTTACCTCAGGACATGCTTCTTCACTTAGCCTGTTATTTTAAGTTTAGTAGCCAACACAGTTAAGAGAGAGCTTTCTACCTAACATGTGCTTACTTTTTTTGTTTTTTCCTGTGTGGACAAAAAAGCAAATAAAAAAAACCCCAAGACCAAACCACAGAAAATGTAAGAAATAAGCAATTGCTCCTAACATAAGATTTGCATGAGAAGTAATGATTTTTTCTGTGTTCATGTTTTTGCTCACAGAGGAGGAATTATTCAGTAATTTCTCCATATTCAATGAAACATGTGTGAGGTGGCAAAGGAAAACCGGAAGACTGGGAATGCAGGAAACATACACAGTAAGTAGGACAGTAATGGAAGTATTTGAGATTGGGAGTAGCTTTGTCCTGGTTATATCTGCTGATTCAGCAGTGAATATTTGTTTTGTGGGTTTTGTTTGTATGGTAGTTTGTCTTGATCTTCCCAGTGAAACACCTAGAAACCCAGAGGTGACTAACTGGGTTAGGAAAGAAGAAAATTCCTGTTCTAAAGGCAGCTGAAAAGCTCAAAAGCTTTGGCGTCTCATTCCAGTAAATCACCTAAATCCCTGCTCGAATCTGTCAGAGGTTGCAGCATAAGTTTATGTTTTAGTGAAGTTCCATTGAAGAGCTCAAGCTCACATTGCCACAGAAAACACTGCAAACTTGGGCTCTGTCCCTGTCTGTGACAAGCATCTCAAGTGAGCAGATACGGGATATAAGATGCGAGGTATATTGGAATAGTGTGCCTTGCTCAAAAGGTTCAAGCAAAGTATACATGAACATTTGAGAACTGTTTTTCATGGAAATAGAAACCAGATTTTGTAACTGTTTGAGCATGAGAATTAAAATTAAGGTATAAATTCTCAGAAACAAAACAAATAATTTGGTCAGTGTTACACAAAGCCAAAACAACACGATAAGAATTCCCATGTTTTCACAGTAACAGCCCAAGAAAGGGGTTTTTCTGTGTGTGTGTGTTGTTTGATTTTGGTTTTTTCCTATTTTTTTAGTATGTACAAGTAAGGGAAAACATAAAAGGGTGTCCAGGGTAGGTACATTAATGTGGAAAACATTTCAAGGTTGGGTAATAATTTTGGAAAACAACCCATGTTTCTCCTCCTCTGTTATAACCAAAGTATTTTTAGTTTGTATAATTTTACTGAGCACTGCTGAGATGGAAAACACAGCTCCCCAGTTCCCCTAACAGGTCAAAACTGGTTTTTATACAGCCAGTGGTAACTGGCAAGCTGCAGATCTCTGGTATAATGTGCTCTGTGCACATGCTTTTCCTGAATTCAGCTATCTGAAGGACGCTTCAGAACAGCCAGAGAAGGTGAGCTTTGTCTGTCACTTCATGTCATACAAGCAACAGATTTCTTGTTCACTGCACAGGGACAGTCCTAGGGAAGCTTGTCTTTTACTGCTGCTTGACATTCGGTCTTACTACTGCTTCTGTGGGCCAAGGGGGAAAAACTAGCAAAAGGGAAAGTAAGTAACAAGTACATGTAGTTTCTATCTGTGTGCTGTAAGCAAGAAAAAAATATTTGCTTAAACCCTGCTATTTGAGTTGAAGGTATTTTTAGGGTCCACAAAGGATTAGGTTCCCAATAGATTGGATTCGATTCCGTAATAGATTCCTTCTATTTGTTGTAGAAATACATGAAATAATATCAATAATTTTAGCAGCCAGAAGAAATAAAGATCCAATTTATTAAGCCATCTTGCAGCTCGTCAAAAACCTATCTATTTTCCTTGAACTGATACTTTAAACAAGATGTAATCCTGTGTTTCCTTTAAGAACTAGTAGGATTAAATAAACTAGTATTCTGAATTTTGAAGAGCCACAACAAATCACACTGCTGTCTTTGTTTCAATAGTTTCATATACTGGGCCAAAGATTGGATGAGAAGGTGTTCTCAGAAGATGTGATATTTAACATCAGTACAAGTGAAGATAATCCAAAAGTGTGTTTAGATCTGAGCTCTGGAAGTAACTATGTGGTGAATATAACTACCATTTCTTCCACAAACATCACTGTCTCAGTTACAGTAGCAATTCAAACAAAGGGTAGGTTGTGTTTTGTATTCTATGTGCCTATAAAAGAACTTAACTGTGCTTCAGAGTTCACTGATTTGAACCTAACAGACAGGAAAATTGGCTGTTTCCTAGACTTCATTATTCTTTATGCTGACTACATGCATGTAGCCACTGTCAGCATCCTCCTTTCCTGCAAGGTGTTTTCTTTCTGTTCACTTGGCCAGTGACTCTCTGAGCAAGGAGAGCAGTGGCAGTAAGTGCCCTTCGGAAAGATCTGGCAAATTTGGTTTTTCAGGACTTGCATTCTGGCCGAGGCAGGATTGGTACAGTGACATTTCTGGCTATGTTCCAGAATTTTGGTCTGTGGTACTGTGCCTACTGGTTTCCACTTTTTGCTTTGAAATATGATTCTCTGCCTGTAGGAGAATTCCCTGTTGCTTGGCTGTGTGATACTAATCTAATCTGGTATGAGCATTCCAGACAATGCTCCTGTGTTTAGCAGTGATTAACAGGGTTCTGGAAGTTATCAGTAATTGTACAGAAGGCATGTTCTAACAGTGGATTTCTGTAGTATTTTAGTCAAGGAGACTTTAAGCTTGCCTTCTGACATACTAGTTCTGGTGAGACAGACCTTGAGAAATAATTGCTTTTGGAATTCACAAAAATGCTTTTGCTTACATGCTTTATCCTAAAGGGCTTCAACTATGAAAAATAATTGTTCTGTGATAATTTATTTACATCAGGAGGCCTGAACCCTTGGTCCTTCTGTCATTATAACCTTCTAGGCTTGGACAAGTAAATCGTGTGCTGGATTTCCTTTATAGCATGCTTGGGTTTTCCCAAAGTTTCTTTGGAAAATGATTATGCTTTACTTACCTTGTTTATTCATTCAAAAAGAAATTATAACCTACCTCTGTCTCAGAAGAGAATGAAATTAAAAACCATTTTTAAAATTTTATTCTCAGCTACTCATATTCAATTAGGTTGAAGGAGGTAGTTTTTATAATAAGTTGATCCCTTTTTTATTTGTCTTTACAGTAAAGGAAGCTTTCAATAATGTATTCATTTTTAATGATACCTGCTTGAAATGGAGGAGAAATGTCAGGGGAACTGATGTGGAAGACAGATACTCAGTAAGTGACAATCTATGTTTTGAATCTGGAAAGCAATTTTTATCAATCCCCTTTGTGAAAAAACCTAATTTTTCAAACACTCACTGCTAGCAGTGCTCTTCACTGTAATACTGTGTCTCATGAAAACCCAAAGAGTAATCTTGCATAGCAGCCAAAGAAAGACCACGCTCTGTTGTAGTCTCCTGTTTCTTGCTTATTTTTCCCCATACTTTACTCTTAATTTGCTCTTCTTGTCTATACTTTCAAGTTTTCCATGTTCAGGCCTCACACAACTCTATTCCAGTTCCACTGAGTCAGTTCCCTGTGCCCTGTGGTATGCCTAAGTCTTCCCTTATCCCAGCAAGGAATTTCTACATGAACTACCTCTGTCACAAGGACTCTTGACCACCTGCTGTTGTCTCAAGTCTCCCTGTCTCAAGTACCTCCCTTAAGGAGGCACTAAGAGATTATCTGAAGGCATGAGATCTATTTAAAGGCAAATTAGTGCACTATTAATACACAGCAAGCATTTTGGTTTCCTTTAACAGAGCAATCATTTGATCAGGAGTGGCCTTATATGAATAACTTCATGATCATTTCAGTCATCAACAATAAAACACAAAATTCTACTGAAACAAACAAACAAAAAAAAGAACCCAGGAGCCTGTAAATTTCCCTGGAAATATAGGTGTCTGTCGACAGATCCTGGAATGTAGTTGGCATTTTGACATGGGTCAAAAGAATTTGATTTTGTCTCAGTCCTCAGGGTGAAACTGGAGAGGTGCTCATGTGAGCTTACTTTCATTACTCACCAGGAGGGTATACTGCAACGAAAGGGAACTGTTACTGGAAACCTGTATGAAATAGAGACTGGGGGAAATTACAGTAGTAATAAAAAAGCGGATAGACTAGGAGGAGAAGTGAAAGAACCAGGAAAATGGCTGATCTGATGAAGACGGATCAAATTTTGGTAGCATTGGAATTTGAGTAACTATCAGTGTCAACAGTTTTGACACACCGTATGCAGTGCTCTCTTCTGCTGTTTCTTCTAATTAAGAGCATGAGGTGGCTGAATGCAAGTAATGTATTATAACATTTCAATTTTCTTGCTATGATTGTTTGGTTACAGTTTCATGTGCAAGGTCAGCGTTGGTATCAGAAGAACTTCTTCCATGAAATGACCTTTGAACTTTCGACACAGAAGGAAGCTCCTGAAGTTTGTTTAGATTTGCAACCAGGCACCAATTACTCTATTAATATTTCCATGGTAGCTTTGAATTTTTCACTGCTTGTTTCTATGACAACACAAATTACAGGTAGGTCCTGCCATTTATTTTCATATATTTACAAATGCACCTAGCGGGTGTAAGGGACTCAAGTGAATCTATATTGTTGATCTCAGTGTTATGTGGTGGGTTGTCAAAGTATTCTTTCCATGCTCAAAATTTTCCATTGTTTGTTTTCACAGATTTTGTTGGGTTCAGAGGCAGAAGGGGGAGAGAAATTTAACTGCAGAGTGTTCATGTGTCATTTTGGGACATCAAGGAAAAGATAGTTTGGTGGGTTAGAGACAAGACTGGTATCTAGGGGAGATGGGTTAAATTCCCTGCCCTGTTAGAGGCTAAGCAACTTCTTCAGTAAAAGTTCTCTCCTCAGTGGAGTTTATGGGTATTTAGTTTACACAACTGCACTGTGTATGGGTATTTGTGGCAACAGAAACATATACCACTAAAGCCTAAAGAATGCAAGGTATAGAGTATGGGAATCTGCAAGTACCTCAGACAGATACTTTTGCCTTTAATTGGCAGAGTAAAAAACATAAAAGACATTTGAGCAAATAAGCTTCTGAAGGAAAACCCTGGGCTTCATGATTTAGTGAGGGGTATGGCACTAAAATGCCGTGATGAGAAATATCTTACAGCTCTCGTTTTGTTCAGAACAGCTTTGCACCATCCCTGCACTGTCAGACTCTTTGTATTAGGTGAAGTGCAGTGCATGTTTGGTGATGGTGTCGCTCTTCCTTGTCAGGGGCACAAATTTACAATCGGTGAGAAATCTCTCTGAGTGTCTGTAACTCTGTTCAGCCACTAGATGGAAACAATTCCTTTCTGACAGCTTAGGAAGAGCTTGAGACTTGTGGTGGTTTTGAAATTGATAGTATTTTCAATTGCTGTATTTTCAATAGTAAATCTGATGGTTTTAAGTTTTATGAAAGGTAAAACATCTCTTGTTTCCTAAAGCTCCTGTTTAAGATTTACAACTACCTGTTTGTTTCTCTTCTTTAAATGGAATTGCAGTAATGATTTGGTAATTCCTTTTCATAAGTTTCCTAATTGTCACTCAAAAGTAGTGCCCATGAGTTCATGAGTACAGGTGTCTTTGTAAAAAAACTAGTAAGATATCTCAGAATTTTGTTGATAGAGGTAATTTTTGAATACATACTCAGAGTAAAGGAATAGCTCTTTACTCTGTCATCCCCTGGTATTTCCTCAATTCTGCAGGATTGTATCAGGTCACTTTACTCGGCAGAGATCTAGAGAACAGGTGCTGTGTGAAATGGTATTTGTATCTTGGCAGCTGGCATATTTTCCTCTCTGCTGAGTTAGTGCTTAAAAAATCTACATGCATAGCCCCAGGAAAGGTCATTGTGTAAAAGTTAGGTCATTTCCATTTTGAAAGAAGATTTTACTACACAAGCCCATTTATACCTAGCAGTTACTTTGTTCAATAAGCAATAAAAGATTGGTAATGCTGTCATATTAGGAGCCTTTATCTAAAACTTGACATGCAAACACTTCTTATTTTTTGCCTTTCATTGGAAAAACCATAAAATTATGTATTTTTGCAGTTTTTGCAGGAATTGGGTGGAAATTAAAAAGCCAATAATGATCTTGCCACAAAACTTGTCAAATAACGAGAATTTAATAAGATTAATTGTGTTATTTTCTCATCTCAGATGAAAAGGATACAGCTGAAATAATTGTTCTGGCAGTGCTGCTTCAATTTCTGTGCCTTGTGTCTTGAAATTGCATTACCTATGCAAGCAGCTTAGTTTATATAAAAACTATTTATAATTTAAGAATAGGTGTATAATTTTCATCTTTATTTGTCCAGTTATTTTGTAATCATGTATGTAGTTAAACCAGATGGGGTTTTTTCCATGCTGGATGGAATGATTTCAATTTATCTGCCAAATTAATTCTGAAAAGTGGCTTTATTTGCTCTAGTGGTTTTCTGGATAAATGGTATTGTATAAGTGCAAGATATGTCTTAAACACAGAAGCGCTAGGGAAACTGAGACTTTCAAAAGTGTTTTACTGATTAGGTTCTCACTCCTTGTTTAAGGTTTCACATGCCATCCTTTAAGAAGTACATGATCAGTTGGTCTGTTTCCACAGCTGGGGGCAAATCCAGGCGTTGTGTCTCCCTGAATTTTACAAACCTCCTACATTTGAGAGTTTGGAAAATCTTAACTGTGGAGTCTAGAATAGTGTGAAGAGACATGTCCCAGACAATTGGATGGTCACTGCCTTACAGACTTAATTTCCTGACAAGGATAATAATCTCTGTAAATTTTTAGACTGCTGCAGAATACAATAAGTATGTAAATGCTAGCAATAACTTTGGGTATTTTTTCAAAAAAACAAGATTCGTGAATGCATGTTATGAAAGTTGCCTCTATATCCTGAATATCTGTATCTAGGCCCATATCATCCTGAATTAGGATATGTTATATCCATAGTATTCCTAAAGAATAAAAGCCAAGAACTTAGGACCTAAAAGCCTACTTTCCTCCCTGGCAAGTAGCATCCTCTAAAAAAATAGTTCAATGCTGAGCACAAAGTTGGTTTTGCCTGTCATCTTGTGGATGGTAAATACAGCCTAGAAAATGCTCCATGGATGATTGCTACAGGCATCTTGCAAGTCTTTTATGTTGTCTTAACTTATTTTAGAGAAACTCTCACCACCTGTCTACTTGAAATAGGAAATTTAGTCAATTATCAAAAACTACTAGGCAGTGATTATATTGTAGCTGTAAAAACATGGTAGCAGATTGTCTTTTAAGCAAGAAGGAGTTTCGTGTCTGTTTCCAGAGAAGAAAAGGAGTATCTTGTGGGCATACTTGTGATTACAATACTTACACATGGCTCTGTGCATTTTCCTTTTGTAATGTCCTTTATTAAGGCATGCTCAGGGGAGGCATTGTTCTTAATTTCACTACCTGTTTTTACAGGTATTTATGAATTTAAGATGGTTGAAGTTCGTAACCATTTTTTTTCAAGTGTTTGAAAAACAGAATACTAAATAGGGAGCTAGGACTGTTTTACTTTCGTGGCCAATGTTCTAAATAAGAGTAATTTCTTCAGTTCAACCACATTAAAATTCTATTGATATTTGAATTTGTTTGTGAGCTTTGCTTTGAGTAGATTCTTTATGAAAACCGTGGTGTTTGGGGAGTTCATGAACGCCTATGTGTTTATAGAGTCTGATTAGCTTTTTTTGTTGTTTAGAGCAGACCACTGTGACTTAAGACATAATAAGACAGAAATTTTCTGGACACTAGAAATAGATCTTTTGTGCCTGAGGTACTGATTATATTTCCTTCTTGTAAAATAACTCATACTAGATTCAATTGTGATTTCTCATTGCTTTTCCTCCTCTTGATTTTCTGCTTAGAATCAAGCTGTATTTTGAGTTTGCTCAAGGTATACTATTCGCGCATGCTGCAATTTCTTACGTATTTGTACATGTACTTTTTACAAGCATGTGGGTTTGGGTAGGCTTGACCTTGAGTCTGTGTACCTCAGATAACTGTAGTACTTCCTATGTTTCTCAGCTGCTACTCTTTTTGGTTTAGCCCAAGACTTACTTGCAAGCCACGTACTCATGTGTGTTTCATCTCTATCTTCATATGAGCATGTGAGTCAGAAAGTAGACACACAAGCAGAGAGTCTAGAAAGTGAATTAAGAGAATGTATTCCATCACATATTAAGTATAACCTTCTAGAGCCCTGCTCCTTTGTCTTGGTGTGTGGAAAATGTACTATATTACAGATCAGGTTGTGATGTCTAATTTGTTCATCTGCCCATGGATGTACACACACACATAAAAAGTAGACTATTGTTCTTATCTGTTGTAGGATGGAAAAGACTTATTCTTTCATAAAGGGGGTTCTTTAAGGTCTGGAAAAGGAGGCAAAACCAAAATCTGCTTTCCAGTGAGGAAGTGAAAGACTGTTGGAGGTGTGGTGATCTGACAGCTCTTACTCTGACAGCACATCATGTACCTCCAGAGAAACTGTCCAGTAAACTGTGCAGCATCAGAGCACAAGAATTGCAAAGAAGGGAGTTTCTGATTTATGTAATGGGGAAAGAGGAGTGATGAAAACATGAGCATGATTCCTTTTCTTTTAATGTAGGGGGAAATGAGCTGCCAGTCATGTAAACAATTTCATACATATGCATGCACTTTGTATTTTTGTGCAGAGATTATTTAAATGCGTGATGCTTAAATTCATATGAACACCACTTCTCTATCATTTTTCTGAACTCCTCCATAGTAAGAATTTTTCATAACTATCTGTGAACTCATGAACATTCAGATAATTTCTCTTATTCTGTTTACAAAGTATTTGATACGGGTGACTTAGTCTATGCTTTATAGGCAGTGCTTTACAAGCAGAATAAAACTCTGATTTCCATACTCTTTGCTTAAGGTGGATTGCTCACAGAAGAGAAAGAAGCAAAAGAAAACATTTTGTCTTCTCTCAGGCCCTTTAGCTGAAAACACCAAGAGCACCGTGCTGAGTTTTCTCTGTCCAAACTTTCCTCCTGTTCCATGGCCAGCTACTCTGAAGTGCTTTCATCTTGGTCCATAAAAACATATGCCAGTCGCCTGTGCCATATGTCCCATTTAGGCAGCTCCAAGTTGTGCAAAGGACCCCTACACTCAGCCAAAATCCAGGTGGAAGACAGAGCTGCAGAGTGCTGAGCACAGGCAGGGGATGTAGGAAGTGGCTGGCATTGCAAGCCTGGGTGCTTGCCCTGAGAGTCCAGCACATTGCCGCCCTCCGCTTAGGCAGACAAGGTCCTGGTATCGCTTTGGAAGTGGAGTGGGAGCAGTGGTGGCTGTTTGCAGGGTCCCAGACCAGACCTCTTTCACTGAGGTTAGGGGGCTGCCATACCAGGTCCACTCTTGTGGAGGGACCAGGCATGCCACTACCCCAAACAGCCTGAGCCAACAGCACCAAGCTCCCATTCTGCTGCCAGACCCTGAACACCTCCCCATGGCTCTGCAGGCAGCAGAAGTGAGCATGCAACACAACTCAGTTTGTTCTTAGGGATCGCAAGGGAAAGGTGCCGCAGGAGGAACTGGAGCAGATGACAAACCATAGAAATGTTCTGGTAGGGATGAGGCAGGAGCCAGAAATCACCCTGGCTCACCTGCACACAAGGCAGCAGAGTCAGACGACCATAAGGCAAAGCTAGAAACGATCCCCACAAGAAGCAGCAAGATGTAGGCAAGTTTCTTTTTAAAGGTGGGGTTTCTGGCCCAGAGGTGCTCTGCAGCTGCAATCAGGGCCCCTTCAGGCCCTGCTCTGATGCAGGAAACACCTGATGGGCCACGAGCTGGCTCCCTGTCTGTTGTGTGGCTGTGGATTATACTCACTTGCAGGGTGAGGGCAGGGTGGCAGGTCACTTGTTGGCATGGAGAAGACTGAGAGGTCCCAGCCAAGGTCCCCTAAGCTACATCTCCCTGCTTTCATCTTTCCTTCCTTGCCTAGGACCATTTTACTTCAAAGACATCCTGGCCCTGGGCAGTGTTCCCTGTGAGAGAAAGGCCCATTTGTGCAGCAGAGCTCAGTCTCTGCCAGCCCAGGAGCCCACAGCAGGCCCGGCACAGGCTGCAGGCAGAGCTGTGCCTGGCTGGGGACACGGCACGGGGCCCTGGTTCCATCTGTGCTGTCTGCCTGCCTGAATTCATACCTTTCTGATGATGAACAGGATGGTGTGACATTCAGCCACAGATCAGGAGAACAAAGGCTGCAGTCAGCAAAGGGAATCACATGAGTGGGAGTTCCAGAAATTACCAGTCTTTAAAGAAGATTTAAATGATTTTTTTCCTGTAGATGTGGTCTTGGTTTATTTATTCTCCTTCCTTCCCTCTCTTTAGATAATATTCCTCTCCAACTGAAAAATCTCTTACTCTGTACTAGAACAATTATGTTTAAATATCTACAGTAAAGTTACTCTTCAAACAGTAATACAAATGTTAAGCAACCTTTTCTATTGTATTAAATTTCTACCTTATTTTAGTTTTACTTTAACAGGAGTGGTTTTGACTTCCTTGTTTTAAAAGTCAGTAAAAACCTTTTGGGCATAAAGCCCTCAAATAACCATGAAAGAAATGCAAGAAATTTTGCATGCAAGAAATTAAGATCATGCAAATGGTCTTATTTCACCAAAGAGTTGTTTTAGTTAAAACCCCTCCTTAAGAGGAGTCTTTGATTTGACTCCTGTGAACTGTTAAGTTTGGTGAAGAGTTGCTATGTGATTTTGGACTTTGTTGTTCAATTCCATCATTATTTTTAAAACTTTGCCATTGCCCTTACAACATAATACCAAGCAAGCTTTAGCTCCAGCGTTGAGGCATGTGATGATTCTCAGTGTTGCTGCATCAGAAGGCACTTCCTGGCATATACTTTCTTCCCTGCAGCTTTCCGTCAGGTTCAGAGAGAAAATCAGTAGATGGATTCTTATTGTAGCCACCTGTGCCAGCGCTGGAAATGAGAGAGAGCTTGGGGGGGGAGTTTGCCTATTCTTAAATGTGGATCACAGAGGTGGTCACAACTTTAAGTGGCTTAGAGAATTGTCCATATTCAAACTGGCCAGCTGATAGGTTCTATCAGGTCCCAGAGGAAACTGTAAGCACCCCTTAGCAAGGACATCCCTTCCGGGACTATGCCTGCTATCCCATGACAGACTATCTCTGGATATACTTTCTTTTCTTGCTATGCTCTTCTCTGTTTTCCTGGTGTTGCTACAGATACACTAGTCTGTTCTGCTGGTGAAGAGTTAAAAAAAATAATTCTTTAAGAAAGGCAAGGCGCTAACAGCACCTGAACAGACTGGAGGATCTTGATTTCTTCACGCAACTCACCTAGTGCAAGTCCTCACTTCTGTGTAGTATTCCCCTTTTCCCTCCAGCTGCTCTGTGTGGTGTTGTCAGTATTTTTAACATGTGGATTTTAAAATCTGGTAATAATTATGACTTCCCAGCAGACTTCTTTTTTTTAAATTTTATTTTTAAATGTTTAATTTCTGGCAAAGTTCTTCTTTTATTGAAAAAGTCAGAGTGTGCCAATACTGCATGTGGAATAACACCTTCAGAGTTCATTTTCTGATCACTGAAGAAAAAATTAAACTATTCCTTTCAATATTATCATTATTATTATTATTATTATTATTATTATTATTATTCCTTCACATTGCTACAAGCTGGTTGTTTATTAAAACAGGTAGATTGTCTTCTGTGTGCTTGATGTTTTTAATAACTATTATTTTTTACCAGAAACTAAACACAGCAAAAGCCTCCAACTTTTAACAGCACTATGTGTTTTTTCAGATTTTTCTCTCTTTTACCCAGTTACTAGGGCTGTCAGTTCTGGATGGCTACTTATTTTCATGACTTGTATTTTCCTGTCAAATTATAAATACAGAAAGATTAATTGTTTTGACCTTAGTCAGCATCTTTTTGGCATCTTAGTCCACATCTGTTTCCTCTTGTGATGTTTATCTGGAAAAACAATGCAAAACTGTTGCATGCAAAGCACATTCTGGCTGGCATGAGAGAAGAACTTCCCAAGTTTTTCTTGGAAATTGAAAAATTCTTAAGAGAAATTAATAATAGTGTCTTTTGGTGACATTGAATGTAAAAGCAAAGGAAGACAAGAAGTATACCACATAATTCCACCCTTCAGATATATTTTCCTGTTACTCTGTCTATTGACAATGTTGGTGCTGAGGAAAAACTGAAATTAACAGATAATTTCTGGCTCTTTAATTATATTTGCTTGAGTTTGCAATTTGCAAAGGGCATAAAGATTGGCTGTCAAATATTATTTGTTCATTTATTTTGTTCAGATAGAAATTCTACCTGTACCTTTTACAGTATCTGCAGTTGCAGATGAATTGAAAAGACCCAAAGCAAAGAGCATTTCCTGTTCTTGCAGGCAGCCATGCAGCACGTTTCACTAACTCAGAAAACTCTTGCAAAGGGTTTTCTGCCCTGCCTCTACTAGAGGGAAGGAAGACATTGTCGAACGATGGCTTTCATAGAATCATAGAATATGCTGGTCTAGGACCCATGTGGATCATCAAAGTCCAGCTCCTGGCCCTGCACAGGATGTCCACAAGAGTCACACCATGTGCCTGAGAGTATTGTCCAAATCCTTCTTGAGCTCTGTCAGACTGGTGCTGTGACCACTTCCCTGGGGAGCTGTTCCAGTGCCCAACCACCGTCTGGGTGAAGAACCTTTCTTCTAATATCCAACCTAAACCTCCCCTGACACAGCTTCAGGCCATTCCCTCAGGTCCTGTTGTTGGTCATCAGAGAGAAGAGATCAGTGCCTGCCCCTCTGCTTGCCCTGGGGAGGAAGCTGTAGACCACTATATAAATCTTACTCTCATTTCAGTTCTAAACATTCGTAGCTGATTTCTTCACTGATAGTTCACCCATAGCCTGGTTTTGAAGATAACCTTGTAAAGGGAACTACCAAAGCTATTTATTTGGGTAGGTAGGCTTTCAGCAAGTTCTCTTGAGGATAGTTTTCGTCAAGGTGTAGGGGTTTTTCTTGCTAGGGATGCTTGTATGGCCTGATAGTTTTATTTTGGGCATACTGCGCTTAAGTTCTATCCCTTCACAAGTTTCATCTCTGTTTAATGCAGAGATCATGTAAGCTTTCAGATTTCCTCTTCATAGGTTACAAACCTGAGATTTTGTCTGCCTCATACAAGAGGGTAGATGGTGTCCATGCTTCACACTGTGCCCCCTTGGTTGTGCACACTGAAGCTATTTTCATTTTTGCTTCCAGACTGGTAGTGGTAATTTCCATATCACTGTGCAGCTGTCATCACTGCCATTAAAATTAGAGGAAGAAGCATTTGTTCAGCATTGGCCTTGATGCAAATTCCCACTAGAACAGATTAAAGGTCTGTATACATATTGAAATCCAATTTAAGAGCCTGGATGTTGCTACCCGACTATGAGCATATCTATGAGCAGTATCTAAGGAAGTTGCCTTCTTGAAAGTGCTTTTGGTACTACTAAATTACCCTTTACTCATACCATTGTATTTCTTGCAATGGGCTCTGTGCACAGTTTCATATTTTTCTTCTCCCTGACCATTTCAATCAATCTAATAAATAATACTGCTTCTTCCAACAAAGCTTTCATGTCTCATTCCTCTGTAATCAATAACCATTTTTGGGCATCTCTTCTTTTCCCAGCTAGCAAACGTACTTCAGTACAGGGATTTCACTTGGGGCTGCCAGACCACCAAGCTCGTATTTGCTCTGTGGTTTCTTTGGACAATTTATGTTGCCGGCAGGCATTAGCTGTTTGGGGTTCAAGACTCAATTAAGGATGTTTTCACAGAAAAAGTAGCTAGCAACTGAAAAAGGAGCTGAAAAGTAGCTAGGAACTGATGTCTGAAATATTTCTAAAACCTTTCTGAACCACTGGTGTTTGTCTACCTTTTAGATCCCCCTTTCCCAGAAGTAGAATTTGTGGCAGTTAAAGGTTCTGCACCTTTGCTCAGACTCCGGAAAGCAGAAGATCAAAATGGACCGATCAGGTTTGTCTCTGTGCTCTTCACCCTTTCAATGAATGTTGTGCAGATTCATGTTACATACAGATTAGAACTGTTTTGGGTGGCTAGATTATTTTTTTTAGCAATGGAAAAAAATTAAGCTGTACCTCCCAGTTTCTCCCCCCTTAGCAGGGTAATATTTAGCTTCAGGTTTTCCCTGTTTTCTGGAACAAGATCCTAGTTTGGATAATTGTGAGTTTTCATCACTAGCTTTGAGGTTTGGTTTTGTTTTTCTTTTCCACAGTTAGGTTACAGTAGATCTTTATTGATGGATCCAAACACACCTCTACTCATGTGATTTTTCTTTTCCAACAAACTCAAGCAGTCAGTACATTTTCCCCCCCAGAGCCAGAGGAAATAGTGAATAATGTCCTCATTTATGCATATTCTGAAGTAGATTTTTCATACTTAGTGTATTACTACCTAAATGTATTTCTAGAGTAAAAGGATTTACCCCTTACTAAGTGCTGTTGGTGCCAGAAGGAAAAGGTAACTTAATATTACACTGAAGAAGAAAATATTTGAAAGTTAGTAACATCTCATGGAATCGCTGGTGTAAGAACCCTAGTAGTCTTCCTATGATTGAATACCATAGACTAAACATTGTTTTGGGAGGTATGAAGACAGATTTGATTTATTTTTTTAGAAATGGTACCTGTCCTCTCCTCCTTTCAATAGAAAAATCTTGTTTCTGTGAACTTACAAGTCATTTTTAGAGAAAATGGTATATTATTTCATAAATGAACTTCAGTGTGAGGAGGAGGAGAAGGAGGAGGAGAGAGTCTGAAGTATCTCAGTTTCATGTTCTTCTGAACATAAACATGTAACAATAACGTGCATGTGATAAGACGATTCAGCTCTAAGCTGTGCATGCAGAGCTTTTGGTTAAAAATTAAGTGGAACATACACACAGAGAAATATTTTAGTGTAAGAAGTGTTTGTATTGGGCATTGATAATAAAAAGCAGTTAATAGGCTACAAATAGAAAAAACCAATATGAGTTAATGAATATCTGATGCTTAGTTTTTTGAAGTGAGGGCTAATATTTGCTCTTTTTTTGTTTCCCTCTAGTCTTTATCAAGTGATTGTGCTTCCTCTGGATTTGCAAAGCACATTTATTTGTGACTCCTTTGCTGCTACAACTTTCTTTAGTAACACCACTGACATTAAAGGATATGTGGCAGCTGAATTTCAGGCGAAGGATGTTGCTGATAACATGTCAATTGCTCTTGGAGACAGACATTACTATGGGAAGTTTTATAATGCTCCTTTAAAGTTGGGAGAAGAGTATTGTGTTTTTTTGAGAATAATAAGTGAGTGGAATAAGGTAATGAATGTTTTCAAACCTTTTCTTTACACCTCTTGAATGAAATATTGCTGGGGGAAAAGAGGAAAATGTTAGCTGTGTGTTAGATTTTTTATGATACTCCAAGGATCTCCTAGTTGACAGAATTAGATTAAATCAGAAGCATTTCAAATATTTCTTGTAATTCCTTAATGGTAGTTATGTCATTGTAATGTTGAAGCAACTCTGGATGCTGAAATGCAAACAATGGAAATAATTAAAAATTAATGGCCATCACTGCCCTCAGTAATTGAGGGTGTCTCCATTGGGGCAGAATTTACTGAAAGAAATTTGTAATAGAATTTGAAAATTACTCCTTAGCAATGACAAATTCACCCATTTTAATTTTTAGTTAAATGTTTCATAACAAAATATTCCAGTACTCCAAATGACATGGAAAAATTTATTTTATCACATATTATTACCTTCCAAAAGGCAGTGAGTGTCAACTCCAGCTTCATCGAGAAAACCTCATGAAAGAAAATGTATATTATTAACATGACTTTTTTATCATTTTAAAGTAAATATGTATTTTTATTAGAAACAAGAAGTTTCCAAAACTTACATCTCATCTAGCTTTCCAGTTATCTATCTCAGGAGTAAGCAGTTTTGAAATTTTTTATAGTATGAGTCTCAGCAGTAGAAACTTTTTCTCATATGGGACAGGTGATAACTCTTTATGTGCAATACAGTTCCTGAATGTCAAATACAAAAACTGAGCTAAGCAACCTTTAATAAAGAAAGAAACAGTGCCTCACCTTGCCATCTGAAAAAAGTTAAGAATAGAGTTTTTAGGGCTTTGTGTATACAGCATAAAGCAATGAAGCATGCAAAAACTGATCCATGAGTCACTTGCAAATAGTTCTCCACAATTTTGGAACCCCACACACAAATCTCAGTAAGTTAAAACAGCTTCTGTTAAGAAATGCAACTGCCTCAGTCCAAAGTGATTGAAATAAAAGTGCATGTAGTAAGATGATTCTGGTATCTGCTAATCTGTGCAGTATGTATTTTGTATAGCATCTATTTAACAATAGTCTGAGAGGTTTTTATAGCACAGATGAAGTGGTTTCTGATCCTAATACAAGCCTGTTGTTTGTCATAAATTTTTAATTAATTGTGCAAGGAGTGAAGTAGGGAAACGACAATAGAAGGCATTTCATTTAATAAATAATGTTAAGTTAGCCTAAAATGTCCTGGAATTTGGACAATGAACTGTATTTTATAGAAAAATTTACTCTGTGGAGCAGGATTATTAATCAGTCAAGTGTATACAAGTTTGACCTCTTTAAGGTCTACTAAATACCTCTTTGAGCTCAGTTTATTTATCCTTGGGTTTTATGCATTGGTTTCCCTAGCTCTTTACCCTCAGTATTTTCTAATACTGGGGTGTTTTAATGGCTTTTACTTTTGCGGAGGTTTCTGCTGCACAGAACAAAGTAGATTCTCATACATCTTTGCCAGCAGTTTATTAAGCTGCTTCTAACTTACATTATTCTTTCTGTTTCTTATGGATTATTTCCTGATCTTTCATTGCTAACATTTGCAGACGTATTTTCTAGGCCACTGATTTAGTGGATTAATACTACAGTTGTTGGTAGAGGTCCCTCTTGCTTCCCACCATTTAAAATGCATCAGCTCCTTAGTGTACACTTTAATGTTTGGCTTTTGTTGGTTGATTAAATACACAAAGTTGCATGCAACAGTTATGAATCATTATTAGGGTTGCAGATACCAAACCACTTTGGTCCACAGCTCTGCTTCTTTGAAATGAAACTTGGACTACTGATTCAAAAGTATTGGTTTATCTTCAATTGTCAAATTCTCTTCAAATGCCCTTTTATTTTGTGCAATTGTTGGTGTTAGAAAGCTAAAAAGAAATCTGAATTATGAATTCAGGGTTGTTGGGTTTTGAGACTTTCTAAAGATTTGATTGCTTACATAACTGAATTTGGATTCATGAGCTCAGTCTTCTTTTTAAACAAATTGCTTGGCCCTCAATTATTAATACCTATGAAACCAGCATTTCTGAAGTGTCTTTTACTTGTTAACACATTTCCATTTGAATACATAAAAATTAGAAATAGATGTAATAGGCTCATAACTAATGTTCTCATTATTCAATTTTATATTCTGGCATCCTTAAGGGTTCCTTCTGTCTCCAGACCTCTTTCATACTGAAAATGGTACAATTTGTATAATCATGCTAAAAAATCATGACTTGGTTGTGATTTTTATTACCATTATTAATTAATAGCCTTGACATAATTATCATGTTCATTTTTCCATTGTTCAGATTTGAAGGTCTTGAAAAGGGTGTCTGCTGTGAGGATTTTACTTTCTGTTTATTTTTTTTCCCCCTGAGATTCTTGGAACCTCTGTAACTACCCTGATAGGCAGGAGATGTCTGATTTTCTGCACACTAGAGTGTGTCATGAAGGTAGCTATTTCAAAATGATGGCACTCACACCAGTGCCCTCAGAATCTGGCATTTGATTGAATTTCTAAACCCACCCCTTTTTCTTTATCTTTCCTCTGCTAAGAAGATTTTCTTTGTCAGTCTTTTGTCTTTTTAATTGACCATAAAATTCCTTATAAATCATGTGTTTAAGAATCACTGAGATTCCACAATTCATGCAGACACACAGGAGTTAGATTAAGCACACAAATGTGCCTCCATCCTTTTATGTAAATGCTTCAAAATGTAGCCTTCTTTTTGCAAATATACTGTTATTCAGAGCAACATAATACACACTTTGCGACAATATGAAAAATACATGCATCATGTATGTATTTTGTGAAAGTCTGTGAAAGCCATTTAGCAGGAAGCACTACAAAAATACACTTCATAGTAATTACACAATAGACAATAAAACCTAGAATAGAAAATTTTATGTATTTATCACTATGAAGAGCTGGAGGAAAGTGCTCTACAGATACCAAAGCTTACCTTAAAAAAATCAAGTTGCTTAACAAGTCTGCAAAAGCAAACCCCTGATAAATATTTTTTAACTGTAAGTATTCTATAGAACATATTAAAAGTTACAAAGCAAGTCATCATAACTGGAGAGAATGCTACATCTAGTATTTGTAAAATGTGCCATCAGATACTATATTTTAACATACATGTTCTGAATGGGGAAGAGTTAAAACAGCATATTCAGCCTTATCTTAGCATTTCATAAATTCTGAATCCATATCAAAGCAACTTTAAAGATCCTTCCATATTACTAACATGCCTAGGTTGTAGAAAGCAAGGAATAATAATAAGCTAAAAACTAGAGCTAGCTTTTCATCAAAGCTCTATATCTAATCTTGTTTTTATAATTGATAATCTTTTAAGACAAAATAGAGGCTGCTACCAAGGGAGTAACAAACTCTATTCCAAATGGTAGGTTTTGTTGATGGCTGATCTTTCAGAGGGTGTTAGTAATAATAAATTTTTCTCATGAGAAACAGTGATTTTTATGTTTTCATTTTTAGGTAAGAACACAGTCCTGTGCTGTTTGGGCACAAATTAAAAGTAAGTCAATTTTTCCTTCAATAAAAAAGTCTAAGTTGTCATGGCTTTGCTTGGCAGCATAAACTAATAACTGCTGTGGCTGTTTCATCTTTTGCCATTCTTCTTCTGTTGACTTCAAGGACTGAAAAGATTAGAGACAGAAAGTTTTCCTTGCTTTTCGGTATTCCATTCTAATGGATTCAGCAATCCATTGTAAAATGGATTCTCTTGTTTTCCCCTGGTTTTCAATGTTGCTATTTCTGTGCATCTCATCCAGACGTTTACAGCAATTTTTGTCCACAAAGGATTTGAAGCACGGAAGATGTGAAATTTCAGCAGCCTATTTTAAGATAGTTCTATATTGGCTTAAAGATTAAAAAATCAATCAAAGAATGACAAAAATAACTTAAAAACCCCAAAAAAGAACAGCAATAACACAAAACCCGCCCAAAATTTTCTAGCCTTTAGAGGCCACATTTTTTATTTTAGAATGTTCAGATGGTCCTTGGAGAATTACATCTTTTTATGATCTTTAAAAAAATAGAAGATACTGTGTAAATATGAAATAAATGGCTAATTTGTATACTTGCAAGTACAGTTTCTCAAATATATAGTGGCATAATTTTAAAACCCAGTAAATTTCTCAGTGTGGTTGTTTTGATTTTGTTTTTGGCTTTAAAATGTTTCCAGTTAATGAGTTTAGCTCGGAGGAGTTTGGAGTCCACTAGAGATCATGTTTCCCTCCTTTCCACCATAACTGAAGCTAGTCTTCACCCACCTCATGTCTCAGCAAAAAGCAAACATTTGCCTCTCCTGACAAAGAAAACAGCACCACTGGAGTCTCCTATGAGCCCCAAATTCTGCTTTTGAGTTGAAAGTCTCACGAATTTGAGTTAGGAAAGGCAGTAACACCGGAAAGTGAGACAGTACTTTGGAATTACATCAAATCACGTGCTGTACAGAGTGCTTGGGGTGCGTCTTCTCCATATCTGATTATCACTATAAATGATCTTCTGGTGACAACTCTTGTGTTTATTTCTAAGTTTTCTTTAGTTACTCTTTCTTTGATTACTCTTATGACCTAGTTCCTTTACGACCACACTTAGAATATAGTGTAGGCAGTTCTTTGTTGTGGAGACTCTGCTAAGATCAAAGATTCCTTAGGTTTCAGGGTTCCATTGCTAGGGCTGTGTAGGCAATAGAATAACTGGAAAGACAGAAATCTGTCCTTTTCTGAATTTTTCATCTATCAACATGTAGTGCATCATCAAAGGCTGTATGACAACTAGGTGGGTTTTGGTTTTGGGTTTAAAAGAATGAGCATAGGACAGGTCAGGCCTTTGGCTTTTTGTTGTAAATACATTTGCCTTTATATGGAGCGGACTTATAGCCAAAGTGTCCTTTGCCCTAATGTACTTCGGCAGCTGGAGAGGCTGAGAGTATTTTTGGCTTGCTGAATCCTTTGAGAAATATTTCTTTATTCAACTTGTGTGGAACGCAAATCTGTAAATTAAATCTAAACCAAATGGCCCTGTTTCAGATGCCATCTAGCTAGACATGGTGTGTCTAGCTATTATCATTGTCATAAAAAATGGTAGAAACCTGTATTAAAAGCACGCTTTCTTCTGCAACAAATAAGTAAAATGAAGTTTTAGAGGTTTTGATGAAATACACTGTACTGTAATTCTGTAATTTTTGTGGAGGGATGACATCTCCTCTAGACACGTGTAGTTTGCTGACAGAAATTGGCGTTACAGTGTTATAAGGACAGGTATATATTTTTACCAAAAATGAGCATAATAGTACTTTTTTACTAATCTTTCTTCCTCAATTGGATGGTAACTAATAGATAGTCAGCTCCGTTACTGTCATGAACTGAGCCATTAAGTCCAGCATCTGGGGCTTGTTACCATATTTCAGCTATGAGCAGACTTAGTTGTTCAGACTGAAGCTACACTATTTGTTTGGTTTGTTTGAATTGTTTGATACTTTCTTTCAGATTTATCACCCACTCTGCAATACATGACTGCTGTTGGATTGGGGTCAGTGGCTGCTGTCTGCCTTATACTGTTCCTGTCATTCTCCGTGGCACGGTACGTGGTGCTGCTGCCTCCAGTTTTGTAGTCTTCCTTCACAAGGCTTACATGTTTTTCTTTTCAGATGTTTTTTCTTGCCAGCATGCTTGGTTTAGACATCTTGGGTAATTAGAAACTGTAATCAAGGGTGATTTCACAGTCCACCAATGCTGTGCATTGCTTGAACTGATGTCCTCTGTATCTTTGCAACTACTAGCAAAACATCTGAAAAGTGTAGGGCTTATCTTAATAAAGGAAGGATTCGAGACAGTGAGTAGCACCAGGACTGTAGTACAGAAGTGTTATGATTAAATGGGAATTAAATAAATGAAGTTTATATGCTGTCAAAATGTTGATGAATGTTGCATATATACAGAGCTATGTTTTAGTCTTCCCAAGTTTATTCAGAAGGCCTGAAAATAACAGTTTTTCAGTAATGGTTGAGCTTTACCTAAAAGCCATGATAAAAACATGTTAAAAATTTTTAAGAAATTTATTTATTTATGCTTCATGATCCTTCAAGCAGGGTCAATAACTTCACAACCGTCTTCCTCTCAAAGGCAAAACAAATATGCAAATTATGTAATTGTGAATGCCTGTGTACATGTAAAACCTCTTCCCTAAAAATTGTGTCTTTGTTTTTATTTCAATGTACATATCTACAAGAATAGTCTTCTGATTTTTGTCCCTTGAAAGGTCAGGAGCCTCCAGCTTGGGGGCTATGAAATATATAGCATTGATTGGTTAAGCTGCCTGTTTGGCAGTCTGAAACAGAAGGAATTAGTCATATTTAGGGCTGAAGAAAGTAGGTTTATTTGGATTGTTTGTGGTTGTCTAAATTTCAAACCAGTTCTTGCAATCCAGATTCTGAATTAAAGGTTCCATGACGTCCTTTTTTTCTTTAATTAAATAAAGGGATCTCAGGCTTGCCTTGGCAGTAGCATGCAGTGGTTAACTTGAACTTGCAGTCTTGATTGTTTTGGGGATTTTAAAAACGTTGTCAGTGTCAGCTTTGATATATAACGAAGAAGGAGCTATCAATGTCTTGGTTTCTAAAGTAGCGTTCCCGACAGGGGGCATATTGCAGGAGAAAGGACTTCCATAGGCTGTCATGGTGTGAAAAGGCTTCTCAGTTATTTCAGTTTCTCTGGAAAAAAAATGGCAGAGGGATATTAATACTTTTCAAAACTATGTCAAATCAATTAGGTTCATAGTGGTAGGAGAGCGATTTGAAGTATGAAAGTACTGGAAGAATCATATATGAGTATGAGCCACTTGTGAGAGAGTGCAGAGAAGATAGACCCTGAATTTCCACTTCAGACTTCTTTCAAAAGGAGTGAGAGAAGATGAAATCCTTAGGGAGCTGAGTACATTGAGTATATTTGACAGTGGTGTATTGTGGGGAACAAGGATTTAGTAAGTCAACAAGTATCTTCTAGGCCCTTGATGCCATGTACAGAGAAATTCTTGAATCCGTTCTCCTAAGGAGTATCAGACAGAATCCTTCGCAGAAATTAAAACTGCCCCGGCCCAGTAGTAGGCAGAGAAGGGAAACCCCAGATGTCAGTTGTGATAAGACGCTTCACAGTGCTCGCAAAGAAGTATCTGTAATATTTATAAATAACAAATGTACTTTTAGTTATAATTAACCATAAGTTTAATACATTTCTGAGTAAGAATATGATTTGAAAAAAAGCAATGTGAAGTCAGTCTTCTGCCGTATCCAGTTGTAAAACTGTGGTCCTGTTTTAGACACTGTACTCCAAGACAGGTGTGGCCTAGCAGGAGAAAAATGGAGAGGAATTTTATGAGAGAGACCTGGGATCTATTTGATCTAACTGCAAATAGGGCAATCTAGTGGCAGGTTGCTTAGCCTGGCAGGGAAGATACTGCCAAGAAACATGATATACAAATATACAAAATGCCACTATAGGAAGACCAACTTCCTCCTGTTGGTAGTGCCAGTGGTACATGTACCATCCATGGGCAGCATAACCATGGGCTCCTGAGCTGTAGGGGAAGGAGGCATGGGAACAGATTGCTGTGAAGGCAGCTTCTGGGTGGTCTGCAAGAGGAGGTTAAACAAACTTGTTGGTAATGACATAGCTACGGCTGAGCTTGCCTTGGTGTCAGGTGAATGGTCTTAGATTATTTCTTGGGGTCCCTGTAAGCTTCTGTCACAAAGAGCCACTGTATTCAAGTGCTCACCAGCTTGCCACATGTCTGCTGTCTTAGGAATTATGTTTCCACAATGGGTAAGGGTGTGAATTCCTGCTAGCATGGTTGTTGACAGCAGTTCCAACTGTTCCTCAGTGAGTAAAAGTCTGGCACTGGATTCACAAAGTGAAGTCTGACTCCTGATGTCCTTAGATTTTATATTTTTATTTTAAAAAATGGATTAGCCCATAGTTGCTGTTATTAGAGTGGCTACTCACTCATACACCTTGCTCCATTCCTCTTAGTTCTTTGCTTTCTTTTGTATGTGATGCCCATTCATATGAGTAAGGATAGTGCCAGAATTCCAGATTTCTGAAGACCTGCCCAGGGCATCAGTGTTGCTGATTACAAGGTTAACACAAGTCAGGCGATCATCTGGTAGCCTCTGGAATGCTTCTGACTTGTCTCACACTGGCTGTAATAATAAGGATTTGTACCAGCACGATGCATCTTCAAAAAACTTTGGAAGCACTGTCATGTATGTAATCAGTATGAGTGATACAAGTTCTGTCAGGTCCATGCTTGAGTCTTGGATGATTTGTAAAATTTTTTTTTAAACTGGATTTTTTTTCTCTCTCCAGCTCTTATCTCCACAGCACAGTGCATCCCCCACCTGCTGCTGTAGCCTGTGAGGCTGTACATTTATCTACTACAGTAGATGTGGCACAAGCAGGGATTGCATCATCATTCCTAGAGACTGAAACTGTCTCTCTTCTCTGATGGCTTATTTCCGGAAGTCGGCACAGAGAAAATGTGCTCTTCTTTCAAAGCCAGCATCTGTCGGGTATGGGTGTATCTGCATGTCACATATGTACTACAGTGTGGGCAATTTAAATGTGTCTGTCACTGGAAGTGAAATATTTATTGTCTTGCCTTATTCCAGATGGTATGGTGTGTAAAGGAGAACCTTCCCTCAGAAATAGATTATCATGCATCCCATGTGTTGGTCACAGGCTTTCAGCTATTTCAGCTGCATGAGTGACTGATAATGAGTGCTTGTATTGTATCCTTGATTGCATGAATAATACCCAGTTGAGACTGTTTGAGGATTAACGCTACTTTAGATACCTTTGCATACATAAACTGGCTTATTGTGAGCAAAAGTACAGACCTACCCTTATATGAGATAAAGCTCCTATTGTATTTCCAATACAAAGGTAGAACATTTCTGTCAATCACTTACAAGTAATGATACATCAGTAACATGTACACTTGTTAGCCATGAAGTTGTCACATTTAAGTAGTGTCAGCAACTGATGTGTTCCAGAGATATTGCAATCATTGCTTATAGCAATTAGCAGTAATTGCAAATAATATACCAATCCATAAAACTCCAGTTTGCTGAAAAGCTGGTTGCTTTAATGGCATGTGAAACTAATTTAAGGAAGGACCTTCCTGTGTTAAGTGCAGTTTTGTTAATCTCTGTTCTATAATTACAGCTGAGTAAAGCCATTAAATCATTGTCTGGTTAATGGGCTGGTGTGTAACATCTGGCTAGAGTCACTTAATAAAGGACAATTAACCAATTTCCTGTGGCATACTCCCAGTTAATATTTTTTTTTCTTCGGTAAGAAAGAATCTAGTGGCTTTGATTATTTCCACTCCTCTTCAGAAGTTGCTTTGTTATATGCTAGCAAAAAAATTCTGTTAACTGGTGAAATAAAGCAAGAGGTTTGGTTTTTACTCAGTTTTGTGATTTTTTCCAAGTCATGTTTTGTGTTTTACCACTTTGAGTGTATGCCATGCATTTTTGGAATTGTTAAGTTTCTGAATTGCTAAGATTCTGATGCCTACTGCTCTTAAAATTTTAGATGTTCTCTCTCTATGACATGTGATTAGGGTCTTTTTGTGTTTAAAATGCAGCAGCAGATTTCATAGTTAGAAGCAAAGAGGAATTACAGCCAAAGAGAATTTTCAATTGCTGCATCCAGCTGAGAGTGCTTTTTCTAGGTCTGGGCAGATACCATTTCTGTTATCCAGCATTTCCACTGCTTATGAAATCTGTCCTTCAAGTTAATAGTTAATAGCTAAGTAAGAACACCTTTGTCTACACTAGGGATTAGAAGTTGATAGCATTTTCTGTTGCTAACTGAGAAAGAATAACTAAACTGTTCATACAGGGACACCATGCCTTCATTTTTCATTTTCTCCTGTGGAATTAATTCCCACACATTCCACACTTAATTCCTTTTCTCAATGGAACAGATTGCAAGGTTAGGTATCGCAGTATGAACTGCACCACTTCATTCTGATTCAGTCTCCTGCTGCTCTGGTCCTGTGAGAGAGTTCATGAGCAGCTGTTCTTGTGTAAGGGAGAGCTGGAGATGCTGGAAATTACTTAGAGAGACAGATGTGCCATCCTCTGTGAAAAACGGAACTTCTTCGTATGCTTTACTGAGACCATCAGTGTTCCAGTATGTTACACAGGATCAGGAACATAAAGGCCATCTTGTCAGTGGGTATAATTGGAAGACTGCAGATCTTCGTGTAACCTTCAGCAAGTTATTTCTTTTCTATGTGCCTCTTCTTAACCTAGGTTGCTTTTTCATAATGTAAAGTTTTCAGAGCAAGGTTTTTTCTTACAAAACATCCATAGTTCTGCTGGGAGTTAGATAATGTATTTAATGACTGTGTTGGACATCTCCACACAGTGTAGCTTCTTGATGCCTAGGAATGGACTCACAAGGGAGACGAGATGAGGCAGGACTCTCTGTCATCCTAAATTTTCCACAACTGCTACAGTTCTGCAAGTTTCCCTCATTCCGTCTGCCTCCCTCATCACTCTTGACAGACCTACCTCTGCCTGTAAACATATCCTCATCTGTGTTTATCTTATTGCTTGTTACTTCATGTGTACGTATCTTTCTTCCACTTATATCAGTTTCAGTTAAATGTAGAAAGAATAGAGGACTAATTTACCCTTGCCATCCTCATATAGATGTGCAAATGTTAACAGTTTGCTTGTTAGATGCTCTCTCTGTCAGATATATTGCTCTATTACTCCCAAGCTTTTCTGCTGAACTAATTGCAACAATGTCATAACCGCACTCTCATGTCTCCAGAAATTCTATAGGCATCTCTAGTGATCCTTCACTGCTGTACCTTCAGTTAACACTGAAATTCCACTTTTTCTTCCAATATTTTCTCTCTATTTCCTTGGATATGTGTTCCACACCCAGGCCAAGTAAGCTTAAGCCAACTGAATCTGCTCTGCTTTTACTGCTGATCTGTACACTTTCATGGTGCTATTTTGAAATGTGCTATATTGAGAAACTCTTTGGTTTAGATCCATACCAATGTCTGCACTATATGCAAAGTGTTTTAATCCTCTTTAGAGGAAATGGGAAATTCTTAGTGCTGGGTAAACAATTCTTTTAAGTTTAAGTGAAACTATTTGTTGTGTTTTGTTTTGTAATTGTGAAGTAACACAGGATACTGTAAAAACCCAGCATTTTTGCAAGGAATTGTGATGATATGTCAAATGAAAAAGTTTTTATTGTAAAATACACTTTCTACTACATGTCACCAATAGGTCCTTTAAACCTTTTGGTGAGATTTCTTTGTTTTGGGCATGGTAAAGACAGCCAGAACCCATCCAGGCCTGTTTGTTTCAGTATTTATATTATCAATAAATTGTACAAACAGGGCCAGATAAGTGAACCAGTGTCGTGGTTTAAAGCCCGCAAGTCTGTGGAAATGAAACACCTCGCAGCCTCTCCCTCCCTCTCTTCCCCTGCCCTGGTCCAGTGGAATGGGGGGGGGAAATCAAAGTAAAGCTTGGATGTTTACCTAAGAACAGTTTAGTAATTGAAAATAAAGTAAAATACAACAATAATGGTTGACAATAATAATGATAATAAATAGTGAAAAGAGAAAAAAACATGTGATGCACAATGCAGTTGCTCACTGCCCACTGACAGATGCCAGACCCTCCTCCTGAACCCAGATCAGCTGTGCTTCTGGGTGACTCCCCCCAGTTTATGTACTGGGCACGATGTTCTGTGGTGTGGAATATCCCTTTGGCCAGTTTGGGTCACCTGTCCAGTGGTGGTCCCTCCCAGTTTGTTGGTTTTTTTGCATACCTCCTCACTGGCAGAGCATGAGAAAAGGGAAAAAAAAGTCCTTGATTAAGGACAAACACTATTTAGCAAAACCCAAAACATCAGTGTATTGTCAACACCATTCCCATTATGAATACAAAACACAGTGCTGTAACAGCTACTGAGAGGGAATAAATTCTACACCAGCTGTAACCAAGACAGCCACTGTGCTCCTTGTGTTTGTGTATGTTCTCAGATTTAACTACTCTCAATCACCATTTCTGTTTCCAAGGTCTTGCACTATTTTGTGAGGCCATTTCATATTCAGCACCGTTCAGCCAGAATCCAACGTGAGCTCACAGGCCTCTAGCTCAGATGAAAGGATTTCTATTCCTAGTGACAGAACTGCTAGGAGGTGACGAAAGCCTGTGAAAAATCTAACTGTTGCGATTCTTTCAAGAAAGGAATTCATGCCCTTGAATCATATACTCAGTAGATTCTGTGAAATTAGTTGGTGAACTCAGTGCTGAGCTTTAATGTGAGGGAATAAATATAAGTGTTGCAAAAGTACTGCAGTTCCTAGCAGCAGAAGAATGATTCTTTGGACAACACAGGCACTGTCCTTTCATTTCTGACAGAGATGATGTCTGAGGAGTCAGAGCACAATGATTGTATTTGTGGTATTCCTATTATGGAGCTATTTCCATTTTGAAGCTAACAAAATGCCACCATTACAGTCACAAAAAGCAGGGGAGACTTGCTCTGGAGTTCTGCTTTTCCTCCTTCCCCTCTTTCCTCAAATTTTTGTGTGTATTTTTTCCAGAAATACTGCTTTTATTCCTGCAATCTCACAGCTGAATAAGGAACAGCAACCTTTTATTAATGTTTTCCCAACCTTGAGGCAGCACAGTTTATGCAGTTCAGTTGCAGTTCATGTTTCCCGTTCCCTAGAGTCCTTGTTGGATAGCCATGTTTTACATTATACATGTATTATACGTGTGTGTATATACATACATACATATATACATACGTACGTACATACATACCCATATATAGTTTATTCAGTTCGTTCCATTGCACTTAACTGAAGATATAGTCAAAATTTCCCAGCAAGGGTGGAGGAGTTTGGTTTTCACCCCAAGACTATAAAAAATACTAGCAGAATGGGAAACAACAGAGAAAGAGCTATAGAAAAAAAGCCAGTTCTTAACAGAAAGTAATTTCCAAAGGCCCAGATTTTCCTGAGAAGCTTTTAGCATGGAATATTTAGCCTGACTTTCGTCAACTCATATAAAAGTCACTCCTGCAGGCACCCTGGGAGAAGTGAAAAGGCAGCAGTCTGGTGAAGATATTCCAAGCTAATGACCACAAATCAGCTGTGCCAATACATGGAACAAAGACTAACATAACAGGAACAAAGGGTAGGGTTGATGAAAGCCAGCTCCCAGCTTCCCCTTTTAACTGTGTAAAATAGCCTTCTCAGTTTTGCTCTTGGATAATGAAGATGTTAGGAAGTTTCATTTTATTTTGCATTCCTGTAAATTCTGACCCATTCTGGGTATTTTATTTTCATGCATACACTTGTCCAGTCCTTTCTTCTAACCTGGAGTATTCATTCAGGCACAGAAAAACAGAGCCAGGTCACTCTGGAATGCCAAATTAGTAGTGATTGTAAATATCTGCTGAGAGGCACAGGGGCAAGGCAGGAGTGTTTAACACATTCTTTGACTCTGTCTTCAACATGGATGATGAACCAAGGGGGTCTCAGTGCCCTGAGCTGGAGGACCATGACTACGAGAGTTATCAACTCCAGTCGACCCTAAAGTTGTGCAGGATCTGCTTCTCCAGTTGAATATCTACAAATCTGTGGGGCCTGATGGGATTTCTCTAAGAACTAGATGATGTCATGGCAAAAACTCTCTTGATTTTTGGGCAGTCTTGGGAATACAGAGAGGTCCCAGCTCAGTGGATTGGATGAATGTTGTCCCAGTTTTCAAAAGGAGCGAGAAAGAATACCCCAGAAACTACGGGCCCATCAGTCTCACTTCAGTGCCTGCTAAGGTTGTAGAGAAGATTATTCTGGGAGGTATTAAAAAACACCTAAAGAACAATGCAGTCACTGATCACAGCCAGCAAGGCTTCATGAGGGGAAGTTCCTGCTTGACAAACCTGATTTCCTTTCATGACAAGGTAACCCACCTAGCTGATCAAGGGAAGCCAGCTGATGTAATCTTTCCAGATTTCAGTAAAGCTTTCAATACTGGCCCTCCAGGATCCTTCTGGATGAAATGTCCAGCACACAGCTGAATAACCACGTTACATGATGGGTGAGCAACTGGCTCAGAGGTGGGACACGAAGGGTTACAGTGAATGGGGTGACACCAGACTGGTGACCTGTCACTAGGGGGGTTCCACAGGGCTCCATCCTCAGCCCTGAGCTCTTCAGCATCTTCATAAATGGCTTGGACACGGGATACTAAGCAAGGGAAGGGATACTCAGCAAGTTCACAGAGGAGACAAAACTGAGAGGAGCTACTGACTCCCTTGAGGGCAGGAAGGCCCTGCAGAGAGACCTTGACAAATGAGAGGACTCGGCAGGCACCAGCCACATGAAATTCAGTGAGGGAAACTCCCAGATTCTGCATCTGGGATGGAGCAACTCTCCAGGTGTTGCTCTACAACAGACAGAACAGGGAATGAGAAGGCTTGAGGGTAACCCCACAGAAAGGGACCTGGGGGTCCTGGTCAATGACAAGGTGAATATAAGCCAGCATGCCCTGGCAGCCAGGAGGGCCACCCGTGTCCTGGGGTGCATCAGGCCCAGCATCACCAGCTGGGCAAGGGAGGGGATTGTCCCGCTCTGCTCTGCACTGGGGCAGCCTCACCTCGAGTGCTGGGGGCAGGTCTGGGTGCCACAACACAGAAAAGCCACTGAGCTGTTAGAGAGTGTCCAAAGGAGGGCACGAGGATGGGGAAGGGCCTTGAGGGGAAGCCGTGTGAGGAGTGGCTGAGGTCACTTGGTCTGTTCAGCCTGGAGAAGAGGAGACTGAGGGGAGACCTCACTGCAGTTACAACTTCCTTGTGAGGGGAAAAGGAGGGGCAGGCACTGATCTCTCCTCTGTGGTGACAGTGACAGGACATGAAGGAATGGCCTGAAGCTGTGTCAGGGGAGGTTTAGGTTGGATATTAGAAAAATGTTCTTCACCCAGAGAGTGGCTGGGTACTGGAACAGGCTCCCCAGGAAAATGGTCACAGCACCAGCCTGACAGAGTTCAAGAGACATTTGGAAAATATTCTTGGACTCATGGCATGACTCTTGGGGACGGTGTTGTGTAGGGCTGGGAATAGGACTCACTAACCCTTGAGGGTACCTTCCACTCAGCACATTCTGTGATTCTGTGAAATAGTGCTTCAACAGCAGTTCTGCATTTTTATATAGTATACCAATCTCCAACTGGCAAATTATTATTATTATTATTATTATTATTATTATTATTATTATTATTATGTCATCATGAAGCATGTTTCAGTATGATGATTTGAGTGGTTTATGGCTCAATGAAATCTGGCTCCTTCCAGTTCTGCTAAATATTACCTCAATCATGTTACTCTTCATGGCTTTAATCTGCCAGATGCTAATTTTTATTACAGTAAACAGGTTCAAAACTGGGCCTAGATCCAGATATACTGAGGAGTTAATCTTTCTCCCCCAGATTTTCATGGAATTCCTTTGAAATTATGGAATCACCCATGTTCTCACCCTGTGCTATTTAACATTGTTATTTCTAAACTTAGTGTGATGATACATATATTTACATTAGTATAGAATCTACTGTTATGTTTTAACTCAAGGCAGAAAGAGGAGACCAGAGAGGCGAATACATTGGGCATTTTTTCAAGAAGATTGAAACAATAGGTGTGAGAATGTTTCCTGGTATAGCCACAGCAGTATCCAAAGACTCTTCAGAAGTACTATTATTTATCCATTGTTTGTCTACACAGGAAGTCAGTGTGAAGCAAGGTGGATGGGAATTTCCAGCTGCTCTTTGCCTTTGTGCAATTCCCTTTATTGTTTGAAGGTACAATTCCATACTTTTTGTGTGCATTCCTTCTTGCAAGACTTTTTTTTAATATGTCCAACAGCATTTGAGATTAAACAGTATTGTTTGAGTTATTTTAGGATCCTGTTGATCTCCTCTGCTTTCTGCAGCTACTCCTGGCATTTTTTTCATTGCACAATGTGATAATTACCACAATAAGACTGATTAGTGTTTTTCAAATAAACCACTTTTTTAAAACACATTTTCATGTATTGGCTTTGAGTATTTAGCAGTGAAAAGCCGTGCCATCTCTGACGAGGGGCGACAAGTATTTTGTTATCAATTATATGACTTATTGCAAGCAGCAGCTCTCGCTTCACCCAGGTTCACCCTCCAAAGCAAAAGGTAGAGTTCATGCATTGAAAAGGGGCTGCATTTAAGGTGATAAAGTAAGACTTAAATGTCAGTGATTTTGTAATCACAGGAGTGATGAATCCAAAACACTTGGTAGAGTATCAAAAAGCAGAATACTGAGCTAATAAGAGAAGCAATCCCGTTTAAAGCCATTTAGATGTCTCTTGGTTTTGTATAAACATGTCCCAGCAGATAAGAGAAAAACAGTATGATAGTAAAATACTTTTGCCTCCAGGCATTTTATCTGGTACTTGGACTTTCCCTTCCCACATATTTTCCTTGCAAGTCTGCTTTAGTTATTGACTAATTGCTTCCTGTGTTTAGTCATATCCTTTCCTTTTAGTTATATGCTTTCTTTGTATAGGTAAAACTGCTGCAGTCAGGACATGCTTCATAACAGGAAAAAAGGCATGGTAAAAACAGTTTCAAGTACTTTGATACAGTGTGTGGAAATGGCAATACTTAAAAGAGCTATTATTTCTCAACCCTCTGGATATCAGGTGCTGATTTTTTATTTTTTTAAGACTTCCAGTACCTCTTAAAAATCTTATCTCAGAAATTCTTGCAATGAACTTCACTTCTATATCCCTTTCCATTTTTAAGGTATGTTTTTCTGTGAGAGGCATGTGAGTCAAGACTTAGAATCATGGAATATCTGTGAATAGATATTCTATCCATAGATATTCTATGATTGGAATATCTGTGTTGGAAGGGACCCATACAGACCACTAACTCCCTGCTTCTCACGGGATTACCTAAACCTAAACCATATGACTATATCCAAGAGCTTCTTGAACTTGGACAGGCTTGCTGCTGTGACCACTTCTCTAGGGGTCTATTCCAGGGTCCTCTCACTGAAGAACCTTCTGCCTAATGTTCAATTGAAACTTCCCCTGATGCATCTTCATTCCATTTCTTTATGTCCCATTGCTGATCACAAGATAGAGGAGATCAGCATCTCCCCCTCTGCTGACCCCCACTGCCCTCATTCATAAGCTTGGGATCAGTGTGTCCAAATGTTGCTGCTGCACTACTTATTGTAAGCAACTGTCCCACAGTTTTATGTTTTCTAAAGAAATGACCCTGCTACAAACTCAGTCTCCTCACAATAATGTCTATAGGCAAAGAGTAACAGGAATCATAAAATTGTCATGTTTTGAGTTTGGTGAAAGCAGGCAATTGAGAAGGGCAAGAATCCAGCCTCGCTACTTTTCAGACCCCAGAGAATCTGCTGCACCAGTACCTGTTGCTTTGTCCAAGCTTTAGGAAATGTGCAATAGAGTAGAATCCATTGCACAGTCATTCTCTCTGTTTCTTGCTTGCAAACAGCAATGTAAATCTTTTACTGCTTAGTATGTGATTAGTCTCCTGAGTTCATTTAAAAGCACTACTCAAGTTCTGTTAGGAATTCAGGTGAGTAACAAGATATAAATCCAAGGAGAACTAGGCTTGATTGAACCCAGTGTTCATAGATCTGCTTGTTATCTAAACTCTTTCAAGCATCCTTGCAGACTGTTCTCTGCAGACTGATTTAAAGAATTATAGAGGAATGGTTTTTTTCACTCTTCATTTGCAGTCTGTTAATTCTTAAAACCTGTTATAAGAATCAAAAAATCAGTGGGACTGGAGGCGGCTGCCATAGAGAATCACAGGGGTGTTTCTCACCAGATAAGAACAGTGACATTCTCTGAACTCATCTATCTTTTATTTAGAGAAAAAAATTAATACAAGTGAAATCTTTCCATAAATAGGTCTCTCATGATTGCTGGTCCAGAATGATGACACATAAGCAAGAGGAGACTCAGGCTTCCCTGAGGAATATGTTTTTCCATGACTCTGGTCTTCTGGGAAACATGGACACAAAACAAGCAATATCTAGGGAACATGCAATGCATAGAGAAGGTTTACAAGCTAAACCTTGGTATTCGTATGAATAGAGGAAACAGGTTTATGCAGGTATGCATAAATGAACAGAACATTTTAAGTGTGAATCAAGATAAAGTTTAGATTCATTCAGATAAGAAAGCCTTTGAGTGTCAGATATTTATGGTGGGCTTTCCAGGATGTCCACTAAAACCATCCTATTCACACTCCATTCATGCTCTTACCCATTTTTGTTCTTTCAAGAAACTGTGCTGAGAACGAAGGTACCTATGTCTGTAACTCTCTGGACTGGAGGCTGCTGATTACAGGTCCTTGTGTGTGTTATCAGGAATTTATTACTGTTTTTGCAGCTTGTAGTTTATATGCTAAATTTGCTGTTGCCTGACTTTAGCAAAAATGTGCTGGTTTTTAATTATCATGGGGAAGTCTTCGCTTCAATCTTAGCCTTCTCACAGCTGTAGAAATCTGGCTACTGGCTGCTGGAAAATCACAGACAACAAATACAGGCCTTGAAACTGCAGAAGCAGCAGTTTCCTTTCCTGCCACCCCCAACCACAAATCACTATAATCAGTCCTTGTTTTTCGAAGTATGAAAACAGCTTTCAAAACCAATAGAAATTACTCTCATTCCTGACTTTGACATCCCTGAGCAAACATACCATTGTTTGACTTTCACTTTGTTACCTCTTCTACCTTGTATTAATTTTCTCCTACATTATAAGTTACATTAATCTCCTTTTGTCTTTTTTGAGATGGAGTCAACATCCTGTGGGAGTATATGATTGCATTTTTTTTCCTCTTTGGAGGGAGGGAGGGAGGAATGACTCTCTTCTTGTGGAGGAAAAATAAAATCAGTTAAACCCCTAGGAAATATATTCCAATTAAAAGGTCTTCCAGCCTGAGGATTTCAAATGTGCTTGCTGTGACATTTGCTCTTTTGCAGTGTTCTGCTCACATTTCAAATCAAGACAGAAAAAGCACACAGATATATTTTAAGTTTGGAACTTTCTGTTTAGCAGCAGGAAAATCAGAAAGAGATGAATAAGTGCCTCTTAATGCATCTTTAATCCCTATCTTGCAATCTGACACCAACAAAACTCTGCTGATTCTTCACAATAAATTATTGATCTGGAAACAATGCTAGTGAGAGTTCATATTTAAAAAAATACAGTGAGGAGTCAATTTGTCCCAAACTGCTTTAGAACACCATCCCAGATGTAATTGGCTGCTTTGCTGCTGGAATTTTGAGAAGGAACTGCTTTTTCTGCTGCCTGTCATTGAATCTCCTTTTGTCATGGTTCCCCACAAGCTCTTAAGACACTTGCCATCACATTTAAGAACATATTTTTCAGAATCACAGAATCCATTGCTTGTCTAGGCTTTGCATTTCTCCATGGCACTCCTAACAGATTGTCTATGACACAAGACCAACATTCACTGCTGTTAATCTTTCAAGTGTGTCTGACAGGAAGAATTTTCAGATACTTGCTTGTGAGATGATCTTCACCAATAGATTTTCAACCAAGGGATCAGCAAATGAAAGCGAGTGACAGAACCTCTGCAATTTCAGGCTGTCAAAAGCTGCATTGCAGACAGCGATTTTTATATGTGTCAGCAGGGAAGCATTACCACAGTTTCTATTAAAGATCCAACTAGATAATAAGGAAGTGACCTGAGACCCATTAGAGGCATCCTTTTGTGCAATTGGTGAGCTTTTTTAAAAAAAACCAGTGTTGATGTCAAGACTGACAAAGAGTATTTCCATCCAAATAGGTCTCCTTCTGAGAGATGGTTGAAGGCCTGATGTTATTGTGAAGATACAGTTTCTAAAAATGATGTGTCAGGCTCAGGGAGAGACAGAGTCCTTAACTTCCTTAGGTTTCTTTTTGGAAGTGTACACTTCCCTTGGAAAAAACAAAGACAAAACCAAAACCGTAAAATCTGATTAAGAAGGAAATGCATAATATAAATAGATCCCAAGATGTTGCATTCAGGTTTGCACCAAGGCAGTGCTGGTAAATTTTTCTTGGAAGGTAAATCTGAGGCATGTGTCTTTAGGGAAGGAAAAGAGAGCCCCACTTTTTTGGATATGGGACTTGGATAAATGTTGGTGGTCAGGTTATGCACGTTTACCTCTGTGCAACTGAGACACTGGTACTCCTTTGAGTCATTTTTAGATCCATCCTTTTGAAAAATACTGGTAAGTACCGTATCTTGTTAGAGGTTTTAAAACGCAAATATGGAGCTTTGTTTAAAAAAAAAAAAACGTTACTAAACCTGATTTTGCTTTTCAGAAAAAGAAATTTAGATTTTATGGACAAATGGCATTTTTAGGCCTTCCTGTATTCACGTCTTTATTCGTTTTGAACTGCTGCTTCTCCTTTGTACTTGGGAAAAACCATGTCAGTACCCAATGCTCTTTCTTCCCTTTGTACAGCAAAATTCTTAAAATGTTTCCTTTGCTGCTTAGCTGGGGTTATTTGTCTTCAAATGCCCCTCACTGGGAAGAAGAATCTTGTGTCTGGTTCTGAATATAGATGATCATCTTACTCCCACACCTGTCAATCCTTATGTGTTCTTTATACAACATCTTCTTTCCCAGAGAACCCAAAACACTTTGCTAAGAGAAAGCAAGATTAGGTGTTGTCCTGACTGCCACAGAATTGGTTAAAACATGAAACTAGAGCTGTTATCATTTGACTCTCAATTTTGTATTGTGAGCGCTGATTCAGACAATGCTATTCCTTTTTTTTCTGATAACTATGTTTTATGGTTTAAAAGCTGCTTCTGCCACACATACCTGTCTGTGATCAAGGCCTGGTTTTCGTATTACAGATTGATTTTACATTATATTGGTGAATGAGAAGGTTACAGAAAGTGCTTGTAAATATAGGGGTATTTCCCATGGATTTTTACCCACCACTGTCCTTGTGATTAGAGTGATATATTTTGAGAGTAGGTAGAAAATAGAAATATTCCATTCTGTAGGAATTCATGCATTCTTTATTTTTTAACTGTTTGGTGAAAATTACTAGTGTGAATGTTACACTGAAGGCTGTTATATCTATGTGAAAATGCTAAAATACTGTGCACTCTGTAGCTGCATGCCTGACACTGGTTCTCAGCAAGAGGAGGAGATCATAGGTCTCTACTAGATCTGTTAGCTACTTATGTAAAGAAACTGCGAGCTGAGCACCCTGTCTGCATCCTGAACGTGTGGTGTCATTGCAGCAGGCAGCGGTACCTCACAGTTCCCCTCAGCCTCAGTGAGCTTTGCAGTTTCTGTTGCATTAAACCAGCTAAACCCACAGTGCCCTGTTTTCCACAATTCCAAAATGATATTGGGAGGCAGAGCAGGACAACACTTCCGGTGTGATTTCAGTGCAGTTATCTGCTTGCTCTGATAGTCTGTATCTGCTAGTGTGTGATACAAGGAAACAGATGAAGAGACTAGCAATATCAAAAACTCAAGCACACGGTTGTGATCTGATTACTGTGGCTATGGCATGACAAACATCTGAAACTCCTTTGGACCTGAGGAGCAGTAAGGAAAATAAAAAGCAACCAGGTTTAGTGAAATTATGTTTTTTTCTTTCTCCTGCTTTTGAGAAACACCTCATTGACAACTGAAAAACAGTGCTAAGCTGTGGCTGACAGTCATATTTTTGGTCCACAGTGAAATGACTTGTGGAAAATACAGACATTCTTGAGGGGAAAGGACAACTATCGCTTTGGAGAGAGGCCACTGATAAGAAACTCTATCACAAGAACATGATTAAGGAGGGGAATGACTTGCTCAAGACATAAAGGAAAAGAAAGCAGATAGAATTTGGGAAGAGATGAATGCACTATTTCTGGGTTTTGTGCTGTTTTTTCCCATGTACTCTTCATTGCAATTCCACATAGCCAGCCGTGTTTAGCTGTCAGTTTGAGGGTCCAGCCAGACAGGTCATTTACAAGTCAGCGACACGAGTGTAGTGATTGCAACATCACGGTCACTCTGGATGTGCTTGTGTGGGGAGCAAGAGAAATTTCTCCAGAAAAACGTTTACCTACAGAGAAAAAATGGTGTAGTGAGAGGAGTGGGGACAGCTGAAGCAGCCTGAAGTTAAAGCTGAGATCATAATTTTCCCTGTTAATGTCAGGAGGGGTTTTTTTCCCTTCCAGAAATACAGAAACTTTTCCCCTGACTTAAATTTGGCAAAGCTCAGGGGGAAGAAGGCATCAGCAGACACCTTTCTAACCTGGTTGTTCAGGCATCATCAAAAGGCAGATTTTCTCTTTGTGATTGAAAGCAGGAGCTTCAATTTGAATGTCTTGTCATGCAGAATGCCCTGAATACAATAATCTTAGGCACTTTCACAGTAACTATAGAAAGCACATCCCCATCCACCCAGACAATCATATTCCAATGCTAATAATGCTAAACTCCCTGTGATCCCTTTAAGGAAAGAAAGGCTTTCTGCTGCTTTTGTTCTTTCTTTCTCTTTTTTCTTTTTTTCTTTTTTTTAAACAAGCAGTGTGTCTGCACCATTTTCATATTCAACCACAAAGCCAGTGCTTGTGCTCTGCAGGTGTAGACAGAGCCATGATGTGAACTTGAGCAGGAACTGCACATCAGCTGCAGAGCTGAGTCTGTGCTACACAGCACAGGAAGACCAGTTGTAGCCTCTGATGCTCATGGGACTGTTGTCTTACTGTCTTCCCATGTAGAATTTCACCACCTCTCATCCATGTTTGTGTCTGGCACTGTAGCCTGCCCTCTGCTTTCACAACTCACTTTTTTTTAGTAAAAAAAGAGCTTTAAAACATTGTAAATTGAAAAAAAGTGCCTCTTCTTTTCTTGTTTTACTTTGTCTGGGAGATGTCTGTGAACCAAAAAAACAGCTCCTGCTTTGGCAATGCTGACCCGTAGCAGCCTTGTTCCCCACACACAGGGTCTCTGTGAGACTGTGACTTTGAGAAGTGTGAAATTTGGATTATTAAAATCTGATACAGCTGGGTTTCACAGCCTCATATTATTTTTCACAGATGATAAATAGCTGTTGGTAGTCATATATCCAAGGACTTGTACCAGTTTTGGAGTTTTTTGACAAGAACAATGATAATTTTGTAAAAAAACCACTCCTTTTCCTGTTGAGAAACGCAATTTTACAAAAGGGTTGCTGAAACATACATAAATAGGCATTTTTTCAGGTACAAACTGTGAAAGTCCAGCTATTTAAAACCACCATTTTTTTCGCAGTTTGCCCATGTAAGGGAACGGCTTGAGAAAGAGGAAGGTATTCCTTTAGAATCTCATAGTACTGCATCTGAGCTTTAACTTCATATCCAAAGGAAGGCCCTCTGCCTGAGCTGTTCCATTGGGATTTTAATACATGAGATGTCCTCTAAGGTATTCAGGTGCTAGCAGTTCTTCTAGGGGTAGGTGAACACCCATAAACAGCTGAGTACCTACATGCTTACAAATTAGGTTTCCTGGGGACAGAGGTGTCTGGAGATGTTTTGGATGGACAGGAGAGTCAAGGACAATAGCTACTCTTGTTTACTGTGAGCTGTGGGTGAGATAAGGAGGTTCTGGTGAGGAACAGTACAGTGGCATCAATGGGCCTCTGCTGCAGAAGTCCTCTAGCAAACCACCAGTAAAGGTGAACATGACCATAATTTGGAGATGAGCTGCTGGCTGAAGTGATGTTCCAGGAGTCCACTCCCTAGGAAGTGGAGCTGGTGTAGAGCTGGACCAAGATAACCAAGAGTGCAGGTTTTACCAGCAACAAACTGTGAGATGCAGGGAAGTGCTTGGAGAGTACTTGTTTAATGGGTATTTGTGCTAGTACTGTGGCTATCCTTATAGCCACAGGCACTGAGAGAGTGTGTGTTTTCCACTCTCTGAGAGTTCCATGCATAAGTATGCATTTATATATATATATTGATGCTGCACTTCCTTGACTCTGGCAAAAGGTTTTCCTGTTGCTTTTAACAGCATAAAATTACTTTCAACCCTACATTCATCTAAACTCTAGTAAAAGAAAGAACACTTTTGCTTTCTAACTACTCCATCAGTGTTTGTACCAGCACACGGCACTCCACACCCCTGAGAACATAGCTCTGCTGATTAAAGTCCATTTGGAGGGTTGGATTCATACCTGCACCACTGCCAAGGTGCAGTGGTGGCTGGGAGAGCCCCAGGTTCCAGTGCGCCTCCAGGTGAACAGATGATGAATGAACAGATGCCAGATGAACAGATCTGAGGTTCTCTGATGCAGATTTCTCAGGTTGGTTGGAAATACTTCATGTTTTGTACTGCACCTTGAGGTTCTTGTTGTTGTGTCTTGCCAGAGAGTCCCTGAAGACGGCCCTGAAAATTCAAACCCTGCTTCTTGTTTGATGTAACACTTGCCGAGAAATGAGCTCTTTCCACTCCAGTTTGCTATGGTGCAGCTTTTCTCTGTTTACCTCTGGACTCCTTTGCCTTCTCTTTATGAATTGCTAAAAGTTGTATTAGAAACAAGAGTAACTTTTACAGAACTGAAACAAAGGAACCGCACCCCAGAGAGAGTTGAAGGCCTAGAAAGCTCTGGCATTACAAGTGAAGATAGACTTATTACTTACTGTCCAGCAGGAAAAGTTCAAAGAGCAATCCAAAGTGTGTGAGCCAAAGCACATCCGTAAAAAGAGCAATTCCCTTCATCTCCAATAGGATGGATAATGCCCAAACCATAGAAATGCTCGCTTAGTCATGATTTTTTAAAATTTATTTCTTGGATATTAGCCCTTCAGTGTCCCTTTAATATATATATATATACATGTAGAAGAGTTGAATGGTGGATACAATCTGTGTCCTGCTCTAGTTCTGCATGCAATATTTACATAGCTTGCTTTGCCATGTGTTTGATTACACAATATTATAGTATATTTTTCATTACAACATCCCTATATGACGTGGAAATTCACTTAATAATGATTTTTTGGTAGAGGGAGGCTTACAAGTGACCTTTAAAAGATCTGAACTGGACAGGTACTGCTAAACACATGATAGAAAGAGCCCAGTGCCAGCAGAACAGTCACTATAGAACTGCTCCACACATCTTCAGCTTTCTCCTCCTAGACTGAGTGTTATGCCCTCTCTGCCTCCATTTCTCCTCTGTGCAACATGGGTGGTAATGACTGTTCTTCCACTGAGACCCTGGCAAGGGCAAGGCATTCCCATCTATGTAGCTTTTTCACAGTGTAAATACCAGCCTGGGGACACTGGCATCATCTTTATTGTTTCAGTGCTGGAGGTCAGGCGACAATAAGCAGCTGGTGAGCCCACTGACTGCAGTGGACAAACTCTAAAAGAGGAAGCAGGCTTGAGGTAGGGATGTGGTACAAAAGCAGCACTGCAGACCCTTTGGTTTAGGGTATACAGGCTCATTACATAGGCACATGTGCTGTCATTTAGAAAAACAGAGAGATTACTGAGTTTTCTGCATCCGGAAGAGACAAAATTTTTAGGAAAATCCCATTTGTAGCTACAAGCTATCTTGTGCAGACATTAATGCTTCTGAAGCATTTCTTCTAAGATACACCTCTGGCCAGCCCCTGTGGCCAGAACTTGTATTTTTTTCCCTTCAGAGGCACTGTTCTGATGAAAGCTGAGGGCCAAATAAATGCATGCCTGCAGTCTCATAGAAAAGCCTTATTATTTTCTTCACATGGTAAGAATGCCTGGAAAAACTAGTGCAGGCCAGTAGAGCCAGATCACCCCCACCAGTTTTGCTGCAAAGTAGCTCTACTGTAAGAGGGTCAGCTCTTCCACACAACCCTCACACCTCATACACGCTCTTCCTTCCTATTGCAGCTGCTCCCCCTGACCAGGCACAACTTTGTGGTTTGGTCTGGCAGCAGCAGTTTTCCAACAAACGTGTTCCAAGCTGCTTTGAAGCCATATTGAGCAGAATTCCCATTCTTCCTTAGAGCGACGTTACTTTTATTGGCAGACTACTTAATTCTGTTACAGCTAAAGCTATCAGGAGGGGAGTAGGTTTTGTCTTCTTCAAATTGCTGCTAGTCTTTCTACAGCATCAAGATTGAAAGCACATTTATTGTATCTTCATCAGTTCATGTAGCATCACATAGAAGCTGTTAATTCTATTTAGTAATTGGAAAACAAAACACAGTATGGATTCAGTTTGTTTGGGCCTTCTTGTTTCATTTCCTTAGAACTCAGCCCACATTCAGTAGTATCTGGCAACAAGAACTGGTAATTTCTGGGACTCCCACTCATGTGATTCCCTTTGCTGACTGCAGCCTTTGTTCTCCTGATCTGTGGCTGAATGTCACACCATCCTGTTCATCATCAGAAAGGTATGAATTCAGGCAGGCAGACAGCACAGATGGAACCAGGGCCCCGTGCCGTGTCCCCAGCCAGGCACAGCTCTGCCTGCAGCCTGTGCCGGGCCTGCTGTGGGCTCCTGGGCTGGCAGAGACTGAGCTCTGCTGCACAAATGGGCCTTTCTCTCACAGGGAACACTGCCCAGGGCCAGGATGTCTTTGAAGTAAAATGGTCCTAGGCAAGGAAGGAAAGATGAAAGCAGGGAGATGTAGCTTAGGGGACCTTGGCTGGGACCTCTCAGTCTTCTCCATGCCAACAAGTGACCTGCCACCCTGCCCTCACCCTGCAAGTGAGTATAATCCACAGCCACACAACAGACAGGGAGCCAGCTCGTGGCCCATCAGGTGTTTCCTGCATCAGAGCAGGGCCTGAAGGGGCCCTGATTGCAGCTGCAGAGCACCTCTGGGCCAGAAACCCCACCTTTAAAAAGAAACTTGCCTACATCTTGCTGCTTCTTGTGGGGATCGTTTCTAGCTTTGCCTTATGGTCGTCTGACTCTGCTGCCTTGTGTGCAGGTGAGCCAGGGTGATTTCTGGCTCCTGCCTCATCCCTACCGGAACATTTCTATGGTTTGTCATCTGCTCCAGTTCCTCCTGCGGCACCTTTCCCTTGCGATCCCTAAGAACAAACTGAGTTGTGTTGCATGCTCACTTCTGCTGCCTGCAGAGCCATGGGGAGGTGTTCAGGGTCTGGCAGCAGAATGGGAGCTTGGTGCTGTTGGCTCAGGCTGTTTGACTTTGTGAAACGAAGGTAATATCTGCAGAAAAAATATTACAGTCCAAAGCTTTGTCAACATCTATTGATTCCTAAATTTGATGAAGGACTAAAAAGATGGTCAACTTGGAGACTCTTATGGATATTTCAGTTGTATTTTCCATTGGTTTGGAAAAAGATGCTGAAAAGGAAAACAGAAAACTGTAAACTTTTAAAACGTGGTGTATTTTAAAATGTCTAAACACTTCTGAGAAGCAATTGAGTACTTTAGAAAGGTTAGTACTATAACCTGGAAATGCCATGGAGAGATTGAGCAATTCCATCTTTTAACATTGTGTTATGCTTAGTTGATGAACACGATCAGTCCTCATTTATGGCAGAGCATATAGACAGAGAACCAGGAATACACTGCTGCCAGTGGTAGACTTCCTTTCTCCTGAAGGTATTCAGGTGAATAGAATGAGCAGATCAGGCTCCAGCTGCATCAAGGCTCTTGACTCTGGCAGAAATGGAAATATTGAATGAAAGAGAACAACAAACCAACTATGTGCTTTTCAAGGACAGAAAAGTGGTTAGATTTCTTAAACCCTATTTCAAATCAACAGAAAAAAGTATCTTTCTTTTGTCTCTGGTAGATGAGGTTGGATCAGATCCCTGTGAGGCTGTTCCTGATTAATTGCGCTTCAGTTCAGACCAGCACAGATCTCAAACAGTACAGGAGGGGTAAATGAAAATAGTTCTGACCCACTGTCTTACCCTGGATGCTGGGTGTTGTGGAGGGTGAGAAGGATCACAGGTCAGACACCACTATGTGGGAGGTACCCGCCAGCCCATTTCTGCCAGGATTTATGCTGTTCCTGCTGTTGCAGAGGCAGCTGGCTTGACCACTGGAGATCCAACACAACAGAGGCTTGTTAGATATGCAGGTCATGTTTTCAACTCAGGAGAAGAAATAGCATACAAAAAGCAAGCCAAAAAAAGGACTGTTTCTGCTTTCTTGATCTCTTTACCAGTCCCAATTAAATCAGGCAAAATAAATTCCTGTCTGTATCCCCTCCTGTCGCGGGTTCGGTTTGAAACCAGGCAGAAACACCAATTTAGTGTAGTGGTTTGGTCCAAAATACTCATTACTGTTTATCTTCTGTGAGATAAGAATTAGGAGAAATGCAAAGCAGGCACCAAACTTGAAAGAATATAAAGAAGTTTATTAACAACTCTAAAAGAGGGAAGAAAAAAAAATTATACCACCTTCAGAACTCTCCTCCTCCCCCCACCTTCCTCCCTTCTCCCACTGACAATGTGAAAAAACAACCCTTAAGATGTTCAGTCTGTTTACCACTTCCATAATAACCTTGTTCAGTCCATTTAGAAAGAGAAGTCTCTTCTTGCTCATGCTATGAAAACATTATCACAACGAGACAGCCGCCCACTTCCAAATATTGTTCAGTCCATTTAGGAAGAGGAGTCTCTCTGCCTGCGTGTGAGTCCCTTCCCCCGACTTGCAGCTTTTCCCGCAACTGCTTTCGAGGGTCCACTCTTGAAGTTTCTTGGGGTACAATTTTAAGGTTGAGCTGTTCAGAAACAAAAACAGAGGCCCTTCTCCTTCCCTGGGAGCAAAGGGTCCTCATCATCTTCATCGTTAAGACTATCTCTGGGAGCATCTCTGGGAACTGAGGTTTTCTCCTTTCCCGTTTGGAGCAAAAGTCCTCATCTGGTTCATCTCTCCCTGTCCAAACTTCTCATGAAATTACAGCTGCGTCAGCATCTGCCTATCTCAGTGCAGGTGCTTTTGCTTACGAGTTGAACACTCCACCCCCCAGATCTTCATGAAATTACAACAGGATATTCTGATATATCATAGCTTCACAACAGAATTTCAGCTTTAAGCATCTCCTCTCTCTCTTCCCTCAGGTTTTCAGCTCTTCACAGCAATAAAAAGGGTTAATCTCACCTCGGCCTTGCAGCTTTGCAGCTGGAATGTTGAATTTTCTTATCGCAGTGGAGAGGGGGGAGAGCCGAGCCGCTCCGGCTGCCCACGGCAAGGCAGTGGGGGGGGGTTCCACGGCTGGAACAGGTCCATGGCTCCAGGATGGCCGTGGCCTGGCCTGGCCTGGCCCAAGCAGGGCCTGGCTGGGCCCACTGGCCCCCACACGGGGCCTGCAGCCACCTGTGCCAGCGCCGGAAACGAGAGAGAGCTTGGAGGGGGAGTTTGCCTATTCTTAAATGTGGATCACAGAGGTGGTCACAACTTTAAGTGGCTTAGAGAATTGTCCATATTCAAACTGGCCAGCTGATAGGTTCTATCAGTTCCCAGAGGAAACTGTAAGCAGCCCTTAGCAAGGACATCCCTTCCGGGACTATGCTTGCTAACCTATGACACCTCCGTATCTCTATTCCTGAAAGAAAGCAGTCTGCCTATAGAGAGGAGGTGAGCAATACTGCAGTTAATTCCTGTGGTAAATGTTGTGTGCCTTATAGCCACAGAGAGGAAATTTGAAAACACCTAGGGGGAAGATGATACTGAACGAGAATTTCCAAGAAAAAGAAGCACAAAGGTCATAGAAGAGCCTCTAGTAAGCAATAAGCTGTAGAAATGCACCTGGAGTGTGAATTCCAGGTTTAACTGCTACTGGAAATAGCAGAATAGATACTTACTACAAAATTAAGTGTAAAATGGTGTCATGAGTGACTTCCAGTTTCATGCTGAAGTCCAGATCAAATCTCTGGGGTCACTTCCAAAAATGCCTGAGGGAACCAGTAGCTCTTATTGTAGTAGAGGTAGTAGCTTCCACAGCAGTTTTGAAACTTTTAGTCTTAAAAAATATTTCTTCAGAAGTCATTGCTAGAGTTATCCTAGAGCAAAGTTGCCCTTTACCTTAAAATTATTTCTGATGAAAGATCATCACTTGCCAGAGAGGTCTGTGAAGCTCACACACAACTGCTGAACCCTGAAGTTAAACTATTCTTCACTGACTTCAAAGGTCCAGTACAATAAAAATAACAAATCATATCCTTAAAAAAGATTTTAAAAAACAGTAGAGAGAATTGGGATATTCTGTTTGCAGACTGAGCCCTAAGGTAAATTACTTTTCAGGTTCCTACTGAACCTCAGCTGCTACTTCTGGATTGTGCTTTTTATTCAGGGCTCGGATATTTTGACCAGCAGTGAAATTGAAAGGGTCAATATCTTTCTATGGTAATTATCCATCTCTTAGAAGTCTGGTAGCTGAAAGACCAAAGAGAAGCATTCAGAAAGCTAAATCATTATTTGAAAAGTATTGAAAGGGACATGACTTAAAAAATGTTTTACCTGGTAGAGCCCCTTCACAGTCCAGGTTGCCTTCCTCTGTAATACTGTGGACAAACTGCGTAATTCTGTCAATAAAATTTATATGTCTACTTGAAGAAAGAAGAATGAGGTTTATTGCACAAATCATTCCCAGTGATACCCGAAAAAAAGCTTCTATTTAACAGGATGCTGTAACGGCTGTACTAGGGAGAGGAACATCTGAATGAGCTTTGATCCTCTGGAAATTACCTTTTACATTTTCTTATAAAACATGAGACAGTTTGAAATGTTCAAAACTGTGCTAAACATGATTTCATTAGTGTACCATGTTCCTGTGAAGACTTCAAAAATATTGAAGTTAAAATCCCCCTAAGAATGTTTGTCATTAGCAGGAGTAAATATTCCAGCTGTACATCAACCTCACGATGAACTAATCCACGCAGAAAGGTAGAAAGTCTATAGGTGGAATATCAGTTATCAGCTGGCCTAGTGCTATGGCTTCTACTCTTTCCAGATAGAATTATAAGCAATATTTACCAAAGACTTTAAAACAGAAATTATACTAATTATTCTCCAGGCAAAGGGTAATAGTGAATTACTGGTTTTTTAAGGATCAGCTTTGCAATTTACCTACATTTCTTGTTAAATCTATTCCTGCTTAGAGTGGAAAGGCTTAACCATGAGAAAATAAATGCAGCCTAAAACCAAATTTATTAGTTGCTGGAGTCGTAATAGAAAACATTATTTTGCGTGCTTTCTTACCAAAACAATATATTAATTATTAAAATGTTATATTACAAAGTAGCAAACATTGTATCTGCTATTCAGAACAGAGTACAGAAAGACACAGAACTCTTAGAAAAAAAAGTGTGCATTTAAATAATTTAATTTCTTAAAACAATTCTGTCAGAATAAAAAATTCCCTGTTATACATTAGATAGTGTTTACTTACAATTCTATTATTTTTGATTACTAATTACAGAAATACATGAAACCTGCATCAAATCCCATTTCCATTTCTTAAAGCCTCAAATTAAACAAAAGATTTACCAAATGAAGACATATGACACCTAGCCCTAGAAATAAGTATTTACAATAAACAAAACAGATTTGATTTTTCTCAAGTTTTGATAATTAAAATTTTTCTGTGATTCTAAATTTGTATTCACCAGATCATGGATATGTTTTTCCTTACTGTAAGAATGTCAAAGTGGATTAGTTTCTTTCAGTCCCTAGGTTGTTAATGTATTTGCTTTTGACAGAAACTGCACAAATGACATGTAAGTGAAGAGGATGCTGTGAAAAACCCTGTGCAGAACTGAAATGCTTGCTGTTGGTGCAGCTCAAATTCAAAAACACCAACAAGGAGATATTAACAAAAAAGCAAATCTCACAACTTCAAACATACAGATAATAACCTCAGGAAAATGTTTCTGTATTTCATATCCAACCATTTGTTAAATAACTTAATGATAACCAGCACAAAACAAATCAGTTCTTTGATTTACATTCTCTGTTGTAGTTAATTCTAGAAAACACTGGGAAAAATTTGCTCGGTGTCAGTCTAGGGAGCAGCCACAGCCAAAACCAAGCAGATTCCCAGGCAGCTCTGGCTCATGTACCACAGCTAGAGCTCAG